>NC_083774.1:39030450-39677950 GCF_963514075.1 Conger conger | reverse complement strand
TGGCTAGAACCAAACAGACAGCACGTAAATCTACCGGTGGCAAAGCGCCTAGGAAACAGCTTGCCACTAAGGCTGCACGTAAGAGCGCGCCAGCAACAGGCGGTGTGAAGAAACCTCATCGTTACAGGCCTGGTACTGTAGCACTGCGAGAAATCCGCCGTTATCAGAAGTCTACTGAGCTTTTGATTCGCAAGCTGCCCTTCCAGCGCCTTGTGCGTGAGATCGCTCAGGATTTCAAGACCGATCTCCGCTTCCAAAGCTCCGCTGTAATGGCTCTGCAGGAGGCCAGTGAGGCTTATCTGGTTGGTCTGTTCGAGGACACCAACCTGTGCGCCATTCATGCTAAGCGAGTGACGATCATGCCCAAGGATATCCAGCTGGCTCGCCGCATTCGTGGAGAGCGCGCTTAGGACCGTTGGAAACTTAGTCTAAAAAGCCAAAGGCTCTTTTAAGAGCCACTTAAATCCTGATTGGAGCAATATTTTCCGTCTATGTGTAGCGGGTTATACTTTTCTTTCTTTTTTTCTCCCTTCCTGCTGCTGTCAGTGTTTGGTATAATTGTAGACTATTTATCGGCGTCACTGATGGGGATAAGGCGTGAATTGTTTTAATTAAAAAAAAAAAAAATGTTTTACGCCCTCTACCATGGAACGCCAAAAGGGTCACAATTATCAATTCGCCTTTAACTGGGCGTGTCTATATGTAATGTATTTATAACGTTTATAATAGTATTTTTCCACAAAACTGCGTATATTACGGATTTGTCATGCCAATAAAAGGCGTGTTTTATGGCCTTATGCCAATAAAGCGCCGCATTTCCCGCCATATTCACATAATGGCATATTTGACTAGCCAACAAAAAGCTGTATTTTACGTCACTATACTGGCTCCAAAACGTGACCCTCTATAGCACAGGTGTCAAACTCCCGTCCTGGAGGGCCGCAGTGTCTGCTGGTTTTCGGGTTGTTCCCGGCACCTGTGGTTGATTTAAGTTTTTAATTGGCTAAAGAATCCACACACCTTGTTCCCAAGGCCTTAATTGACAGCTGATTGAAAGGCAACCACAAAAACCCGCAGACACTGCGGCCCCCTAGGAATTCAGTTTGACACCCCTGCTCTATAGTATCATGAACTGCGCCCAGCTTATTTAACAGACCAGTTAAGTCCTACAGCTCTTATCTGTTGCTAAATGATCGTGCTTATAAATTGGCTCCAAATTTGTCATGTGCTTTCACCACTTTATCTAATTTAATACCGCATTACCTAAACAATGTAAAAGCTAGGTTAGTTGCAATAACACGTCTATAGGGTTTTTTCCATTATTGTTAGTTTGAAGCTATAAGATAACTGTACTTCTATGTTGTTTGGTTCCCTGCAGGTGTTGTTATGTTGTATGCGATCATCAGTAGACGTGCAAAATTAACTGGCGGCAAATAGAAGACAGTTAGCTATCTTTATTTATTTCGGCCTATTTATTAATTTAACAACAGAACAACAGGTGCTTGCGCTGGGAACCAGCCTCATCTAGTGAAAAATAGTATAATATCTCTTAGTGTCTTTTTCTGTCTTCAAAAGACTTGAGTTATTGCAGGCTAGGTGAGAATTTCAGAGCTTGACGCCTCTATCTATTTGGAAGATAAATTAGCCGGCCTATATTTGTACTATGGCGCATAGGAAGGTGTAAATGATTGGATTGTCTGGTTGGATATTTATGAAACTAAGCCAATAATCTGACAGGCCAGCATCCTGATATTTCATTTTGTACAATAAAAAAACATTAGCAAAATATTGATTTTGTGGAAAGATTGCGTTTTGGGAGGGGTTGGTTGAGTCCAGAGAATAGCCATTCAAACAAACCTTTTTTTGAAGTAGGCCTAAATTACAAGTAGGCATAACTTTTCAAGATATGGTTGATACGAAGGCTACTGGCCCACACAATATTACACAATACATATTTCTCTATAGGCTGCATTTAATTGATTAATTCATAATGGGAGGCTATTTGTTTCGTTTTTGCACATGTGTAGGGCTTATAACAATATCGGAGTGTAGGATTCATGAAAATATGAATCTACTTAAAGCCATATTTCTCACAAGGCTAGCAAATGAAAAGCTGAGACATTAATATCAAGCTTTTGTTGATGAAAAATAACATTTTAACAGTCTCGTATGAAGTGTCTTTTAATAATCTTCACAAAAATTAAATATTGTATCAAGTGGAATGAACAACATAATGATTCCATAGAATGTGTATATATATATATATATGTGTATATAATGCGTGTGTGTGTGTGTGTGTGTGTGTGTGTGTGTGTGTGTGTGTGTGTTTGTGTGTATGTATATAGGCTTCAGTGATATTTTGTCTGGAGTGCAATTTGGGATGCTACACGCAAACAATCAGAATAAGCCCCCATACCATTGGCTGTGGCAATTAGAACCATTTTTCAACCAATGAGCTTGAATTATTGTAAAGCTGTGCAATGTTTTGGTACAGTGACGGCCTGTCAACTCTATATTTTGAAATCAGAATTTAAGGACTATAAACACAGGCAGAGGGTGAGTCAACATGTCAGTGAGCCTTTTTCAACAATAGGAAGGGATTAAAATGGTCCTATAACAATGTGTTAACAAGAAAATCTTACCTATTGTACCTTTGAGGACTAATATTGGCGGCCTGTAGCCTAGTGGTTAAGGGACATGACTGGGACTGGCCGGGCGGTGATGGGATGCTCAGCTCGTGCGTCGTTTGACTGTCTTGTTTGCTTTACTCCGGAAGCTGCAGGCACTGGCGGGAAGCACATAAACACGTTTGTACTATGATGTTGATATGATTAATGGTGTTATTCACATTTAAAATGAATTGTACTCTATTTTATGGATCACGGTTAATAAAGCTCTTTAAAAATCCAAGCAATTGTGGTTTCATGTTAACACCCGCACCTCGTACTAAAAAAAGTAACACCACACCAGTTGACCGTCAATTAAAGTCGCTGTATTACTCGCTTCTTTGTATCCATCGACGTGCTGGTAACATGATTTGAAATGATACGCAGGGGTGTATGAAGTCGTGGCGCTCACATACACCAAACATAAACGCTTGTAGAAAACCACCTTTTTGGATTAATTTGTGTAGCCTATTGCTTTGGCGGCACAGGCATGACGAACAAATGTTCACGTTTTTACATGTTTAACATGGTTTAAAGCAAATTATTACTGAGAGAGTGTGTAATAGACTTTGCTTAGAATGTAGCTAACAGCAAAGTAGCCTACGTTAAGAATTAATAAAAATTAAGAAGTGGAAGAATTTATCACAAGCGGATTAAAAGAAAGTGTTTCCTCCTTTGTTCAAATTGAGTAAGACCGTTCGTTTTGCATACCCGCCGTATTGAACCAATACATTTTCTAAATAGCACGGTGGACAAACAGCTTCCAATGAGAACTGGTCTGACGTCATTGGTAAAAGGGCCATGCAAATTTGCATAGATCCCTGGGCAAACACTTTAATTACGGGACGGGATCACGTTCTCGTCACATGAACGTGCGAAATGCCTGAGCAAGCAAAAGCCGCGCCCAAGAAGGGCTCAAAGAAAGCCGCCTCCAAGACTACTGCGAAGGGAGGAAAGAAGCGTAGAAAGCCCAGGAAGGAGAGCTATGCTATCTACGTGTACAAGGTGTTGAAGCAAGTGCATCCTGATACCGGCATTTCATCCAAGGCTATGGGCATCATGAACTCCTTTGTGAACGACATTTTTGAGCGCATTGCTGGTGAGTCTTCCCGTTTGGCTCATTACAACAAGCGTTCTACCATCAGCTCGAGGGAGATCCAGACTGCAGTGCGCCTTCTGCTGCCAGGAGAGCTGGCCAAACATGCAGTGTCTGAGGGCACCAAGGCCGTCACCAAGTACACCAGCTCCAAATAATCTTATTCAACAAATCAAACCAAAGGCTCTTTTGAGAGCCACCCACATTTTCTATTGAAAGAGCCACGAACTCATTTCCTAGTTGAACTAATGCGCGTCCAAATGAAAGTCAGTTGAAGTTATGCTTAAGGTTTTAGAGGTTGCCAGCCAGCTTTTCGGCGCATTGATGCCACCAATTGGAAAAAAATGCATTGTCACCTCAGACCAGTAATACTATAACTCCCATCAGGAGACACCCGAAAAAACACAAGCACGCACCAAAAGAACATGGAACACAATTTGCTGCTCTAAAAGATGGTTTGTGAGCGCGCGCTCTCCACGAATGCGGTGAGCCAATTGGATATCATTGAACATGAGTCACTCGCTTGGCGTGAATGGCGCACATATTAGTGTTCTTGAACAGAACAACCTTGCTGGCCTCCTGCAGAGCCATAACAGCTGAGCTTTGGAAGCGAAGATGAGCGATTTCTCGATCTATACTTCTGATTGCGGCGGATTTCTCGCAAAGCTGCAGTAACAGGCCTGTAACGGTTAGATTTTTTTACGTCGCTGGCACACTGTTACGTGCTGCTTCCTGGGAGCTTTGCCCCCTGGTAGCTCATCCCAGATTGATGATTGGGTAGGCTTTTGTGGATCCTCATTGGCTCTGAACCTGCCTTCATTCTCCCTGCCTATTGGATCGTTTCTTTAGCCGCCAGAAATTTAAACTTTATCATCAGCCTTTCACAATTTCACGCGTGACAAGAGTGGTTACGAACCATTTAATTTAGAGACCAGTAAGCTTATTTGAACACATCGTGCCAGTATAATCTACACACTCACCTAGCTGGAGTGGTGCCTGAGTGGAACCATCTAAAATTTAACTTCATGCTCATAGATGACTTTCTTTGGGCTCTTGTTCACCTTAGGTCCTCGGCAACTTTTTCGCTACACCTTTTTAGCCGCAGCGGGCTTCTCGAACTTAGGGGCTACTTTCTTGGCTGCTTCTTGTTGCGCTTAAACGAGCCTTAGTCTGAACCATCGGTCAAAAAGTCTCCACACGAGACGGCATCCTTCTACCCACTAAACTTTCCACACATCACATCTGACCAATAATCATGCACATGCGCAGTAAACAATTCGACACTTCAAGAAACCAAACTAAATAGCATGCAAAGCTAAAACAGTGACCATTTAGATACTAAATGATTACTTAGTACTGATTATTATTATATTACATGAGATAATGGCTGACTCTTTTATCCAAAGTAACTTACAGTTCATTAGACTAAGCAGGAGGCAATCCTCCCCTGGAGCAATGCGGGGTTAAGGGCCTTTCTCAAGGGCCCAACAGCTGTACGGAACGTATTGTGGCTACTCCGGGGATCAAATCACCGACCTTGCAGGTCCCAGAATGATTATTTTGTGTTAATCAGTGTTTTAAAAAAATAAATAAATAATTTTAAAATGTAAAGAAATGTAAAAACGAATAAAACTACCTTGCAGGTCCCAGTCATGTCCTTTAACCACTATGGTAGGCCGCCGGTGTATCATGTATGAATACAAAATAATCAATAGAAAAATGGAAACATTCATAATCAAAATATTATTATACAAACTACAACAGTAATCAGATTAATTTGGCTCCTACAGTCTGGGTTAAAACAGTCTAACTCAGTTGTTGGGTAAAATCAACCCAGCATGTGTTCAAAAACTATGAACTATAGTTCAACCCAGCCATTTTTAGAGTGTAGTGTCTTGTCCTAGTTTAGTTTTATTAATTTGTATCTACTCTAATTTAAGAATCTGGGAATCATACGTTATGATTTCTGTTTATTAGAAGATGTTTTGTTCAAGCGGCTTGTTTGGTATTCAGTTAAATCCCCAATACAAGGCTTGGCGTGCTGGAGGCGGGCTTTAGGTAGAACCGCCTCTTCGCTGATCCTGGCTTCAATCAGGTCGTCTTTGTGCAGATATATGTGTACGCATGCTGTTCTGGGTGCTAGTATCGTATTTTCTGTGTTATTGGTTAGAAGAATGTCTGGTCGCGGTAAAGGTGGAAAAGGTCTTGGGAAAGGAGGTGCTAAGCGCCATCGCAAAGTTCTCCGTGATAACATCCAGGGCATTACTAAGCCGGCGATTCGTCGTTTGGCTCGCCGTGGAGGCGTAAAGCGTATATCCGGTCTCATCTACGAAGAGACTCGTGGAGTCCTGAAGGTGTTTTTGGAGAATGTGATCCGCGATGCCGTCACCTACACTGAGCACGCCAAGCGAAAGACCGTCACCGCTATGGATGTAGTTTATGCTCTGAAACGTCAGGGTCGCACTCTGTACGGCTTCGGTGGGTAAACCATTTTTACCATAACTCCGTTCTGGAACAACCCAAAGGCTCTTTTTAGAGCCGCCCACATTTTCTATGAAAAGCAGCCATTTCTTGTTTCTGACGTTCGTTTATGGCAGGGGTCGGCAACTCTGGTCTTGAAGAGCCGCAGGGTGTGCTGTCTTGTCGTTACTCAGCACTTAATTGATCGATTAAAGCCGTGGATTACACAGTTAACTCGCCTCACCTGGTTTCTTGGGTATGAATCAGTTGCTGGTATTAAGGCGAAAACAAAAACCAGCACACCCTGCGGCTCTCCAGGACCAGGGTTGCCGTCCCATGGTTTATGGATTTATAACTGGTCATGTTCGCGTTTTAAAGGCAGTGCGCTCTACTAACATTGCTTTATGGAAAGGGCAGTACGCACGTGTAGGTAATCCCTTTGCGATTGTATGTATGTTAAACCGGTCTACACAAGCAAAGTTGTAGGTTTGAAATTCTGAGATGGAGGATTACATTGACAATTTTATGTTTTACAATTGCTGATAAAACCCTATTCACTTGCATTCATGTTCTCCGGAAGCACAGCGCTAATAAATGATTTTTTTTGTTTAAATGCATAATCCACTCTTTCCAATTGGTGACGTCAATGTTCGCTGGCTTACCATAAAGTGAAGCATAACTTGAGGACTGACTTTCATTTAGATACTCTTCTTACGACTGGTCAAACTCGTCCGTATGTGCATCTTTAATAGTGTGGATGGCTTTTAAGAGGCTTTGCTTTGCTGCATCACAGCTGGTGTACTTTGTGACGGTCTTTGTACCCTCAGACACTGCGTGTTTGTCCAGTTCTCCTGGCAGCAAAAGGCCCACTAGTCTGGATCTCCCTTGAGCTGATGGTAGAACGCTTGTTGTAATGAGCTAAACCGGAAGACATACCAGCAATACGCTCGAAAATGTCGTTAATAAACGAGTTCATGATACCCATGGCTTTGGAAGAGATACCTTGCACACGGACGCAGCGTAGCACTCCTTCCTGTTTGAACCCTTCTTGGGCGCGGTCTTAGCTCGTTCACGCATTTTGCACGCTCATATTAGAAGAACGCGATCCTGTCTCGTAATTCATGTGTATGGCCAGGGATCTATGCAAATTCGTATTCCCTTTTTACCGATAACGTCAGGTCAATTCTCATTGTAAACTGTTTGTTCACGATATTATTTACACTACGCCTATTGGTTTAATCCGGCGGGTATGCAAAAATAACCCTCTTCTTTCTTTTGAACAATGGATACGCTCGTATTTTTTTTTGTTGTCAGAAATTCTCATTTGACATTTGTATCAATTCTTAACTTAGGCTACTTTTATGTTTTTGGTTTAGGTGTATCGTTAGCGCCATGGCTTCATACTATTTCGTATTATTTAAAATCATGTTACCAATACATAGATGAATACAAAGGAGCGAGTAATACAGTGAACCGGTGTAATTCGATTACTTCCGCGAAGAAACTTAGTACTGATTTAAATTGAAATAACGTTGATTCATATCAACATATTACATCCTAGTACATTTACTATGTAATTTGATAACAATGCATTTTATTTACACATTCAAGTGCTGATGATCAGCATATTAACAAAGACTTGCATAAGTTTAATTAATATTTTTAAATATGCTTGTAGTCTACTTGTTTCTACCATTTAATATTCAAGTTATTGCATTCATGTATAACATCTCCATACACCAACGTATATTGGCTCTACCCTGCCTTCCCACCCACAATAAAGAAACCCAAGCCCAAAGATCACCTCTTGATTCAATCGAAGATCAATCAATCAATCAATTTTTATTTGTATAGCGCTTTTAACAACGGGCTCTGTCACAAAGCAGTTATGCAGAGAACCGGCCCCCAAGAGTATGCATAGGGTAACAGTGGCAAGGAAAACCTCCCTGGCTAACAGGAAGAACCCTTTAGTACAACTGTAGGCTATGGCAGAATAGGTAAGGGAAACAGAGGCAGGGGTTAACTCAATCACCTGCCTGCAGGAATTTGCACATCCAGACAAAATAGCATTGCAGCAATCTAATCTTGAGGTAACAAGAAGCTTGTCTACATCATGTAAGGGCAGTATTTTCTGAATTTAAAAATATTCTGCAAGTGATGAAAAAAGCAACCTGTGAGGCGTTTTTAATGTGTATCAAATGCAAAAGTAACACCAAGATCTTTGATGACAGCACTTGAAGTGATGGAAATTCCATCAATGTTAGGCACACAGTCAGACAATTTGCATCTTATGGACTTGGGTCCCACTACCATTATCTCAGTCTTATCAAAGTTTAGAAAAAGGAAGTTGTGGGTCATTCATTCCTCTATGTTTATAAGACAAGTCTCCATATTTCACAGCTAGACAGCTTCTTCAGGTTTGACTGATAGATACAACTGGGTGCCCTTTTTGCAAATGACTTGTTCCAGGGGAAGCATATATAGAGAGAAGAGCAAGAGCCCAAGCACAGATCCTTGTGGGATTCCATATCTAACCCGAAATAGATATTGGTCTGATAGGTTATTATATATAAACTGATATCGGTCTGATAGGTATGATCTAAACCAAGAGAGAGCCTGTCCACGGAGGCCTACAAGATTTTCAAGTCTCTCCAACAGGATCAGGTGATCAACTGTGAAAGAAATTCATGAAGTCATTGCTACTAAATGATATTCAAACACAGGGATCAGCATGATTCTTATTAGTTCTTAGTATTAAGCAGGTGCTGAGGATTGTTTTTATCGTTGTTTATTAAGCTAGAGAAATATGTTGGCATGAAGCTTGCTTGAGAGCACGAGTATGGTCATTGTACCAAGGTGCTAATTTCTTACGGGAGACATTCCTCTTCTTAAGAGGTACGATAGTATCCTGGGTTCTGTACTGTATGTAATTTATGTTGTCGGTCAGCTGATCAATTGAGTTAATGCTAACTGTGTATGCATTTTGGCTGGATCCAAGAAAACCCCACAGTGCACAAATTAGCCTGGGAGCTCATTAATAAAATCATTTGCAGTCCTGGAGGAAAGCTTACGGCTAAAGTAAAAAGTAGGATCTGGTGATACATGACAGACTTGTGAAAGTTAGAAAGTAATTCAATAATGGTCTGACAACACAAGCTCTTTAGTAGAGGTGGGTGGAACGATATCAAAGTATCTATACTGCCAATACTGTGAGTTTTTGGTATTGATCTCATGAAATATTGATACCTATGTTCACAAAAATCTATATCTTTTTTGTCTTTGCTAACCTGAAGCTGGGCTGAGCCAGTGCACTGCTTTCACTAAGTTAAATGTTTATTTCTCAAACTCGCGAGTACACTAGTTGTATGCAGGGTCATCCATTTTGACGCTGCCTGCACAAATGTATCTTCATTCTTTGTACAGGCATTCCTGCGCATCGTTTACGCAGCGTGAATGCTCATGAACTACCTGCGATTGCTCCTGATTGATTCCTCACCTCACAGAACATTGCGGGAGCAGGAGACTGAAATGTGAATTGGCTGAAAAGAAGCATTCCATAGTAATACAAATCTGTTTAATATTTCAACTTCTATTAAAAATCACACCACCTACTGTCTGAGCCAATGTCGCCCCTGTTATATGTTGATCAAAGCCAATATGTTGACATTGAAACATAAGAATAATGCTGATCTGAGAGGGTCGCCTTCACTATACATGTGAATATGTAAATACCCTACAATTACTACCCCAAGCAAAGATCAGATTTGCCTGGGGACCTCCTGCATGTGCTTATGACCCGCCCACCAAATAATGCTAAAAAGGAAAGAAAAATAAAGCAGTTGCCGTGCTGCCTTTACAATAGCTACCAATATGTAAGCAACATTATAAAACCGACACATTAAAGAAACTAGGAAACTCATACAAAACGTGGGTGGCTCTTAAACGATGCACTTGCTTCAAGACCTTGTACACGTAGATAGCGTTGCTCTCCTTCCTGGACTTTCTATGCTTCTTTCCATCTTTCTTCGAACCCTTCTTGGGCGCAGACTTCACGGTCATTTTTTCCAGAGACGGAGAAACAAATAGTCCTGCAGCACTTGTGTGTCTGCATTACAAAAGGTATGTACGCAAATATTCAGGCCCTTCTTTGCGAGCGACAGACCGATTCTCATTGGAGGCCGCTAGTAGACAAAATTTTGTAGTAGACTCTATGGGCTGATTTTCCCGGAGAACACCCAAAAGCCTGAACCCACACCCTTTTTAAGACTGCGTCTCCTAATTCCTTACATTTCTTAAATTTCTTGAATTCTAAATGTTAAGTATACAAATTTATCGCCTTTCTGTTTTACATATCAGTTCGCCTACAGCAGTTAAATCTCAGCAAACTCCCAGCCAGCCTCCAAATCCAGCAATAATCTACCATTAATTTAACACAAAAAGACACACAACACAGTTAAACACACAAATATCTCAAAATACACAATCTACAGACAGGCCTAATCCCCTTCCCCACTAAACCATTTCCACTACCAGTTCACCAGGAAAAAAACCTGCAAAAAATACCTTCACTTTTCTCCCTCCCTTCAGGATGAGCTAGCCCCTGGTCCAGACTCTGGTAAAGGGTCTGCAACATCTTCCTCATCAACATCTTCTGCAACATCTTCCTCCTCCCAGGCAGTCAGGAGGGGAGGCCTATGGGTGTACATGGTCAGGGGGTGAGTAGGCGCCACAATTACCTGGACACAGTATTCACAAAAATAGACCAGATATGCCAGAATATAGCAAACGATAACACCAGGTTCACTAGACACACAAACAAAAAAATCTATCATGACATATAATTATACAATCACAACACCCAATACTCACAGCATAAAGCAAACGGACACTAGTCTTCTCAATTATTTCCCAGATCCCCTTGAACGTCGTCCTGCTCCAGGAATGTGGTATTCCGTTCCGGGAGTTGGATGGCGCTCTGAGGGGGGAATGGGGATTTGGGAGCCTCTCTCTGGTCTGGATCCAAAATTACCAGAGCTGATGGAGTAGGCATGTTGATAAAACAAATCCTTTGTTAAAATAACAGCACACTGAGACTGGAGAGTGGGCGAATCCTTGTTACCAAGCTCGAGGTTGGGGGTTATGAATGTGTATGGCCCCACCATTGTGGCCGAGAGAGTCTCCCTTTTCACTCAACTTTCACCATTGTCATGCTGCACAATGCCCGGCGTCGTGGGGGGAGATTTGAACTGTGCTTTAAGAGATGAGGGAGTGGGAGTGTTCCAGCACTCTGCTGCGGTCCCTCATAGAGGATTTCTCCCTCTGCAAACCTATATGAACGAATGAACACCAGCTATCTCCAAGACCCCCAGGTGCGTCTCTCCTTCTCGAGAAGATACCTGGAGTGGGTGAGTCTGAAACATCTCTTTGACTCCCCGGTGGAGTGGTGGGAGATGGTGAAGGAGCGAGTGCGGGGCTACTTCCGGGCAGTTGGGCGGAGGAAGGCGAGAGAAAGGAGGGCAGTGTTTGAACACCACAATGCTGCCCTCCAAAGACTAAGCCTCCTCCAGTCCCGAGGCCTGGATGTTAGCAGCGAAATCGCACAAGCTCGGCAGAGCCTCACCACCCTCTACCGGGAAGAGCGGAAGAAACAGACCTTCTCCTCCAAACTCCAGGGCCTGGAGGAAGATGAGAAGTGCACACAGTTCTTCTTCCGCAGGGCACGGACCAAGACAAATAACATCTTGTCTCTCTTTAACAGCAGGGGTGTGGTGGTGTCTGAAGAGGCAGAGGTCCGGGAGGTGGCCAGGGAGTTCTACGAGGGCCTTTACAGTGAGAGGCCCTCAGACAGGGCTCTCATGGACACCTTCCTGGGCTGCCTGGACAGACGCCTGGGAGATGAGCAGATGGAAGCGGCGTTGAGCACTGAGGAGCTCACCAGGGCCGTGCACTCCCTGAATACACACAAAGCTCCGGGCCCTGACGGAATCCCAGCTGAGTTTTACCAGGCTCACTGGGATCTCCTGAAGGAGGACGTGGCGGAAGTGTTCAGGGCTGCGTACAGGGAGGGGCGGTTAGGTGCCTCACTGAGACAGAGCTCAGTAGCTCTTGTCCCAAAGAAGGGGGACCTGAAGGACATCTGCAACTGGGGGCCGATCAACCTCCTCTCAGTCGATTATAAGATCACGGCGAAGGTGCTGATGGGGAGGTTCCAAGGCCTGATAACATCGGTGATCGGACCGGACCAGACCTGCAGCGTGCAGGGGAGGTCCATAAATGACAACCTGCTCCTCGCGAGGGATCTAATCATCCACTCTGGGGAGCGGAGGTCCCCCTTGTGCCTTCTCAGCCTCGATCAAGAGAAGGCATTTGACCGGGTGAGTCATGTGTGCTTGGAGAGAGTGCTAGAGAAAATGAACATTCCTGGCCCCCTCCTGCGCTGGACAAAAATCTGTCTGACAGACATAACGGGCAGAGTGGTTGTCAATCTCAGCCAGTTTTTGGAAAACTGTAAAATCACTTAAATCTGGATCCACCTCTACTCTCCCACCTCAAATTAGCTATGAGAATGATGTAATTTCAGACAAATCAATAATGTGCGACGCATTTAACCAACATTTTGTAGCTTCTGGCCTTCTATTCGATAGGCTATCAGCCAATACGGTCTCGCCGGGACACGTCCATGACCCGTCATTGGCCGAAAACCTCTCGGTCCCCCCCCCTCCTGCTAATAGATTCTCTTTTAGACCGGTTAGTGACTATGAAGTTTTCATGGCACTCTCCCATCTGAATATTAAAAAGTCTAAGGGTGAGGATGACATAGCCCCTTATCTTTTGCGTCTCAGTGCTCACCTGGTTGCCTCCCCGCTTGCTCACATTTTTAATCTAACTTTTATCTCCGGTGAAATCCCAACGGTCTGGAAGTCCGCGCAGGTCGTGCCCCTGCTTAAAGGGGGTGACACCAGTGACCTAAACAATTATCGTCCCATCTCTAGACTGTGCTGCCTAGCTAAGGTTTTAGAAACCCTGGCAATTGAACAGCTGCAGGCTTTTTTAGACGCATACAATATCCTACACTCACACCAATCAGGATTCAGACCCGGTCATAGCACTGTTACTGCCACTTCCCTCGTCATTAATGATATTGTGAATGGTCTTGATAATCGCCAACATTGTGCTGCCCTCTTTGTCGACCTGTCTAAGGCCTTCGACACTGTTGATCATGGTATTTTGTTAAGTATGTTAGCTTCCATTGGTCTGGATGACCTTTCTCTTAGTTGGTTCTCTAACTACTTGTCTGGGAGAAAGCAGTCAGTTGTTGCTGGCAATCTTAGATCCAGCTCTTTATCTGTTGTTAAGGGTGTCCCACAAGGGTCCATTACTGGTCCAATTTTATTCACTCTTTATATAAATAATATTCTTTTCCCTTCTGTACACACTAATGTCCATTATTATGCGGACGATACAATAATTTATTGCTTTGGTCCCACCCCAGCTCAGGCAGCTGCAAGCCTGCAGTCAGCCTTCGACACATTCCAACGATCTCTGCATGATCTCAAATTAGTCTTAAACTCAAACAAAACTAAATGGATGTTTTTCTCTCGATCGTCAATTGTTAACAATAGCCTTTCTCTCCACTCTCTGCAGGGAGAACTAATTGATTGTGTCGACTCATTTAAATATCTGGGTATTTGGCTGGATACCAAGCTCTCTTTTCGCACACATATTGAACATCTTATAAAGAAGCTGAGGGTTAAAATTGGCTTTCTTTACAGGAATAAATCCTGTTTTTCTCTTCAAACCAGGAAATCCATTGTTCAGTCCCAAATTATGTCTGTTTTTGATTATGGTGATATTGTTTATATGCATGCTTCTCCAGCCATTTTGAAGCTGCTTGATGCTGTGTATCATAGTGCTCTGCGCTTTGTAACGGGTGATGGTTTTCTTACTCACCGATGTGTTTTGTACGAAAAATTGGGTTGGTCGTCCCTAACTGCACGAAGAGAGCTACATTCGCTTCTATTCATCTATAAAGCTCTAATTGGTAAACTCCCATCATATTTATCCTCGCTCCTCATTCACAACTCTATGAGTTGCCGAACACGCTCGCAGTCACACATCAGATTGCTCATTCCGCGCGTGAGGACAGAATATGGAAAGTCTGCTTTTTCTCACTATGCTCCGGATAAGTGGAATAGGCTCCAGGACACTCTAAAATTGGATCGTTTTGTTTCTCTAGACTCTTTTAGAGTGCTCCTCGTGGGTACCATGATTGAGAACTGCTCGTGTTTTACCTGATTTTTAGTGTCTTATCACTTATTATCTGTTTGTTTATAACTTATTTTTTGTCTGCTCTTATCTTGTCTGTTGCAACCTGTATCTTTTATATACGTTTTTTGTAAACAGGGCACCCTTGAAAATGAGAGCTTGCTCTCAAGGGACTTCCCTGTATAAATAAAGGTCAAATAAAATCGACAGCCCTCTGCCCCGTTCGATGTCAGGTCTGGCGTCAGGCAGGGGTGCCCTCTAGCATCTCTCAGGTACGTCATCTACCTGGAACCGTTCCTCCAGGCCATCAGGGCCAATCCAGGGGTGGTGGGCTATCCACTCCCTGGAGTGGGGGGGGAACGGCTAAAGGTGATGGCGTACATGGACGACATTGCTATCGTTGCCACAGATAGTCGTTCTATCGCTTGTGCCACCAAGGTGTTGGACGACTTCTGTGTGGCCACTGGCACCCTGGTCAACAGGGACAAGAGTGAACTGTTTCTGTCTCCACATTGGAGTGAGGAGCTGACCGTTTCCTTTCCTGTGCGTAGGAATACCATCAAGCTCCTGGGGGTGACCTTCCAGGCTGACGGAAGAGGGAGAACCAGCTGGGAGGGAGCCCTCCGCCACGTCCAAAATAAAATCAGGAGCTGGAGTGCACGGCCCTTGACCATGGTGGGTAAGATCCTCGTCCTGAAGGCAATTGTCCTACCCATTCTGCTCTATGTGGGGAGGGTGTTTCCCCCAGACAAAGCCACCGGGAAGCTAATTACCCGGATGGCTTTCCGCTTTGTCTGGGGGAGCACTATGGAAAAGCTTAAACGCGTCACCCTCCTCAAGGAGGAGCGGAATGAGGGGCGGGGGGTCCCAGACATTGTTAACATAATCATGGTGCAGGGTCTGGCCACCCTTGTCCAGAATGCAGGGAAGGTGGGTAAGGCCTCTGGTACCTTTGCCAGGTACTATGCCACCCCCTTCCTCAGAGCAATGGGCTTGGGTGTGCTGGACCTCACCATACCCTACAGCTGGGACCCCCCCTACGTCTACCGAGCCCTGAAGGACTTTGCCTACAGGACGGATCTGCCCAGGGCTGGCCTAACCTCATGGAGCTATAAAATGATTGTGGCTCATTTAAGATCTGGCCAAATTGTAACGCTCCCGAGGGGGGGGCCAGACCTGGACCCGCAAGTCATCTGGGCAAATGTGACACATAAGTGTCTTACAAACAAACAAAAAGACATTGCCTGGATGACAGCCCATAGGTGTCTCCCCACCAGAACATTTATGTATCGCCGGCACTTAGCCCTGACTGAACGCTGCCCCCACGGATGCACTGACTCAGAACACATCCACCACCTGTTCTGGGAGTGCTCCGTGGCCAGGCGGGTCTGGGGCCTTGTTTGTTCCTCTGTCTCCCTGAGCAGGTTCCTGCCGAGGTCCTCCCTGATGGCTGAGGGCATCCTCTACGGTCCGCCGGGGGGATTCAAGACCACCAAGCTCCAGCATCAGTGGAGGATCATAAATACCGTGAAGCAGGTCCTGTGGGAGAAGAGGAACATCAAGGTCTACCAGAAAACATCCGTAGACCTGGTCACTCTGACTCTCACTCTCACTTTAAAATTGTTAAAAGAAATTTAAAAACCAATAAAACTACCTTGGGGAATGAGTGCAACTCAGGGCCAATAGGGGTTCGTAAAAATCTTATCGAATCAGCTCCTCTATGATATGGTTTAATTCCATGTGCAGACACTCATTCTGAATACTAGAAGCAGAGTAAAGAGCTATGGCTAGAACCAAACAGACAGCACGTAAATCTACCGGTGGCAAAGCGCCCAGGAAACAGCTCGCCACTAAGGCTGCACGTAAGAGCGCGCCAGCCACAGGCAGCGTGAAGAAGCATCATCGTTACAGGCCTGGTACTGTAGCAGTCTGAGAAATCCGCCGCTATCAGAAATCTACTGAACTTTTGATTCGCAAGCTGCCCTTCCAGCGCCTTGTGCGAGAGATCGCTCAGGATTTCAAGACCGATCTCCGCTTCCAAAGCTTTGCTGTGACGGCTCTGCAGGAGGCCAGTGAGGCATATCTGGTTGGTCTGTTCGAGGACACCAACCTGTGCGCCATTCACGCCAAGCGAGTGACGATCATGCCCAAGGATATCCAGCTGGCCCGCCGCATTCGCGGAGAGCGCGCTTAGGACCGTTGGAAACTTAGTCTAAAAAGCCAAAGGCTCTTTTAAGAGCCACTTAAATCCTGTTTGGAGCAATATTTTCCGTCTATGTGTAGCGGGTTATACTTTTCTTTCTTTTTTTCCCCCTTCCTGCTGCTGTCAGTGTTTGGTATAATTGTAGACTATTTATCGGCGTCACTGATGGGGATAAGGCGTGAATTGTTTTAATTTAAAAAAAAAAATGTTTTACGCCCTCTACCATGGAACGCCAAAAGGGTCACAATTATCAATTCGCCTTTAACTGGGCGTGTCTATATGTAATGTATTTATAACGTTTATAATAGTATTTTTCCACAAAACTGCGTATATTACGGATTTGTCATGCCAATAAAAGGCGTGTTTTATGGCCTTATGCCAATAAAGCGCCGCATTTCCCGCCATATTCACATAATGGCATATTTGACTAGCCAACAAAAAGCTGTATTTTACGTCACTATACTGGCTCCAAAACGTGACCCTCTATAGCACAGGTGTCAAACTCCCGTCCTGGAGGGCCGCAGTGTCTGCTGGTTTTCGGGTTGTTCCCGGCACTTGTGGTTGATTTAAGTTTTTAATTGGCTAAAGAATCCACACACCTTGTTCCCAAGGCCTTAATTGACAGCTGATTGAAAGGCAATCACAAAAACCCGCAGACATTGCGGCCCCCTGGGAATTCAGTTTGACACCCCTGCTCTATAGCCCAGCTTATTTAACAGACCTGTTAAGTCCTACTCTTATCTGTTGCTAAATGATCGTGCTTATAAATTGGCTCCAAATTTGTCATGTGCTTTCACCACTTTATCTAATTTAATACCGCATTACCTAAACAATGTAAAAGCTAGGTTAGTTGCAATTAGCACGTCTATAGGGTTTTTTCTATTATTGTTAGTTTGAAGCTATAAGATAACTGTACTTCTATGTTGTTTGGTTCCCTGCAGGTGTTGTTATGTTGTATGCGATCATCAGTAGACGTGCAAAATTAACTGGCGGCAAATAGAAGACAGTTAGCTATCTTTATTTATTTCGGCCTATTTATTAATTTAACAACAGAACAACAGGTGCTTGCGCTGGGAACCAGCCTCATCTAGTGAAAAATAGTATAATATCTCTTAGTGTCTTTTTCTGTCTTCAAAAGACTTGAGTTATTGCAGGCTAGGTGAGAATTTCAGAGCTTGACGCCTCTATCTATTTGGAAGATAAATTAGCCGGCCTATATTTGTACTATGGCGCATAGGAAGGTGTAAATGATTGGATTGTCTGGTTGGATATTTATGAAACTAAGCCAATAATCTGACAGGCCAGCATCCTGATATTTCATTTTGTACAATAAAAAAACATTAGCAAAATATTGATTTTGTGGAAAGATTGCGTTTTGGGAGGGGTTGGTTGAGTCCAGAGAATAGCCATTCAAACAAACCTTTTTTTGAAGTAGGCCTAAATTACAAGTAGGCATAACTTTTCAAGATATGGTTGATACGAAGGCTACTGGCCCACACAATATTATACAATACATATTTCTCTATAGGCTGCATTTAATTGATTAATTCATAATGGGAGGCGATTTGTTTCGTTTTTGCACATGTGTAGGGCTTATAACAATATCGGAGTGTAGGATTCATGAAAATATGAATCTACTTAAAGCCATATTTCTCACAAGGCTAGCAAATGAAAAGCTGAGACATTAATATCAAGCTTTTGTTGATGAAAAATAACATTTTAACAGTCTCGTATGAAGTGTCTTTTAATAATCTTCACAAAAATTAAATATTGTATCAAGTGGAATGAACAACATAATGATTCCATAGAATGTGTATATATATATATATATATGTATATAATGCGTGTGTGTGTGTGTGTGTGCGTGTGCATGTGTGTGTGTGTGTGTGTTTGTGTGTATGTATATAGGCTTCAGTGATATTTTGTCTGGAGTGCAATTTGGGATGCTACACGCAAACAATCAGAATAAGCCCCCATACCATTGGCTGTGGCAATTAGAACCATTTTTCAACCAATGAGCTTGAATTATTGTAAAGCTGTGCAATGTTTTGGTACAGTGACGGCCTGTCAACTCTATATTTTGAAATCAGAATTTAAGGACTATAAACACAGGCAGAGGGTGAGTCAACATGTGAGTGAGCCTTTTTCAACAATAGGAAGGGATTACAATGGTCCTATAACAATGTGTTAACAAGAAAATCTTTCCTATTGTACCTTTAAGGACTAATATTGGCAGCCTGTAGCGTAGTGGTTTAGGTCAGATAGTGTGAGAGGGAGAGAGAGAGCGATAGACAGATAGTGTGAGAGGGAGAGAGAGAGAGCGATAGACAGATAGTGTGAGAGGGAGAGAAAGAGAGCGATAGACAGAGTGTGAGGGAGAGAAAGAGAGCGATAGACAGATAGTGTGAGAGGGAGAGAAAGAGAGCGATAGACAGATAGTTTGAGAGGGAGAGAGAGAGCGATAGACAGATAGTGTGAGAGGGAGAGAGAGAGAGCGATCGACAGATAGTGTGAGAGGGAGAGAGAGAGTGATAGTGTGAGAGGACTGGCCGGGCGGTGATGGGATGCTCAGCTCGTGCGTCGTTTGACTGTCTTGTTTGCTTTACTCCGGAAGCTGCAGGCACTGGCGGGAAGCACATAAACACGTTTGTACTATGATGTTGATATGATTAATGGTGTTATTCACATTTAAAATGAATTGTACTCTTTTTTATGGATCACGGTTAATAAAGCTCTTTAAAAATCCAAGCAATTGTGGTTTCATGTTTTAACACCCGCACCTCGTACTAAAAAAAGTAACACCACACCAGTTCACCGTCAATTAAAGTCGCTGTATTACTCGCTTCTTTGTATCCATCGACGTGCTGGTAACATGATTTGAAATGATACGCAGGGGTGTATGAAGTCGTGGCGCTCACATACACCAAACATAAACGCTTGTAGAAAACCACCTTTTTGGATTAATTTGTGTAGCCTATTGCTTTGGCGACACAGGCATGACGACCAAATGTTCACGTTTTTACATGTTTAACATGGTTTAAAACAAATTATTACTGAGAGAGTGTGTAATAGACTTTGCTTAGAATGTAGCTAACAGCAAAGTAGCCTACGTTAAGAATGAATAAAAATTAAGAAGTGGAAGAATTTATCACAAGCGGATTAAAACCAAGTGTTTCCTTTGTTCAAATTGAGTAAGACCGTTCGTTTTGCATACCCGCCGTATTGAACCAATACATTTTGTAAATAGCATGGTGGACAAACAGCTTCCAATGAGAACTGGTCTGACGTCATTGGTAAAAGGGCCATGCAAATTTGCATAGATCCCTGGGCAAACACTTTAATTACGGGACGGGATCACGTTCTCGTCACATGAACGTGCGAAATGCCTGAGCAAGCAAAAGCCGCGCCCAAGAAGGGCTCAAAGAAAGCCGCCTCTAAGACAACTGCGAAGGGAGGAAAGAAGCGTAGAAAGCCCAGGAAGGAGAGCTATGCTATCTACGTGTACAAGGTGTTGAAGCAAGTGCATCCTGATACCGGCATTTCATCCAAGGCCATGGGCATCATGAACTCCTTTGTGAACGACATTTTTGAGCGTATTGCTGGTGAGTCTTCACGTTTGGCTCACTACAACAAGCGTTCTACCATCAGCTCGAGGGAGATCCAGACTGCAGTGCGCCTTCTGCTGCCAGGAGAGCTGGCCAAACATGCAGTGTCTGAGGGCACCAAGGCCGTCACCAAGTACACCAGCTCCAAATAATCTTATTCAACAAATCAAACCAAAGGCTCTTTTGAGAGCCACCCACATTTTCTATTGAAAGAGCCACGAACTCATTTCCTAGTTGAACTAATGCGCGTCCAAATGAAAGTCAGTTGAAGTTATGCTTAAGGTTTTAGAGGTTGCCAGCCAGCTTTTTGGAGCATTGATGCCACCAATTGGAAAAAAATGCATTGTCACCTCAGACCAGTAATACTAACTCCCATCAGGAGACACCCGAAAAAACACAAGCACGCACCAAAAGAACATGGAACACAATTTGCTGCTCTAAAAGATGGTTTTTGAGCGCGCGCTCTCCACGAATGCGGTGAGCCAATTGGATATCATTGAACATGAGTCACTCGCTTGGCGTGAATGGCGCACATATTAGTGTTCTTGAACAGAACAACCTTGCTGGCCTCCTGCAGAGCCATAACAGCTGAGCTTTGGAAGCGAAGATGAGCGATTTCTCGATCTATACTTCTGATTGCGGCGGATTTCTCGCAAAGCTGCAGTAACAGGCCTGTAACGGTTAGATTTTTTTACGTCGCTGGCACACTGTTACGTGCTGCTTCCTGGGAGCTTTGCCCCCTGGTAGCTCATCCCAGATTGATGATTGGGTAGGCTTTTGTGGATCCTCATTGGCTCTGAACCTGCCTTCATTCTCCCTGCCTATTGGATCGTTTCTTTAGCCGCCAGAAATTTAAACTTTATCATCAGCCTTTCACAATTTCACGCGTGACAAGAGTGGTTACGAACCATTTAATTTAGAGACCAGTAAGCTTATTTGAACACATCGTGCCAGTATAATCTACACACTCACCTAGCTGGAGTGGTGCCTGAGTGGAACCATCTAAAATTTAACTTCATGCTCATAGATGACTTTCTTTGGGCTCTTGTTCACCTTAGGTCCTCGGCAACTTTTTCGCAACACCTTTTTAGCCGCAGCGGGCTTCTCGAACTTAGGGGCTACTTTCTTGGCTGCTTCTTGTTGCGCTTAAACGAGCCTTAGTCTGAACCATCGGTCAAAAAGTCTCCACACGAGACGGCATCCTTCTACCCACTAAACTTTCCACACATCACATCTGACCAATAATCATGCACATGCGCAGTAAACAATTCGACACTTCAAGAAACCAAACTAAATAGCATGCAAAGCTAAAACAGTGACCATTTAGATACTAAATGATTACTTAGTACTGATTATTATTATATTACATGAGATAATGGCTGACTCTTTTATCCAAAGTAACTTACAGTTCATTAGACTAAGCAGGAGGCAATCCTCCCCTGAAGCAATGCGGGGTTAAGGGCCTTTCTCAAGGGCCCAACAGCTGTACGGAACGTATTGTGGCTACTCCGGGGATCAAATCACCGACCTTGCAGGTCCCAGAATGATTATTTTGTGTTAATCAGTGTTTTAAAAAAATAAATAAATAATTTTAAAATGTAAAGAAATGTAAAAACGAATAAAACTACCTTGCAGGTCCCAGTCATGTCCTTTAACCACTATGGTAGGCCGCCGGTGTATCATGTATGAATACAAAATAATCAATAGAAAAATGGAAACATTCATAATCAAAATATTATTATACAAACTACAACAGTAATCAGATTAATTTGGCTCCTACAGTCTGGGTTAAAACAGTCTAACTCAGTTGTTGGGTAAAATCAACCCAGCATGTGTTCAAAAACTATGAACTATAGTTCAACCCAGCCATTTTTAGAGTGTAGTGTCTTGTCCTAGTTTAGTTTTATTAATTTGTATCTACTCTAATTTAAGAATCTGGGAATCATACGTTATGATTTCTGTTTATTAGAAGATGTTTTGTTCAAGCGGCTTGTTTGGTATTCAGTTAAATCCCCAATACAAGGCTTGGCGTGCTGGAGGCGGGCTTTAGGTAGAACCGCCTCTTCGCTGATCCTGACTTCAATCAGGTCGTCTTTGTGCAGATATATGTGTACGCATGCTGTTCTGGGTGCTAGTATCGTATTTTCTGTGTTATTGGTTAGAAGAATGTCTGGTCGCGGTAAAGGTGGAAAAGGTCTTGGGAAAGGAGGTGCTAAGCGCCATCGCAAAGTTCTCCGTGATAACATCCAGGGCATTACTAAGCCAGCGATTCGTCGTTTGGCTCGCCGTGGAGGCGTAAAGCGTATATCCGGTCTCATCTACGAAGAGACTCGTGGAGTCCTGAAGGTGTTTTTGGAGAATGTGATCCGCGATGCCGTCACCTACACTGAGCACGCCAAGCGAAAGACCGTCACCGCTATGGATGTAGTTTATGCTCTGAAACGTCAGGGTCGCACTCTGTACGGCTTCGGTGGGTAAACCATTTTTACCATAACTCCGTTCTGGAACAACCCAAAGGCTCTTTTTAGAGCCGCCCACATTTTCTATGAAAAGCAGCCATTTCTTGTTTCTGACGTTCGTTTATGGATTTATAACTGGTCATGTTCGCGTTTTGAAGGCAGTGCGCTCTAGTAACATTGCTTTATGGAAAGGGCACTACGCACGTGTAGGTAATCCCTTTGCGATTGTATGTATGTTAAACCGGTCTACACAAGCAAAGTTGTAGGTTTGAAATTCTGAGATGGAGGATTACATTGACAATTTTATGTTTTACAATTGCTGATAAAACCCTATTCACTTGCATTCATGTTCTCCGGAAGCACAGCGCTAATAAATGATTTTTTTTGTTTAAATGCATAATCCACTCTTTCCAATTGGTGACGTCAATGTTCGCTGGCTGCTAATTACCATAAAGTGAAGCATAATTTGAGGACTGACTTTCATTTAGATACTCTTCTTACGACTGGTCAAACTCGTCCGTATGTGCATCTTTAATAGTGTGGATGGTTTTTAAGAGGCTTTGCTTTGCTGCATCACAGCTGGTGTACTTTGTGACGGTCTTTGTACCCTCAGACACTGCGTGTTTGTCCAGTTCTCCTGGCAGCAAAAGGCCCACTAGTCTGGATCTCCCTTGAGCGGATGGTAGAACGCTTGTTGTAATGAGCTAAACCGGAAGACATACCAGCAATACGCTCGAAAATGTCGTTAATAAACGAGTTCATGATACCCATGGCTTTGGAAGAGATACCTTGCACACGGACGCAGCGTAGCACTCCTTCCTGTTTGAACCCTTCTTGGGCGCGGTCTTAGCTCGCTCACGCATTTTGCACGCTCATATTAGAAGAACGCGATCCTGTCTCGTAATTCGTGTGTATGGCCAGGGATCTATGCAAATTCGTATTCCCTTTTTACCGATAACGTCAGGTCAATTCTCATTGTAAACTGTTTGTTCACGATATTATTTACACTACGCCTATTGGTTTAATCCGGCGGGTATGCAAAAATAACCCTCTTCTTTCTTTTGAACAATGGATACGCTCGTATTTTTTTTTTTTGTCAGAAATTCTCATTTGACATTTGTATCAATTCTTAACTTAGGCTACTTTTATGTTTGGTTTAGGTGTATCGTTAGCGCCATGGCTTCATACTATTTCGTATTATTTAAAATCATGCTACCAATACATAGATGAATACAAAGGAGCGAGTAATACAGTGAACCGGTGTAATTCGATTACTTCCGCGAAGAAACTTAGTACTGATTTAAATTGAAATAACATTGATTCATATCAACATATTACATTTACTATGTAATTTGATAACAATGCATTTTATTTACACATTCAAGTGCTGATGATCAGCATATTAACAAAGACTTGCATAAGTTTAATTAATATTTTTAAATATGCTTGTAGTCTACTTGTTTCTTCCATTTAATATTCAAGTTATTGCATTCATGTATAACATCTCCATACACCAACGTATATTGGCTCTACCCTGCCTTCCCACCCACAATAAAGAAACCCAAGCCCAAAGAACACCTCTTGATTCAATCGAAAATCAATCAATCAATTTTTATTTGTATAGCGCTTTTAACAACGGGCTCTGTCACAAAGCAGTTATGCAGAGAACCGGCCCCCAAGAGTATGCATAGGGTAACAGTGGCAAGGAAAACCTCCCTGGCTAACAGGAAGAAACCTTTAGTACAACTGTAGGCTACGGCAGAATAGGTAAGGGAAACAGAGGCAGGGGTTAACTCAATCACCTGCCTGCAGGAATTTGCACATCCAGACAAAATAGCATTGCAGCAATCTAATCTTGAGGTAACAAGAAGCTTGTCTACATCATGTAAGGGCAGTATTTTCTGAATTTAAAAATATTCTGCAAGTGATGAAAAAAGCAACCTGTGAGGCGTTTTTAATGTGTATCAAATGCAAAAGTAACACCAAGATCTTTGATGACAGCACTTGAAGTGATTGAAATTCCATCAATGTTAGGCACACAGTCAGACAATTTGCATCTTATGGACTTGGGTCCCACTACCATTATCTCAGTCTTATCAAAGTTTAGAAAAAGGAAGTTGTGGGTCATTAATTCCTCTATGTTTATAAGACAAGTCTCCATATTTCACAGCTAGACAGCTTCTTCAGGTTTGACTGATAGATACAACTGGGTGCCCTTTTTGCAAATGACTTGTTCCAGGGGAAGCATATATAGAGAGAAGAGCAAGAGCCCAAGCACAGATCCTTGTGGGACTCCGTATCTAACCCGAAATAGATATTGGTCTGATAGGTTATTATATATAAACTGATATCGGTCTGATAGGTATGATCTAAACCAAGAGAGAGCCTGTCCACGGAGGCCTACAAGATTTTCAAGTCTCTCCAACAGGATCAGGTGATCAACTGTGAAAGAAATTCATAAAGTCATTGCTACTAAATGATATTCAAACACAGGGATCAGCATGATTCTTATTAGTTCTTAGTATTAAGCAGGTGCTGAGGATTGTTTCTATAGTTGTTTATTAAGCTAGAGAAATATGTTGGCATGAAGCTTGCTTGAGAGCACGAGTATGGTCATTGTACCAAGGTGCTAATTTCTTACGGGAGACATTCCTCTTCTTAAGAGGTGCGATAGTATCCTGGGTTCTGCACTGTATGTAATTTATGTTGTCGGTCAGCTGATCAATTGAGTTAATGCTAACTGTGTATGCATTTTGGCTGGATCCAAGAAAACCCCACAGTGCACAAATTAGCCTGGGAGCTCATTAATAAAATCATTTGCAGTCCTGGAGGAAAGCTTACGGCTAAAGTAAAAAGTAGGATCTGGTGATACATGACAGACTTGTGAAAGTTAGAAAGTAATTCAATAATGGTCTGACAACACAAGCTCTTTAGTAGAGGTGGGTGGAACGATATCAAAGTATCTATACTGCCAATACTGTGAGTTTTTGGTATTGATCTCATGAAATATTGATACCTATGTTCACAAAAATCTATATCTTTTTTGTCTTTGCTAACCTGAAGCTGGGCTGAGCCAGTGCACTGCTTTCACTAAGTTAAATGTTTATTTCTCAAACTCGCAAGTACACTAGTTGTATGCAGGGTCATCCATTTTGACGCTGCCTGCACAAATGTATCTTCATTCTTTGTACAGGCATTCCTGCGCATCGTTTACGCAGCGTGAATGCTCATGAACTACCTGCGATTGCTCCTGATTGATTCCTCACCTCACAGAACATTGCGGGAGCAGGAGACTGAAATGTGAATTGGCTGAAAAGAAGCATTCCATAGTAATACAAATCTGTTTAATATTTCAACTTCTATTAAAAATCACACCACCTACTGCCTGAGCCAATGTCGCCCCTGTTATATGTTGATCAAAGCCAATATGTTGACATTGAAACATAAGAATAATGCTGATCTGAGAGGGTCGCCTTCACTATACATGTGAATATGTAAATACCCTACAATTACTACCCCAAGCAAAGATCAGATTTGCTTGGGGACCTCCTGCATGTGCTTATGACCCGCCCACCAAATAATGCTAAAAAGGAAAGAAAAATAAAGCAGTTGCCGTGCTGCTTTTACAATAGCTACCAATATGTAAGCAACATTATAAAACCGACACATTAAAGAAACTAGGAAACTCATACAAAACGTGGGTGGCTCTTAAACGATGCACTTGCTTCAAGACCTTGTACACGTAGATAGCGTTGCTCTCCTTCCTGGACTTTCTATGCTTCTTTCCATCTTTCTTCGAACCCTTCTTGGGCGCAGACTTCACGGTCATTTTTTCCAGAGACGGAGAAACAAATAGTCCTGCAGCACTTGTGTGTCTGCATTACAAAAGGTATGTACGCAAATATTCAGGCCCTTCTTTGCGAGCGACAGACCGATTCTCATTGGAGGCCGCTAGTAGACAAAATTTTGTAGTAGACTCTATGGGCTGATTTTCCCGGAGAAGACCAAAAAGCCTGTTCCCCTTCAGAAAACCCACACCCCGTCTTCTTTTTAAGACTGCGTCTCCTAATTCCTTACATTTCTTAAATTTCTTGAATTCTAAATGTTAAGTATACAACATTTATCGCCTTTCTATTTTACATATCAGTTCGCCTACAGCAGTTAAATCCCAGCCAGCCTCCAAATCCAGCAATATACCATTAACTTAACACAAAAAGACACACAACACAGTTAAACACACAAATATCTCAAAATACACAATCTACAGACAGGCCTAATCCCCTTCCCCGCTAAACTATTTCCACTACCAATTCACCATGGAAAAAACCTGCAAAAAATACCTTCACTTTTCTCCCTCCCTTCAGGATGAGCCAGCCCCTGGTCCAGACTCTGGTAAAGGGTCTGCAACATCTTCCTCCTCAACATCTTCTGCAACATCTTCCTCCTCCCAGGCAGTCAGGAGGGGAGGCCTATGGGTGTACATGGTCAGGGGGTGAGTAGGCGCCACAATTACCTGGACACAGTATTCACAAAAATAGACCAGATATGCCAGAATATAGCAAACGATAACACCAGGTTCACTAGACACACAAACAAAAAAATCTATCATGACATATAATTATACAATCACAACACCCAATACTCACAGCATAAAGCAAACAGACACTAGTCTTCTCAATTATTTCCCAGATCCCCTTGAACGTCGTCCTGCTCCAGGAATGTGGTATTCCGTTCCGGGAGTTGGACGGCGCTCTGAGGGGGGAATGGAGATTTGGGAGCCTCTCTCTGGTCTGGATCTAAAATTACCAGAGCTGATGGAGTCGGCATGTTGATAAAAAAAATCCTTTGTTGAAATAACAGCACACTGAGACTGTGGAGAGTGGGCGAATCCTTGTTACCAAGCTCGAGGTTGGGGGTTATAAATGTGTATGGCCCCACCATTGTGGCCGAGAGAGTCTCCCTTTTCACTCAACTTTCACCATTGTCATGCTGCACAATGCCCGGCGTCGTGGGGGGAGATTTGAACTGTGCTTTAAGAGATGAGGGAGTGGGAGTGTTCCAGCACTCTGCTGCGGTCCCTCATAGAGGATTTCTCCCTCTGCAAACCTATATGAACGAATGAACACCAGCTATCTCCAAGACCCCCAGGTGTGTCTCTCCTTCTCGAGAAGATACCTGGAGAGGGTGAGTCTGAAACATCTCTTTGACTCCCCGGTGGAGTGGTGGGAGATGGTGAAGGAGCGAGTGCGGGGCTACTTCCGGGCAGTCGGGCGGAGGAAGGCAAGGGAAAGGAGGGCAGTTGTAGAACGCCTCAATGCTGCCCTCCAAAGACTAAGCCTCCTCCAGTCCCGAGGCCTGGATGTTAGCAGAGAAATCGCACAAGCTCGGCAGAGCCTCACCACCCTCTACCGGGAAGAGCAGAAGAAACAGACCTTCCGCTCCAAACTCCAGGGCCTCCAGGAGGATGAGAAGTGCACGCGGTTCTTCTTCCGCAGGGCACGAACCAAGACGAATAACATCTTGTCTCTCTATAACAGCAGAGGTGTGGTGGTGTCTGAAGAGGCGGAGGTCCGGGAGGTGGTCAGGGAGTTCTTTGAGGGCCTTTACAGCGAGAGGCCCTCAGATGGGGCTCTCATGGACACCTTCCTGGGCTGCCTGGACAGACGCCTGGATGTGAGCAGATGGAACTGGAATTGAGCATCGAGGAGCAGGGCTGTGCACTCCCTCAATTAACACAAAGCTCCAGGTCCTGATGGTCCATGAGCGGCGTTTTACCAGGCTTACTGGGATTTCCTAAAGGAGGACATAGCGGAAGTGTTCTGGGCTGCATACGGGGAGGAGCGGTTAGGCGCCTCAGTGAGACAGAGCTCAGTAGCTCTTGTCCCAAACAAGGGGGACCTGAAGGACCTCCGCAACTGGCGGCCGATCAACCTCCTCTCAGTCGACTATAGGATCATGGCGAAGGCGCTGATGAGGAGGTTCCAAGGCCTGATAACATCGGTGATCGGACCGGACCAGACCTGCAATGTGCAGGGTAGGTCCATAAATGACAACCTGCTCCTCGTGAGGGATTTAATTATCCACTTTGGGGAGCGGAGGTCCCCCTTGTGCCTTCTCAGCCTCGACCAGGAGAAGGCATTTGACCGGGTGAGTCACGTGTGCTTGGAGAGAGTGCTGGAGAAAATGAACATTCCTGGTCTCCTGCACTAGACAAAAATTTGTCTGACAGGAATAATGGGCAGAGTGGTTGTCAACCAGCAGCCCACTGCCCCATTTGCAGTCAGGTCTGGTGTCAGGCAGGGGTGCCCTCTAGCATCTCTTCTGTACATTGTAAGCCAGTCATAAGTAACATTTGGTGTCATGCACTGGTCAGCTTGCTGACTTCCCCCTCCCGGAGCATACATTGTTAGCCCCCACCTTTTGGCACAAATGCCTGTGGGGGAGAGCTAGAGAAGGGTTCTTAGAGGTGCCTTCTTGGGCCCTGGGGGCCCCCCTTTTCTCACATTCCTTACAGGTTAGAGCACAGGAAAACTGGAGATGGCATAAAGATGTTTCATGATAATCCCAGGTCAGAATATAGTAATATTTGGTGTTATTCTGATTGGTTCAGTGCAACTGGTGTAATGGTCTAGTTTTTGTAACAGTCTACCTTTGATATCATAACCATTCAGGAGCCAAGGGGAAACTGGGCAAAATCTGTCTCTGTAGAAGCCATGTGTTTTAGCCCTCTGACCACTGCCTGGTGGGGCTAGCTGTAAATTACAGATGGGTGACTCACTTTTAGGGTCAAGAACTAAGGCCTGGATTTCGGAGATAAAGAGAAGAAACCAAGTAATCTGGGGTTGTGTCTTTTTTCCTTTAATTCACCCAAATCAGGTTTATCCAAAAGGTATATTACCATGAGAGGCACAAATACATATTTACAGCATAATGCAGTTATAATGAAAACTCCCAACTACAGCATTCATAGATATGATGGAGCAGCCTGTAGCATAGTGGTTAAGGTCAGGAAGGGCTGCCATTTGTGAGGGGCCTGAGAGACCTGTTGGGGAGTTTCAGGCAAAGATAAGAGAAAAGATGTATGAGTGGTCCAAGGGCAGTTGGGTCATGGGAAAAGAATCCTCCAGGACATTGGTGACCCCCCTGTGACCCCATACCTGGTCACTTCCAAGAGGGAAGGCTCCGGACAATGCCACAGTGCCCTCATTTGGGCACTGCTGCCATTACACCGGTGACTGCTCTCCTAGATTAAATATTCAAAACTGCTATTAAGATAGTAAATAGACCCGGTAAAACCTTGAAAACATTGTCCATGTGATCCATGTATCATTCCATTAAGTCTTATGTAATGGTAACAGGAATTGCATGTAAAATGGATAATCAGGAGGGAAGTTTCATGATAACTGCAACATAATAAAACATAAGGGTAATCTGTTTGGTATGGATGTGATCTGGTAAAATCAAGGAATCGGATGAGATACATTTCATACCAAATGGAGTTTAATAAACCATAGTTTCAGTAACTCAAGGGAAAACCTACATGTCCTCTCCTGGTAATCATCTCATTTTCCCTACTTAACAACCCCCAAGGGTGGGGGTCTAAATTCCAGATTTGACCACCCCTCCAGGTTGATTTATGGCACTGCCGCCTGGTTCCAAATGTATGATTTGGCATAAAAGCAAGGGAGACAGACCAATCTGGGAAGATCGTATTTGACTTCCCACACAGCAGATTGTATGTGTATGTAAGTATCAGGAAGGTCGTATTCGACCTCCCACACAACATGTCTTGTGTATGTATGTATGTATGTGTGTATGTGTAGCAGCGGAAGACCGTATTCGACTTTCCACACAACATATTCTATACTCTGTGTTTGTGTGTAGTCCAAGCAGGCTAGGTATGATTATTTACTCTATCTCTATTCTTAATTTGTGTATTTTGTAATTGATTGTGATATTCTAAAGCTAATAACCTACCTGTCTGCGAATAAACTATTTTGTTTGTAACTTGCGTGATCTCCATGACTCTAATTCATCTAGTACCTTTTCAGCCTAAATTACAACTGAATACTTAGGGGGAAATGGTGGCTAGAGATCGACCGATCGGCGGTACACCTGTGGTAGTTCTAAGCTGTGAGGCCATCAATTTCTGTCCATTAAAGGGTCGGGTAACGCACGGCTCTTGTGATTTGGTGCGAAGGGAACCCATGGGCGTTACGGCGCTGGTTCCTGCCAAATTAGCTCTAAGGAGCCCAGACAATGCTACCCCGACCTGGGCTCGCAACTATCATGGCAGGTATTGTGTTGACTGGACCCTCAGCCTCTGAGTTCTCCACCAAACTGAGATTTCAGCAGTAATGCTAATCCCGGGAGCATATATTGAGTAATGGTGGCGCAGGTACGAGTCGAGTGTAATCACTCCCGAGGTCCGGGTAAGTTACAAACCCAAATTTCTCAATTATATTTTAAATGGAGTCAGATAAACGATTAAAACTATAGTAACCACTAAGCGTACAATACGGCCCCGTTTGAGAACGGAGAATATTAAGAATTGTACTGATCCGTTTCTGGCCAGCTGTAAGCGGGATATGGGGCAGGTCAATCCATATTAGACCCATGGCAACGGACCCAGTATATTCTTAAACATAATTGTGCTCTGTTCTTGTACGGAGGATAATAATTAACCCGACTAATGTTCTCCCAGCAACGCCAGAAGGACAAGCACGCAAAACCCCCTTCGGCCCCCGCTAAATTCCGTCATTGGGTTAGCGTGGGGTTTTACAACATCATCTACCTGGAACCATTCCTCCAGGCCATCAGGGCCAACACAGGCGTGGCGGGCTACTCACTGCCAGGGGCTGAGGGGGAGCGGCTAAAGGTGATGCTGTACATGGATGACATTACCATCTTCGCCACAGATAGTCATTCCATATGGAGTGAGCCGCTAACCGTTTCCTTCCCTGGGCCTCATTTATCAAACGTGAGCGAAACAAAATTCACCGTAAATACATTGGAAATTCATTTCCACAAATAATGTCAGATTTATCATAGTTTTTGGATGTCAGTTTTTTCATAGGAGCCACTACGTGGTCTCAGCTGTTCGTGTTGTGTGCGGAAAAGAAAGTGCACGGTTGCAAAGCCTGCTTTGTGCATTTATTATTCATCCATCCATCCATCCATCACCACCCGCTTATCCGGAGTCGGGTCGCGGGAGCAGTAGGCAAAGCCGGGTATTCCAGGCGTCCCTCTCCCCAGCAACGCATTCTAGCTCCTCCTGGGGGATCCCGAGGCGTTCCCTGGCCAGGAGAGATATATAATCTCTCCAGCGGGCTCTGGGTCTCCCTCGGGGTCTCCGCCCAGTTGGACGAGCCCGGAAAACCTCCAAAGGGAGGCGCCCGGGAGGCATCCTGATCAGATGCCCGAACCACCTCAATTGGCTCCTTTCGACGCGAAGGAGCAGCGGCTCTACTCCGAGCTCCTTCCGGATGTCCGAGCTCCTCACCCTATCTCTAAGGCTGAGCCCGGCCACCCTACGGAGGAAGCTCATTTCGGCCGCCTGTATACGCGATCTCGTTCTTTCGGTCACTACCCAAAGCTTGTGACCATAGGTGAGGGTTGGGATGTAGATCGACCAGTAAATCGAGAGCTTCGCCTTCCGGCTCAGCTCCCTCTTCACCACAACGGTCCGGTGCAACGCCCGCATTACAGCTGATGCTGCACCGATCCGCCTGTCGATCTCACACTCCCTTCTACCCTCACTCGTGAACAAGACCCCGAGATACTTGAACTCCTTCACTTGGGGCAAAGACTCGTTCCCAACCCGGAGGGAGCAATCCACCGTTTTCCGGCAAAGAACCATGGCCTCGGACTTGGAGGTGCTGACTCTCATCCCGGCCGCTTCACACTCGGCTGCAAACCGCTCCAGTGCGTGCTGAAGGTCACGGTCCGATGAAGCCAGCAGAACCACATCATCCGCAAAAAGCAGAGATGCGATTCTGAGGTCACCAAACCGGACACTCTCCTCACCTCGGCTGCGCCTTGAGATCCTGTCCATGAATACCACAAACAGGACTGGTGACAAGGGGCAACCTTGGCGGAGTCCAACACCCACCGGAAACGTGCTTGACTTTGTGCCGAGAATGCGGACACAGCTCTCACTTTGGTTATACAGGGACCTGATGGCTCGTAACAACGGCCCCGGTACCCCATACTCCCGCAGTACACCCCACAGGGTTCCCCGGGGGACACGGTCGAAAGCCTTCTCCAAGTCCACAAAGCACATGTGGACTGGATGGGCAAACTCCCATGACCCCGCCAGCAACCCTGCCAAGGTAAAGAGCTGGTCCACCGTTCCACGGCCAGGACGGAAGCCACATTGCTCCTCCTGAATCCGAGGTTCGACCGTCGGTCGGAGCCTCCTTTCCAGTACCCTAGAGTAAGCTTTCCCAGGGAGGCTGAGGAGTGTGATACCCCGGTAATTGGAGCACACCCTCCGGTCCCCCTTCTCTACAGGTACTGTCCCGACCTCCACGCGACACTGAAGAGGCGTGTCAGCCAAGACAGCCCAACAATGTCCAGAGCCTTCAGCATCTCAGGGCGAATCTCATCTACACCCGGCGACTTGCCACTGAGGAGCTTTTTGACTACCTCAGCAACTTCCGCCAGGGATATAGGTGCAGCTTCAGGCTCTGCCTCTTCCACAGAGGACGTGTTGATCGGGTTCAGGAGCTCCTCGAAGTGCTCTTTCCACCGCCCGACAATATCCCCAATCCGGGTCAGCAGTTCTCCTCCCCTGCTGAAAACAGCCTGAGACAAGCCCTGCTTTCCCTTTCTGAGTCGTCGGATGGTTTGCCAGAACTTCCACGAGGCCAACCGAAAGTCCTTCTCCATAGCCTCCCCGAACTCCTCCCATACCCTTATTATTCAATTTATTTCTATTTTATTTTGAAAAATTATTTTACGAAGCCAATTGAATGTTATAATTATTCATATCATATGAAAACGCAACAGGATTCAACATGAAAATGGATGATGTTTCAATCCGGTAATACTGATTAATTAATGCTTAAGTGGGGTTTAATATAAATTCCATAAAACACGTAATTAGGCGTAGCCTGCTTAGGGCGTCATTTATATGTCTGGCCTCTCTTTACATTACTTTAGCCTATTAAAAGATTTTGGGCATGGTGTAGCCTACTTCGGAAAAAGCGCATATACCGAGCCGATTAGTAGGTTCACAGAAGAAACAACAAACAATAACGGTGAGTTCACGTTCAAACATCATGGTATAGAAGTGGCATGGCATGTGAGTGCTTCATTTGTTAGTGAATTTAGTTTTTTGCCTCGCGTTTAATTTCCGAGGTTGATGTAAACTGTTTTTCCCAAATGGAAGGTGGTAATTCGGTCATTCCGATATTATGTAAAGGCAGCATTAGACCCTCTTTACATATGTTTAAATGTATTGCTTTAATAGAAGATTAAAGCATGGCTTACTTCCAGAAAATGGTCAGGTGCTTTCCATCCTCAGCTTCTTGTGGACTGGCACAGGATAGTGAAAATATATCCTGCTTGATAATCCCAGGCAGTAACATCTCTCCTATAATTGTATAACTTTGCATTACTTTACACTACATTACATTACATTACTGCCATTTGGCAGACGCTCTTATCCAGAGCGACATACAGTTGATTGGACTAAGCAGGAGACAATCCTCCCCTGGAGCAATGCAGGTTAAGGGCCTTGCTCAAGGGCTGTGCGGATCTTATTGTGGCTACACCAGGATTAGAACCACCAACCTTGCGTGTCCCAGCCATTTACCACTATGCTACAGGCCACCCCTTTGCCTCCAGTTTTATGTCAAACCATTTTTGTTTTACCTGTTACACATTTTACACTGTTTTTATTCCAGTCCTATGTGGCGCATACATAGTTTATGTAGCCTTTATAAACAAAAGTAGGCTGATTATTAATATTTAGACGTTAGTTTGGATGAAAAGAAGCAAGCCTGCACACTGATATGCTCCTTACACACCTTTATTTTAGACAACGTTTCAATCTCAGTGGATCTTTGTCAGTTTGGGCACATCACTTTATGTTTCTCCACCAGGACAATCAGCTTAATTTCCTTGTGCATCTTTGAACAGAACGGACAATAACGGTTAGTTCAAGTTCAAGTTCAAGTTTATTATAAGAAAACATCATGGCATAGAAGTTAAGTCCGAAATAAGTTTTCATATATATTTTCATGTCACATATCACAAAAGACAAGTTACAATGTAGCTGTAGCACACACAGTCATATAATGATTTGTAAAAAAATCTGATCATGTGTAGCAAGTTTTTTCATCTTTAAATGACCTGGAATTGATTTCCGTGGTCCTTATAAGGTATTTTTTGGGCGTCAGTTTATGCTAATTATACATTTTGTGCGCACACTTTTTGTTTACGATTGATTGGCATTTATCAACATACACACATGGAGATGAAAAAATGTGTCTACTCCTGTTTCATGAAACCTGCGCAAATCTTTAGCTCGTTCGTACATTCACGTGTACATTTTCACACAGTTTTCCGAAAATATTGATAAATGAGGCCCCCAGTGCATAGGAATACCATCAAGCTCCTGGGGGTGACCTTCCAGGCTGATGGAGAATGAGGAGCCCTTTGCAACGTCCAAAACAAAACCGGGAGCTGGAGTGCGTGGCCCTTGACCATAGCAGGTAAGATTCTCGTCCTAAAGGCAATTGTCCTACCCATTCTGCCTTATGTGGGGAGGGTGTAACCCCCGGACAAAGCCACCGGTAAGCTAATTAATTGGTTGACTTTCCGCTTTGTCTGGGGAAGCAATATGGAGAAGCTGAAATGGGTCACCCTCCTCCTACATCTATGATCCCTGGTATACGAACCCTACACCGTAGTATGAAAAACATCCCCATACCATGATTTTTGCGCCACCATGCTTCACTGTCTTCACAGTGTACTGTGGCTTGAATTTAGTACCCGGGGGTCGTCTGACGTATTGTCAACAACCACTAGACCCGAAAAGAGCTATTTTATTCTCATCAGTCGACAGGATGTTACACCATTTCTCTTTGGGCCAATCAATGTGTTCCTGGGCAAATTTTAACCGATTCTGCACACGCCATTTGTTCCACAATGGTGCTTTATGGGGGCTTCTTGCTCATAGCTTAGCTTTGATCAAATGTCTTCTGACTGCGACAGCACTTACAGGTATTTGTAGATCATCTTCGATCTTTCTGGAGCTGATGAATGGCTGAATCTTTGCCATTCTGACTATTCTTTAATCCGTTTTAACAGTAGTTGCTTGTTTTCTTCCGCATGTTTCGGGTTTTTGTTGCCATTTTAAAGCATTTGAGATCATTTTAACTGAGCATCCTATAATTTGCTACACTTCTTTATACGTGTTCCCCTCTCCAATCAACTTTTTAATCAAATGACGTTGTTCCTCTGAACAATGTTTGGAACGGCCCATTTTACTTAGCAACTCAGAAGGAAATATATTTTATAACAATGTGTGAAACATTTGTGTCCCTTCTTCCTTAATAAAGGGCAATTAATGACACCAGTTTTTTCACAGAATGAATGAATTCTCTAATTAAACTCCACACTGCTATTATTTTGAAAATGCCCCTTTCAATGAATGAATCAGTTACTCAGAACAAGCAGCATGCATGTCATGACAGTTGGGTCAGTTGTTTTTCTATTACACTTCTACATCTACAAGTAAATTATTTGCCATGCAGAAATATCACTTGTACTATACAATTCTTTTGAACAAAACTGTAAGTGTAAATTTACCCATTGTTACAGTTGAAGCAATATGGACTGCTGTTTTAGCTTTTTCATGTCCTGTAAGCTTATTGAAAAGATTCTCTCACAAGGGAGATGGGCTTTTCATGTCCTGTGTTTTGGCAGGGCTCTATGATATTTAAATGTTTTTTTTATTTGAATAAAGACTGCTTGGGTACCTTTGAACATTTGTAATATTCTTTGAATATAAGATTCAAAAGCAAATGCAGAATGTACCAGAGTGGTGCCAATTTCGCACACTTGTAACAAGATGTAGGCACAAGTGGATGTTCATTGTTAAATTAAATTCCTCATCATAAAGACTCTCAAAGCCAGATAGGGGGCCTCATTTATCAATATTTTCAGAAATCCATGTGCAAATGTATGTGTTATCGGAAACAAACTAACATCTTGCACCAGACCACCAAATTACCCCGGGCCTTCCCCCCCCAGTCCTTGGCTTTCTGTTGCTCTACAAGCTGTCCGAACCAAACTGCGGATAGCGGAGAGAAAATGGAAAAGGGTCCTGTCTCCCCAGTGATATAGCTTCCTTCCATTCCCTCCTGTCATCTTTCTATTCCTCTGTCTCTCCAGCTAAATCTTCCTTCTTTCACTCTAAAATTAATGCAGCCGTCTCTAATCCTTGTAAACTGTTTTCAACCTTCTCCTCTCTATCTTCTCTATTGCTTTGCAATAAATTAATTCCATCATACAGAATTCCAGGTATTCCTCAATGAACTTGTTTTTGATCATCAAATCAAATCTTATTAAAATTTTTCCTTTCTTACTTTTTGAATAAAAATCATTTTTGTATTGCTACCCTTCTAAGGCACAACATTGGTCCAAAATGACCCGTATTCATTTCCTATGATATTTCATGCATGCAAGAACTATTTGAATATAATAATGCCATGCATGAAATTACATCATAGGTCAATAGAGGTCATTTTTGACCCATGTTGTACCTTTGCTTGGTTTGCAAAGACTTGATTTTCACACCTTGGTGGTGCTGGTACAAGGGGATAAACTCTTACAGATCCACAACCTTTCGGTACATGTTTGCCATTGTGTAAGCAATATCCACACCCAAACAAATCATTAAACTGTGTCATCTTTTCAAATATGGGGTTATAAGAATGCGCTTGGTTGACAATATTTTAGACTCCTGTTATGTCCCCCTGCATGTGGCTGGCTCCTTCTGGTTCAGCCAGTTGATGAATTAACTGATTTATGTTCAGCTGCCCCCAAAAGAATAAAAGGTAGAAGTTTCTGCAGTTGAAAGGAGACTTTTGAAATGTCACACTATTCACTAATCCATAACTAGTCAATGTTCATATAGTGCGCTATATAGTTGACTAAATAAACTGTGAATTCAGACAGCAGACGTCGTCTTGTGCAATCGAACAGCGTCATCACGGAGGCTACGCACTGCTGCATATAGCCACAAAACCATTCACAAATATATGACATTGCCGGTTCTTGAAACATTACTCCAGAGATATTAAACCCATTTGTTATCTTGCAATGCTTAGTCAAGATGCAGCTCACTTAACCCTTCGACATTCAATTTGCAATTAACATTATTATTTTTACAAAAAAAAAATTTCAACATGAAACTACATGGCATTGGCTTATTTTATGTGTGGGACTTGTAAAAGAACACATTTTCACTGCGTAAACATGTACAACAGATCCCTCCTACACATTTATATCCGAAAATTGAACAGACCATGCTCATTCATTAGAAATAACAACCAGTGCCACTTACTGGGCGAACAGGGTTATGAATTATTGAATAATGAATACAGTAGCTCCTTGACTGTGCCATCATCTCTCACAACTTAGAATGAGAATGAAAACAGGTTTGTACATAATGAAATTATGGAAAATGCTGGTCACAAAGCATTGTGGCCACCTTTCTCTTGACCATGGTTGTTCACAAGATGTCATGGTGCATTGTGGAATATTTCTCAAATATTTTACTCAAATTGTGAGTAAAATTTGATTTTTGAATTCGGACACTAGAACAAGATGGCTGACGGCCAATCAAATGTACTAGTTAGTGAATAGTGAGCCATTTCTGTGTTTTTGAGACTGGTGTATTTTATAGTTTCAGCCAAGTGTTTTGTACCATATGTTGTTTGCAGTTTTTCCTTTTTTGACTTTGACTTTGGATTAGTAGTCATTTGTTTTAGGTTGGTTTTGTGGTAATTTGTTTTCGGTTGGTTTAGTGGTCATTGTGCTTTCATGGTCCATGGGAGAGGGTGAGCCGTAACACTCCTCAATGGTCAAAGAAAGGCTTTAGACTTCATTTTTTAACTCCTTCACTTGGGGCAATGGCTCATTCCCAACCCGGAGGTAGCAATACACCGTTTTCCAGCAGAGAACCATGGCCTCGGATTTGGAGGTGCTGACTCTCATCCCAGCCGCTTCACACACAGCTGCAAACCGCTCCAGTGCGTGCTGAAGGTCACGGTCCGATGAAGCCAGCAGAACCGCGTCGTCCGCAAAAACCAGAGACGCACCAAACCGGACACTCTCCTCACCTCGGCTGCGCCTTGAGATCCTGTCCATGAATATCACAAACAGGACCGGTGACAAGGGGCAACCTTGGCGGAGTCCCACACCCACTGGAAACGTGCTTGACTTTGTGCTGAGGATGCGGACACAGCTCTCACTTTGGTTATACAGGGACCGGATGGCTCGTAACAACAGCCCCGGTACCCCATACTCCCGCAGTAACCCCCACAGGGTTCCCCAGGGGACATGGTCGAAAGCCTTCTCAAAGTCCACAAAGCACATGTGGACTGGATGGGCAAACTCCCATGACCCCGCCAGCAACCCCACCAAGGTAAAGAGCTGATCCACTGTTCCACGACCAGGACGGAAGCCACATTGCTCCTCCTGAATCCGAGGTTCGACTGTTGGTCAGAGCCTCCTTTCCAGCACCCTAGAGTAAACTTTTCCAGGGAGGCTGAGGAGTATGATTCCCCGATAATTGGAACACACCCTCCGGTCCCCCTTCTTGAAAATGGGGACCACCACCCCGGTCTGCCAGTTGGCAAGTACTGTCCCCAACCTCCACGCGACACTGAAGAGGTGTGTCAGCCAAGACAGCCCAACAATGTCCAGAGCCTTCAGCATCTCAGGGCGAATCTCATCCACACCCGGCGACTTGCCACTGAGGAACTTTTTGACTACTTCAGCAACTTCAGCCAGGGATATTGGTGCAGATTCCCCCGAGTCTTCGGGCTCTGCCTCTTCCACAGAGGACGTCTTGTTTGGATTCAGGAGCTCCTCAAAGTTCTCTTTCCACCGCCCGACAACATCCCCAGTCCGGGTCAGCAGTTCTCCTCCCCTGCTGAAAACAGCCTGAGACAAGCCCTGCTTTCTCTTTCTGAGTCGTCAGATGGTTTGCCAGAACTTCCTCGAGGCCAACAGAAAGTCCTTCTCCATAGCCTCCCCGAACTCCTTCCATACCCGGGTTTATGCTTCAGCGACTGCCGAAGCCACAGCCCTTCTGGCCACCCAGTACCTGTCTGCTGCTTCAGGGGACCCCCAGGCCAGCCAAGCCCGAAAGGCCTCTTTCTTCAGTTTGATGGCATCTCTCACTGCTGGGGTCCACCAGTGGGTTCTTGGGTTGGCGCCTCTGCAATGGAGGCTTTGAACATGGCCCACAGCCTCCCACAGATGCGTGAGAAGTTCCTCCGGAGGTGGGAGTTGAAGACCTCGCGGACAGGGGCCTCCGCCAGACGTTCCCAGTTCACCCTCACTACACGTTTGGGTTTACCGGGTCTGTCTGGCAGCCTCCCCGGCCACTTGATCCAACTCATACAACAACAAAGTCAATCATCGATCTTTGGCCTAAGGTGCTCTGGTACCAAGTACACTTATGAGCTACCCTATGCTCGAACATGGTGTTCATTATGGACAATCCATGACCAGCACAGAAGTCCAATAACAAGACACCACTCGGGTTAAGATCAGGCAGGCCATTCCTCCCAGTCACCCCCTTCCAGATTTCTCTGTCGTTGCCCACATGAGCATTGAAGTTGCCCAGCAGAACTATGGAGTCTCCGGGCGGCACCCTTTCCAGGATGCCGCCCAGTGACTCCAAGAAGGCCGGATACTCTGAACTGCCGTTTGGTGCATAAGCACAAACGACAGTCAGAGCTTCCCCCCAGCGACATGTAGTCGCAAAGAGGCAACCCTCTCCCCTGGGTGAAACTCCAACACAGTGGCACTAAGCCGGTGGCTTGTGAGTATCCCCACACCCGCCCGGCACCTCTCACCCTGAGCAACTCCAGAAAAGAACAGAGTCCAGCCCCTCTCCAGGAGTTTGGTTCCGGAACCAGTGCTGTACGTAGAGGTGAGCCCAACTATATCTAGTTGGTACCGCTCCGCCTCCCACACTAGCTCCAGTTCCTTCCCCACCAGAGAGGTGACGTTCCACTTCCCCAGAACCAGTCTGCGATGCTTAGGATAAGCGCGCCTGGATCCCCACCTTTGCCGGGGATCCGGGCAAAGATATAGCATCCTCCATTGAACAATTTTTTCTATATTACGAAGATGTAAGAATTTGACCAATCCATCAGTATTTAAAGATATGTAAGAGTTAGGTCCCTACTAGCTAGCTAGTACTAACATGTCTATTTATTTCTCTGTTGAGGAAGAGACATCAATTCAAAGACATCCTTTATCTCTGATAGGCATGTCTCTAGTTTTGAAAGTTGAGAGGTGTTGTGGCTTAGGAGGGACTCCTAAAATGGATTAATTGTGAGGTACAATTACAACTACTTTTTAAATATATTTTTTATCATTCATATTTTGCTAAAGACCTTGCATTTTTTTGTTGAACAGAATCTGCATCCAAAGGAATCTAGCTTTTCTTGTTATTATTGAGTAAGAAGACTGATTTAAGTTTGTAACCTGTAGGGGTTGTGGTTACTTCTTTTCACATGGAGATTCAACAAAACATTCAATTTAGAGAGAGATGCTGAGAGATATTTCTGATGACACTTAAATATGCTAAATTTCTTTTAAGATACCAACCATTTGATACCATTTTTACAAATGTGCAATTGTTTTTCACAATTCAACAAGATTACCCTCTTAATGTCACATTTCAATACATGATCTAAAGTAACATCCCTCGGGCATTGCATTGACATTAACTTCTAGATGACAAATATTCTATTTTTGTAATGTACTGTGGAAACCGGTTATGTTTTACATTTGTAAACAGAGACCAGTGGTCTCTGCTGCTCTGGGGCCCGTGGTTTAGGAGGGCCCATGTTTCTCCGTGTCTTATATCAGTATGTCCATACTTTTACTATATACTTTTATATTTTAACCACTCACCGGAAAATTACACACAGACTACATTTGTTTCAACAGTCGTGTCAGTTTATATATTCTTAAATAAGCAAACTAGTCTCGGTCATGGTTATTACACTTTTTTACACAATAGTCTGTCATCATGCTAAATTTAGACCATGTGTCTGTTATACAAAAAGAGGTTATATCGTATAATCTATTCAATTAAATAACTTCTGGCAGGCTAATTAATTTGGTATTGGTATTATTTTCTGATATGCAAAGAGTGCTGAAATATATCTGTTGTTTTCCAAGGCAAAGTGTTGATAGCTAGTCTAATGTGTAAAATATTGAGCGCCATTTAGCCACCTGGTGTGAAAATGCCATCCGTAAATGTACTTCACTGTACATTGGATTCAAATTTGCCAAGCTGCCAATTCTCTCCCAGCAGTTGCCGTGAATTGTTTTTTTTCAATTGCTGGTTTTCTGCTGTAAACTCAGTGTTCCACCAATGTTAAATCAGGGGGCTGTTTTTAAAAACCTTATGATATAGAAAGTATAATATCACTTAACAAAGAGTGAGTGACCAAATAGGTGTGTGGACATTTCATTGGTAAGGGCAGTGTTTCTAATCCTGGTGTAGCCACAATAAGATCTGCACAGCTGCTGTGCCCTTGAGCAAGGCCCTTATCTCTCCCTTATCCCTGCTTAGTCAACTGTACGTCGCTCTGGATAAGAGCGTCTGCCAAATGCCAATAATGTAATGCAATGTACTCAACTGCAGGAGGAGGTACGTCCATAATAAGAATAAGACTAATGTGTACCTGCATAAAATATAAATATACTGTTCTTTAAAAAAAAAAAAAAAAAAATGGAGAATACAAGTTGAATGATAAAACAAAAGCAAATAAATTAACAGATTTTTAATACATTAATTAATATTGTATTGTTAAAAAAAAAAAGATTCAATGAATTAGGCATAAAAACACAGTGAACAATACATTCAGTGAATTTATTGTGTTGTGCTTTTCCTCTGATACTGACACATGAGTGCCATATAGGCCTAAGCTTTAGTTATGTAAACATCCCATTTAACGTTAGTTGATTTGTTGACTTGTTGACTTGATTTGATTCTTTGACCATCTACCTTGGTCCATGGTTCTCTCTTGATTTATACAAATATTCTAAAGTGCCATAATCAATGTAGCCTGTCTCAATAATCTAAGTAACTCATGAGCCAAATTAAATCCAAAGTATTGTCCGTCTAATGGTGCTGTGTGTGTGTGTGCGTGTGCGTGTGCGTGTGCGTGTGCGTGTGCGTGTGCGTGTGCGTGTGCGTGTGCGTATGCGTATGTGCGTGCGTGCGTGCGTGCGTGCGTGCGTGTGTGCGTGTGCGTGTGCGCGTGTGTGTGTGTGTGTGCATAGGTTATATGTGTTTGCTTGCCTGCGTGCGCGTGCCTGAGTCTTAGGGTGAGGAAGGGCCCATAAAAACATCTTGCACCGGGGCCAATCCTACCTTTCTGAGACCACCAGTTGAAATCAGTGAATTACGAAATGCTGAAAGTAGTCATTATTGTGTCAAAATGAAGACTGCAAAGACAAAGGCCTGTATATATGTGTCAACAAGTTTGATGACATTTTCTCACATATCACTTCCCTGTGTTATTTGAATTTGATTGCTGAACTCACCAGATCATGGCTTTGAGAGAAAAGGAGACATTCTTGCTTTTGATCGTCAGAATGAGCAAATGGTAAATTAACTTGTATTCTTTTTGAATTGGTTACAGCACAAAATTATTGAATTTTAATTCATGCTTTCTATAACCTTGGTTGGAGTATAAAGATGGAAAGACATCCAACAGTTCCAACTCTTGTTCACACAAACTTTTAGTATGATTATACTTTTCTTTTTTTTCCCACAAAGGCATTACATTTCTTATGATATGGCTGCAAGGGAGGGTTCAACACACTGTTACAAAAACAAATCATCAAAGGGGGAGACGAGGCGTCAGACAATACATTCAGCTACTGCTTGGGCATTTTATACGCGGAAGAGCGAACCCAGTAACATCGCAATATATTTTTAGTTGGTTTAATACGGGTTTCAGAACCATATTGGCTGGTTTAGCAAACATTGACATGCAACTTTGACGTGCAAAGTTGACATGCAACTCAGCATCCACGTGCGCTGTGCTTTACAGTGAAAAATGGAAGTCCTGCTTTAAAGCCGTACTTGGGTATGTACGTCTTTTAATCTTTTCTGTTTCCACACGGGGCTTCTGCCATTTATTAACGAACAATTTAAAAGTGCGTGACATGTATGATCGTTTTAAAAGGCTAATTGAATGCGATAAGCACATTTAACGACTACTTATCCATGGCAAGTTGCGATATTTTGGACAAGATGGAAAAAATACGGCAATTTTGCTCATGACACAGAAGTTAATTTCTTGGCAGAAGGGCCTTTTATTGCCATTCCTCTTGTTTTTCTGCTTGTAAAATGACTGCACATTGTGTTATTTTACCGATATCGGCGAGGAGAAAACACAAGCGAGTTGAGTTTTCAGGAGCTGAGAGACGCTATGGCCGGCTGGTTGAGTCTGCACGGTCCGCATTTTGTATTTAAGTCCAGCCCCCTGACGCGTATGGAGCAGAAACGAAACAGTGTTGTTCATTCTAAGTGTGAAAAGAGAGAATCTACGAAAAGAGAAATGGCAGAAGATGCGCCAGCTCCCGCCGCAGCCGCTCCGGCTAAGACCACCAAGAAGAAAACGGCAATCAAGCCCAAGAGTACAGGGCCTAGCCTTAAAGATTTGATCCTGAAGGAAGTGTCTGCCTCCAAGGAGAGAAGCGGAGTGTCCCTGCCTGCGTTGAAGAAAGGGCTGGTCGCCGGTGGCTACAACCTAGATAAAAATAACTATCGGGTAAAGGTGGCAGTTAAGGCTATGGTGGCAAATGGGACCCTGCTTCAGATTAAGGGAAAAGGTGCTTCTGGTTCTTTTAAGGTCAACAAGAAGACCGTTGAAGAGAAGAAGCCAGCCACGAAGAAGCCGGCCACGAAAGCAGCCCTTAAAGTTAAGACTGTTGCGACTAAAAAGGTGGTAGCAAAGAAGCCTGCGGCGAAAAAGTCACCGAAGAAGTCCGCTCCACCTAAGCTGAAGAAGAGCCCGAAGAAGAGCCCAAAGAAGGCCAAGAAGACGACTATTGCGAAGAAGCCGGTCGCTGCGAAGAAGTCGGCCAAGAAAAGCGAGAAGCCAGTGGCAAAGAAGGTAACCAAAAGCCCTAAGAAAACGAAGGCAATCAATTCAAAAGTTGCCAAACCCAGGAGCGTCAAGAAAGCTGCTCCCAAGAAGAAGTGAACACATGTACTGTTGCATTATTTCACAAGTATAAAAGGCTCTTTTAAGAGCCATCCAGACTTTCTTGAAAGCGCGAGGTCTCCATTTGTCTCGGCTAGGTTTTACATTTGACTTGGTCATAAGCTAAAGGTCCTTGGTGACAAGGTGGTTAACCCGCTGTGTGAATTGATCATAGCCTTGTATATGACCATGAAGTTACATTTCAGTTTGTTCAATTAACAGGCCGTCTAGCGAGTTAAATATATAGCCTATATTGGTACCATGTGTTCAAACAAGCGGACTGGTCTCTAAATTCAACGGAGATGAGTTGCCATTTATAGTAAATGCCCAACCACGACTCCGTTTAGCAGTTTATTACTTTATTTGTATTCTGTTAAACCTTGACAGTCGTATCCGAAATACAGTATGGCTCGTTTAACAACTTAAAACGTTTTAAAACGACTTCTTGGGCAACGCAATTCGGGTAGCTTAGCATTCAAAAGGTTCATGTGCTGGACTACTGCTTTAGTGCCTTTGGGCCAATCGTCAATAACAGCATAAACTCCGTGAGAAGCGGGTTTATTGGGTGTGGCCTTTTCTTTTGTGCCAGGTTTCAATGAAGTCGTCTTAGCTTGGCGAGATTTTTGGGAGTTGGGTTGAAACATTTGTTATGTAATATGTTGTATGCCTGCTTGAATCACAGCCTCTGAACCGCTGCCTCTGTACTATAGGCTCAGAACTTTAAAGGCAAGACAACCAATTCTTGGAAAAATAAGCCGAATACGATCCCTACCTTGCAAAAGCTGTGGCAGAAACAAAATGGATGACAGAAACCAGTGTCAACCATGCTCCAGACGTCAAATATCCTCAAAACACCACGTCCAATCTCAAGACTAATGCAGTCTGCAGGCTTAACTGACATTCATATCATATTATTTTTAACTCACATTACAGTAATCCGGTCACAATAACGATAACTGTGATTTATTCTGTGTTTCTATTGCAAATAATATATATTTTAAATCCAAAGCGGAGACCTTGAGCTTGTGATAGTAAAATAATTATCATCGATTGTTTCATATGAAGGAAAGTAAAGCACTGATAATGTTTGATGCCGCAGGACACTTGGTCTGACAAGACTAAACATTTTTCTTTTAATATGGATGATGGATACATTGTACATACATACTAGTAATACATGGCCGTATGTTCATCGTATATCTTGATTTGCGTGTGATTTTTTGTCTTGTAGTTTTCCAGTATTTCAGGTTTATGAAGAAAAATAAATTTTCAACTTTGTAGAAAGTACTGAGGAGGTTTTGATTCAATTCAGTTGGTCTGTGCTGCAAGCAAAGTCGAAAAACTGTCTTCCAATTTGATTGGACGAAATCTCATCAACGCTGAAGCCAATAGGTGAACAGAGTCTTGCTATAAGGAAGACGCTGACCAGAAACTGGCATTATTCTTAAATCTGACAAGACGTTGAAAATGAGTGGCAGGGGCAAGACTGGTGGTAAAACGAGGGCAAAGGCTAAAACTCGCTCATCGAGGGCTGGGCTCCAGTTCCCGGTTGGTCGCGTTCACCGACTGCTCCGTAAAGGCAACTATGCCGAACGTGTTGGTGCCGGTGCTCCAGTTTATCTGGCTGCTGTGCTCGAATATCTGACCGCTGAGATCCTGGAGTTGGCTGGTAACGCTGCCCGAGATAACAAGAAAACCCGCATCATTCCCAGACATCTGCAGCTGGCAGTACGGAACGACGAAGAGTTGAATAAGCTCCTTGGAGGCGTCACAATTGCTCAGGGAGGAGTTCTGCCCAACATCCAAGCTGTGCTGCTCCCCAAAAAGACCGAAAAGGCAGTGAAGAAGTAATTCATGCATCCCCACGAGGACGATTCACCCAAAGGCTCTTTTCAGAGCCACCCACACCCGTACGAAGCGCGAAAAGCTGCCATTTGAACCGATTTAACTTGTCTTCAGTGTCTTTGTTTTGTTTCGCTTTAACGTGGAATTGGGCTTTTACCGTGCTTGAAACTATTTTCCATCTACTCTTACTGCTGAAGTACACTTGGATTCACACACAGCTCTAGGTAATAAAGTTTGGGTAATAGTACTACAGTCGTGCTCCAGTTTCTAGGTTGCTGAGTATTAGGGGGAGAGGTGGTGGAAATTGCGTTAAAAGCCGAAATCCCGGCACAAAGATTAGTTGGGCAATACGCCTACACGTAATCATAGTCTCAGAGGTGATTACAATTTGTTACAACTGTAACGAGATTCCTAAATTATACAAACGAATCGAATTATTCAAAATGGATGATAAATAACTATCATATACCAGACACGGCAAAATAAGCAGGTAACTTACTAAATAACCCGGCACGACACAACATACTTAAACATCAGGTACGGTCAATGATACCGTTCAGTCACAAAATAAGCCACGTTTTAAATTTAAATTAAGTCCAAAACAAAACGAAGTTCTTCCGTTCTTCGGGCATTAACGTGTCCCCAGTAATGAGTGATGTCTTTCTTGTTATCTGAATATGACACACCTAAAGGCGGGATATGTGTCTCCGTCTTTAAACAATATCAAATGTATACGCATTATATCACCGCCACATCTTACTCTTTGTACTTCATTTAGACTGTATCCTAGTCACGCGTGAAATTGTGAAAGGCATTATTTATCAGGCTATTATTATTATAATTCAAGGCGGTAAGGAGAAAAGTTTAAATTTTTGGCGGCAGAGGAAGCTGAAGAAACGATCCAATAGGCTCGGGGAATGAAGGCAGGGTCAGGGCCAATGAGGATCCGTAAAAGCCTATCCAATCAGCTCCGAGATGGTATGCTTTAAAGGCGCATGTCGGGACAGAACGGAATTCCGAAAAACAGCCCTCGAGTGAGAAGCAATGGCTAGAACCAAGCAGACAGCACGTAAATCTACCGGTGGGAAAGCTCCTAGGAAGCAGCTCGCCACTAAGGCTGCACGTAAGAGCGCGCCAGCCACAGGTGGCGTGAAGAAACCTCATCGTTACAGGCCAGGAACTGTAGCTTTGCGAGAAATCCGTCGCTATCAGAAGTCTACTGAACTTTTGATTCGCAAGCTGCCCTTCCAGCGCCTTGTACGAGAGATCGCTCAGGATTTCAAGACCGATCTCCGCTTCCAAAGCTCCGCTGTTATGGCTTTGCAGGAGGCAAGTGAGGCATATCTGGTTGGTCTGTTCGAGGACACCAACCTGTGTGCCATTCACGCCAAGCGAGTGACAATCATGCCTAAGGATATCCAGCTGGCCCGCCGCATTCGCGGAGAGCGCGCTTAAGATGGTTTGAACATATAATCCGAACAACAAGGGCTCTTTTAAGAGCCACCTCAGTACTTGTTAGAGCAGCAAATGTCTCCATGTTCTTTTGGTGTCTGTGTGACCATAGGTTATGGAATCATTAGCCTGAACCGGAAGTCTTGTTCCTGGACTCAAGCAGATCCTGCGTGTTCTACATTTTCTTTTCGACGTCAATCGATAAACCGAATGCAGCTGCACAAACTAATGTTGAACCAATAAACAAAATATAATTTGAGATCACGAACATGAACCAGATAGATGGGGAGCACATATTCCACTGATGGGTCTGCTGTTACTGTAACGATTGAATGATGGTCACAGAAATTTAATGCGGGATCGAGCAGAGCAAATGATCAAATAAGTTGGGCAAGTTAAGTTACGTTGAGGTTAAACTAGCTGCTAAAATAATCCAAAGCGTACAAATGCATCAATATTCAGCGAGGAGGGAGATGCATCTCGGCTTTAACCAGAAGAGGGATGCGGCTGGAGCAGCCTGTGACCTCAGGTGGGGAAAGGGTCAGAAGGCCCAAGGAAGATTACAATTGTGTCAAAAATAAATAATTCGCCTTTCTTTATCGTTTTTAACGTCGCATGTATAATTTCACATTTGGCATATTCACTGATTAATCAAGAATTCATTTGACGAAAGCCCCTGACATCTTCGCAAGTCTTCTGACGGAGGGCTCATCCAGTCAGAACTGTCGCAGCCGGATCGGATTTATATACAAATGTAGTTGCCTACAGTGCAACGCTGTGGATTACAAATCAAAATGTATATGTATAGATTTGCATATGCATTTAGGCCATGTTCACATGCCTTGTATTTTTTTCCCCAAGGTAGTAATATGAAAATGTATTGGAAATCAGGAACTAACGTACATCTGAAATGATGTAGATGACATTACCGCACCAGGTTCAAACAATCCACTACAATTTATCATGGGGCAAAGAAAATACAATATAAACTCAGCAATTTGGTTAACGTAAAAACAGGTTAAATTAAGCATCTCGGCCAAAATATAATTGAGTAATGCAACGAATTTTCACAATTAAATAGAGAAATGCCATTCAGTTCCATTTCAACTTTTCAGAAAAGCAGCGTTTAATTTTAGTTGGATACTCACGAGCTTTACTAGGGGAACGCAGTCGTAAGAGCTTTTGCCTCTTTACTAGTGTGGTTGGCTCTTAAAAGAGCCTTTGGGTAAAGCATCATTTCGCTAGTTTACTTGGAGCTGGTGTACTTGGTGACGGCCTTGGTGCCCTCAGAAACTGCGTGTTTAGCCAGCTCTCCAGGCAGGAGAAGGCGCACTGCAGTCTGGATCTCCCTTGAGCTGATGGTAGAACGCTTATTGTAGTGAGCCAAGCGGGAAGACTCGCCAGCGATACGTTCAAAGATGTCGCTCACAAACGAGTTCATGATGCCCATGGCCTTGGATGAAATGCCGGTGTCAGGATGCACTTGCTTCAAGACCTTGTACACGTAGATCGCATAGCTCTCCTTCCTGGACTTTCTGCGCTTCTTCCCTCCTTTCCCAGTGGTCTTCGCGACGGCCTTCTTCGAACCCTTCTTGGGCGCAGACTTCGCAGGCTCAGGCATGTTTACAGAGACGGAAACACGAATAATACCGCACTACGCGCGCGTCTGCGTTATAAAAGGTCTGTATGCAAATATCCAGGCACTTCTTTGCGAGCGACGCTAGACTGAATCTCATTGGAGGCCGCTACTAGACCAAACGTTGTAGTTGACTCTATTGGCTGATCTTCACGAAGAAGAAGTTCTTAAGGTCCCGTCATTTTTGCAACTTGCCTGTGCCGTCCAAACAATATTAATTAAATGATTCCAAAAAAAGTTGTTCGACAAACGTTAAAGGTATGTTTAGTATACAACATATTTCGCATCTGATCGAATTCTTACAGTCTTTGCGGATTATGTCGACAAAGTGCGATTATTGCAGCGACTTCTATTGACCTTGGTGTATCTCGGCTACTTCCCTAATAAGCACAGCGAGATAAATAAAGACCTTGCGGCAGGTTACCGTGACAAACGCCCTCAGGTTCAACAGAACATGTCACCATTAAAGGCTAATGGCGACATCGCCCTTATTTGATGGGAATTCTCCATTAATGAATTGGAAACGCGTTCATCTTTGGGAGAGTTTTGGTTGGTAAACTATAAAGCATAGATTGGGGAGTTTCGATTTTTTCATTTTATTTTAGTTTTTGACTTCTGCCCTTGGCAAGCCGGCCACCAAGTCAGATTCATTTTGGGCAACACATTTCTTGAGGAATTGGGCAGGGGTTTATCATCTGGCCTAATCTGCATACTTACAAATCCTGCTCTTCTGTGAAATCAAGCATTCTTATTCAATAATAACCAGAAAACTAGATTCCTTTGAATGCAGATTCAGTTCAACAAAGCAATGCACGGCCTTTTGCAAAATATTAATGATAACAAAATATATTTAAAAGCTGTGACCTCACAATGTAAATATTTACATTATGACCTCATAATGTATGAGCTCATCAATAAATTACAATACATTACATTACATTACATTATTGGCATTTGGCAGACGCTCTTATCCAGAGCGACGTACAACAAAGTGCATACCCATAACCAGGGATAAGTTCGCTGAAAGACCCTAGAGGTAAGTACAATTTCAACTGCTACCTGTACAACAAAGATAAGGACAAGGGCCATTTTTTTTTTTTTTTTTTTTTTTTTACTTTTTTTGAACAATAAATACATTTTCATTGGTAGGCTGACTACACAAAGTCTTATGTCCCTCATAAACATTTTAGAAAAAAGTTTTAAGATTCTGTTGTTACTTACACTCTCCGAGCAATTTATTAGGAATTTATTAGACTTATTTTTTAGACTTCTACTGCTGGAGCCTATCCACTTAGAGTTATGATGCATTGTGTGTTCAGAGATGCTCTTCTGCCTACCATTGTTGTAATGTGTGGTTATTTGCGTTACTGTCACCTTCCTGTCAGCTTTGACCCGTCTGGCCATTCTCCTCTGATGTCTCTCATTAACAAGTCGTTTCTGTCTGCAGAACTGCTGCTCACTGGAATTTCTTTTCTTTTTTGCACCATTCTTCGCAAACTCTTGAGACTAGTGTGCAGGAAAATTTCTCAGTTTACAGAGAAATGACATTGCCATCATTTAAACCGAAATATATCAAGCATGGTAGAGATTTAGGGGAAATCATTTTATGGTTTAGGGAAGAACTGGTAACCCGATAAAGCAAGGCCCAACACACATATGGCTAAAGGTCAAAAGGGGAATAGCCATGTGTGATGATATGTGTGCGGCCTACACTCTCCTTACTGAATCCCCTTATAATGATGAATTTTTCATTCACACCCTCCACACAGAAATCAGCCATTTCCAGGCCCAGGGATATGTGCTGTTGTGTGGAGATTTTAACGGACAGGAACAGAGCCAGACTGCATTAACAGCAATGGCAATAGGCATATATTCAGACAAACCCCACTAAATGTAATACCAACTGCAACACAGAGAAGCTATGAATGAAAATGGTAGGGAGTTCATCTCTGTTGACCCTTAGGCCTGTACATGCTTAATGGCAGGATTAGACTCTTTAGGAAGGTTCCACTTACTACTTAGCTCTTGAGACTAGTGTAGTCCACTATGCCATCACTGCTTAATGGCAGGATCAGAGGTGACTCTTTGGGAAGGTTCACTTATGCCATCACTGACATGGACCCCTCATTCATCAATGCATTCACTGTCAGACCACAAACCCCATTTTCTGACCACTTTCAAATCAATGTGCACCCAAAAAGAATTGGACATCCCAGGAACCCTGAGACACAGCTCTCTAAACTGTATAATCTCAATCAAACACACAGATGGGCTGCAGGCAGCAAGGAAGACTTCACTAAAGCAATCAGTTCCACAGAAATGACGTGTTAGCAGTTTTATTTTAACATTATTTTGATTTTCAATCAATCAGCAATGAAAGTTAACCTAAAAAAAAAAAAAAAAAGAATGAATCAGGAGCTAAAACATGAAGAAAAATAATTTGATTGAAACAAAAACTTTTAGGTTTCGTGTTTTTCTATGTATTGTAGTCTGTCTATGTCGTTAGCCTTTCCGTGTTTTTGTTATCTCTGTGCACACCGTAGCCACCCTGTCAGTGTGTTCACTCCATTCATTCGTTTCACCTGTTTCACTTCCCGTTTGTTTCCCACACCTGATTGCCATTCCCTCTTGTTACCTGTGTTATTTAAACACCTTTGTTTGTTCAGTTCCTTGCCAGATTGTTATGTGTTTATTCCATACTTTCCAGCGTTATCTAACAGACTTCTGTTATGACCTGTTTATCGCCTGTTCCGTGTTATGTTTATCCCGTCTGTCTGATTCTGAACCGCTTGTTTATCAACCTGTTTCTGTTTTTCGACTTTGTCTTCTGGATCCTGATTCTGTATGATTGACCTGTTTGTTTTCGACCCTTCATCTGTGACCACAAATACGTTTTTGATTTTCGCTATTGTACCTGTTTGCTGGAAAGTTGACCCATTGCCTGGACGACGAACTGCCTTATCCCTGCTGATTCTGTTTGCTGGCTATTGACCTCCGCCTGTCTGACCTGCCTTTATTTAAATAAAGACGAGAACTACTCCTGGTCTTCGCAACTGGGTCCTGGTGTTCTACAACCCTGATAAGGAGATCAGCAGTTTCTGAGATACTGAAACCACCCTGTCTGCCACCAACAATCATTCCATGGTCAAAGTCACTTAGAGCCACATGTGCAGATTGAACACAGGGACAAGTGTGATGAGAACCCTAGAGAACAGTATGGTTCCGAGTCCTAGCGTGACCATACAGATACAATTGGAATCCTTGAAGAATACATCAACTTAAAAACTAGCATACCACGGTTGGCAGCGAGAATACCCTGAGTAAAACAATACAATATCTAATACTATATATATATATAAGTGCCATTATATTCTATGACATGCACAAGGCTAATCATGAGATAGGGAGGGAAAGGTGCAGCCTGAAGAGATGAGTCTTCAGTAAATTACAAATTACAAATTAGTATCTAAATTAACACATTTATTTTAACTAAAGAAAATTAAGCAGTGGGGAAAAAAAGGAGAAACAAAATTTCACAAATCATTCCAATTAAGGACACCATTCAAGAACAAACAAAACAAAACAAACAAAATCAATGCAGAAGCCAAAGAATCAGAAAGTGGATTAAAATTTCCCAAATGGGCATAAATGTAAAGAAAAAGGATGCATTCTGCTCAGGTTTCAAGCAGGTGCTGAGGACCATATGTCCCTCTTGGGGGGGACTAGATGATCAGTTCTTTCCAGTGGTCCACCCCCCATTTTCTCTCGCCAGGGCCTTGTTGATGTGTAAGTCCAACATCACACTGTCTTGGAGGAGTTTTTGGATCCTCCTCTGGAGAGTGATCAGGTCTATTGTTGTTTTCTGGTAGACCTTGACGTTCCTCGTCTCCCCCAGGACCTGCTTCACGGTGTTGATGATCCTCCACTGACGCTGGAGCTGGGTGGTCTTGCATCCCCCCAGTGGACCGTAGAGGATGCCCTCAGCCATCAGGGAGGACCTTGGCAGGAACCTGTTTAGGGACAGAGGAACAAACAAGGCCCCAGACCCACCTGGCCATGGAGCACTCCCAGAACAGATGGTGGATGTGTTCTGAGTCAGTGCATCCATGGGGGCAGTGTTCAGTCAGGGCCGGCAATACATAAATGTCCTAGTGGGGAGACACCCATGGGCTGTCATCTAGGCAATGTCTTTTTGTTTGTTGGTAAGACACTTGTGTGTCACATTTGCCCAGATGACTTGCTGGTCCCAGTCCCAGTCTGCCAGCCCCCCCTTTCGGGAGCATAACAATTTGGCCAGATCTTAAATGAGCCATGATCATTTTGTCACTCCTCAAGGTTAGGCCAGCCCTGGGCAGACCCGTCCTTCAGGGCTCGGTAGACATAGGGGGGGTCCAGCTATAGGGGGTGGTGAGGTCCAGCACACCCAAGCCCATTGCTCTGAGGAAGGGGGTGGCATAGTACCAGGGGCCTTACCCACCTTCCCTACATTCTGGACAAGGGTGGCCAGACCCTGCACCATAATGATGGTTACAATGTCTGGGACCCCCCACCCCCCATTCCACTCCTCCTTGAGGAAGGTGACACATTTTAACTTCTCCATGTTACTCCCCCAGACAAAGCGGAAAGCCACTTAGGTAATTAGCTTCCCGGTGGCTTTGTCTGGAGGAAACACCCTCCCCTCATAGAGAAGAATGGGTAGGGACAATGGAATGGGAATGGAACAATTGCCTTCAGGACGAGAATCTTACCCGCCATGGTCAAGGGCCGCGCACTCCAGCTCCGGGTTTTGTTTTGGACGTGGCTTCCTCCCAGCTGGTTCTCCCTCCTCCATCAGCCTGGAAGTTCACCCTTGATGGTATTCCTACGCACAGGGAAGGAAGCGGTCAGCTCCTCCCTGAACACTTCCACCACGTCCTCCTTCATGAGATCCCAGTGAGCCTGGTAGAACTCGGCTGGGATTCCATCATGCCCCGGAGCTTCATGCAGCAATAGTATATTAATGTATTAACTAGAAAAAATTCCAGGGAAATTTTAAGTGTGCTGCTGCTGGTGCCCATCCCTCACACAAACACAGATGTAACCCACAATTTGGTCCTCACAAAAATGGAGAACCTCATCTATACACTGTGTGTGTGTGTGTGTGTGTGTGTGTGTGTGTGTGTGTGTGTGTGTGTGTGTGTGTGTGTGTGTGTGTATTTGCCCTCATGATAAGTTCATAGGCCACACACACACACACACACAGATCTAAAACAAAATTTGGTCCTCACAAAAATAGACATCCTCATCTATACACATGTTCTGGGCAGTTGCTAGGGTGTTCTGGGCGGTTGCTAAGGTGTTCTGGGCGGTTGCTAGGGTGTTCTGGGTGGTTGCTAGGGTGGTCTGGGCAGTATAAGGGTACAATTCCCAAGGTGGCGTTGTCTGGCTAAGTATGGGTTGCTCAACCACACCCACCCTCCTGTTACAGTTTGCACAACCATTAAGACATGGACATAGAAATAAAACAGTTAAAAACCTCGGTATTTTCATATAATGTGGACAGGATGGAGTCAGTCAGTTAGCTAGTTATTTAGTTAATTATTCTTATTAATTACTTAGTTAGACGTGTTAGGCAGAGGCAGAACATACATACAGTTCAACAGCATCATAAACTACAGATAACAAACAACCGAATCAACACCTCTCTAAAATAATAAAAACTTTATAGAATATTACACTGCATTAGTTTTGGTAAATATAAATTACAGTGACAGTTCACTAATCAGCTGAGCTTAGTTAGCCAGTCAGCTAGCTAGCTAGTTAGTTAGTTAGTCAGTCAGCTAACTAGTTAGCCAGTCAGCTAGCTAGTTAGTTAGTCAGTCAGTCAGCTTACTTGTTAGTTAGTCAGTTAGTAACAGTCACTTAGTTAATCAGTTAGTCAGACCGTCAGTTAGTTAGTTAAGCTAGCTAGCGCCGAAGCTAACGCTAACTAGCGCGACGAAGCTAACGCAAGCTAGCGCCGAAGCTAACGCAAGCTAGCGCCGAAGCTAACGCAAGCTAGCACCGAAGCTAACGTCAAACAAATCGCTGTATCTTGAAAACTATAACTCAAAATTTTTTTAAAATCATTTTGAGTGAACCGAGACTTCAGTGGCGAGATCGATCTATGAGGTGTGTCGGTAGGATTTAGAATGCAGGAGTTGTGGCAGTTTAAAAATCGCCATATTTTATTTATTTTACTCTGCAGTTTACCACTCAGATAACATGGGAAGCTAGCCAAGGCTAGCGCTAGCTTCGGCTACTTCCGGTTCTATTCCGGTCACAGGCTGTGAATGCTGCGGTTAAAACGAGTGATCCTACATGTATTGGGCTTATTTGTGTCAGTTTTAGACTTCATATTTATGTTGTGGTCGAAGCTAGGGCTAGCCTCGGCTAGCCTCGCCTGAACATACAAGCATGTCGCAGCCTGCTATGTGTCAGGGCCGTTGCTAAGGCAACCAGCACGCGCGTGTGTCTCTGGTGATTCGTAACCAGAGAGAGAGAGAGAGAGAGAGGGAGGGGGGGGGTTGAGTGAGCTGAGTGTGCTGGTTGCCAAGCAACCAGGGGCTCGTGCAGGTTCTGTGTGAGTGAGAGTCTCTGTCTGTTAGAGATGTAGGAACTAACTTTTTTTTCTGACATGCTCGAGTAGCGGCAGTTTGTGTGTACAATTTTGTGTAAATGTTTAACTGCTGGTGCCAAACAAATCCATCCATCCATCCATCCATTATCTGAACCCGCTTATCCTGATCAGGGTCGCAGGGGGGCTGGAGCCTATCCCAGCATACATTGGGCGAAAGGCAGGAATACACCCTGGACAGGTCGCCAGTCCATCGCAGGGCACACGCACCATTCGCTCACACACTCATGCCTACGGGCAATTTAGACTCTCCAATCGGCCTAACCGGCATGTCTTTGGACTGTGGGAGGAAACCGGAGTACCCGGAGGAAACCCACGCAGACACAGGGAGAACATGCAAACTCCGCACAGAGAGGCCCCGGCCGACAGGGATTCGAACCCAGGACCTCCTTGCTGTGAGGCGGCAGTGCTACCCACTGCACCATCCGTGCCGCCCTCGAACAAATCCATGTATCTTCAAAAGTATAAGTCAGATGTAATTTATTTTTGTATTTTGAGCGACCCAAGACTTCAATGGCGATTCCGATCTATGAGATGTGTCTGTAGGATTTAAAATGCAGGAGCGGTGACAGTTTATAAATCACCATATTGTGCCTACTTTACGCGGCAGTTGACGCTTCAAATAACATTGGAGTCAATGAGAGCTGGATCCGGTACTCTGCACTTTTGGGCGATTTATTAAAAAACCGTGAGTCCTATCTCAATGGAAGTAACGTTGAATGAGAGAGGACAAGTTTCTCTACATTTTGATGTATAAATTGTTGTCGTAGAGTAGAAGCTGTGGGAGTAAGATGAGAATGTCTTGAATATTTTTGATAAAATTTAGAAGGGCTGAATGCTAGAGTGGGTGATGTCACCGCACTCTAAAGCCATGCAATACACACCCATTATAAAATCTGAAAATCTCAAAAATTTCATAAAACATAAACTGTGATTTTGTAAAAACCGTAGAAGATATCAAAAAGTGTCCTTAGACCAACACAGTTCAAAGTCTTGTGACCCGTTTAAACCTTTAATCACGTTTTTTTTTTTTTACGAATTCTCATTCATTCCTATGGGCAAAAATCGGTCGGTTTTTCGCATTTCGTAAGAAAACGAGATGTCGCAGAATTGAGAAAAGTCTTTCCCATCGATTCCCATCTATTCCGGTCGTTTTGATATATATCTTGCCTGGGATTTCTCAAAGCTGTGGGAGGAGTAGCATGCCGAACTTTTGAAGGAAGAAAATTAAATAAATAAAATTATGAAGTATGGCTGAGAATATTAAGGTGTGTGCTTTTGCACTACAAAGCTCTGCTTTGTATTGCAATGCACAGCACACAATTATACACAAGTCACAAAAAAATATGCTGTACATGTAGTACTGTACTTATACACTTGAACACAACCGGGGATTTAAACTGCGACGGATGTATGAGTAAGAGGGTCAAAGTTCAAGGCGCAATCTTATGACTAGTAGTAGTAGTATGTCACAATTTTATGCATCCCGCATGCAATACTACATACTTTGTAGGACAGCTGCAGTACGTAGTAATGGTAAAAAGAAAAAGTATGCGATCTTATCTCTTGGACTGTAGGCGTTTTACTGGATAACACTGTGGCGAGAACATTGCCTCTGCATTTTATTAGATCACAAAAGAATTTGCAATCAGTGAAAAGATTGACTACGTAATTAGTTAGTTAGTTTCCAATATGAAATGTGCCTTTAAGGTTAAAATGCTGCAACAATCAGATGATGTGTATGATAGTGAAGATGAGTTAGACCTTGATGATGAAGATTTATGGGAGGATCTGGAGGATGAGGATGGCAGCGCAGATATCACAAGGAGTACCTTGTCATGCTTTTGTCATTCTCTGCAACTGGTAGTAGGAGATGGCTTAAAGGACACTAAGTGTCTTTCCGGTACGATTGCCAAAGCTTCAAAGCTGTCGTCTTTGTTACATTGCAGCACTTCATTTGAAGATAAGTTTGAAGTCACTTTTGGCTATGGACACTCTATCCCAGCAGCAAATGACACCCGCTGGAACTCCACTTTTAGGCAATTGAAAGCCATCACAGCATTGGGATATGGACTCAGCTGGGGGGATATGGACTCAGCTGGGTGGATATGGACTCAACTGGGTGGATATGGACTCAGCTGGGTGGATATGGACTCAGCTGGGTGGATATGGACTCAGCTGGGTGGATATGGACTCAGCTGGGGGGATACAGACTCAGCTGGGGGGATATGGACTCAGCTGGGGGGATATGGACTCGGCTGGGTGGATATGGACTCAGCTGGGTGGATATGGACTCAGCTGGGTGGATATGGACTCGGCTGGGGGGATATGGACTCGGCTGGGTGGATATGGACTCAGCTGGGGGGATATGGACTCAGCTGGGTGGATATGGACTCAGCTGGGGGGATATGGACTCAGCTGGGTGGATATGGACTCAGCTGGGGGGATATGGACTCAGCTGGGTGGATATGGACTCAGCTGGGTGGATATGGACTCAGCTGGGGGGATATGGACTCAGCTGGGTGGATATGGACTCAGCTGGGTGGATATGGACTCAGCTGGGGGGATATGGACTCAGCTGGGGGGATATGGACTCAGCTGGGTGGATATGGACTCAGCTGGGGGGATATGGACTCAGCTGGGTGGATATGGATGTTCAGTGAAAATGTCATGTCCCCCTCAGGTCAGAGATGAACTCAAGAGGTCACACAAAGGTCAGTACACACACACACACACACACACACACACACACACACACACACACACACACACAATACTTACCACTGCCTGAAACCACACATATCATCACTCACACAAAATACCATTGAAACTGCACATATCGCTACGCACACACACACACACACACAATGCTTTCACTGCCTGATGGCTCTGTGTACAGACAATGGTAGTTTAGGAACAGTTATAATGAATGAAAAATTGTATATAAAAAAAAAGTATAATTTAAGTCTTCTTTGTTTATTCTTTTCAGACACCTTGATTACAGAAGCAAGGGCCATAGGAACAGGATCCCCTCCATAGTGCACAACAATCTCAAGAGCAGTCACCTCCACTCAAGTGTCCGAGACTCTTGGCATACCAAGGTACCAATGGCATAGAACAAGACACAGTGGTCACAGAGACTCAAGCATAGCATCACAAGTACAGAAGTATTTTCAGACCATTAAAGACTTCCCTGATGAAGACACACTCAGTTTCTGGGCTAGGACTGAAGAGAAGTTCCCCAGCCTACATTCCCTGGCACTTAAAGTCTTGTCTGTGCCTGCATCCTCAGCTCCTATTGAGTGTGTATTCAGCAGAGGGCGCCTTATCTTGAGGCCTCACCGTTCCCGATTGGGGACAAAAATGTTGCCATATCTAATGTTTCTGAAGTGCAACCATGCACTACTGTCTAAGTAGTCTAAGGTGTATATAAAATGGTATATAAAGTGGTTTTACTACAGAGTAGAGCAACAGACTGTCTGTTGCTAAAACGTGTTGTAAACATGGACTGAAAAAAACCGTGTTTGTAATTGCTTTGTAGTTGAACAAAGACTGAACTTGGCTGTTCTTACATTTACATTAAATATTAGTTTTTCACAAACGTATTCTCTTCTCTTCTGATTATTAATTTTTTCATTGTTTAAGTGAAAGCATGAACTGAATCTAATTACACAACATTTTAACAAATAACCTGATTTTTAGTTGCATTGTATTGTTGCTGCACAGGCCAAATTAATGTGAAATCTTTGCTTGCCTTTAAACAGAGGGAATCTTCCCTTTTTTTTTAAGTTGGTTTTTTCAGAAAGTTATATTATCAGCCATCCTGATATACTGAGAGGTATTTTTAAAAAGACTATGCATGAGGATCAATTAAATAATGAAATAATCTTCTGACTGTGTAAGTGCTTTGTACAAAGGCTTCATTCTGAGTAGAAAATGTATAACTGCCATTATGAATAATATAGCTTTTGTAAAGGATATACAAACTATTCTATTCTCGGTCTTGGAAAATACTTGTTCCGGTCTTGGTCTTGAACTTGGTCTCGTCTAGGAAGAGTCTTGGTCTTGTCTTGGTCTCGATTGAGGTGGTCTTGACTACAACACTGCCTTAGGGACCATGGTTCAGACTGAAGGCATCGGTGCCTCTGGCTCGTTTAAGCTCAACTTGTAAAGACTTGTAAAGAAGCCCATCAGGAAAGTAGCCCCAAAGGTTGAGAAGCACACTGCGGCTAAAAAGGCGTAGCAAAAAAGTTGCCAAAGAATATATACCTATGGTGAAGAAGAAAGTCATAGGCTTTTATATGAGCAGAAAGTTAAATGTCAGATGGTTCAATAAACATACTGTAAAATTTCTGTATAATAAATAAACTTTGTTTTATAAAACTTTTTGAAATGTTTTGAAAAATTCACTTTGATAATCAGAGTTTTGTGTCTACAGTTTTGAAAAAAATAACCTCAAGGTTCTGAAATTAGTGTCAAAGTGAATTTATATATCGATGAATTGTCCATGGTTGTCTTGGGCTACCGGTCTGGACATTATCTGGCACATTTTGACAATGAAGGAAATCAAGGTTTACAATGGTTATTAACCATAATGTTATTTCCAGAAATGCTGCTTTCCGACAAAAAACTTCTGAATTAAGGATAAAAACAATATAGGCTACGCCAGAGGCTAATAAGTAAAATATTCCGTTGATAACGATGGATATTTAGAAGTAATGCGTGGCCGAATATTCATTCATCTTGATTTGTGTGTGATTTTTTCTTGTAGTTTTCCAGTATTTTAGGTTTATCAAGCCTGCAAATTAAATGTTAAACTTCGCAGAAAGTACTGCGGAGGTTCTGATTCAATTCAGTTGGTCTGTGCTGCATGTAACGTCGAATAAAATGTCTGCCGAATTCATTGGACGAAATCTCATCAATGGTGCAGCCAATAGGTGGACAGAATGTTGCTATAAGGAAGACGCTCGCCAGTAGCTAGTCCTATTCTGTTCTGACTAGGCGTTGAAAATGAGTGGTCGAGGGAAGACTGGTGGAAAAGTGAGAGCAAAGGCTAAAACTCGCTCTTCGAGGGCTGGGCTCCAGTTCCCGGTTGGTCGCGTTCACCGGCTGCTGCGTAAAGGCAACTATGCCGAACGTGTTGGTGCCGGTGCTCCAGTTTATCTGGCTGCTGTGCCCGAATATCTTGCCGCTGAAATCCTGGAGTTGACTGGTAACGCTGCCCGCGATAACAAGAACCCGCATCATTCCCAGACATCTACAGCTGGCAGTACGGAACGACGAAGAGTTGAATAAGCTCCTTGGAGGCGTCACTATCGCTCAAGGCGGAGTTCTGCCCAACATCCAAGCTGTGCTGCTCCCCAAGAAGACCGAAAAGGCCGTGAAGGGGAAGTAATTCGTGCATCACTCCCACGATGACTGTTCATCCAAAGGCTCTTTTCAGAGCCACCCTTCACTTTTTATAAGGCGCAAAAAGTTGCCGTTTAGAAAATTAAACTCCGTTTTTGTACTTTTTATTTTGCCGCACTTTAACGTAATGCACTAATGATTCACAATCACAACATGGCCTACTTTTGCGTGGTTATGTTTTGTCCGAAACAATGGAATTCTCCTTTCCTGAATTCTTCCGTTATTCGTGAATGAACGTGTTCCCCGGAAAGATTTTAACCAATGCAATCGTTTGATGTCATCCATGTGATCTAAATTTTACACGCCCACCAAGGGATATGGCGATGATATGCGTCAACGTCTATATCAAATGTATATACGCATATCATTTAAACACCAAAAAATCTGAAGAGCCACTTGGGAGCCGAAAGAGCCGGCTCTTTTTAGGTAGCCGAGCCAAAAGAACCGGCTCTCTAAAGAGAGCCGGAATTCCCATCACGAGATGATAAAGTTAATTTTTGGCGGCTGAAGAAACGACCCAATAGGCACGGAGAATGAAGGCAAGTTCAGGGGCAATGAGGATCCGCAAAAGCCTATCCAATCATCAATCTGGGATGGTATGTAAGGGATGTGACAGGATTCCGAAAACCAGCACTGGCGTAAGAGGCAATGGTTAGAACCAAGCAAACAGCACGTAGCAGTGTTCCAGCGATGTAAAGAAACCTAACCGTTACAGGCCTGTTACTGCAGCTTTGCGAGATATCTTCCGCTATCAGTAGTCTCCTGAACAAATCAGTTTAAGACAATAAGCATAAACTTAAGGGCCAAAGAATTTTACAAGCACATTAAACTGAAAACACAAAAGAAACTTAAGCAGAAAGAGTTTGTGTCTCTTTTAATAGAAAACGTGGATGGCTCTTAAAAGAGCCTTTGGTTTGATTTATTGAATCAGATTACTTGGAGCCGGTGTACTTTGTGACGGCCTCGGTGCCTTGGCCAGCTCTCCTGGCAGCAGAAGACGCACTGCTGTCTGAATCTCCCTTGAGCTGATGGTAGAATGCTTGTTGTAGTGAGCCAGACAGGAAGACTCACCAGCGATGCGCTCAAATGTCGTTCACAAAGGAGTTCATGATGCCCATGGCCTTGGATGAAATGCCAGTGTCAGGATGCACTTGCTTCTAGTGTTCAACCCCTTCTTGTGGTTTTATTGTTTTTTTTTTCAATTTCTTTACATTTTAAAATTATTTTTATTTTTTAAAACACACTCAATAACACAAACAAATCATTTAAACAGACCCTAAACTAATGAAACAAAGACATCAAAAAGAATGAAAACAAACTTTAGGAAAAAGTGATTTCAAAATGATTACAAAATAAGAAATACTTTACATAAATTAGCTAAATCAATAATCCAAAGAAACAAAGGTGGATTTAAAAGACAGAAATAGTAAAGAAAGAAGAAAGTCAATTTCACTCGGGTTTTGCTGTCCCGAGAGGCTTCTGTGTTCCTGTCCTTGGGGAGTGGACTATATGATTAATTCCTTCCAATGGTCCACCCCCCACTTCTCTCTAGCCAGGTTCTTACTGCTGTGCATGTCCACCAGAATGCCGTCCTGGAGGAGGTTTTGGATACTCCTCCGGAGAGTGACCAGGTCTACCGATGTTTTCTGGTAGACCTTGATGTTCCTCGTCTCCCACAGGACCTGGTTCACGGTATTTATGATCCTCCACTGATGCTGGAGCTCGGTGGTCTTGCATCCCCCCGGCGGACCGTAGAGGATGCCCTCAGCCATCAGGGAGGACCTCGGCAGGAACCTGCTCAGGGAGACAGAGGAACAAACAAGGCCCCAGACCCGCCTGGCCACGGAGCACTCCCAGAACAGATGGTGAATGTGTTCTGAGTCAGTGCATCCGTGGGGGCAGCATTCAGTCAGGGCTAAGTGCCGGCGGTACATAAATGTCCTCGTGGGGAGACACCTATGGGCCGTCATCCAGGCAATGTCTTTTTGTTTGTTGGTAAGGCACTTGTGTGTCATATTTGCCCAGATGACTTGCAAGTCCAGGTCTGGCCCCCCCCTCGGGAGCGTTACAATTTGGCCAGATCTTAGATGAGCCATAATCATTTTGTAGCTCCACGAGGTTAGGCCAGCCCTGGGCAGACCCGTCCTGTAGGCAAAGTCCTTCAGGGCTCGGTAGACGTAGGGGGGGTCCCAGCTGTAGGGTATGGTGAGGTCCAGCACACCCAAGCCCATTGCCCTGAGGAAGGGGGTGGCATAGTACCTGGCAAAGGTACCAGGGGCGACAATGGCTCAGGTGGTAAGGTCGTTTAGCAGTCGGAGGGTTGCCGGTTCAAATCCCACCCTGGGTGTGTCGAAGTGTTCTTGAGCAAGACACCTAACCCCCAAACGCTCCTGACATGCTGGTCGGTACCTTGCATGGCAGCCAATCGCCACTGGTGTGTGAGTGTGTGTATGAATGAGTGAATGAGATGGATCAATTGTACAGCGCTTTGGGGATAAAAGGTGCTATATAAATGCCAACCATTTACCATTTACCAGAGGCCTTACCCACCTTCCCTGCGTTCTGGACAAGGGTGGCCAGACCCTGCACCATCATGATGGTTACGATGTCTGGGACCCCCCGCCCCCCATTCCACACCTTGAGGAGGGTGACGCGTTTCAGCTTTTCCATGGTACTCCCCCAGACAAAGCGGAAAGCCATCCGGGTGATTAGCTTCCCAGTGGCTTTGTCTGGGGAAAACACCCTCCCCACATAGAGCAGAATGGGTAGGACAATTGCCTTCAGGACGAGGATTTTACCCGCCATGGTCAAGGGCCGTGCACTCCAGCTCCTCTGCGCTTGTGAGCCGTCTGAATGCATGTGGCTTTGTAAGTGACTCTGGGTGAGTGTCAGAGTGGGAAGGGGATGTGGTTTAACAGCGGCCTGCGGGCAAACAGCCATGTTCTGCTCGATACTACGAGCGACTCCGCGTTGCAGCTGCTCCAGAGGGCATATTTCAGATTAAGATTGCCGTTCCCCAACCCCCCTGGACTGAGCTGAAAAATATTAGAGTATGTTTTTATTTATTTCATTTTTCCTTTTTTCTCCCAATTTGGTAGCCAATTTGTACCCCATCTAATCCAATTAGAGCTAGTGTTAGATACACCGGCCACACCCCGTCCCTCAGCGGCCCGAAGGAGAGCGACACGCCTTCTTCAAGCAGTCTCGTCTCATGCTCCTGACCGTGATTCCGAGGCGCCCGGGGTGCTGTTGTGTGGCGATCAGCTGACTCTGCCAAGCCCCTCCCTCTGGAGCAGCGAGCCAATTATGCTGCTCCACGAGAGCCAGCCAGACTTGGCATTTGTTTTTTGTTTTGTTTTTTTGAAAGTGAGTAAAACGGCTAAAATAAAAGGAACAGAACAGCCTTGGACCCTGGCCTCCTGCATGAGACAATCACCCCAAACACAACAGCAAATCTGCTGGGAGCCAGAGCTGCCTTTTCAGCATGAGCCTGCTTTCCAAATGCCTACTCTGACCGATTAACAACACGCAGGCGCGGGATTACCCTGACACAACCGTCCCCAGGGTGCTGCTGAGGGCACGTTGTTCAAATGTCCCACGCGTGGACCAGGGATGGGCTGCCCTGCTTACCCTCGATCAGCCAGATGCACCATGACCAATTAACCTGCTAATTACACCATAATAAAATGATACAAGACAAGAATATTCAACAGCAGCCGTTTACATCAGGCTGTAAATGACAGATCATGTAAATGATTGGGCTAATTCATTCATTAAGGGCAGAAGTTGGTCTGAGATCCAGAAACCAATGTGGCCCGCCTCACCCATCCCTGTGGGGGAGAAACCCCAGCAGTACCACCTGTGAGCTGCTGATTCCCACAAACACGCCCCCCTCCCTCCCTGAACTCTGAGCTGCTGATTCCCACAAACACCCCCCCCACCCTCCCTGAACTCTGTGAGCTGCTGATTCCCAGGTAAACGTTAGCTCTTTGTGTCATATCCTAAATGTATCAATATAGGTGCCCATCGGATAACAGATTAACCGTCTTCAACTGGGCTATGGATCAAATAAACATTCAATATCAACAGTTTTCTTGGCAAATTGCCGATCGGAGCTGACAATCGCACAAATGAGAACAAGTCACAGGTTTCTTACCTGCTTTAATCGACTCGATGCTCCTCGACTTTCACGGACGCTATCGACCTTAAACTTGAAGCCGTTTTATTTGCGTTCTTACCAACTTCAGAAAAGTCGCCGTCAGACAGTGTACAAGGAGGCCAGGCTGTTTTCCCCGGTAAATGCTAGCTAATAACGTTAGATACCGGCCACCTAACACGAGCAGGAGCTGGTGCCGTGTGGTAGGCTTCCGAATTAATGGATAAATCCAGATTTACTTCTTTCTAAGAGCAACAGAAATGTAAAAGACAGCTTGGAAGCTAGTTGGCGCAGTGAATTACCTTTGATGTACGCCCTAGACCTATTTATTTAGCAGTCTCTGTCGTTCTTATCTCTCTGGAATGACTTGTTGTAACTAAACTGGGTGGTGAGACTGAGGAAAGCGTTGCCATTATAACTCCGCCCCGCTCTGTGCTCTGAGCTCCCAGTCTGTTGCGTTCGCCAATCACGACCCACATCGCGATATCTCCCCCCGGATCCGCGAGCCAATGTAACCCACTGACACCGTTTCACAGGGCACTCCCCCAAAACCACCCCCTGAAAAAATGAAATATGGGGGTGATTGGGAGCATTCTCAAAACTCACAGATGGAGACAGTGTTTAAACCAGTGCAGGTCATATAGTCTCAGATTGAGACAGTGTTTAAACCAGTGCCGGTCATATAGTCTCAGATTGAGACAGTGTTTAAACCAGTGCTGGTCATATAGTCTGAGATTGAGACAGTGTTTAAACCAGTGCCGGTCATATAGTCTCAGATTGAGACAGTGTTTAAACCAGTGCTGGTCATATAGTCTCAGATTGAGACAGTGTTTAAACCAGTGCCGGTCATATAGTCTCAGATTGAGACAGTGTTTAAACCAGTGCTGGTCATATAGTCTCAGATTGAGACAGTGTTTAAACCAGTGGCGGTCATGTAGTCTCAGATTTAGACAGTGTTTAAACCAGTGGCGGTCATATAGTCTCACATTTAGACAGCGTTTAAACCAGTGGCGGTCATATAGTCTCAAATTGAGACAGTGTTTAAACCAGTGCTGGTCATATAGTCTGAGATTGAGACAGTGTTTAAACCAGTGCTGGTCATATAGTCTCAGATTGAGACAGTGTTTAAACCAGTGGCGGTCATATAGTCTCAGATTGAGACAGTGTTTAAACCAGTGCTGGTCATATAGTCTCAGATTGAGACAGCGTTTAAACCAGTGGCGGTCATATAGTCTCAGATTGAGACAGCGTTTAAACCAGTGGCGGTCATATAGTCTCAGATTGAGACAATGTTTAAACCAGTGCAGGTCATATAGTCTCAGATTGAGACAGTGTTTAAACCAGTGCAGGTCATATAGTCTCAGATTGAGACAGTGTTTAAACCAGTGCAGGTCATATAGTCTCAGATTGAGACAGTGTTTAAACCAGTGCAGGTCATATAGTCTCAGATTGAGACAGCGTTTAAACCAGTGCAGGTCATATAGTCTCAGATTGAGACAATGTTTAAACCAGTGCAGGTCATATAGTCTCAGATTGAGACAGTGTTTAAACAAGTGCAGGTCATATAGGCGGTGCAGCAGGTGCAGTTGCACCCTTTGTTAGCCTGATCTTCCTTAACTGGTCCAAGGTTGGTGTGTGTGTGTGTGTGTGTGTGTGTATGAGTATGTGTGAGTGTGTGCATTTGGGTTTGTGTGTGTGAGTGTATGCGTGAGTTTGTGTGTACATGTGTGTGCTTGCGTGTATGTGCGTTTGTGTGTGTCTGTATGTGTGTGTGTGCGTGTGTGTGTGTGTGTGTGTGTGTGTGTGTGTGTGTTCTAGGGTTGTCAGCAGCACCTGTTCCATGGGTCCTGACTGACAGGGGCCCCTTACATATATTCAGATGGTGGGGCCCAATCTGGGATCTACTCGTGGGCTCAATCTGGGATCTATTAACAGGGCCAAATCTGGGATCTACTCATGGGCCCAGTCTGGGATCTACTCATGAGTGTAGATTGTTGGGCAAAAATGGCAATTTTATCCGTTTAAAATGAAATCTATGAAACAATAAAGTGTGCATATCGTGAAGGGGTCTGAATACTTTCTGAAGCCACTGTCTGGGAATATGCTGCTGTCCTGCTGACTAAAAATGTACTAAAACGTGTTGTGTCCTTGTCACAGGCTCTTCACAAGCTTTCCTTCAGGAGTTTGGGCATTGGACCTGATCGGATAGAGTACAGCAGGGTGATGATGACTTACTAACGTACAGGGCAAGAGGAGGGCGAAGGCAAATTCAACGCAAAAAAAGATAAAGTTCTGCAATGTGGGCAATAAAAACTATGGGTCACAGGATTTTATGGATGGTGCTAAATTTGAGTGGATTAAATAAGGTATAATCATTGACCCATATCTCTCTCTGTCTGGGTATTGTGCCAAAACAGGGCTGGGTGTGTGTATAGGGGCTGGGTGTGTGTGGAACAGGGCTGGGTGTGTGTATAGGCGCTGGGTGTGTGTGTAACAGGGCTGGGTGTGTGTGTAACAGGGCTGGGTGTGTGTATAGGAGGGGCAGGGACAGTATGTGCTGAACCAAAGGTTAAATTTTATTCATACGAAACCTGTCATAGTTCCAGCAAACAGTACAGTACTGTGTCCAGTTCTGGGCGTTACACTGCTATGAAAAAATGTATTTGCCCCCTTCCTGATCAAAAACTTTCCATCATTTGACCACTGGTGGGCACTGCAATAAGCAAAAATATAATGATCTTCGGACCATTATATTCTCTGTGTTACTGTGTACAAACAGCACTGTGTCATTCTCTGTGTTACTGTGTACAAACAGCACTGTGTCATTATTCTCTGTGTTACTGTGTAGAAATAGCACGGTGTCATTATTCTGTGTTACTGTGTAGAAACAGCACTGTCATTCTCTGTGTTACTGTGTACAAACAGCACTGTCATTATTCTCTGTGTTACTGTGTACAAACAGCACTGTGTTATTATTCTCTGTGTTACTGTGTACAAACAGCACTGTCATTATTCTCTGTGTTAATGTGTACAAACAGCAGTCATTATTCTCTGTGTTACTGTGTACAAACAGCACTGTCATTATTCTCTGTGTTACTGTGTACAAACAGCACTGTGTCATTCTCTGTTACTGTGTACAAACAGCACTGTGTCATTATTCTCTGTGTTAGTGTACAAACAGCAGTGTGTACACACAGATGCAGTCAATTAAAATGAGCATGGGATTCTGCTGGTCCTGTCGTTATAGACTTAAAAAAAAAAATCCTGCAGTTACCTGCAATGGTTGACCACAACACCAGGTGGCACAAGGAGCCACAGTCATCCATGAAAGTTTGTTTAACCCTACTATTGTGTTAGGGTCAAATCACACCCGTTTTCAGGTTAAGATGTGCAATAAATACTGTCTAGTTTTTTGTATTGGAAGAAGGCTTTGTGATATCATGTCATGTTGTATAAACACAATGAAACCAATGGTCACCATCTCATAAAATTCTGAAGGTCTCTAAAAAAATGTGTTACATCTGTAGTGTTACAAATTTGACCTGGCAGAGAATATTGACCGTCAACCTAGTAAGTGACAATCACCTGCTGCAAGTTTTGCTTAAAAGTGTTAATCAATGTAATCAATGTCTACCTGGACGATCTCCTGGTACGTCTACCTGGACGATCTCCTGGTACGTCTACCTGGACGATCTCCTGGTACGTCTACCTGGACGATCTCCTGGTACGTCTACCTGGACGATCTCCTGGTCCGTCTACCTGGACGATCTCCTGGTCCGTCTACCTGGACAATGTCCTGGTATGTGTAGCACTAAGTATTTACAGATAGATAGGACCAGAGTCTAGGTTTGGATGAGCAGTTTATAAGTGGAAATCAGGAATAACAGACCACAGCCTAAGGGATAAGTTTGAACTTCCGGCTAATTAACATAGAACAGTTAGTAGTAGACATAGTCACCTTCCTAAAAATAATGGCCAAAAAGTGACTTAGGCCATTATTTTAGGAAGGTGACGATACGCAAAAATTGGTACCAAATCACATATTTCATGCACACACACAGATCAGATTTTTGCATGCAAATCGCTTGAAACCATCCAACATAAAACCAAAGTTTATGTTATGAGCATTTCTCCCTATTTCACCTCACTTGAGTTTGATTTAAACCTGTTAGGTTCAAGAGGAAATCTTAGATTTCTTTACATTGTTATTCGCTTCTCATTTCTCTCTGAGCTGACTCAAGACTCTAGTCCCAGCTTTATCTCAGTTAGGCCTGTTTTAGACTTTAGTTCTACTTTCTCATTTGTTTACTTAATCAGTACATAAGCTAAGTTAAGAATGTACAGAAACACAACCCCTTTTTTTGCATTACCAATTTGGCACAAAATAAATTGGAAAATAAAATACACACTCAAAATTCCATATATATATATATATATATATATATATATATATATGTTCAATAAACTCAATTTTCAAACCGAGTGTAATTGTTACGCCCCTGAATAAGGGGAGAAATAATCACGAGAGTGATAAGTGGCGTTTCCTTCAGTAATGTTTTACTGTAATCACAGACAACATATATACATTCAATTACAAAATAACATTTACATTTCAATTCAGATGCGGTAGCATACAATACATATTCTTTCTTAATCACAACAAAAATATATTTCTTAGAGACATAACTCATCCAATTTCACTATCACTGGTGAACAATCTGTAATTTTAACTCAAGCTAGGAATGTTTTCTGTTCCTTTGTTCTCTTAACCAAAACTAAACATTTCCTTTTCCAAATGAAAACGCATTTCACTGTTAAACTCGATTACAAATAACGTTACATTGCTACCGTGCACATACGCGTTCACAAAATAACATATACACGCGGTCCAGCTACGGTAGAAACTTTTCTAACAACGCGGTAATTTACTCACATAAAAAAGGTCACTTTAACGATACCGTTGTTATAGCAGCACGCTCTAGTCGCTGCTTGGCTAGATGGGTTACTGCAGTTTTTTTTACAAAAAGTCAAAGCTTGCTCGACTGGCATAAAAACGGAAACATTCGGAAACGTTACCTAAAACCCTGTATTTTCCATGAACTGAACAGTCTGTGAAATAAGTCAACCTAGCCAGCATGTGTAGGCAATTTAACATTACAACGATATAAACCTAGCTAATTTCAGTGGGCATCTTGTTTAGCTAACTAGCTAAATTAGGTAGCGAAGCTAGACACTCGTTACCATACTTTGCCAAACTCTCCTTTACTTAATCAGAATTCGTATATAAACACTCAAAAACATTCTCAACACGTTAGAATAATTGTCATGACACAGTTAACAGTGAAATATCATCAACACACCTGAATAAGGGGAGAAATAATCACGAGTGATAAGAGTGCCGTTTCCTTCAGTAATGTTTTACTGTAATGAAGAAAATACCGCGAATCCCCCCTAGTATATAGGTGGAGGCTAGAGTAATCCGGTCTCAAACTAATGGATCAAGACCACATTGTCGATCACTGATAATACTGTTACATCTTAACTTTTTAACCATGAAAAATGAAATAAACAATGGATTAAATAGACTTTTTAGTGTTTTAACCCTTTGTAAACATACCATGAGTTTTTACTGTGTTTAACCCATTTTAAAACACATCTTATGAATTGTTTCCCATGACCATATGATCTTTTCTTAAACCTCATGACAACATTCTAATCTTAGTACAGACCATGACATTACAATCTTTTCACACTTGTCAGACCATAAGCATATCATCATTTTAACCTGTCACATAATCAGTCCCTTTTCTAAATCCAATCTAAGTCCGATTAAATTCCACTGCGGTTTGAAACAAAACACGGAAGGTTACGTCCTACCACGATCCAGGTGCATGAGTCAATGTCCTTATCTTTGGAGTGTAGTTCGGTCTTGCAGAAACAGACGTCTATCCAACGCAATTCCGCCCGCCATCTTGTTTTTCCAGCTTCGGTGTGCAAACACCAAGCGATCCTCACCACTGGCCAAACCTGGCCTGTTGTACAACAGTCAAATATACATACAAACATTTTAGTCTTACATATTTCGTAACAGAACTGAAGTACTCGAGGAAGACTAGCAACTAAATACAGGTAAATCGTTAAATTAATCGAAACCGCACTTTAAAATAGCGGCGCCATTCACGTCACTTTACTAACAAGGCCGGTTAAGTTAGCAAAATAAAGATAGCATGCTAATTTACGCGGGGAGAAATAGTTTCAATTCACCAAATCCTTGTTCAAACTCAAATAAAAATAACATAAACCAGCAAGGTAGATAGAAGGTGAACACAAAATTCTGCAAAATTGGGAAAATAAGTGTATATATTCTACTTGCTTCTTTTTCTCACTCACTGCAACATGCCTGCTGCTCATCTTTCTAGAAAATGGTGCTATTCATGGGTACCATGTGACGTCACTGTGTTTTACCGCCGCCATCTTTGTGTCCGGTCTCAGCTGCGCGCCACAACCAAAACGACCAGAGAAGACGAAGGAAGATCCACGATAAAGTTGATAAAATATGCCCGGGATATGTTGTGCTGTTGGCTGTGACAACAGTCGTCAGAGAAACCCCGGACTACAATTCTATTCGATCCCAAAGCAGTTAGATCGGCGAAATAAATGGTTGGCTTCAATCAGAAGGGACCACTGGCAGCCAACGTCTAACTCCAGATTGTGCAGTCAACACTTTGTCTCCGGTAAGTTTAGCTACGTTTGCCCTCAACTTAGCTAATTATTATTTTAATCTTTTAGCTCCCTTTGCCAGGAAAACGCTTACAAAAAATTTAAACATGGTTAACTTCAGTTGCCATATTATTAACGTTTGCAATGTCATGTCACTCTCACATTTACAACTAATCGGGACCTACATTATTTACACCGTACCCATGTTAGGGTCCTGTGGTTAATGAATCATCCTCACCAAAGTTGTAAAAATACAATTGAATGCTTGTACCTACCTGTCCACGGCCCTATGTGGAAAAAAGTAATGGTTAGATTTATTACACTAATATTTGTTAAAAACGAAACTGTTATTAAACCCAATAGTTGTAAACCTACCCTTACTTACCTCTGCACTTAATTAAATAGACTGTACTTACCTGCAGTATATATGTGAATATGAGAGAAAAAGATGAAAGGGAAATTACCTTGCTCAGGTTGGTCAATATCTTGATAGTAGGCACACATTTAATATTCTACCATTTTTGCCACTCTGTCTGCTTAGGAAGAAAAAATGACAACCCCATGAGCCCTGATTATGTACCAAGCCTGTTTGCACACACATCAGCTGGACAGCGACAGAAAAACATCTATGCCAGCAGTAGGTTTGAGCATACCCAGCAGATGAAACGCAAAAGGACTGAGACTTTGGCCCTGAGCAGCGATGACACTGAGCATGAGTCTGTGGCCCCAACTAGCACCAGCGATGACTCCGAGCATGACAACACTATGGAAGTACAGGCAGAATGCATGAAGGATGAGCACAATTACTCCCAAGCCATTCATAGCCCAGGCATCCTGAGACCATGCTCGAATGCAGCCTGCCAAGCTACAGTTGTGGCATTGACAAATGAGTGTGCACGACTTAGAGCAGAGGTTCATCATCTAAAGGAAAAAGTTGATGAGCTGTCTTTGAATGAAGAGACCTTTAAAGGAAATGATGACATGGTACAGGAACTCACAGGCCTTCCAAGCTATGCTAAATTAATGGTTCTCTTTACTTTCCTGTCAGGATTTCTGAAAGCTAGTCCAAGACTGACACCCTTTCATAGCTTTGTGTTAACCCTGATGAGATTGAAGCTTAATTTACCTTTATTTTTTTTGGTATATTTTTTTCATATGTCTAAGACAAGTGTTGTCAGAATATTTAATAATACATTAGATGTCATGCATGTTAGACTGTCATCACTTATATTTTGGCCATCAAAAGAACAAATTCAGATCAGTCTGCCCCTGTGTTTCATGGATAACTTTAGCAACTGCACTTCTATCATTGACTGTTTTGAAATATTCATAGAGAAGCCAAAGAACTTGAGAGCTCGTGCACAGACATACTCTCAGTACAAGCATCACAACACTGTAAAATATTTGATTTCAATAACACCACAAGGTGTTATATCCTTTGTGTCAAACGGCTGGGGTGGACGAACAAGCGACAAGCACATCACAGAAAACTGTGGATATCTTGAGAAATTATCACCAGGAGATGTCATTCTTGCAGATAGAGGCTTCACTGTCAAAGATACGGTAGACCTGTATTGTGCACAGTTGAAAATACCATCATTCACCAAAGGCAAGCAGCAACTGCATCCACTGGAACGAGAGGCAACAAAGGGACTTGCTGCCGTCAGGATCTATGTGGAAAGAGTCATCGGCCTGGTCAGGAACAAATACACCATCCTCCAGACAACTATCCCGCTGTCTCTCTGCCAAGCAGCCGCTCAAGGACAACCGACCTCCCTTGACAAGATGGTAACAGTTTGCTGTGCTCTCTGTAATATTTGCCCATCTGTGGTCCCCACAGAATAGACACAGTAGTTGCTTAGGAACAGTTATGAAAATGACAGACAAAATGTGTTTTGGTTTTTAGTTTGTGTTTTATGAACAAGTGAACATCTAAATGTGTCATATTAAGAAATGTGCATTTGAGCCTGCACTTGATACATGTAACTGTGATCTAGCTTTAGGCTCATCACATCTTCCTCAGAGACAGTCAGGCAGAACCGTGAGTCTTTGACACATTCACGTAGAGTGCAGCCTTTTGCACTGAAAGGACACTTAATTTCTAACACGCCACGCTCATGGCAAGCACAGGTCACCACACCATCGGGTGATGCACCAATCCATGGCAGCTCTGGGTTAATAAGCAGCCCTGATGCTGCAACGTTGAGGTCTGCATGGAGATCTTGCATCGCCATCAGGTACGACTCTCTGGCAGTGTCCTCGTTTTCTAGACCCCATCTGATGAAAACACAAAGGCCATGTTATTTTGAACATTTTGGAGAACTCCAGACTACATACTGTAATTAGAATGTTAACCAGTTATCAATTGTATTCATTCATGATGAAGTAGTGAACAAAAAGGCATTTTTTTTCCTGCTTCCTGAACTTTTATATTACCTGGACGCTTCAGTCGAAAACTGAGAGGAGCGAGGATAGCAAACTCTCTTAATCAGAGATGGTGATTTCTCTGTCCTGGCTGCCTCATGGAACGATGATGCAGTAACTCTTCCTGCTCTCTGATCAAACCACACTCTAGACTTTCTCTGTTCCCTGGTCTTCTCTTCAACTAACAAACACTCAAAAAAGAATTTTAACTATCAAAAGAGCTGTAATTCTCACAAATGAAGCAATTCTTAATGAACTCTGTGATGTTTATATATTGGAATTGTGACATTCTTGGCACTTGTTTTAACAAGACATTTGTTTTAACGAGAGCCATTCTCATTTATTACCTGCTCTGGTGTGAGATGCAGCTTCTCAAAGATCTTAGCACCCTCCTCCAGCAGTGCAGGCAAATCCATTTCAAGCCTGGTGCTTGCATACAGAGTGATCAGAGGTGTTGGCAGATCCAACTGTACAGTCTTGGGCATGTATCTGAGGGAATGGCCTTCGATGACTGACAGGATCGCACTTTTCTTGGGCTTTGCCTCTTGGTTTTCGCTTTGGTGGAGCTGTTCACAGAAGAACTTGAACTCATCAACATGGTCTCATGTGCTGCAAATGGTCTTGATTTGTTGCTTTTGTGTTCAGAGCCTGGGAAAGATTGACCTGTTAAGTGAAAAATGCAGCACTTTATTATAATTATAGTTAGTGGTCAGCCAGTTAGTCACAAGATAAAAAATATTTTTCCACATTTTGTTGACAAGTTACTTGGTTAAATAATGGGAGCGATGTCATTATTTTAAACAAACTCAAGGAGGCGCAATTACGTAGTAGACTAGGCTATGCCTAGTTTCAGACCCGCGGCTGGTTGTCCTGCATTTCTGATCAGAGCGACTGAGAACTGTGTAAAGTCTAACGTTAATAGCCACATGTAAATGAAACGCACGAAGCCGAAGCAATCACTATCACTCTAGACTTAACCACCACCAAAATAACACGGTTGATGATTGTTGTTGAATTACTTGGGTTAATTGGTGACTCTTCAATAAAATGGCACTTTTATTACTTTCTTAAGGCGATATTAACCTAGGTTACATATGTCTACCTGGACGATGTCCTGGTGTGTCTACCTGGACGATATCTCTCAGTCCCACGAGGAACATGTTCACCACCTCCGTCAGGTCCTACACTGGCTCCTGGAGAATAGATTATTGGTGAATAATAATAATAATAATAATAATAATAATATACCTTTTATTGAACCCCGTGGGGTAATTTGGCCTCTGCATTTGACCCATCCTAGTTATTAGGAGCAGTGGGCAGCCACAGTCACAGGCTGCCTCGCCAGGCCCCAACAAACGCTCCCTTGTGAGGGTGGATGCCTCTGTCAGAGCGGATGGCAGGACCCCCCCGTGTGCCTGGCGGTGGCTGAGAGGAGCTGCAGCATCGGGGGGGGGGGGGGAGCTGCCCGCCGTCAGGCCGCCGTTTGAGAGGTGGAGCCACTGAAATACTGCTGACTGAAATATTTACTCAAAACTGAGTATGTTACCTGAGGTGTAATCTCTGATGTCATTTATACCACACGTGTCAAACTCCAGTCCTGGAGGGCCGCAGTGTCTGCAGGTTTAACTGCAGTCTTGGAGGGCCGCAGTGTGCTGGTTTTGGGCTTGTTCTCGGCACCTGTGGTTCATTCAAGTTAAAGTTCATAATTCAGTTTGACACGCCTCATTTTGATGAACTACGGAGCAACTTGAAATATGACTAAATGTACTGAAATAAAAGTATATCGTTTTCCCATTTTTATATATACAGTACTTTTTAACAGAATAAAGATCATCTGTGTTTATTACTATTGTCTTTTTTCTTCATTGAAATTCTCATTACTGACTTGCTGACTATTTCATCTTCTATTATATGTAAGCTGAAAAGTTTGTTTTTTTAATCATGAAAAAATTACCATTTTGTCTGAAATAAATAATTTATTGTTTTTGTTTTGTTAAGATTTAAGTTTTATCTTAGATTTTGCTGCATACGGCTTCAGGCTGCTTTCATTGACTCATTGGCTCAGATGGTCAGAGCAGTTGTTTCATTGGCTCAGGAGGTCAGAGCAGTTGTCTCATTGGCTCAGGTGGTCAGAGCAGTTGTCTCATTGGCTCAGGTGGTCAGAGCAGTTGTCTCATTGGCTCAGGTGGTCAGAGCAGTTGTCTCATTGGCTCAGGTGGTCAGAGCAGTTGTCTCATTGGCTCAGGTGGTCAGAGCAGTTGTTTCATTGGCTCTGGTGGTCAGAGCAGTTGTCTCATTGTCTCAGTTGTCTGACAGTTGGAGGCTTGCCGCTTCGATCCCATCCTGGGTGTGTCAAATTGTCCCTGAGCAGGACACCTAACCTTCAAATTGCTCCTGACGAGCTGGTTGGTGCCTAGCATGGCAGCCAATCGTCATGTGTATGACGGGGTGAATGAGAAGCATCAGTTGTACAGCGCTTTGGATATAGGTGCTATGTAAATGCCAAATGTTTACCGTTAACTACCCCAACTTGAAGAGCTGCGGAGTGAAGCGTTTTACTGTGAGAAGCTCTCAAACCCACTTCCAGCCGCTGATCACAAGCCCAGCTGCAGGGCAGGAAGCTGCTTCTCATGTGTCATATCAGCTTTATTCATCTACATTTTTCCACTAGAGCCAATCAGATGACATTTTAGAACAGTTTGTTTTTTCCTGTGCTTGGCACAGGGGTGTGAGTGTGAGTATGGGGTGCCAGTCGTTCAGAAGGGGCACACATTGTAACCCTGCTCAATGTTCTCACAGGTAGCATCACCAAGAGTTAAAAAATAATATTAAATGCAGCACAATTCTGAAATGTCCTTGGTCACTCATGGCTCTGGATTCCGGCCTTCCTGTCTCTAAAGGCATGACCGTGATCCTGACTGTTGTGGACCGTTTCTCCAAGTCCGTCCACCTCATGGCCCTTCCCACGCTTCCGTCATCCAAGGAAAGGGAGCTCCTGTTCCTGCATGTTTCTGCCTCCATGGCCTCCCTCTGGAAGCCATGTTGTTGGGTCTGGGTTTAGTAAAATGTTTTCGGACCCCAAAGCAGAGACAGTGATAACGAACGAGAGGATACAACTAAAATGTATTCAAAAAGGAAACAAATAACAAAAACGCTGGCGTGTGGGGAAGGCAGCGGGCGGACCGGACTGTCGGCACCACGAACCGGGATAGCCACAACGAGGGAACCAGCGTCAGAGTCCAGAGGGTTCGAACAGTCGGTGAGGCACACGGGCTAACTGCGCACGGGTGAAAACGGAGAGACACGGGTAAGTAAAAACGTATTTGGTGAGAGAAAACATGTACTGGTATCTTCGAAACAACAGGAAAACGTGAGAGACAAACCAACGAGAGGAAACAAGCAGTTGTGATATTGACTAGCCGTAATACTGACTTGTCGTCGGAAATAATTCGGCAACGGAGTGGGGTGAAGCCAGGCTTTAATGGAGCAGGGTAATTGGATGATTGCTGCCAGGTGTGCCTCGTAGAAGAACCAACAGTCCAGCCACACCCACTGCCACACACCCACACTGCCAGGGGGGAAACAGAAAACACAAGCAACCAACACCAAAACCCAAACCATAACAGTAACCCCCCCTCAACGGCGCCCTACCCGGCTTATCCGGGAATCGTCCATAAAAGTCACGGATGAGCCTCGGGTCCAAGATCATGGAGCGGGAGACCCATTGACGTTCCTCCGGACCATACCCCTCCCAGTCTACTAGAAACTGGAACCCCCGGCCCCGGCGGCGGACATCCAGGAGCCGCCGGTCAGTGTAGGCTGGGTGGTTGTCGATGAGTCGGGGGGGCGGTGGGGGGTCGGCCGGAGGGCAGAGAGGACTGGTGGCGACAGGTAATGAGTAATGAGACATGAAAGGCAGGGTGGACATGAAGACCTGGAGGCAGCTTTAGTCTAACAACATTGGGGTTGATGATTTTAGTAATTTCAAATGGTCCAATGTACCTAGGGGCAAGTTTCCTGGACTCTACCTGTAGGGGTAGGTCCCGAGAGGAGAGCCAAACCTTCTGCCCCGGCCGATAGTCGGGCGCCGGGACACGATGTCGGTCAGCTAATTGCTGGTTACGGGCCGTGGTGCGAGCTAGGGCTGCCCTGACCTCCCTCCAGACTCGGTGGGCCCGCCGAAGGTGCTCCTGGACTGAGGGAACCGCAACACCAGACTCCTGTGTAGGGAACAGAGGTGGCTGAAATCCATTAGCAGACCTAAAAGGTGACATGCCTGTGGCAGAGCTGACCAGGGAGTTATGGGAGTACTCGATCCAGGGAACATAGGTAGACCAGGAAGCAGGATGGCGGGCTCTGACGCAGCGAAGGGCCAACTCCAGGTCTTGGTTAGCCCGCTCCGTCTGTCCGTTGGTTTGGGGGTGAAATCCCGATGAGAGGCTAGCGTTCGCCCCCAATGCCCGGCAAAACGCCGTCCATACACGGGACGAGAACTGGGGTCCACGGTCGGACACGATATCCTGGGGGATGCCGTGGAGTCGGAAGACATGTTGCACCAGTAGGTTGGCTGTCTCGAAGGCTGAGGGGAGTTTTGGTAAAGGGACAGATTTGGAGAAGCGATCCACAATGGTTAGGATGACAGTGTTACCTTCCGAGGGGGGTAGGCCAGTGACAAAGTTCACCGCGACGTGAGACCAGGGGTGTTGAGGAACCGGCAGGGGGCGTAATAGGCCGGCCGGAGGGCGGTGAGAGGCCTTGCTGCGGGCACAGACGGAGCAGGCTGCGACAAACTCCCTCGTGTCGGCGGACATGGTGGGCCACCAGAAGCGTTGTTGTATCAGGGCCGGGTGCGGTGGAAACCGGGATGGCAGGCCACCTTGGACGTGCGGCCCCACTGGAGCACCGGGGACCGGGTCGCTTCGGGGACGAACAATCTTCCCTGGGGACACTCCTCTGGTGGCGGTTGGTCTTGCTGAGCCTCCTGGACCACCCGTTCAACTTCCCACCTGGCCGCCCCGATCACACAGGCAGCAGGAAGGATAGTCCCTGCAGCCTCCTCCTTTTCCAGAGGAGCAAACTGGCATGAAAGGGCGTCAGGTTTGGTGTTGCGGGACCCTGGCCGATAGGTGAGCGTGAAGTTGAATCGGCCCAGAAACAGCGCCCACTGAGCCTGGCGAGAGTTAAGCCTGTGGGCAGAGCGGAGATAAGACAAATTTTTATGGTCAGTCCACACAATAAAAGGCCGAGAAGAGCCCTCCAGCCGGTGTCTCCACTCCTGTAATGCCAGCACCACGGCCAGCAGCTCTCTATTACCAACGTCATAATTTCTCTCGGCCGGGGACAGCCGGCAGGAGAAGAGGGCACAGGGATGGAGATTCTGGCTGTCTGAAGCACGTTGGGAGAGAACCGCCCCAACTCCAGTGTCCGAGGCGTCCACCTCCACCACAAACTGGAGAACCGGGTCCGGGTGAGAGAGAATGGGGGCAGAGGAGAACAGGCGCTTCAACCGTTCAAATGCTGCCACAGCAGCAGGAGACGAGACAAAGGGAACCTTAGGGGAGGTTAACTGGGTGAGTGAGGCTGCTACGAAGCTGTAGTTGCGAATAAACCGCCGGTAAAAATTAGCAAACCCTAAAAACCGTTGGAGCTGCTTGCGGGTAGCGGGAACGGGCCACTCCAACACAGCTTGGACTTTCTTAGGATCCGTCATGAGCCGCCCCTTCTCGATGACAAACCCCAAGAAGTTCACTGAGGAGGCATGAAACGCGCATTTCTCGGCTTTAACATATAGCCTGTTCTCAAGCAGTCTCTGGAGGACCAGGCGGACATGTTGGACGTGCTCCTCGATGTTGCGCGAAAAAATTAGGATATCGTCTAAGTATACAAAAACGAACCGGTTGAGCATATCTCGGAGCACGTCATTAATTAGAGCCTGGAAAAAGGGCGGGGCGTTGGTGAGCCCGAATGGCATGACGAGGTATTCGAACTGACCCAAGGGTGTGTTAAATGCCGTCTTCCACTCGTCCCCCTCCCTAATGCGAACCAGGTAGTATGCGTTGCGAAGGTCTAGTTTTGTGAAGATGGCCGATTGGTGCTCGAAACCGAAAGCCGAGTCTAAGAGGGGGAGCGGATATTTATTTTTTACCGTGATTTCGTTTAAGCCTCGGTAGTATATGCAGGGACGCAGACTCTTGTCCTTTTTGGACACAAAAAAAAACCCGGCTGCAAGAGGGGAAGAGGAGGGGCGAATCAAACCAGCAGCAACGGACTCATTAATGTACTGGGTCATGCTCTCCTTTTCGGGTTTGGAGAGGTGATACAAACGGCTACTGGGAAGTGGAGCCCCGGGGACTAAGTCAATGGCGCAGTCGTATGGTCTGTGAGGCGGGAGTGACAGTGCACGGTCTTTACTAAAAACCAGGTGAAGGTCGTGGTATTCGGATGGAACGGCGGACAGGTCGACGGGCGTAGAGGTAACAGGCGAGGTGACTAAGCTAATGGGGTTAGCTGAGTGCAGGCAGTGAGAGTGGCAATACACGCTCCAATTGGAGATGGTGAAGTTAGACCAGTTAATGTGGGGGTTATGTAACTTAAGCCAGGGAAGCCCGAGAACGGAAGGAGACGGAATAACAAACAGTGATATTATTTCATGGTGGTTACCGGAGAGTTGTAAGGAGAGGGGGCTGGTGCAGTGAGTAACGTGGGCCAGCAGTTTACCGTTAAGTGTAAACACGTCTTTCAGTTCAGTGAGAGCCTCTAGTGTTAAACCTAGTTGAGAGGAGAGAACAGAGTCAATAAAATTGTCATCGGTGCCAGAGTCAATCAGAACTTGCAGAGGAAAAGAGTTCAGTTGCCATTTCAGCATACCTTTCTGTGTAAGTCTGGTGGGGGGACCCGTGGAGGAAGTGGTATGGCTCATCAGCGCCCTCCCAGCCGCTGATGAGCCTGATCTTTTGGCAGCGTGGGACAAGCCGCCAGGAAATGTCCCGCCTGCCCACAGTAGACGCACAAACCCTGGCGAACTCGGCGTTGTTGCTCCGACGGGGTGAGCCGCATGCGACCCAGCTGCATGGGCTCTCCAGGGCTGTCGGACGAAGAGGGATCCAGTACTGTACAGTACTGTCTTGTTGAGAAGTCTCCAGTAAGTGTCTGACAGTCGGTTCTCTCGATGCATTCCTCTTATGGTGCCATGTTGTTGGTGTCTTTGGCCAAAAAGTTGACCATAGCACTCTCTTCCAGTCATCATTCCAATCCAGTCTCTGCAATTGTTAAACGATGATCTTTAAACATTTAAACCATGATCTTTAAATTGTTAAACCATGATCTTTAAACTGTTAAACCATGATCTTTAAACTGTTAAACCATGATCTTTAAACTGTTAAACCATGATCTTTAAACTGTTAAGCCATGATCTTTAAGCGTTTAATCCATGATCTTTAAGCGTTTAATCCATGATCTTTAAACATTTAATCCATGATCCTAGGGTTCTTTATGGCCGCCCACCATCTTCCCCCCGTCTGTGGGGACAACATGCACTTGCATCCTGTTCCTGGCAAATCTGTAATAAAACCGTTTATCATTTTTACTGTATATCATTATCATTTATTTTAATTTTTTGTGCCCATTACTTGTGACGGTCAGTTGCCATTTATCTATGTTGAATTTCACAGCTCTTAGGAAGCGATGGATTGACACTACCATAGGGCTTCAGACGGTACGAAAACTTTTAGGAAATGATCCGCTTTCTTCTTCTGTGTCTGACCGTGCAGTGAGTCATGGGGGCGGGGCCTCCTGCTGGTGGGAGGAGTCCTGGCTGACTGCAGTGACGCAGAGTTGGTATATATGGAGAAAATGTAAATGGCGGGTGCTGATTTGTCATTACGTGTGTTTGTGGTGCTGGTGCCATGTTCTAATAAGGCAGTGGTGAAGGTGATTGGTGGAGGAGAGAGTGTGCTGTCTCTAGGGGGCAGGGTCCATATGCACAGAGCTCAGTCTCACTCAGAGCTCAGAGGTGCAGGTGTGAGCACTCTGCTCTGTGGAAGGGTACGCTTGTCTGCGCTGAAGATGGAGAGATGTCTGCTGTTCCTCTCTCTCCCCTCCCTCCTCCTGCTCTCCACAGCCAGTGAGTACCAGCTTCATCCTCCTCTCCTGCTTCTCCACACCCAGTCAGGGTCAGAGACTGGGGGCCAGGGCCAAGGGGCCACTCTCTCTCGCTCCCTCTCTCCTTCTCTCTCCCCCTCTCCCTGTCTCTCTCTCAGGCAGGGAGGATGTGAGGCTGGTGAATGGTAGCAGCCCCTGTGCTGGGAGAGTGGAGGTTTACCATCGGGGAGAGTGGGGGACAGTGTGTGATCGTGGTTGGTGGGACATGAGGGATGCTGGGGTGGTGTGCAGACAGCTGGGCTGTGGATATGCTGTAGATGCACCAGGAGAGGCTCACTTTGGACCAGGGTCTGAGAGAATATGGATGGGTTTAATGTCCTGCAGTGGATCAGAATCCTCACTGAAGCAGTGTGGGTCACGAGGATGGGGTGTACATAACTGATCATGGAATGGATGCTGGAGTGATCTGCTCAGGTAGGAATCAGTGTTATTCAGTTCTTACCAATGTTCTTAACCCAACTCAGCCCTAGAGGATATAATGCTTTTTATGAATGCACAGTCCTAATAATACATAGACATGCTGCTCATGTTTGTTCAGAATGGTAACAGAATGCAGGGCTGGTAAGTGTGTGCATTGTTACACTTACTGAACCAATGAGATCAGCCAAAATGTCAGTGGAGATGTGTCTGTAGATGTTAAACCTAATGAGATCAGCCATAATTGTCAGTGGAGATGTGTCTGTAGATGTTAAACCTAATGGGATCAGCCAGAAAGTCAGTGGAGATGTGTCTGTAGATGTTAAACCTAATGAGATCAGCCATAATGTCAGTGGAGATGTGTCTGCAGATGTTAAACCTAATGAGATCAGCCATAATGTCAGTGGAGATCTGTGTGGGAGATGTTAAGTGTACTGAGGCTGCTCAGTTCATCTGTGGCTCCTGCTCTAGATCACTGGCCCCTCCGGGTGGTGGGGGGGGGGCAGGCGGGTGCTCTGGGAGGCTGGAGGTGTTCCATGGGGGCTCCTGGCGGTCGGTGTGTGGAGACTCCTGGGACATGATGGATGCCCGTGTGGTGTGCAGACAGCTGGGCTGTGTGTTAGCACAGGGGGCTCATGGTAATGCTACTTTTGGGACGGGGAATGGCGCCCTCTGGCTGACTGAGGTGAACTGCAGGGGCACTGAGCTGCACCTGTGGGACTGCCCACACTCTGTGCACAGCAGCTGCCGATCGCAGAACCAGGCTGGGGTCACCTGCACAGGTGAGCCTGCACCTCCACATCGCACCTGGTCCAGTGGCAGCTCCACATCGCACCTGGTCCAGTGGCAGCTTCTGTGAAGATGAATCACTGTGGCCTTGACAGAAACACACATCCACACGCCTAGGAGCGACTTCAAGATCCACCCCGCATCACACCTCTACGATTACTTTACTTCCACAATCACTCAGAATGCAAGCAGAAATAATGCCTTGGAGCTACATTTAACTTCTTCAGAAGCCCTTTATCAGGGGAGCTTACAGACGTGTTTGCGTACATGAAGGCAGAGAGAACACCATCGGGGTCACAACCCATACCAGTGCGCAGGAACAGTCTTTAGTGCTAACGACCACTGGTTATTCCTGTATTAGAATAGAAACCTAGAGGATTACATTCAGTCTGGTGTGGCTGTCTGAAGTCTCTGAATACTCACATCAAGCGAGCAGTTTGCTAAAATGAAATAGGCTGTTTTTTGTACAGTAAAAAAATATCTACACCGATGAGCCAACGCATTATGACCACATAAGGACCTGAGCGACCGTGACAAGGGCCAAGTTGTCAAGGCCAGATGACTGGGTTGGAGCATCTCTGAAACGGCAAAGCTTTTAGTCCGATCCAGGGCAGCTACACCTTGCACCTTACTGACTGCAAGGATCTGCTGCTAACGTCTTGGTGACAGATACCACAGCCCACCTTCAGAGGGCTCATAATGTTTTGGCTCATCGGTACAGTCTTGTACAGAAAGCACAACTTCAGCTAACATATGCATCTACCTTAACGCTAAACTTGCATCTGTTTTCTGTTATTGCACTGGGTATCTTGGGCAATGACTAATGGCAGATCGGGGCTTTGCTTTGAGGGGCAGCGAGGCTGCATCAGTAAAGTAAATGACAGGGAGTGCTCAGCTGGTGGAAGCACAGCTAGGCGGTCCTTGTGTGTCCTGGCGTGCCCATTGTAGGTGCCTGCTGATGCCCAGCACCTCGTCTTCCTCCTTTACAGCTGTGACCGCGCCCATGCCCACACCGCCCATGCCCACACCGCCCGTGTCCAAGAGTCCCATGTCCAAGAGTCCCGTGTCCGAGAGTCACGGGTCCAAGAGGGACTCCTTAGACGCTCCTTCCGTCTATCCTATCCCAGCAGTGATGGGGGCGCTGTCCTTCCTGCTGCTGGTGCTGCTGGGGGTTCTGCTGCTCCAGAACAGAGATCTGAGGAGAGGTAGGGGCTGGACGGACCCTGGGCGAGGCGGCTTAATTATCCCACCATGGGGACATTCATTTGTCTCAAAGACGCAACACAGAACAAAACTGAACACATCAACATACAGTACAGACAGGGGAAATGTATGACTGAGTTGTGCTTCATAACTCAGCTTTCAGTCGTGCACCAGACAGCCAGTCGCTCCCCAGTCTGGCTGGATAAGCTGTGCATGATGTGACCTCAGATGAGCGGTCCTACAGGGCCCTGGTTGATCCCACAGAGCTCCCTGAGAGGACACCCTGACTCTGTGCTTCTCTGTCTCTGTTCACACAGCCCTGTCTCAGTGGGACCACGCCCTTCTCCTCGAGCCCATCTACGAGGAGATCAAGTACAACCTGGAGAGCGGGGAAATGGACAGCGCCCCCCCGGTGGGGTGAGTGACCCTCACCTGTGCTCAGGCTTAAACACACTGTGGAACATGTGTGGTGTCATCCTGTCCTGTTCACAGGGAGGAGCCTATCTGAGGACCCGCCCTCCGGGTATGAAGACGTGGGGGACGGCAAGGGACACTCCCTCTCAGGTAGGAGGTGGTACTGCAGCTGTGTAGGAGGTGCTGCTGTGGTCCAGGTAAAGTAGTGGAGGTCTGTGTAGGAGGTGCTGCTGTGGTCCAGGTAAAGTAGTGGAGGTCTGTGTAGGAGGTGCTGCTGTGGTCCAGGTAAAGTAGTGGAGGTCTGTGTAGGAGGTGCTGCTGTGGTCCAGGTAAAGTAGTGGAGGTCTGTGTAGGAGGTGCTGTGGTTCAGGTAAAGTAGTGGAGGTCTATGTAGGAGGTGCTGCTGTGTGATTTTGGGAGGGGTGGAACTGCTGAGTGCTGCTCGGCGCTTCATTGGGTTACGTAGCAAAAGGGGTTACGTGGCAAAGGTTATGGGCCATTCTGACATGTGTGATAATTAGGGTGATTTGAGACAACTTGCCCCACTCTGACGTGTGTGATAACTAGGGTGATTTGGGCCAACTTGCCCCACTCTGCCATGTGTGATCATTAGGGCGATTTGAGACTACTTGCCCCACTCTGATGTGTGTGATCATTAGCGAGATTTGAGACAACTTGCCCCACTCTGACGTGTGTGATTATTAATTGTCCTGCTGTGTGAGGGTCCTGAGATTACAACACAAGTCCCCTTAACTCACCACAAGTCCCCACAAATCTCCTTGCTTTCAGGGGACCTGGTGATGGAGGAAGCCGCAGAGAGCTACGATGATGTCATCACTGCTGTGGATGCGCACCCAGACAGTGTGGCAGGTGAGTGTTTTCATTGGCCAGGGCGATCATTCACCACTTTCTCCTCCTGAATACATCTGTTTGCATTCAGTGTTCTGTATCATCCTAATGAGTGGCTTGTGTTAAGCCCGTGGAAATCTCTCAATCAAGGTTTTCATATTAATTAATGAGAACAGGCCTTTCAGCCCGGCAATGATTGCCTTTTCCTACCACTAAAGTGTACCTAATGCTTTGTCTACCTACAAACTAGTCTGTTTTGATTTGATCACATGAAACAGTTCTTGAGTGTGGTGTAATCCAGCCATGGACTTGGAAATAACTTTTAAAGTTGTTCCCTCATGATTAATGTCACCACTACAACCAGCGAAGCCCATATGACCATTATAAGGGCTCTACAGTGTTCCCAGTTTAACCAGCTCGGCTGCTGCTTCTGTCTGTTTAAGGGGAGCTGGCCGAGGGAGACGCACCAGAGTACTATGATGATGTCATCACCACCCAGCAGAGCCCGGAGGCTTTTTCAGGTTGAGTTTCTCTGGTTGCAGATGAATGTCGGAGCGAAACACAACCTGTCACCAAACTCATCGTCTTCTGCTCAGGGGGGTTGTGTGTCTGACTGCGGCCGTGTGATTTTCATTATTAATGTTACGTTTACATTCCGCGTTTTGATGCTAAGTTCATTATTCCATTTCCTCCAGCTGCCAGTGGGATGGACTATGATGATGTGGGGGAGGAGCCACCTGAAAGAGCATTCTGAGATTTTGTGGCAGGAAGTGCCCGCCCAGCAGTTTGGATCGCACAGCATACAGCACAGTGTTTGCTAAAGGAAGCTAAAGGAAAATGTTTTAATATAAATCCACATCCTCGTAGATCAGCCATTCATCAATGAGTAATTCACCTGAAATGATTGACAGCAGGTTCCTTAGCTTGCTCATGAATCCGGACATTGAAAGTGTTGGTACTTTTACACATTGGATATAGCAGCTTGCCAGATGATCATGTGATTAAATATGGGACAATGGATTGCATTTTTAGGTATGTAAGAATTAAAACAATTATCTTTAGCCTGTGTAGGCCTTTGCTTTAAATGTGTGTGTATTTCCATCAAACCCTTTCAGTTGTGGCTGCTGTGTGCATCATGTGTGGGTCAGAGCTGTCCGTGTTGGCTCTCTGATCGACACATGGATGTGTTATCAGCCAGACAGCAGTGATCCAGCATCCCAACTCTCCTTGCTCCTCTGCAAGATCACATTTTTAAAGATGATTTTATTGTACATAGCTGGTGAGTTCCTTGCACTGGCTGCCTTGTTACTATTCAAAACTATTTCATACTACTGTCATTATTATTATTTCACACTACGTTAGAACAGAACTTCTTTTCCCAATGATACAAATATTTTCAATAACAGAAATATATATTTTTACTACCTTTTTATAAATTGTTTTAGATATTTAGATTCTATATTTCTTGAAGACTTACACAGCTTTTCATGAAAATGTAATACTGTTCTCCTAAAATGCTCAATGTATTTCTTTGCCTTAAGCAATACCAGTCTTTTTGACAGCTGCACCTCAATATATTTTCAAATAAAGGCTTATAGAACGATTGATCTTTTTCTCCTGTGTATTTATTATAGCTCACTATATGACACTTACATTCAAAATATCAAATTCTGACCCTCAATATCTCACGCGTTTCAAAACCAATCTCAATGCCACCTGGGGCATTAGGACTCTTCTTGTCCTGGAGCTCTACCATCCTGAAGGTTTTCCATGAGATATGTTTTAAATTGGAGACACAGTTACACCCAATCTTTGGTCAATTGACAAAAAACTATCAGTGCTTACAGCCACACTTTTAACATGATCTGATCAAGTTGCCATGGCGACCCTGCCCTGCTGGACTGCTTGGCCGCCTTCAGCCCTGCTTGCAGGTTTAATTAACTTAATTAACTGTCTTTATATTTCAGAGTTAGGCATTGTATGTAAAGAAGGAATGAGCTAACTAGATGAGATTTCAAATTGAAATGATCTGTATGTTTGAAATATAAGTCCCAAGTTCATTTTCCTGGCAGCTTGATGTAAAATAAGAGAAGTTACCCTGCTACTCATTTCCACAGTGGATTCTGTTCAGGGGGAATGAAGCTGCAAACACTCGGCAGCACTAAATGTTCTCCAGCAATCTGCAGTGAACATAGACATGCCATCATATATCATGTACAATCTTCACAAGATAACCATTCCATTTTTTTCCAGAATCTAAGCGCCATTGCTAAACCTGAGGTGGTGGTTTGACTGCGTCTGTTGTCATGGATACTCACTTCTGATTGACAGCCAGTGGTGGTCATATAGTCTCAGATTGAGACAGTGTTTAAACCAGTGGCGGTCATATAGTCTCAGATTGAGACAGTGTTTAAACCAGTGCTGGTCATATCGTCTCAGATTGAGACAGCGTATAAACCAGTGCTGGTAATATAGTCTCAGATTGAGACAGTGTTTAAACCAGTGCCGGTCATGTAGTCTCAGATTGAGACAGTGTTTAAACCAGTGCAGGTCATATAGTCTCAGATTGAGACAGTGTTTAAACCAGTTCTGGTCATATAGTCTCAGATTGAGACAGTGTTTAAACCAGTGGAGGTCATATAGTCTCAGATTGAGACAGTGTTTAAACTAGTGCTGGTCATATAATCTCAGATTGAGACAGTGTTTAAACCAGTGCCGGTCATATAGTCTCAGATTGAGACAGTGTTTAAACCAGTGCTGGTCATATAGTCTCAGATTGAGACAGTGTTTAAACCAGTGCCGGTCATGTAGTCTCAGATTGAGACAGTGTTTAAACCAGTGCTGGTCATATAGTCTCAGATTGAGACAGTGTTTAAACCAGTGCAGGTCATATAGTCTCAGATTGAGACAGTGTTTAAACCAGTTCTGGTCATATAGTCTCAGATTGAGACAGTGTTTAAACCAGTGGAGGTCATATAGTCTCAGATTGAGACAGTGTTTAAACTAGTGCTGGTCATATAATCTCAGATTGAGACAGTGTTTAAACCAGTGCCGGTCATATAGTCTCAGATTGAGACAGTGTTTAAACCAGTGCTGGTCATATAGTCTCAGATTGAGACAGTGTTTAAACCAGTGCCGGTCATGTAGTCTCAGATTGAGACAGTGTTTAAACCAGTGCTGGTCATATAGTCTGAGATTGAGACAGTGTTTAAACCAGTGCTGGTCATATAGTCTCAGATTGAGACAGTGTTTAAACCAGTGCTGGTCATATAGTCTCAGATTGAGACAGTGTTTAAACCAGTGCTGGTCATATAGTCTCAGATTGAGACAGTGTTTAAACCAGTGCTGGTCATATAGTCTCAGATTGAGACAGTGTTTAAACCAGTGCTGGTCATATAGTCTCAGATTGAGACAGAATTTAAACCAGTGCTGGTCATATAGTCTCAGATTGAGACAGTGTTTAAACCAGTGCTGGTCATATAGTCTCAGATTGAGACAGAATTTAAACCAGTGCTGGTCATATAGTCTCAGATTGAGACAGTGTTTAAACCAGTGCCGGTCATGTAGTCTCAGATTGAGACAGTGTTTAAACCAGTGCAGGTCATATAGTCTCAGATTGAGACAGTGTTTAAACCAGTGCCGGTCATGTAGTCTCAGATTGAGACAGTGTTTAAACCAGTGGCGGTCATATAGTCTCAGATTGAGACAGTGTTTAAACCAGTGCTGGTCATATCGTCTCAGATTGAGACAGCGTATAAACCAGTGCTGGTAATATAGTCTCAGATTGAGACAGTGTTTAAACCAGTGCCAGTCATGTAGTCTCAGATTGAGACAGTGTTTAAACCAGTGCAGGTCATATAGTCTCAGATTGAGACAGTGTTTAAACCAGTGCTGGTCATATAGTCTCAGATTGAGACAGTGTTTAAACCAGTGCCGATCATGTAGTCTCAGATTGAGACAGTGTTTAAACCAGTGCAGGTCATATAGTCTCAGATTGAGACAGTGTTTAAACCAGTGCCGGTCATGTAGTCTCAGATTGAGACAGTGTTTAAACCAGTGGCGGTCATATAGTCTCAGATTGAGACAGTGTTTAAACCAGTGCTGGTCATATCGTCTCAGATTGAGACAGCGTATAAACCAGTGCTGGTAATATAGTCTCAGATTGAGACAGTGTTTAAACCAGTGCCGGTCATGTAGTCTCAGATTGAGACAGTGTTTAAACCAGTGCAGGTCATATAGTCTCAGATTGAGACAGTGTTTAAACCAGTGCTGGTCATATAGTCTCAGATTGAGACAGTGTTTAAACCAGTGCTGGTCATATAGTCTCAGATTGAGACAGAATTTAAACCAGTGCTGGTCATATAGTCTCAGATTGAGACAGAATTTAAACCAGTGCAGGTCATATAGTCTCAGATTGAGACAGTGTTTAAACCAGTGCAGGTCATATAGTCTCAGATTGAGACAGTGTTTAAACCAGTGCTGGTCATATAGTCTCAGATTGAGACAGTGTTTAAACCAGTGCAGGTCATATAGTCTCAGATTGAGACAGTGTTTAAACCAGTGCTGGTCATATAGTCTCAGATTGAGACAGTGTTTAAACCAGTGCAGGTCATATAGTCTCAGATTGAGACAGAATTTAAACCAGTGCAGGTCATGTAGTCTCAGATTGAGACAGAATTTAAACCAGTGCAGGTCATGTAGTCTCAGATTGAGACAGTGTTTAAACCAGTGCAGGTCATATAGGCGGTGCAGCAGGTGCAGTGGCACCGGGGTCCCTGGTTCAGGAGGGCCCATGTCTCTACGTGCCTCATATCAGCACATCCCTTCATTTTACAGGCCTATTTTAACCACTCACCGGAAAATAACACGACTACGTATGCCTTAACAGTGCTGTGTGTTTATATATAACAGTGCTGTGTGTTTATATTGTTGGTAACACAAAGTTTTACCAAATAATTAAAGTGACCGTTTTCTCAGGAAGCAGCAAATCCGATGTTTGTGTCTTGAGTCAGGAAAGTATTTATTGCAGGAAGCCAGCATGAAGGATTCACACAAAACTATCCATCGAACCATTGGAGTTCGGGGACTTTATACAAGTACATTTCCATGTATTCAAATTTGGGTGCTAAATACAGTGTGACCTCTGATTGGTCATTCGTTATACAGGGTTGCCCTATAGGCTGCAATTTCTACCACTGTGTTTTATTGGTTGTCTGTAAAACAATGGAAGCTTCCTGCGGACATTAACATGCAAATGTGAAGTTTTTGTAATACACAAATCTGTCTGTCTCCCAACAATATATAACAGGACTACGTATGCCTTAACAGTGCTGTGTGTTTATATATAACAGGACTACGGATGCCTTAACAGTGCTGTGTGTTTATTTATAACAGGACTACGTATGCCTTAACAGTGCTGTGTGTTTCTTGTGGTAACCCGCTGGTAGAGAGAGAGAAATGCCAAAAATTTAGGAACAACGAAAAAAGAGCCGGAATCCCCGCGGTTGCGTTGGTCCGTCTTGGTCGTTGGCAGGGCCGTCCACTCCTCGAGTTTCCCCAGCCTTGGAAGTCCTCCTTCTCCACCTAGCCAGTCAGTTCGTCTGCAGTTGGAGAGGGACAGGTTAGCTGGGGTATTTTTAGAATGACACGCTCACATGAATCCAGACTTTTGTGTCTTCCGCGAAGTCTCTTCCGCAAATCCGCCACGGCTCTCTTGAGTTGGGGGTGTGCGTTTCAATAGCCGTAGCATTCACTAGCTCCGCGTCTCTCCTCCTCTATCCTGAGCCCCGTTCTGTTCTTGACCACTTCCTTTTGTAGGGCGGCGCTCCTTCCCTTGAACTCGGCTTAGCTGCGCCTGTTTAATGGAGAAGTTTATTAGCGGCGTGTGGTCACATTCATTACATTACATTATTGGCATTTGGCAGACGCTCTTATCCAGAGCGACGTACAACAAAGTGCATACCCATAACCAGGGATAAGTGCGCTGAAAGACCCTAGAGGGAAGTACAATTTCAACTGCTACCTATACAACAAAGATAAGGACGAGGGCCAATATTTTTTTTTTTTTTTTTTTTTTTTGGAACAAAGAAACAAACAAGCAGAGCAAAAGTGACCAAAGTTAATTATCCAAACACTGCTTACCTAGCCAACTAAAAATACCGATACACAAAGCAAGTCACAGAGACAACAATTAAGGTTCACAGGGAGGTAGGGAGGGATGGGGAGAGGTGCTGCTTGAAGAGGTGTGTCTTCAGCTTGCGCTTGAAGGTGGGACTGAGCCCTGGGGAACTCCTGTGGTGTCGATACCGAACCAGCCCAGGCAACCTGGAAGGAGCGACCAGAGAGGTAGAACTCAATCCAGTCCAGGGCTGTGCCACAGATGCCTGTTGCTCACAGGGCAGACAGGAGGATGGAGTGATCCACAGTGTCGAAGGCAGCAGAGAGATCTAGAAGAATGAGGACAGAGGAGAGGGAGGCTGCTCGTGCGGCATGGAGTGACTCACTGACGGAGAGGAGCGCGGTCTCTGTCGAGTGGCCCGATCTGAAGCCAGACTGATGGGGGTCTAGCAGGTTGTTGTTAGAAAAGAAAGAAGAAAGTTGAGTAGAAGCGGCTCGTTCTATAGTTTTAGAAAGGAAAGGAAGAAGAGATACCGGGCGGTAGTTCTGGATGATGGAGGGATCCAGAGCAGGCTTTTTTAGCAGCAGAGTGATGTGGGCCCTCTTGAAGGATGCTGGAAAACAGCCGGAAGACAGGAAGGAGTTGACAAGGGAGGTGACAAATGGGAGAATGTCTGGTGTGATAGTCTGGAGAAGAGAAGAGGGGATAGGGTCAAGGGCACAGGTTGTAGGGCGGTGGCAGAGCAGGAGTTGAGAAACATCAGAGTCTGTAAGGGGGGAGAAAGTGGAAAAGGAAGGGATGGGCCTAGAGGGGGGGAAGGGCACAGTGAGGGGGGCGGTGGTTGTAAAGGATCTGTGGATGACTGTGACCTTCTCATCGAAGAAATCAGCAAAGTCATCAGCAGCGAAGGAGGACTGAGGAGGAGGAGGCAGTGCGTTGAGGAGAGAGGAGAAAATAGAGAAAAGTTTCCGGGGGTTAGAACCGGAGTTCTGAATTTGTGTTTGATAGTATTTTGCTTTGGCGGCAGTGACAGCGGAAGAGAATGCCGCCAGGAGAGACTGGTAAGTCGTGAGGTCTGAAGCCTCCCTGGATTTCCCCCACTTCCTCTCCGCTGCGCGGAGGCTGGCCCTGGAGGTACGGAGGGTGTCAGATATCCAAGGACTGGGAGGGGATGTGCGAGGTGGCTTTGAGACAGGGGGACAGAGAGAGTCAAAGGCGGAGGAGAGAGATGAAAGGAGGGTGGCAGATGCAGAGTTAGTGGGGAGTTTGAAGAAGGATTCGAGAGGGGGGAGTGAGGCGGTGACGGTGCTGGCAAAGGAAGAGGGTGAGAGGGAGTGGAGGTTACGGCGGGCTGAGGAAGTGTGGGTAGGAGGAGGGGGAGGAGGATGGGGAGGAAGAGGGAGGGAGAATGAGATGAAGTGGTGATCAGATGTATGCAGAGGGGTAACCGTGAAATCGGAGCATAAGCAGTTCCTCACAAAGACAAGGTCTAGGACATTGCCCGCCTTGTGGGTTGGAGGAGAGTGTTGCAGGGAGAGGCCGAAGGAGTGGATTAGCGGTAGGAAGGCAGCAGCCTGGGAGGCTTCTAGGTGGATGTTGAAGTCTCCAAGGAGAATCAGTGGGGTGCCATCCTCAGGGAAGGAGCTGAGAAGGGTGTCTAGCTCATCAAGGAAGTTTCCCAGGGGCCCTGGAGGACGGTAGATAACTGCAATCAAAAGGTTAGTAGGGTAGGATACTGCAGCAGAATGGAATTATGTGGATATGGACAGGTCAGAGAGGGGGAGAACAGAGAAATTCCATGAGGGGGAAATGAAAAGACCAGTACCACTGCCACGGCCGGAAGGCCGGGGAGTGTGCGAGAAGGAGAAGGAGGATGAGAGGGCAGCGGGAGTGTCGGTGTTGTCAGGTGTGATCCAGGTCTCTGTGAGGGCAAGGAATTGTAGGTACTGGAGGGAGGCATATGCAGGGATGAAGTCAGCTTTCCGAGTGGCAGACTGGCAGTTCCATAGTCCCCCTGTGACAGCAAAGTCCTCACAGGGGGTCAGCGGGGGGTAGCTGAGGTTGGAGGGGTTCCGACGCCGTGGAGGCCCACGTCTTCGAGGGAGAGAGCAGACTGGGATGGGGTGAAACAGAACATCACAAACTGGGACGGAGCGACGCTCTGACACGCCTATTTAAATCGCCTACAATTGCTCACAAGCAATATCAAATCAAAGCTAATCTACTGATAAATTCCACAGCTATTTAAGCTATTTAAGACAAATGTTCAATCACTCTACAGGTATGCAACCAGTAGAAGTGATTAACAGGTAATAGACAAACAAACTGGCTCAAGCCCTAACCCTTGCTGTTCAAATGAGCAATTTAAAAATCAACGTTACCGCGTCTAGAGGAAAGTCCACAGCGATACTAAACACCTGGTCAGAATGATGCATTGCACACGCGCCTCACCCTGGGTGGAGCTGGCCTGGGTGCTGATCCCCCCCTCCAAGGTGCCGCTCTGTTAAGTAAGAGATCGGGAAATAGACATGGTTAATAACCTTCCCCAGCTCCCGGCACCGGCGTACTGGCCGTTTCACTCCCGTGGTGTCCCAATCCCCGATTGGGCCACCACATTCTATATAACAGGACTACGTATGCCTTAACAGTGCTGTGTGTTTATATATAACAGGACTACGTATGCCTTAACAGTGCTGTGTGTTTATATATAACAGTGCTGTGTGTTTATATTACATTGCATAACATTATTGGCATTTGGAAAACGCTCTTATCCAGAGCGACATACAGTTGATTAGACTAAGCAGGAGACAATCCTCCCCTGGAGCAATGCAGCGTTAAAGGCCTTGCTCAAGGGCCCAACGGCTGTGCCGATCTTATTGTGGCTACACCAGGATTAGAACCACCAACCTTTTGTGTCCCAGTCATTTAACTTAACCACTACACTACAGGCCGCCCCCTATATATAACAGTGGTTATTTAGGTCCAGTACATCAATAATAAAGAAGAATGAGCACCTGCAATAAATATAAATATATTGTAAATTTTTTCAATAGTTAGTTTGTGTGTGTTTCTGTGTGTGAGTGCATGTGTGTGCGTGTTTGCGTGTACGTGCGTGTGTGAGTGTGTGTGTCTGTGTGCGTATGTGTGTGCATGTGGGTTTGTGTGTGTGCGTTTGTATGTGCGTGTGTACATGCGTGTGTAAGTGTATGTGTGTATGTATGTGTGTACGCTCTGCTCCCGAGTTCGCCCTTTTGTAGGATGTTGATCTCCCCTCCAACTCGGTGCAGCTGTGCCTGGTTGATTAGAGAGGTTAGTGACGTGCATTCCGCACGCGTTCCGGTGGTGTTAACCTTGGTGCTGATTCTTTCCTGCGCGGCTCTCTCCAAGGTGCCGGTCCCTTAAATACGTATGCGGGAAATATTCCCCGTGAATTACTTTCCCCAGCTCCTGGCGCCGTCTCACAGCCCGCTCTCCTTCAGTGGTGTACTGATCCTCGATCGGGCCACCACAGTGTATGTGTGTCTGTATGTACGTGAGTGTGTGTGTGTGTGTGTGTGTGTGTTATAGGGTTGTCAGCAGCACCTGTTCCAAGGGTGCTGACTGACAGGGGCCCTTGCATATATTCTACTCATGGGGCCCAATCTGGTAACTACTCAAGGGCTGAATCTGGGATCTACAAATGGGTCCCAATCTGGGATCAACTCTTGGGCCCAGTCTGGGATCTACTCTTGGGCCCAGTCTGGGATCTACTCATGGGCCCAGTCTGGGATCTACTCATGTTGCTCAATCTGTCATCGACTCATGGGCCCAGTCTGGGATCTACTCATGGGGGGCCAAAATCCCTTGGATGGCCCCTAAGGGTCGTTCAGAATGGAACACAGCAGGTTGGATCTGATGAGATAGAGTACAGTGTCTGCGGGTTTAACTCCAGTCCTGGAGGGCCGCAGTGTCTGCAGGTTTAACTCCAGTCCTGGAGGGCCGTAGTGTCTGCAGGTTTAACTCCAGTCCTGGAGGGCCGCAGCGTCTGCAGGTTTAACTCCAATCCTGGAGGGCCGCAGTGTCTGCAGGTTTAGCTCCAGTCCTGGAGGGCCGCAGCGTCTGCAGGTTTAACTCCAGTCCTGGAGGGCCGCAGTGTCTGCAGGTTTAACTCCAGTCCTGGAGGGCCGCAGTGTCTGCAGGTTTAGCTCCAGTCCTGGAGGGCCACAGTGTTCTGGTTTTGGGCTTGTTCTCAGCACCTGTGGTTCATTCAAGTTAAAGTTCATAATTCAGTTTGACACCCCTCATTTTGATGAACTTTGGAGCAACTTGAAACATGACTAAATGTACTGAAATAAAAGTATATCGTTTTCCAATTTTTATATAGACAGAACTTTTTAACATAATAAAAATCATCTGTGTTTATTACTATTGTCTTTTTTCTTCATTGAAATTCTCATTACTGACTTGCTGACTATTTCTGTCATGATGGAGGTAATGACCCTTGGTGACGACCAGAGGGCTGGGTCTCATTGGACCTCATTTGCACCAGAGGATTTCTCCTCTTAAAGGGTATTTAAGACTAGTGCGGACAGTCCTTCAACGCTTTTGTGTTCAACCGTTCGCCCTTGCACAAAGCCGGTAATGCGCAAGGTAGACTCTGCTAAATTACGAGTCGGGTACTGTGCTGGTGTGTGATTCTCAACTCGTTGTGAGATTAAAAGGTAAGAAAGGCGTTCAGCTGCTAGTGTTTCATTCACTGACGCCTTCCTCGAGAGTCTTGGTTTTCTTTTTTCTTTCGGGCTTGTGTGAGCCGGTGGTAGAGGGACGTTGTCCCCAGTAATGTATTTTGGTTTGCATTTTTTGTCCTGAGCTGCGCCTCAAGGTTTTTATTTTCGTGCCTAGTCTTTCCCACTAGGTTGTACTTTATTTTCATCCTCTGCGACCGTCAGTGCAGTTATTACCACTTATTTTGGTTGAGTGGTTCGCCCTGTTTTCAAAGGGCTGTTTTATTTTCTGTTAGCCGTTTTTGGGCTTCATTTCTGTTTGTGAAAAAAAAAAAGACTTGTTCCTGTTATTTTCTTTTCCTCCCCCTGTTCTGGGAGAAGTTCTGATTTCATGGCTGTGTATCCCTATTAGTGGCGAACACGTACAATTTCATCTTCTATTATATTTAAGCTGAAAAGTAGTTTTTTTTTTAATCATGGAAAAATTACAATTTTGTCTGAAATAAACAAAAAGTGAATGTTTTTGTAATTGAAGATTTTAGTTTTATATTAGATGTAAAGATTTTGCTGCATACGGCTTCAGACTGCTTTCATTGGCTCATTGGCTCAGGTGGTCAGAGCAGTTGTCTGGCAGTCGGAGGGTTTCCTCCTGACGAGCTGGTTGGTGCCTTGCATGGCAGCCAATCGTCATGTGTATGACTGGGTGAATGAGAAGCATCAGTTGTACAGCGCTTTGGATATAGGCGCTATGTTCATGCCAAATGTTTACCATTTAACTACCTCAACTAGAAGAGCTGCAGAGTGAAGCGTTTTACTGTGAGAAGCTTCATTATTCATCTACATTTTTCCACTAGAGCTAATCACATAACATTTTATAACAGTTTGTTTTTTCCTGTGCTTGGCACAGGGGTGTGAGTGTGAGTATGGGGTGCCAGTCGTTCAAAAGGGGCACACATTGTAACCCTGCTCAATGTTCTCACATGTAGCATCACCAAGTGTCAAAAAAGAGAATAAATGCAGCACAATTCTCAAATGTCCTTGGTCACTCGTGGCTCGGGATTCCGGCCTTCCTGTCTCTAAAGGCATGACCGTGATCCTGACCGTTATGGACCGTTTCTCCAAGTCCTCCACCTCATGGCCCTTCCCACGCTTCCGTCATCCAGGGAAAGGGAGCTCCTGTTCCTGCATGTTTCTGCCTCCACTGCCTCCCTCTGGAAGCCATGTCCCACAGGGGACCTCGCTTTTCCTGCCCGGCATTCTGTGCCCTGATGGGAGCCAAGGCCCGATCATCCTCCGGCTTTCATCCCCAAACCAATGGTCAGACCGAACAGATGAATCAGGGGTTGGATAAAAGCCTCCATTGTCTCATTGAGAAGTCTCCAGTAGGTATCTGACAGTCGGTTCTCTCTATGCATTCCTCTTATGGCGCCATGTTGATGGTGTGTTTGGCCAAGAAGGTGACCATCTCTTGCACTCTCTTCCAGTCATCATTCCAATCCAATCTCTACAACTGTTATACCATGATCTTTAAACATTTAAACCATGATCTTTACACTCTTAAACCATGATCTTTATTAAGCTGTTAAACCATGATCTTTAAGCGTTTAAGCCATGATCTTTAAACTGTTAAACCATGATCTTTAAACTGTTAAACCATGATCTTTAAGCTGTTAAACCATGATCTTTACACTCTTAAACCATGATCTTTAAACTGTTAAACCATGATCTTTAAGCTGTTAAACCATGATCTTTACACTCTTAAACCATGATCTTTAAGCTGTTAAACCATGATCTTTAAACTGTTAAACCATGATCTTTAAGCGTTTAATCCATGATCTATAAGCGTTTAATCCATGATCTTTAAGCGTTTAAACCATGATCTTTAAGCGTTTAATCCATGATCTTTAAACGGTTAAACCATGATCTTTAAGCGTTTAAACCATGATCTTTAAGCGTTTAAACCATGATCTTTAAGCGTTTAAACCATGATCTTTAAGCGTTTAATCCATGATCTTTAAACGTTTAATCCATGATCTTTAAACGTTTAATCCATGATCTTTAAACGTTTAATCCATGATCTTTAAACGTTTAATCCATGATCTTTAAACTGTTAAACCATGATCTTTAAACTGTTAAACCATGATCTTTAAGCTGTTAAACCATGATCTTTAAGCGTTTAATCCATGATCTTTAAACGTTTAATCCATGATCTTTAAACGTTTAATCCATGATCTTTAAACGTTTAATCCATGATCTTTAAGCGTTTAATCCATGATCTTTAAACTGTTAAACCATGATCTTTAAACTGTTAAACCATGATCTTTAAACTGTTAAACCATGATCTTTAAACTGTTAAGCCATGATCTTTAAGCGTTTAATCCATGATCTTTAAGCGTTTAATCCATGATCTTTAAGCGTTTAATCCATGATCTTTAAGCGTTTAATCCATGATCTTTAAGCGTTTAATCCATGATCTTTAAGCGTTTAATCCATGATCTTTAAGTGTTTAATCCATGATCTTTAAGCGTTTAATCCATGATCCTAGGGTTCTTTATGGCCGCCCACCATCTTCCCCCCCCGTCTGTGGGGACAACATGCACTTGCATCCTGTTCCTGGCAAATCTGTAATAAAACCGTTTATCATATTTATTGTTATTGTTTTATTGTATTGTTCATCATTATCATTAATCATTTATTTTTATATTTTTGTGCCCATTACCAGACTTGTGAAGGTCAGTTGCCATCTATCGATATTGAATTTCACAGCTCTTAGGAAGCGATGGATTGACACTACCATAGGGCTTCAGACGGTACGAAAACTTTTTGGAAACGATCCGCTTTCTTCTTCCGTGTCTGACCGTGCAGTGAGTCAGGGGGGCGGGGCCTCCTGCTGGTGGGAGGAGTCCTGGCTGACTGCAGTGACGCAGAGTTGGTATATATGGAGAAAATGTAAATGGCGGGTGCTGATTTGTCATTACGTGTGTTTGTGGTGCTGGTGCCGTGTTCTAATAAGGCAGCGGTGAAGGTGATTGGTGGAGGAGAGAGTGTGCTGTCTCTGGGGGGCAGGGTCCATATGCACAGAGCTCAGTCTCACTCAGAGCTCAGAGGTGCAGGTGTGAGCACTCTGCTCTGTGGAAGGGTACGCTTGTCTGCGCTGAAGATGGAGAGATGTCTGCTGTTCCTCTCTCTCTCCTCCCTCCTCCTGCTCTCCACAGCCAGTGAGTACCAGCTTCATCCTCCTCTCCTGCTTCTCCACACCCAGTCAGGGTCAGAGACTGGGGGCCAGGGCCAAGGGGTCAGAGGGTCTACTGGTCAAAGGGCTCTCCAGTAAGAGCAGGGTTACAGGCAGCCTCTAAACACCACAGATTACTGGAGGGACATTTCTCTGCATGCTTCATTAAGATTTCATAAACTAATGTTATTATGATATTTTGATTATTTATAAATATTATGTTATAAATATATATTCAAAACTGTTTCTGTATTTTATTCACTGGTTGTAAATGTATAAATTAAAAAAATCGAGCCAGGAGAAAGCAATTTGTTTGGTATTGGTATTGTGTTCTTGTTTTAGTGTACATATATAAAGTCAAAATGGTGTTTCTATAATTTTTCAGGTCTACATAAGTTGGCATCTGAAGTCTAGGGCCAGCTTGCTCTCTGAAAAATACAACCTGCAGTTTAGTGTAAGAATTGTCATAAGATGGTATTATTTTTTTAATTTGTGTAGTTGCAAGATGCTGTTTAGTTTTTTAAGTTTGTGAAAGTCTGAAGCCTCTGGCATGTTTGAATTGAACGGAAATGTGACGCACTCTCTTCACAGCGATACATTTGATTACACATTAATTATATTTATTCATGAATACACTTTATTTAATTTTATACACTTATTGAAATGTACTCATCTCCTGCGTACAGCGACTCATAAAAAAAGGTATTTGGCACATTAGTGGTAACATCTGTGGAAACCTGAACTTCAAAAGCACTGAAGCAACGTTCACCCAAAGTCAGACTTCCTGTCTAATCTCAGAAAATGACAGACTCTTATTAATATTTAACATGGGAGTTGTGTGTCTTTAGAGGAACTGTCCTTCCCCATCTGCTGGGGATCATGGCTGTATGCAGAAGATGCCTCTTCTGTGGAAATCATTTTCACTTTTCCAGTCTTTATGTCATTAGGGCGTCCTCCACTTTACTGCCATTTGCAATAATTGCAGTAGTAATACTGGAGTGATGGTAGACTAATATATTGATTGAGGTCCATTGATTTAAGTTTTTGTCAACTACCCAACCCCCAACAAGTCAAACACATCCCACCATTTCACATGCCATTGATCAAATTATTATTATTTATTATTCAAGAGCAGACCTGCTCCTTATTTATAAGAGTACAGAATAGTAATAAGAGAGAGAGAAAGAGACAGAGTGGGAGAGAGAGGGGGAGTGAGGGAGAGAGTGAGGGAAGAGTGAGGGGGTGAGAAAGAGGGAGAGAGAGAGGAGGGAGAGAGAGAGAGAGAGAGAGAGAGAGAGAGAGAGCGTGTTTTTATCTTGGTTATGTTTATCAATTAGGGTATGTACCACAACCTTTAAAGATTGGGGTTATGAGTCCTTGGGCCTCATTTATCAAATGTGAGCCAAACGCAATTCACTGTAAATCCATCGGAAATGCATTTCCACAAATCATTTATCTAAGTTTTCAGATGTCAGTTTTTTCATAGGAGCAGAACAAACTTCATGAGTCTCAGCTGTTGATATTGGGCGCTGAAATGAAAGAGCGCCGTTCTAAAGTGTGTTTTAAAATGGTTCTAAAGTGTGTTTTGTTATTTTATTATTCCAGTCATTAATATTTAATTACAAAATAAAAATTTCAGACAGATCCTGGAGCACTTGTTAAGATAGACGTGATCATGATCACCAGTACCTTCCAAGATATTGAAATAACAAAAGCAAATGCACTATATTGACAAGTTTATAGAGTTTAAAGCAAAAAACTGGTTTAAGCAGGTGGTTTTAATGTTCGGTGATCGGTGTATGTTTTTGGTGAGGGTTGTGTGTGTGTGTGAGAGGGTGTGTGTGTGTCCCTATCTCTCCGGCATAGCGTGAGGGTTGTGTGTGTGTGTGTGTGTGTATGTGTGTGAGAGGGTGTGTGTGTGTCCCTATCTCTCCGGCATGGCGTGAGGGTTGTGTGTGTGTGTGAGCGTGTGTGTGTGTGTGTGTGTGTGAGCGCGTGTGTGTGTGTGAGCGTGTGTGTGTGTGCGTGTGTGTGTGTGTGTGTGCCCGAGCCATCGGTGACGGTGGAGGAGGTTCACAAGTTGGCCACAAATATTTTACATACGTCTCTCGTATGAACAAAGAGATGTACAGATCTCTCCGCTAGCTACCCCATCCACATAAATTATAATCTCAGGCGTGCCTCCCTTTATTTCTAATTCGGCGCCAGAGCGAGAGCTTCGGCGTTTCGGGAAGTTTGCAAGCTCAATTAAAGCTGTTCCTCTTGGATGTGGAGACCCGAAACTTAAACATGTTCAGTCTCTTAGGAAGCAGGTGTTCATGTTTCTAGATTCTCCTCCACAAGAGTTCTTTCATGTCAAACATGAGGAAGGATCCTGTATGATATATGCCAGTTCCGGCAGTATTAAGTGTTTCGAGTGTGGAGACGTGGGTCATAAGCGCTTCGCTTGCCCGCGTAGGCAACAGGCTCAGGGAGACGACGCAGCTGGAGCCCAGGCTGCAGGGCCTGGGGAAGGGGAAGAGGGAGAGTCCAGCGGACAGGCGCGTTTGTTTCTGCTTTAATGAATGAACGACAATCGGGGGATGCAGAGGTTGTACCGGAGGAGACGGAGGCAGCTGAGAAGTCAGTTTGGGGTGAACGGTGTACCTGATACTGTGGAGAATGGGGTTGAGGCAATGCCCAGCTCGAGTGAGCCAAGTCAGGTAATTCGGGAGGGGGAGCTGTCTGAAGCGCTGGTGGCTGAGAAACGCAGGATTAGTGTACAGGAAGACATTGAATGTGAGTCAGAATCGGATATGTCTGTAGCATCTGATTCTTTATCTCAGGGCGGATGTATACTCTCTCGAGGAAATCAACAAATTTTCAGACGAGTCATATGGGAAACAAATTAATGTGAAAGATTTTTTCCCGGATCATGAAAAATTTATTAGAACGGTCTCAGCACTGCAGAAAATTGTGGGGTTAGATCTCCTAAGCGATCAAAAGTGCTTAAGAAAACACATAACGGCAATAAGGAAGGCGACTGAATTTGGAAGTATTGGGAAAAAAATGGAAATGATCACGCACTACAGGGTGTTTTCTCTCCTCTGTCTGTTTTCATTGACTGCTTCGCTGTCTTTTTTACTTAACCTCCATATGCAGGTTTTAAAGATTGGGTCATTAAACATCAACGGTGGGAGTGACAGTCAGAAGATGGCTTTAGTTTCGGAAATTAAACAAAAGAAGTTAAATGTTGTTTTCCTTCAGCATAGCGATGAAGCTAATGAGGTGGACTGGGGCCTGTGGTGGGGGGGTCAGTGTATCCTCAGCCATGGAACGAACTTCAGTGCTGGTGTGGCAATTCTGTTTCCCCCAAATTTAAACATTCATATTTTATCCACTGTGGAGGTGGTGAAAGGGAGGGTGGTTTTAGTTAATGCAGAAATTGAGGGGAAAATGTTTTCATTTTTGAATGTGTATGCCCCTAATCCGGGATCTGAAAGGTTAGAGGTTCTCAGGGAGGTAAGAGGGGCTCTGTTACAGTGCAGCCATGGTGGGGGCATAGTAGCAGGAGGGGACTGGAACTGTACTGTAGATTTCACAGTAGATGGGACAGGTGAAGAGCCTCACCTACAGTCATCCACATATCTGTCGAGTCTGCTTACTGAACTGGAGCTGGAAGATGTATGGAGAAACAAGCACCAAGTGGTGAGGCAGTCCCCCCTTACAGACTCTGATGTTTCTCAACTCCTGCTCTCCCACCGCCCTACAACCTGTGCCCTTGACCCTATCCCCTCTTCTTTTCTCCAGACTATCACACCTGACATTCTCCCATTTGTCACCTCCCTTGTCAACTCCTCCCTGTCTTCTGGCTGTTTTCCAGCATCCTCCAAGAGGGCTCACATCACTCCGCTGCTAAAAAAGCCTACTCTGGATCCCTCCATCATCCAGAACTACCGCCCGGTATCTCTTCTTCCTTTTCTTTCTAAAACCATAGAACAAGCCACTTCTAGTCAACTTTCTTCTTTCTTTTCTAACAACAACTGCTAGACCCCCATCAGTCTGGCTTCAGATCGGGCCACTCGACAGAGACCGCGCTCCTCTCCGTCAGTGAATCTCTCCATGCCGCAAGAGCAGCCTCCCTCTCCTCTGTCCTCATTCTTCTAGATCTCTCTGCTGCCTTCGACAATGTGGATCACTCCATCCTCCTGTCCACCCTGTCAGCAACGGGCATCTGTGGCACAGCCCTGGACTGGATTGAGTCCTACCTCTCTGGTCGCTCCTTCCAGGTTGCCTGGGCTGGTAAAGTATCGACACCTTGGCCCCTTGCCACAGGAGTTCCCCAGGGCTCAGTCCTAGGCCCGCTTCTTTTTTTTCTTTACACTCGTTCCCTTGGCCCTGTGATCACTGCACATGGGCTATCCTACCACTGCTATGCGGACGATACCCAACTCTTCATCTCGTTCCCACCATCTGATACACAGGTTTCAGCCCGTATCTCTGCTTGCCTGAGTGACATCCAGAGCTGGATGGACAACCACCATCTAAAGCTCAGCCCAGGTAAGACTGAAATGATATTCATCCCTGCTAATACCTCTCCCCATCTGGATCTCTCCATTTCCCTCGGGGATACCACACTCACGCCATCACCCAGTGCAAGGAACCTTGGCGTGGTGATGGACAGCAGACTGTCCCTTTCCGAGAACATTGCGGCGGTGACCCGGTCATGCAGGTTCTTCCTATACAACATACGGAGAATCCGCCCCTTTCTCACCCCCTACTCGACCCAGCTCCTGGTCCAAGCGATGGTTCTGTCCCCCCTGGACTACTGCAATTCCCTCTTGGCTGGCCTCCCAGCGTCCGCCATCAGACCCCTCCAACTTATCCAGAATGCAGCAGCTCATCTGGTCAACATCACCCCCTTACTTACTTCCCTCCACTGGCTGCCTGTCATGGCTCGCATCAAATTCAAAACATTGGTGCTAGCCTTCCAAGCAGTTAAGGGGTCTTCCACAGCTTACCTACAAAAAATCATCAGACCCTCCACCCCTGCCAGACCTCTTACCTGCTATTAATGTAATGTAATGTAACATGGGTTAGAATGGTAAATAATACAATTATTGCAGCCAGACTGGACAGAATATATGTGACAGCAACTCATATGGCTGGGTTACTGGGAAGCTTTATCTACCCAGTGGGGTTTACAGATCACCATCTGGTGACAGCGAATTTGCGCCTCTCTGATTCTCCAAGGGCAAAATCTTATTGGCATTTTCACAACAATCTATTGCAGAATAGTGTTTTTCGCGAGAAATTTCTATGTTTTTGGGAACTGTGGAGGAGGAAAAAAGGCGACTTAAAAAAATTAAGTCAATAGTGGGAGGTTGGGAAGGCTCAAATACGAGTCTTTAGACAGCAATATACTTCTCACTCCTCAGCAAGCATAAGGGGGGCTTATCCAGATGCTGGGAAGGCAGATGAATGCCATTGAGAGGAGTTTGCATGGCCAGGACAATCAGAACAGTGAGGAGTTGAAAGATAAAAGAAAATAACTGAGTTCTTTGCTGCAGGAGAGAGTCAAGGGAGCCATGGTGAGGGCTCGTTTCATGACTCTCAAAGAAATGGATGCACCAAGCTCTTTCTTTTTTAACCTGGAGTGATCGGTGGCACAAATAAAACAGATGGTGTGTCTCCGCCTCCCTGGTGGGAGGGTGACTACAGACCCAGTGGAGATGAGGAGACACGCGGTGGAGTTTACACTGAGCTCTACGGGGCACAGGAGTGTGACCCAGACTGCACCACAGAACTGCTGCAGGGGCTGCCGCAGCTGGGCCTGAGGAACGAGACGCCCTTGACTGTGAGCTCAGCCTGGAGGAGCTCAGCCTGGAGGAGCTCACAACAGCCGTGAAACAGCTCTCACTAGGCCGGGGGCCTGGGATAGATGGGCTGACCTCACCAGCAGTTCTGGGGATGTCTTGGTGATGATTTTTTTGAGGTCTTGAGGGAGTGTTTTCAAGGGGACTCATTACCAGTTTCCTGGCAATGCGCAACGCTCTCTCTCCTTCCAAAGAAGGGGGACTTGGCACTTCTGAAGAATTGGAGACCCGTCGCTCTTCTCTGCACAGACTACAAGATTCTTTCAAAAGTATTGTCAAACAGACTAGGGAACTATTTAGGACTACTTATTCACAGCGGCCAGTCGTACTGTGTGCCTGACCGCACAATCATGGATAATTATTTTGTTATATATGTCGTAACTACCAGCAGTTGCTATAGTGCACCGTGTTTTTTTTATTTTTTTATTATTAATTTGGGACTTCAGATCTGATCTGTTGATGTTATATGTCTGTCTCTATGTGCTGTGCCTGTTTTTATGTAACACCACCAACAATGATTTTCTACCGAAAACTAATTTCCCCACGGGGACAATAAAGTACCTCCATCCATCCATCCATCCATTATCTGAACCCGCTTATCCTGAACAGGGTCGCAGGGGGCTGGAGCCTATCCCAGCATACATTGGGCGAAAGGCAGGAATACACCCTGGACAGGTCGCCAGTCCATCGCAGGGCACACACACCATTCACTCACACACTCATACCTACGGGCAATTTAGACTCTCCAATCAGCCTAACGTGCATGTCTTTGGACTGTGGGAGGAAACCGGAGTACCCGGAGGAAACCCACGCAGACACGGGGAGAACATGCAAACTCCGCACAGAGAGGCCCCGGCCGACGGGGATTCGAACCCAGGACCTCCTTGCTGTGAGGCGGCAGTGCTACCCACTGCACCATCCGTGCCCAATAAAGTACCTACTACTACTAATTTATTTTAAATGCGTGATGTATTAGATGTGTGCAACATCTATGGACTAAACACGGGCATCCTATCTCTTGATCAGGAGAAAGCCTTTGATCGAGTGGATCATGTTTTCTTATTTTCAACGTTAAGAGCTTCTGGTTTTGGGGAGGTTTTTTTTATCATGGCTGGGGTTATTGTATGAAGGGGCAACGTGCATGATCAAGGTTGGGGGTGGGTTGAGTCGCCCAGTCCCTGTTCAAAGAGGGATCAGGCAAGGTCGCCCTATCTCTGGTCAGCTCTACAGCCTGGCGATTGAGCCATTGCTCTGCCGGCTGCGAGACAAACTTGCAGGGATCACCCTACCAGGAGCCATTCAGAGCCCCAGCCTGACAGTGTCTGCCTACACAGACATGTCATGGTTTTTATTAGAGGGCAGGGGGATGTTCAGGTTTTAACAGATTGTCTTGGTTTATATGAAAAGGCTTCAGCTAAAGTAAATTGGGGGAAATGTGAGGCATTGCAGGTGGGGCAGTGGCAGCAGGGTGGAGCACCCAGTCTCAGGTGGGGAAGAAATGGGATGAAGGTTCTGGGGGTTTATTTGGGAACAGAGGGTTTCCAGAAGCAAAACTGGGAGGGTGTAGTGGAGAAGGTGTGCGCCAGGTTGTCTTGGAAATGGTTGCTGCCTCAGCTGTCCTATAGGGGAAGAGTTCTGGTTGCCAATAATTTGGTGGCCTCGACCTTATGGCACAAACTAATAGTTTTGCAACCACCCAGGGGTCTGATCCAAGAGGTGCAGAAGCTCTTCTGGTCCGGACAACACTGGATCAGAGCAGCTGCTCTGTACTTACCCCTGCATGAGGGGGGACAAGGCCTTATGGACATCGTCTCGAGAGTAAAAGCATTCCGAGTGCGAACTGGTCAGCGGTTTCTGTACCATAGTGGATTAAGCTGGCTGGAACCTGCGTGAGTGTTGCTGAGGAAGACTGGGCGATTGGGCTACGACAAACAGCTCTTCTTGATTCAGCCTGAGGAGGCTGACCTGACTGGGCTCACTCCTTTCTACCAGTCAGTAATACAGGCTCGGAAAGTTTTTAAAGCTACCCGCGCACCTGCTGGAAAGCCGGGGATGTGCCTATTTGAGGAGCCACTGTTCTATCACAGATTCCTACTCAGTAAAACCTCAGCCAGCCTACGTTCCAGCTTGCGGGAGGCAGAGTGTACGAAGTTGGGACACCTAATAAGGTCTGCGCAAGCTTCAGTGGAAGTGCTCGGAAAGATGGCCAGCATCAGGTCCTCAAGGGTGCTGCAGAGGATAATAGAAGAGGTCTGTGCATCCCTGCCAAAACCCCTCAGAGCGTTTGTGGAAAACAATACCCAAACTGACCAATGGGATGATGAATGTGAGTATGTTTTCCCTGCTCTGACTGTCACTGCCAACACGGGGGAATGGCAGGAGGGGCAGGGGCAACTGCTGTCTTTTAGGACCCCGGAACTGGGGGAGTTTCAGGCAGTAGGAAAGAAGGCAGCATACTATGCTTGTGTGAAAGTATCTCAATTACTCTCACTGGCAGGGATGAAGGCGTAGAAGTGGGCCAAATTTTTTGGTCCAAACTTTTCCCCAAATGGCTGCTGGAGGTCCCTGTATAAGCCTCCCATTGAGAAACGGACAGCTGACCTCCAGTGGAGGATCATTCATGGGGCTATAGCCATGAACAGACATCTGGTGCACCTGGATCCTAGTGTTGGGGAGGGCTGTCCTTTTTGTCCCTAACCCACCTGTTTTTACAGTGCTCGCGATTAGCACAGGTCATTGGCTTACTGAAGAGTTTTTATCAGGGTTGGGGGGAGGAGTTTTCATGTTTGGGCCAAGATTCACAGCACAGAAGAAGCGTGTACAAACGCTCATTAATTTTTTGTCAGGGGTAGCTAAACTAGCAATATGTAAAAAACTCGGAAGAATCAAATCAGAGGGATGGGGTCAGTAGACCCTGCGAAAATGTTCAGTGGGCTGCTTGCAGCCAGGCTCAGAGTAGAGCATGCATACTACAGGCTTGTAGGAAACCTAGAAGGGTTCAGGAAAATGTGGAGGTTTGGGAGTGTCCTGTGTACTGTTGATGGAAATGGAGAGTTGTGTCTTGCTCTGTGAACCTTTTTCCTTTTCTGTTTTCTCAGTCTCCGTTGCAGTTATGTTTTGTATTTTGTGCGTTTTGTAAGTTTCCTTTTTTCGTTTTCTGTTGGCTTTTAATAGCCTGTGATGTTAAGCTTCAATTTGTTAGTGTCACAATAAAGGTGGCTTAAAACTCAAAAACTCTCTCTCTCCCCCCGCCCCCTCTCTCTCTCCCTCTCTTCCTCTCTCTCTCCCCCCTCTCTTCCTCTCTGTCTCTCTCCCCCCCCTCTCTCTCTGTCTCTCTCTCTCAGGCAGGGAGGAGGATGTGAGGCTGGTGAATGGTAGCAGCCCCTGTGCTGGGAGAGTGGAGGTTGACCGTGATGGAGAGTGGGGGACAGTGTGTCATGATGGCTGGGACATGAGTGGTGCTGGTGTGGTGTGCAGACAGCTGGGCTGTGGAGATGCTGTAGACGCACTAGGAGAGGCTCACTTTGGACCAGGTTCTGGGAGAATATGGATGGCTTATGTGTTCTGCAGTGGATCAGAATCCTCACTGATGCAGTGTAGGTCACGAGGATGGGCTGAACATAATTGTAATCATGGAGAGGATGCTGGAGTGATCTGCTCAGGTAGGACGCAGTGTTATTCAGCTCTTACCAATGTTCTCAACATTGCAGTGTACATGTGATTGGCTCATCTCACACTGCTGTACTCCATGTATAATAGCTGTGCAGGCCTGTGTTCAGAAAGCTGTGCTGAATGTTGTCTCTGGAATAAGGTTCCGGTCATTGCTGATGATTCTCTTTATTCTCTGTACAACTGCAGAGGTCAGGCTGGTGGGCGGGACTGACCTGTGCTCTGGGAGAGTAGAGGTGCATCATGGGAGCTCCTGGGGCACGGTGTGTGATGCTGACTTTGACCAGCGGGACGCAGAGGTTGTGTGCAGGGAGCTGGGCTGTGGGGCTCCTAAAGAGCTGCGTGGGGCAGCTACATTTGGCCAGGGCGAGGGCCAGGTGTGGGCAGAGGAGATTCACTGTAGAGGCAACGAATCTCAAATTAACTTCTGCTCCACAAAACCCTCACAGAATCAACCCTGCTCCCATGGAAACGATGTGGGCCTGGTGTGTTCTGGTAAGAGTCCTCTTTTTTATTATTATTGACCTTTATTTATACAGGGTAGGTTGACTGAGAACACATGCTCTTTTGCAGCAACAGCCTGTTAATGCCCCCCAAGTAGCCTAACCTGCATGTCTTTGTATGGGGCGAGGAAACCAGTGTACCTGGAGGAGACCCACACAGATTCAAAAGTTTAATTGGAGAGAGGGGGGGGGTCATTGTTTAGTTATTTTAATATCTTGGTATGTACTGGTGTTCACGATGACATCTATCTTAACAGAGGCCCCAGGACCTGTTGAATTTTTCATATTTAACAAGAAATAAAGATGACACAGACTGCCATATTTAAAGACGCACAACATCTAATTCTACATCAGTTTAGACAAAATGCAAAACAAGCTTAATAAGCTTGATAATATGAAAAAAGAGAGGGAGAGAGGGGGGAAAGAGACAGAGAGAGGGAGAGAGAGAGTGCATGTTTTTATCTTGGTTATGTTTATCAATTAGGGTTTGTAGGTGTCAATTTATCTCCACCTTTAAAGATTGGCGTTATGAGTCCTTGGGCCTCATCAGACGTGAGCCAAACGAAATTCACCGTGAATCCATCAGAAATGCATTTCCACAAATCATTTATCAAAGTTTTCAGATGTCAGTTTTTTCGTAGGAGCCGAACAAACTTCAGATCCTGGAGCACTTGTAAAGATAGACGTGATCATGATCACCAGTACCTACCAAGATACAGTGGGAGCAATAATTTTTTGATCCCTTGCTGATTTTGTAGGTTTGCCCACTTACAAAGAATGGAACTGTGTAGAATGTTAATCATATGTACATTTTAACATTGAGAGACAGAATATACTGATATCACAAAATAATCCACAATAACAACATTATATAAATTTTATAAATTTAATATCATATTTTCACCTGAAATAAGTATTTGATCCATAGAACAATAGGACTTAATACTTGGTGGAGAAACCTTTGTTGGCAAGCACAGACGTCAGACGTTTGTTGTAGTTTTTCCACCAGGTTTGCACAGATCTTGGGAGGGATTTTGGTCCACTCCTCTTTGCAGATCCTCTCCAAATCTTTAAGGTTCTGACGCTGTCGCTTGGCAACTCGAAGCTTCAGCTCCCTCCACAGATTTTCGATGGGATTTAGGTCTGGAGACTGGCTAGGCCACTCCAGGACCTTAATATGCTTCTTTTTGAGCCACTCCTTTGTTGCCTTGGCCGTATGTTTTGGATCATTGTCATGTTGGAAGTCCCATCCACGACCCATTTTCAGTGCTCTCACTGAGGGAAGGAGGTTGTCGCCCAAAATTTCCTGGTACATGGCCCCATTCATCCTCCCCTTGATACGGTGAAGTCGTCCTGTCCGCTTAGCTGAGAAACCCCCAAAGCATAAGGTTTCCACCTTCACAGTGGGGATGGTGTTCTTGGGGTTGTACTCAGCATTTATCTTCCTCCAAACACGGCGAGTCGAGTTGCTGCCAAATAGCTCTATTTTGGTCTCATCTGACCACATCACCTTCTCCCAAGCCTCCTCTGCATCATCCAGGTGTTCTTTGGCAAACTTCAGACAGGCCTGTACATGTGCCTTCTTCAGCAGAGGAACCTTGCGCGCGCAGCAGGATTTTAATCCTTCACGGTGTAGTGTGTTACTGATGGTTCTCTTCGTGACTGTGGTCCCAACTGCCTTCAGGTCATTAATAAGCTCCTCCTGTGTAGTACTGGGCTGATCCCTGACCTTTCTCATGATCATTGATATCCCACGAGGCGAGATCTTGCAGGGAGCCCCAGACCGAGGGAGATTGGCGGTGACTTTGTGTTTCTTCCATTTTCTAATAATTGCTCCAACAGTTGTTAACTTCTCACCAAGCTGCTGACTTATTTTCTTACAGCCCATCCCAGTCTTGTCCAGGTCTACAATTTTGTCCCTGATGTCCCTAGACAGCTCCTTTCTCTTGGCCATGGTGGAAAAGTTGGAATCTGATTGATTGTGTGGACAGGTGTCATTTATACAGCAACATAACGATGTAACGAGTTGACACAGGTGTTTTGGGTAATGAATTGAGATTAGGAGTGCTTCTTAATGGAAAACTAACTGGTCTGTGGGAGCCAGAATTATTGCTGATTGGGAGGGGATCAAAGACTTATTTCATGCAAAAATACGATAATAAATTTATAAAATTAATATGATGTTGTTATTGTGGATTATTTTGTGATATTCTGTCTCTCAATGTTAAAATGTACCTATGATTACAATTCTACACAGTTCCATTCTTTGTAAGTGGGCAAACCTACAAAATCAGCAAGGGATCAAATAATTATTGCTCCCACTGTATTTAAATAACAAAAACAAATGCACTATTAAGTGTTTATAGACAAGTTTATGCAGTTTAAAGCATTTTTAATTGTGAAAAAACTGGTTTAAGTAGGTGGTCTTAATGTTCTGTGATCGGTATATGTTTTTGGCTTGTTGTACTTCCATTAACAGAAATTCAATCTCCGCTTCAGAGAAGCTTTTTTTCTTTTTCAGCTATCTCTTTAAAAAGGCGAAATTCCATAAATGGTGTTTTAGGGGTGTCAATTTATGCTAATCACAAATTTTGTGCACGTGCCTTTGATTTACGATTACTTGGTATTTATCCGGTGGCCCGGATGGTGCAGTGGGTAGCACTGCCGCCTCACAGCAGGGAGGGCCTGGGTTCGAATCCCCGTCAGCCGGGGCCTCTCTCTTTGCATGTTCTCTCCGTGTTCGTGTGGGTTTCCTCTGGGTACTCCGGTTTACTCCCACAGTCCAAAGACATGCAGGTTAGGCTGATTGGAGAGTCTAAATTGCCCATAGGTTTGAATGTGTGAGGCTGTGAGTGAATGGTATGTGTGCCCTGCGATGGACTGGCGACCTGTCCAGGGTGTATTCCTGCATTTCGCCCAATGTATGCTGGGCTAGGCTCCTGCGACCCTGCTCAGGATAAGCGGGTTAAGATAATGGATTGCACTTGTAAATCGCTTTGGATTAAAAGCGTCTGCCAAATGACAAAAATGTAAATGTAAAAGAATGGTATTTATCGACACACACGTGGATACAAACAAAAGCTGTGTCAAGGCGTGTTTCATGGTCTCTCTCTCTCTCTCTCTCTCTCTCTCTCTCTCTCTCAGGCAGGGAGGATGTGAGGCTGGTGAACGGAAGCAGCCCCTGTGCTGGGAGAGTGGAGGTTTACCATCGGGGAGAGTGGGGGACAGTGTGTGATAACTGGTGGGACATGAGTGATGCTGGGGTGGTGTGCAGACAGCTGGGCTGTGGAGATGCTGCAGCTGCACAAGGACAGGGTCACTTTGGACCAGGGTCTGGGGGAATATGGATGGATTATGTGCACTGCAGTGGATCAGAATCCTCACTGAAGCAGTGTGAGTCATCAGGATGGGGTAAACATCACTGTAATCATGGAATGGATGCTGGAGTGACCTGCTCAGGTAGGACTCAGTGTTATTCAGCTCTTACCAATGTTCTTAACCCAACTCAGCCCTCTGTATTTACATGAAGATATATTGCTTTTATGAATGTACACTCATAATAATACATATAAGACATGCTGCTCATGTTTGTTCAGGATGGTAACTGAATGCTGGGCTGGTAAGTGTGTGCATTGTTACACTTATTGAACCAATCCAGAATTTACAGTTACAGAATCTCATATTTATGTTTCTCATGGTCTTTTTCCATAACTATTAGAATGTTTTTTTAAGGTGATTGGCTCATCTCACATTGCAGCATACATGTGATTGGTTCATCTCACATTGCAGTATACATGTGATTGGCTCATCTCACACTGCTGTATCCATGTGATTGGCTCATCTCACACTGCCGTATACATGTGATTGGCTCATCTCACATTGCAGTATACATGTGATTGGCTCATCTCACACTGCTGAACTCCATGTACAATAGCTGTGCAGGCCTGTGTTCAGACAGCTGTGCTGAATGTTGTCTCTGGAAGAAGGTGCCATTCATGGCTGATGATTCTCTCTTTATTCTCTGTTCAACTGCAGAGGTCAGGCTGGTGGGCGGGACTGACCTGTGCTCTGGGAGAGTAGAGGTGCATTATGGGAGCGCCTGGGGCACGGTGTGTGATGCTGACTTTGACCAGTGGGACGCAGAGGTTGTGTGCAGGGAGCTGGACTGTGGGGCTCCTAAAGAGCTGCGTGGGGCAGCTGCATTCGGCCAGGGCGAGGGCCAGGTGTGGGCAGAGGAGATTCAGTGTAGAGGCAACGAATCTCAGATTTACTTCTGCCCCACAAAACCCTCACAGAATCAACCCTGCTCCCATGGAAGCGATGTGGGCCTGGTGTGTTCTGGTAAGAGTGCTCTCTGCAGTGCATTGTGATAGTTTCAGAGATCATTTTATTATTATTGACCTTTATTTATACAGGTTAGATGACTGAGAACACATGCTCTTTTGCAGCAACAGCCTGTTAATGCCCCCGAAGTAGCCTAACCTGCATGTCTTTGTATGGGGGGAGAAACCCAGATACCCAGAGGAAACCCACACAGACACAAGGAGAACATGGAAACTTATGGAAGAGGCTAACAGTGGGGTTAGCATCTGACCAACATATGAAATAAACTTCCCACAGATTGTATACACTCATATTTAATGAAATCTTTATCTTGATCTCTTAGAGTCTTTATGAGTTCAATCTGTGGGACATTTATTTCAAACGGTGGTCCATAAGTTCCATAAGTTTCCTTCAGTATCTCAGTGCTGGGCAGATGCTAACCCCACTGTTAGCCTCTTCCATAAGTGTCCTTTAGTATCTCAGTGCTGGGCAGATGCTAACCCCACTGTTAGCCTCTTCCATAAGTGTCCTTTAGTATCTCAGTGCTGGGCAGATGCTAACCCCACTGTGCTGTGTGTAGGGTACACAGAGTCCAGGCTGGCTGGCGGCCCTGACATCTGCTCTGGTCGAGTGGAGCTGAAGTACCAGGAGTACCAGGATACCTGGTGGGCAGTGTGTGATGCATGCTGGGATAGCAGGGCCTCCAATGTCCTCTGCTGGCAGCTGGGGTGTGGGACTGCAGTGGCAGTGCCAGGACAGAGCTGGTTTGGAAATGGGAGTGGGCCAATCAGCCACGATGTGTTTGATTGCCGTGGGAACGAGACACGGCTCTCACAGTGTGCGGTTTCCTCTTGGAGCCGAGCTGCGTGCTCACGTGAACAAGAGGCTGGAGTCATCTGCAATGGTGAGTCATGTTCTCTGTGCTGTGTGCATGTGCACTGCCCACTGCATACTGCCCACTGCATACTGCCTACTGCATACACAATTTACCACACATTTACACCATACCCAGTTCACACTGCTTCTCTGTGTTCTCTCTCAGTGCTCTGTCCTCTCTCTCAGCGTTCAGTGCTCTCTCTCAGTGCTCTCTCAGTGTTCAGTGCTCTCACATTCTCTCTCTGGCAAACTGGAAAGAAAAAAACTGTAAATAATTGTAAATAAAATGTTTTAAGTTGAATGCCCTTTGATTAAACAAATCCTGCAGAGGTGCAGTCTGAAATCCTGTGCACATTGGTGTGAGTAACACACAGAGGTGCAGTCTGAAATCCTGTGCACATTAGTGTAACACACAGAGGTGCAGTCTGTAATCCTGTGCACATTAGTGTGAGTAACACACAGAGGTACAGTCTGTAATCCTGTGCACATTAGTGTGAGTAACACACTTGGGATCCTCAGGCTCTGTTCTCTCCACTCTGGACGGGACGGTTCGGCTGGCTGGAGAGAGTGAGTGTGGGGGCCCAGTGGAGGTGTACTACCAGGAGACCTGGAGCAGAGTGGGGGGGTCCTGGAGCTCCAGGGAGGCATCGGTGGCCTGCAGGCAGTTGGGCTGCGGCTCTGCGGTGCAGGTCTACAGCTCCTCTCCGTCTGGGACGGGGGCCAGTGACGTGTGTCTGACGGGGTTTGAGTGCTCCGGGAGAGAGTCTCACCTGGTCAACTGCAGCACTCCACACAATCTCACCTGCAGCTCCAGTGAACGGGTGTCCATCGTCTGCTCCAGTGAGTACAGCTTGCTGATGAAGTGTCTCTGCAGTTTAGAGTTTTCATCAGATAGGTTCAAACAAGCCTGCATTTCAATGAAATATCTCCCTCCCCCTCTCTCAGACCGCCGGTCCCTCAGGCTGGTAGGGGGAGGGGGGCGCTGTGCGGGGCGGGTGGAGGTGCTCCACGGCGGTTCTTGGGGGACGGTTTGTGATGACTCCTGGGACCTGGAGGATGCTCAGGTGGTGTGCAGGCAGCTCCAGTGTGGGACGGCCCTCAGTGCCCCGCTACCCTCCTTCTTTGGGCCAGGAAATGGACCCGTCTGGCTGGATGAGGTGGGCTGTGTGGGGAACGAGACGTCCCTGTGGGACTGTCCCACAGCCGGATGGGGACAGACTGACTGCGGACACAAGGAGGACGTGGGGGTCGTGTGTTCAGGTGTGTAACTCACCAGAGACTCTCAATACTTTGCTTTTACACTGACACTAGATGTGTGTGAATACATGAAACCTGGTGAGAGGAAATTCAGGGGTTTCAACAAAGTCTTAGTAAAGTGATGAGACCCATCGCAGGAGGGCAGTGACGAATGGAACACACAGCTTTTCATCCTGACGTATTCCTGCATTTGACTCTTTTAAGTTTGTATCCTGTCATTTATGCCAAGCTATTTCAAAGTCGCGTTTTATCCCTGATTTATTTCCAATATTGTCACTAGAATTCAAGGAGATGAGACTGAGTGAAGGCTGTTCTGGGAATTTGGAGGTTTTCTACAATGGCACCTGGGGCAATGTGTGCTGGAATGGGATGGAGGAAGACACAGCTACTCTCATATGTCAGGAGCTGAACTGTGGGAACACGAGTAAAGTGTCTAAAACAGGACCGAGAGTGGAATCTGCTCCAAACTGGCTGGATCATGTCCAATGTCGCCCACATGACTCCACTCTGTGGCAGTGCCCATCAGACTCTTGGGGTGAAAATAAGTGCGATAAAACAGTGGCTGTGCTCAACTGTACAGGTAAACCCTCTCTCCACTGAAGATAGTATTACTCCCAGTGGGAACAGGAGAATAAACCTTAATCCTGCAAACACAGTATTACTCCCAGTGGGAACAGGAGAATTAAACTCTCAAGCAGAACTGGCTCATTTTCAGATGTAGATAATGAAGAGGATATGATTTTATGAATCACATTGTTTTAGCTTAAATTGGTGTATATGTAAGGCAGATTATTAGTCTCTAACATTTGTTTTTGCATCACCCCATGGATGGATTTGGAAGCTGTTTGTTTATGATGTGGCATGGGCCTGTCTCTGTCTTTTTTAAATTTATAGTTGATTTATATTAAATTATTTTCCCCACATCAAAGCGGAAGAGGATGAGAATGTGCCATGGAGCAAGTTGTCATGTTCCTCAGCGAAAAATCAGAGATCTTGCACAAGTAAGTTTTTATCGGCTGAATCCCATGATCTGTCAACATACGATGAGGTATCAGCAGGTCAGCATGCAACTGAGTATCCTTCGTCCCAAATCTACTCCTGTGGGAACTGTCATGAATGCATGATGGTCATTGACTGTGTTGACGGTATTTCATTTAAAATAATGTAATTGTCATTTAGGAGAACAGTCTTCTTCAATGAAGGAGGGGAGATTTGTGTTCGATCACAAATGAAATATCAAAGTAAACTGAATAATTTGCTGATTTGAATGTATAAAATTGCACAATGAACATAATGCATGTGAAAATCTGAATGAATTCACTTCGGTGTAATGAGATCAGCCATAATGTCAGTGGGGATGTGTCTGTAGATGTTAAACCTAATGAGATCAGCCATAATGTCAGTGGGGATGTGTCTATAGATGTTAAACCTAATGAGATCAGCCATAATGTCAGTGGAGATGTGTCTGTACATGTTAAACCTAATGAGATCAGCCATCATGTCAGTGGAGATGTGTGTAGATGTTGTTCAGCGTATTGAGGCTGCTCAGTTCATCTGTGGCTCCTGCTCTAGATCACTGGCCCCTCCGGGTGGTGGGGGGGGCAGGCGGGTGCTCTGGGAGGCTGGAGGTGTTCCATGGGGGCTCCTGGCGGTCGGTGTGTGGAGACTCCTGGGACATGATGGATGCCCGTGTGGTGTGCAGACAGCTGGGCTGTGTGTTAGCACAGGGGGCTCATGGTAATGCTACTTTTGGGACGGGGAATGGCGCCCTCTGGCTGACTGAGGTGAACTGCAGGGGCACTGAGCTGCACCTGTGGGACTGCCCACACTCTGTGCACAGCAGCTGCCGATCGCAGAACCAGGCTGGGGTCACCTGCACAGGTGAGCCTGCACCTCCACATCGCACCTGGTCCAGTGGCAGCTTCTGTGAAGATGAATCACTGTGGCCCTGACAGAAACACACATCCACACGCCTAGGAGCGGCTTAAAGATCCACCCGCATCACACCTCTACGATTACTTTACTTCCACAATCACTCAGAATGCAAGCAGAAATAATGCCTTGGAGCTACATTTAACTTCTTCAGAAGCCCTTTATCAGGGGAGCTTACAGACGTGTTTGCGTACATAAAGGCAGAGAGAACACCATCGGGTTCACAACCCGTACCAGTGAGCAGGAACAGTGGAGTGAATAAATAATAAATCTGCTAATTTTCATTTGGCAGGTCTGTCATCTCGCTCCTGGCCCACTGCAGGTACAGACTCCTTTGGACGGTGTAGCAGATTTTGGGAGGGTGGAGCTCAGAGCCCTGTCCCAGGACTTATTTATCCAGTAAAAGATGGACCTAGTATCTCACAAACTAATTTCAGCTATTAAGATATTTTCCATTCATTTTTTGTGTTGCAATTCCACAACAGAAAGGTGATCGTTAGGTGCTAACTACCACTCCATATCTAAGTGTTCACTCCCAATGGTTATTCCTCTGTATTAGGACAGAAACCTAGAGGATTACATTCTGTCTGGTGTGGCTGTCTAAAGTCTCTGAATACTCGCATGAAGCTAGCAGTTTGCTAAAATGAAATAGGCAGTTTTTTGTACAGTAAGAAAATATCTACACCGATGAGCCAACGCATTATGACCACATAAGGGCCTGAGCGGCCGTGATAAGGGCCAAGTTGTCAAGGCCAGATGACTGGGTTGGAACATTTCTGAAACAGCAAAGCTTTTAGTCTGATCCAGGGCAGCTACACCTTGCAACTTACTGACTACAAGGATCTGGCCTCTTGGCTGGCCTCCCAGCGTCCGCCATCAGACCCCTCCAACTCATCCAGAATGCAGCAGCTCATCTGGTCTTCAACCTTCCCAAATACTCACACCTCACCCCCCTGCTTACTTCCCTCCACTGGCTGCCTGTCATGGCTCGCATCAAATTCAAAACATTGGTGCTAGCCTTCCAAGCAGTTAAGGGGTCTTCCCCAGCTTATCTACAAAAAATCATCAGACCCTACACCCCTGCCAGACCTCTTCGTTCAGCCTCCACAGGCCGCTTGGCACTCTTGGCCTCTCCGCACCTCCCCCTCTCCGAACCTCCACCTCACGCTCACGACTACTGTCTGTTCTGGCTCCACGGTGGTGGAACGAACTCCCGGTTGAGGTCAGAACTGTAGAATCTCTCCCCACTTTCAAGCGCAAGCTGAAGACACACCTCTTCAAGCAGCACCTCTCCCCATCCCTCCCTACCTCCCTGTGAACCTTAACTGTTGCCTCTGTGACTTGCTTTGTGTATCGGTATTTTTAGTTGGCTAGGTAAGCAGTGTTTGGATAGTTAACTTTGGTCACTTTTGCTCTGTTGTTTGTTTCTTTGTTCAAAAAAAAAAAAAAAAAAAAAATTGCCCCTCGTCCTTATCTTTGTTGTATAGGTAGCAGTTGACATTGTACTTCCCTGTAGGGTCTTTCAGCGAACTTATCCCTGGTTATGGGTATGCACTTTGTTTTACGTCGCTCTGGATAAGAGCGTCTGCCAAATGCCAATAATGTAATGTAATGTAATCTGCTGCTAACCTCTTGGTGACAGATACCACAGCCCACCTTCAGAGGGCTCATAATGTTTTGGCACATCGGTACAGTCTTGTATAGAAAGCACAGCTTCAGCTAACATATGTATCTACATTAATGATAAACTTACTCTTGCATCCGTTTTATGTTATTGCACTGGGTATCTTGGGGACTGACTCATGGCAGATCGGGGCTTTGCTTTGAGGGGCAGCGAGGCTGCATCAGTAAAGTAAATGACAGGGAGTGCTCAGCTGGTGGAAGCACAGCTAGGCGGTCCTTGTGTGTCCTGGCGTGCCCATTGTAGGTGCCTGCTGATGCCCAGCACCTCGTCTTCCTCCTCTACAGCTGTGACCGCACCCATGCCGCCCACGCTGCCCGTGTCCAAGAGTAACGTGTCCAAGAGTAACGTGTCCAAGCCTCCCCTGGCCTCTCCTTCCAACCGGTCTATCCCAGCAGTGGCCTTCCTGGTGATGGGGGCGCTGATCTTCCTGCTGCTGGTGCTGCTGGGGGTTCTGCTGCTCCAGAACAGAGATCTGAGGAGAGGTAGGGGCCGGAGGGACACTGGGCGAGCCGGCTTAATTATCCCACCATGGGGAAATTAATTTGTCTGAAATACGCAACAGAACAAAACTGAACACATCAACATACAGTACACACAGGGGAAATGTAGGACTGAGTTGTGCTTCATAACTCAGCTTTCAGTCGCTCACCAGACAGCCAGTCGCTCCCCAGTCTGGCTGGATAAGCTGTGCATGATGTGACCTCAGATGAGCGGTCCTACAGGGCCCTGGTTGATCCCACAGAGCTCCCTGAGAGGACACCCTGACTCTGTGCTTCTCTGTCTCTGTTCACACAGCCCTGTCTCAGTGGGACCACGCCCGTCTCCTCGAGCCCATCTACGAGGAGATCAAGTACAACCTGGACAGTGGGGGAACGGACAGCGCCCCCCGGTGGGGTGAGTGACCCTCACCTGTCCTCAGGCTTAAACACACTGTGGAACGTGCGTGGTGTGGGCGGGGCCAAGACTCACCCTGTCCTGTTCACAGGGAGGAGCCAATCTGAGGACCCGCCCTCCGGGTATGAAGACGTGGGGGATGGCAAGGGACACGCCCTCTCAGGTAGGAGGTGGTACTGCAGCTGTGTAGGAGGTGCTGCTGTGGTCCAGGTAAAGTAGTGGAGGTCTGTGTAGGAGGTGCTGTGGTCCAGGTAAAGTAGTGGAGGTCTGTGTAGGAGGTGCTGCTGTGTGATTTTGGGAGGGGTGGAACTCCTGAGTGCTGTGATCATGAGGGCGATTTGAGACAACTTGCTCCACTCTGCCGTGTGTGATCATTAGGGAGATTTGAGACAACTTGCCCCACTCTGCCATGTGTGATCATTAGGGCGATTTGAGACAACTTGCCCCACTCTGTCATGAGAAATAACTAGGGTAATTTGAGACAACTTGCCCCACCCTGATGTGTGTGATCATTAGGGAGATTTGAGACAACTTGCCCCACTCTGCCATGTGTGATCATTAGGGAGATTTGAGACAACTTGCCCCACTCTGTCTTGAGAAAGAACTAGGGTGATTTGAGACAACTTGCCTCACTCTGACGTGTGTGATAATTAATTGTCAAGTAAAAAGTCCCCACAAGTCCCCGCAGGTCCCCGCAGGTCCCCGCAGGTCCCCACAAGTCTCCGCAAGTCTCCACAAGTCTCCACAAGTCTCCTTGCTTTCAGGGGACCTGGTGATGGAGGATGCCGCAGAGAGCTACGATGATGTCATCACTGCTGTGGAAGCGCACCAAGACAGTGTGGCAGGTGAGTGTTTTCATTGGCCGGGGCGATCATTCACCACTTTCATTCAGTGTTCTGTATCGTCCTAATGAGTGGCTTGTGTTAAGCCCGTGGAAATCTCTCAATCAAGTTTTTCCAATTAACGAGAACAGGCCTTTCAGCCCGGCAATGATCGCCTTCTCCTCCCACTAAAGTGCACCTAATGCTTTGTTTACCTACAAACTAGTCTGTTTTGATTTGATCACATGAAACAGTTCTTGAGTGTGGTGTAATCCAGCCATGGACTTGGAAATAACTTTTAAAGTTGTTCCCCCAATGATGAATGTCACCACTACAACCAGCGAAGCCCATATGACCATTATAAGGGCTCTACAGTGTTCCCAGTTTAACCAGCTCGGCTGCTGCTTCTGTCTGTTTAAGGGGAGCTGGCCGAGGGAGACGCACCAGAGTACTATGATGATGTCATCACCACCCAGCAGAGCCCGGAGGCTTTTTCAGGTTGAGTTTCTCTGGTTGCAGATGAATGTCGGAGCGAAACACAACCTGTCACCAAACTCATCGTCTTCTGCTCAGGGGGGTTGTGTGTCTGACTGCGGCCGTGTGATTTTCATTATTAATGTTACGTTTACATTCCGCGTTTTGATGCTAAGTTCATTATTCCATTTCCTCCAGCTGCCAGTGAGATGGACTATGATGATGTGGGGGAGGAGCCACCTGAAACAGCGGTCTGAGATTTTGTGGGAGGAAGTGCCCGCCCAGCAGTTTGGATCGCACAGCATACAGCATACATACGGCTAATGGAAAATGTTTTAATATAAAACCACATCCTCGTAGATCAGCCATTCATCAATGAGTAATTCCTTAGCTTGCTCATGAATCAGGACATTGAAAGTGTCAGCAGCTTGCCAGATGATCATGTGATTAAATGAGACAATGGATTGTATTTTTAGGTATGTAAGAATGAAAACAATTATCTTTAGCCTGTGTAGGCCTTTGCTTTAGATGTGTGTGTGTTGCTTTTATTTCATACTACGTTAGAACAGAACTTCTTTTCCCAATGATAAAAATATTTTCAATAACAGAAATATATATTTTTACTACCTTTTCATAAAATAGTTTTAGTTTCTAGATTTCTTGAAGACTTAAACAGCTTTTGATTGACAGCATTTCATGAAAATTAAATATTGTTTTTCCTAAAATGCTCAATGTATTTCTTTGCCTTAAGCAATATCAGTCTTTTAACAGCAGCACCTCAATATATTTTCAAATAAAGGCTTCTAGAACGATTGATCTTTTTCTCCTGTGTATTTATTATAGCTCACTATATGACACTTACATTCAAAATAGCAAATTCTGACCCTCAATATCTCACGCGTTTCAAAACCAATCTCAATGCCACCTGGGGCATGAGGACTCTTCTTGTCCTGGAGCTCTGCCATCCTGAAGGTTTTCCATGAGATATGTCTTAAATTGGAGACAGTTACACCCAATCTTTGGTCAATTAACAAAAAACTATCAGTGCTTACAGCCACACTTTTAACATGATCTGATCAAGTTGCCATGGCGACTCTGCCCTGCTGGACTGCTTGGCCGCCTCCAGCCCTGCTTGCAGGTTTAATTTACTTAATTAACTTAACTCTGTCTTTATAGGCATTGTATGTAAAGAAGGAATGCGCTAACTAGATGAGATTTCATATTGAAATGATCTGTATGTTTGAAATCTAATTCCCAAGTTCATTTTCCTGGCAGCTTGATCTAAAATAAGAGAAGTTACCCTGCTCCTAATTTCCACTGTGTCGTCACAGTGGATTCTGTTCAGGGGGAATGAAGCTGCAAACACTAGGCAGCACTAAATGTTCTCCAGCAATCTGCAGTGAACATAGACATGCCACCATATATCATGTACAATCTTCACAAGATAACCATTCACTCTTTTTCCAGAATGTAAGCAGCATTGCTAACCCTGAGGTGGTGGTTTGACTGCGTCTGTTGTCATGGATACTCACTTTTGATTGACAGCTGTGATCAGTGTTAACAGCTTCCATGATGAGCAGAATTATGAATACAACAGGCTATAATACATATGTTTGGGTTCTTTTCCATTCATTAAAATTGTGATTTTGACTGTACTGGGATTTTGTGACCTTTTTAATAACCAAAATAAATGTATTTGAAACAGCAGGGATAGCAGTGCAGAGGTTGGACATCACAATTCAACATCTTATAAATACACTGGATTCATGCGACAACGCAGTTTAATATGTGTATTAACAGTAGACTACTTTCTCCAAGCACCTGTTGGCTCCCACCGCTAATTACGCACTTCCTCTGCGCTTGTGAGCCGTCTGAATGCATGTGGCTTTGTAAGTGACTCTGGGTGAGTGTCGGAGTGGGAAGGGGATGTGGTTTAACAGCGCCCTGCGGGTAAACAGCCATGTTCTGCTCGATATAACGAGCGAACGAGCGTTGCAGCTGCTCCAGAGGGCATATTTCAGATTACGATTGCCGTTCCCCAAACCCCCTTGGCCTGAGCTGAAAAATATTAGTGTATGTTTTTATTTATTTCATTTTTTCTCCCAATTTGGTAGCCAATTTGTACCCCATCTAATCCAATTAGAGCTAGTGTTAGATACACCGGCCACACCCCGTCCCTCAGCGGCCCGAAGGAGAGCGACACGCCTTCTTCAAGCCGTCTCATCTCAGGCTCATGACCATGATTCCGAGGCACCCGGGGTGTTGTTGTGTGGCGATCAGCTGACTCTGCCAAGCCCCTCCTTCTTGAGCAGCGAGCCAATTATGCCGCTCCACGAGAGCCGGCCAGACTTGGCATTTGTTTTTTGTTTTGTTTTTTTGAAAGTGAGTAAAACGGCTAAAATAAAAGGAACAGAACAGCCTTGGACCCTGGCCTCCTGCATGAGACAATCACCCCAAACAACAGCAAATCTGCTGGGAGCCAGAGCTGCCTTTTCAGCATGAGCCTGCTTCCCAAATGCCTTCCCTGACCGATTAACAAACACGGAGGCGTGGGATTACCCTGACACAACCGTCCCCAGGGTGCTGCTGAGGGCACGTTGTTCAAATGTCCCACGCGTGGACCAGGGATGGGCTGCCCTGCTTACCCTCGATCAGCCAGATGCACCATGACCAATTAACCTGCTAATTACACCCTAATACAGCACCATGACCAATTAACCTGCTAATTACACCCTAATACAATGATACAAGACAAGACTATTTAACAGCAGCCGTTTACATCAGGGACTGCGGCTGTAAATGACAGATCATGTAAATGATTGGGCTAATTCATTCATTAAGGGCAGAAGTTGGTCTGAGATCCAGAAACCAATGTGGCCCGCCTCACCCATCCCTGTGGGGGAGAAACCCCAGCAGTACCACCTGTGAGCTGCTGATTCCCACAAACACGTATTGTGCGTGCGTGCGTGCGTGCGTGCGTGCGTGCTTGCGTGCGTGCGTGCGTGCGTGCGTCTGATCCCTAAAATCACAGGATTTTATGGATGGTGCTAAATTTGAGTGGATTAAATAAGGTATAATCATTGACCCAGATCTCTCTGTGTCTGGGTATTGTGCCAAAACAGGGCTGGTTGTGTGTAACAGGGGCTGGGTGTGTGTGTGTATAGGGGCTGGGTGTGTGTGTGTAGGGGCTGGGTGTGTGTGTGTAGGGGCTGGGTGTGTGTGTGTGTGTAACAGGGCTGGGTGTGTGTGTGTGTAGGCGCTGGGTGTGTGTGTGTGTATAGGGGCTGGGCGTGTGTGTAACAGGGCTGGGTGTGTGTGTGTGTAACAGGGCTGGGTGTGTGTGTGTGTAACAGGGCTGGGTGTGTGTGTGTGTATAGGGGCTGGGTGTGTGTGTAACAGGGCTGGGTGTGTGTGTGTAACAGGGCTGGGTGTGTGTGTGTGTAACAGGGCTGGGTGTGTGTGTGTGTAACAGGGCTGGGTGTGTGTGTGTAACAGGGCTGGGTGTGTGTGTGTGTAACAGGGCTGGGTGTGTGTGTGTATAGGGGCTGGGTGTGTGTGTGTAACAGGGCTGGGTGTGTGTGTGTGTAACAGGGCTGGGTGTGTGTGTGTAACAGGGCTGGGTGTGTGTGTGTGTAACAGGGCTGGGTGTGTGTGTGTAACAGGGCTGGGTGTGTGTGTGTGTAACAAGGCTGGGTGTGTGTGTGTGTGTGTGTAACAGGGCTGGGTGTGTGTGTGTAACAGGGCTGGGTGTGTGTAACAGGGCTGGGTGTGTGTGTGTAACAGGGCTGGGTGTGCGTGTGTAACAGGGCTGGGTGTGCGTGTGTAACAGGGCTGGGTGTGTGTGTATAGGGGCTGGGTGTGTGTGTGTGTATAGGGGCTGGGTGTGTGTGTGTGTATAGGGGCTGGGTGTGTGTGTAACAGGGCTGGGTGTGTGTGTGTGTAACAGGGCTGGGTGTGTGTGTGTGTAACAGGGCTGGGTGTGTGTGTGTGTAACAGGGCTGGGTGTGTGTGTGTAACAGGGCTGGGTGTGTGTGTGTAACAGGGCTGGGTGTGTGTGTGTAACAGGGCTGGGTGTGTGTGTGTGTAACAGGGCTGGGTGTGTGTGTGTGTAACAGGGCTGGGTGTGTGTGTGTGTATAGGGGCTGGGTGTGTGTGTGTGTAACAGGGCTGGGTGTGTGTGTGTAACAGGGCTGGGTGTGTGTGTATAGGGGCTGGTTGTGTGCGTAACAAGGCTGGGTGTGCGTAACAGGGCTGGGTGTGTGTGTATAGGGGCCGGGTGTGTGTGTATAGGGGCCGGGTGTGTGTGTAGAGGGGCCGGGTGTGTGTGTATAGGGGCCGGGTGTGTGTGTGTATAGGGGCCGGGTGTGTGTGTGTATAGGGGCCGGGTGTGTGTGTGTGTATAGGGGCTGGGTGTGTGTGTGTGTATAGGGGCTGGGTGGGTGTGTGTGTGTGTATAGGGGCTGGGTGTGTGTGTGTATAGGGGCTGGGTGTGTGTGTGTATAGGGGCTGGGTGTGTGTATAGGGGCTGGGTGTGTGTGTGTGTGTGTGTATATAGGGGCTGGTTGTGTGTATAGGAGGGGCAGGGACATTATGTGCTGAACCAAACGTTAAATTTCATTCATACGAAACCTGTCACAGTTCCAGCATACAGAACAGTACTGTGTCCAGTTCTGGGTGGTACACTGCTATGAAAAAATGTATTTGCCCCCTTCCTGATCAAAAACTTTCCATCATTTGACCACTGGTGGGCACTGCAATAAGCAAAAATATGATATGAAAAATATTATATTCTCGGTGTTCCTTATTCTCTGTGTTACTGTGTACAAACAGCACCGTCTGTGTGGACACAGTGCTGTTTGTACACAGTAACACAGAATAATGACACGGTGCTGTTTGTACACAGTAACACAGAATAATGACACGGTGCCGTTTGTACACAGTAACACAGAATAATGACACTGCTGTTTGTACACAGTAACACAGAATGACAGTCATTATTCTGTGTTACTGTGTACAAACAGCACTGTGTCATTATTCTGTGTTACTGTGTACAAACAGCACTGTGTCATTATTCTCTGCGTTACTGTGTACAAACAGCACTGTGTCCACACAGATGCAGTCAATTAAAACGAGCATGGGATTCTGCTGGTCCTGTTGCTATATACTAAAAAAATAAAAGTCCTGCAGTTACCTGCAATGGTTGACCACAACACCAGGTGGCACAAGGAGCCACAGTCATCCATGGTCAGCCATTATTAACGTTTGTTTAACCCTACTATTGTGTTAGGGTCAAATCTCACCCGTTTTCAGGTTAAGATGTGAAATAAATACTGTCTTGTTTTTTGTATTGGAACAAGGCTCTGTGATATCATGTCATGTTGTATAAACACAACAAAACCAATGATCACCATCTCGTAAAATTCTGAAGGTCTCTAAAAAAATGTGTTACATCTGTAGTGTTACAAATTTGACCTGGCAGAGAATATTGACCGTCAACCTGGTAAGTGACAGTCACCTGCTGCAAGTTTTGCTTAAAAGTTTTAATCAATGTAATCAATGTCTACCGGGACGGTCTCCTGGTACGTCTACCTGGACGGTCTCCTGGTACGTCTACCTGGACGGTCTCCTGGTACGTCTACCTGGACGGTCTCCTGGTACGTCTACCTGGACGGTCTCCTGGTACGTCTACCTGGACGGTCTCCTGGTACGTCTACCTGGACGGTCTCCTGGTACGTCTACCTGGACGGTCTCCTGGTACGTCTACCTGGACGGTCTCCTGGTACGTCTACCTGGACGGCCTCCTGGTACGTCTACCTGGACGGCCTCCTGGTACGTCTACCTGGACGGTCTCCTGGTACGTCTACCTGGACGGTCTCCTGGTACGTCTACCTGGACGGTCTCCTGGTACGTCTACTTGGACAATGTCTTGGTATGTGTAGCACTAAGTATTTACAGATAGATAGGACCAGAGTCTAGGTTCGGATGAGCAGTTTATAAGTAGAAATCAGGAATAACAGACCACAGTCTAAGGGATAAGTTTGAACTTCCGGCTAATTTATATATAACAGTTAGTAGTAGACGTACCGTCACCTTCCTAAAATAATGGCCCAAGTCATTTTTTCAGTTTTTTCAAAAAACACAAAAAACTTCACTCAATTACAAAATAACATTTACATTTCAATTCATATGCAGTTGCATACAATACATATTCTTTCTTAATCACAACTAAAATATATTTCTTAGAGACATAACTCATCCAATTTCACTATCACTGGTAAACGATCTGTAATTTTAACTCAAGCTAGGAATGTTTTCTGTTCCTTTGTTCTCTTAACCAAAACTAAACATTTTCTTTTCCAAAAGAAAACGCATTTCAAGGTTAAACTCCATTACAAATAACGTTACATTGCTACCGTGCACATTGTAACGGTCAAGAAATGTGGTATGTCTCTTTAAGAGTTGACGTTTGGGCTGCGTGTGTGCGTAAGCAACGTCACTGCCCCGCGTTTGGCGCGTAAGTAAAAGTTGTTGACAGTTCGCCTACCTACAAAGAGGACAGCTATTACACATTCTATATTTTCTCTTTTATTGTTATGTTGTTATGTTTTCTAACGGTGATGTTTGACGTGTGGACACTAGTCGTATATGTAAATGTAGAATAGAAGCCGTGAGACCTGGCTCGTATGGTCGATGTGGGGAATATAGGAAATAAATACATTGTGAATACCCAGTATTTGGCTCCCCCACTCTGCTTGAGCTCCGCCATTACGGTACCAGAGAGAAGAAGCACCACAACTCTGAACGGCAGGAGGGGGTTGAGTTGACTCATCAGTAGCCCTGTGAGGATGTGGGAATGAGTGGGGGACTGACGTGCAGTTAGGGCAGGTGCGAGATGTGAAACCAGGCAGGGAGCATTTGAAGCAGTAGGGCCCGCCAGTAGGCCTATTTCTGGCCCGCACATGAGGCTGTAGTGGGCTGCTTGGGCCAAGAACAGAATGAAGTTCGTGAGCGCGTAGTAGCAGAGTCATGACTGAAGGGAGAGGAGTGCCATAAAGTGCGACTCTATATTTTTCCAGAGCATGCTTACATATGAGCTCAATCTGCTCTTGCCCTGGAGGTGGGCTTTTCAGTTTTTTGAACTCACTTAACATGTGAGCAACAAATGTAGGGAGGGGCTCCTCGGAGGCCTGATAGCAATCCAGGATGCCTCTCATTACACGTTCCTGGCTGTCTGAAGGTAGGAATACCACTTCGAAAAACTCACAGAATTCTGTCCAAGTGACGACATGTGTGCTGAGCACTCTGAACCACTTCCTTGGCTCCTTAGCTAGAAAGCGCGGCAGCTCACTGAGGATCTGGACCTCCGTCAGGCCTAAGGAGGTTCTGTAAGTATTGACAGATTGCAGCCATTCGTCTGGTTTTACTGACCCATCATTAGCGAACACTGGTGGCTCCAGTTTTGCTTGGTGCAGGGCTGCTGCCAGGACGCGAGATGTATTGTTCAGTTCGAGTGAGTTGGACTGAAAGAGAGAGGCTGCGTTTACAGCATGACTGCTACCAGAAGCTGCTACCTTAGAGGATATGGGTCTTTGGCCGGAGATAGTAGGAGACCATGGGGTTGATGTAGCCACTGGGACTGGGCCTGCAGGCTGGGCAGCTGGAGTGGCATGTTCTACCCTATTGGCTTGGCCCCAGCGATTCAGAATAGTTTTTTGTAGGCTAAGGGACTCGAGCAGACACTACAGAACTATCTCGACTTCAGCTTCTAGGTTCTGCACTTTTAGATTAAGGTCTACGGTTGTGCGTCTCCGTGCTCCCGACATAGGGAGAGATGAAAAGTCAACATCAACGTCGAGGTCAGTCTCAGTTTGCATATCAGGATGAGTTGCCATACTGTGTGGGGGGCGGATGCAGGTTATCAAATATTGTTATATATACCATAAAATATAAAATATAAGATTGACTTCTTGTTCTAACCGATATTAATAATGGGAACCTGGGTCCATACAACTTCCCCAACATACAGACTTGCACAGTAAAATGGCATTATACTCGTTAAAAGAAAATTACTGGCGAGTAATTACTGGCAATTAAGGAGAGGTGAGGGATTATTGCAAACCGATGATAGAAACGTCTACCCATGAATCCGATAGCCAACCACGTGACCCCTAACGGTTTGCAGGCTGCCCCATTTGCCAGTTGAATGGGTGGGTCTGACCAGGTGTGGGTTTTAGGTTTACTTTTTAGGGTGTTTTTATGAACAAGCTCGGCCCGCACAGCTGAAAGGGAGGCGCCAGTGTCAAGTGTTGCATCTAATGCTACAGCGTTGAGGTTCACTTTGACTTTAAAAGGGGTGCTCCATGATGACTGTGAAGTCTTGTCTTCCACATGACCCAGCTCGAGCTCACGTGAGAGAGGCGTAGTTATGACCTGGAGGGAGGATTGCCTCTGCGGAACATCCTCCCTCCCGTGGCGTTTCCCTGTTGCCTATTGAAAGGTCTGACCCCTTCCATTTCGTTCCCATCCCCAGCTCTCGCCTCATCCTGGCCGGAACCATCCTCTGCTACCAATGTAAGCATGCTCTGGAAAAATATAGAGTCGCACTTTATGGCACTCCTCTCCCTTCAGTCATGACTCTGCTACTACGCGCTCACGAACTTCATTCTGTTCTTGGCCCAAGCAGCCCACTACAGCCTCATGTGCGGGCCAGAAATAGGCCTACTGGCGGGCCCTACTGCTTCAAATGCTCCCTGCCTGGTTTCACATCTCGCACCTGCCCTAACTGCACGTCAGTCCCCCACTCATTCCCACATCCTCACAGGGCTACTGATGAGTCAACTCAACCCCCTCCTGCCGTTCAGAGTTCCGGCCAGGATGAGGCGAGAGCTGGGGATGGGAACGAAATGGAAGGGGTCAGACCTTTCAATAGGCAACAGGGAAACGCCCACTTGTGGTGCTTCTTCTCTCTGGTACCGTAATGGCGGAGCTCAAGCAGAGTGGGGGAGCCAAATACTGGGTATTCACAATGTATTTATTTCCTATATTCCCCACATCGACCATACAAGCCAGGTCTCACGGCTTCTATTCTACATTTACATATACGACTAGTGTCCACACGTCAAACATCACCGTTAGAAAACATAACAACATAACAATAAAAGAGAAAATATAGAATGTGTAATAGCTGTCCTCTTTGTAGGTAGGCGAACTGTCAACAACTTTTACTTACGCGCCAAACGCGGGGCAGTGACGTTGCTTACGCACACACGCAGCCCAAACGTCAACTCTTAAAGAGACATACCACATTTCTTGACCGTTACAACATACGCCTTCACAAAATAACATACACGCGGTCCAGCTACGGGTAGAAACTTTTCTAACAAAGCGGGAGTTTTACTCACATAAAAAAGGTCACTTTAACGTTACCGTTGTTATACCAGCACGCTCTAGTCATTGCTTGGCTAGAAACATTCGGAAACGTTACCTATAACCCAGTATTTTCCATGTACTGGGTCTGTGAAATAAGTCAACCTAGCCAGCATGTGTAGGCAATTTAACATTACAACGATATAAGAAATAATCACGAGAGTGATAAGAGTGGTGTTTCCTTCAGTAATGTTTTACTGTAATGAAGAAAATACCGCGAATCCCCCAATACAGGGGTCGGCAACCCTGGTCCTGGAGAGCCGCAGGGTGTGCTGGCTTTCGTTTCCACCTTAAAATAAGCAACCGATTCAGACCCAAGAAACCAGGTGAGGCGAGTTAACTGTGCAACGGCTTTCATTGATCAATTAATGCCAAGTAACAATGAAAGCCAGCACACCCTGCGGCTCTCCAGGACCAGGGTTGCCGACCCCTGCCCTAGTATATAGGTGGAGGCTTGAGTAATCCGGTCTCAAACTAACGGATCAAGACCACATTGTCGATCACTGATAATACGGTTACTTCTTAACTTTTTAACCATGAAAAATGAAATAAACAATGGATTAAAGAGACTTTTTAGTCTTTTAACCCCTTGTAAACATACCATGAGTTTACCGTTTTTAACCCATTTAAAAACACATCTTATGAATTGTTTCCCATGACCATATGATCTTTTCTTAAACCTCATAACAACATTCTAATCTTAGTACAGACCATGACATTACAGTCTTTTCACACTTGTCAGACCATAAGTATATCATAATTTTAACCTGTCACATAATCAGTCCCTTTGTTGAATCCTTTACAAGTCCGATTAAATTCCACTGCGGTTTGCAACAAAATACGGAAGGTTCCGTCCTACCACGATCCAGGTGCATGAGTCAATGTCCTTATCTTTGGAGTGTAGTTCGGTCTTGCAGAAAAATACGTCTATCCAACGCAATTCCGCCTATGGGTGACTTGCCATCTTGTTTTTCCAGCTTCGGTGTGCAAACACCAAGCGATCCTCACCACTGGCCAAACCTGGCCTGTTGTACAACAGTCAAATATACATACAAACATACAAGTACAACAGGTTAATTGTTAAATTAATCGAAACCACACTTTAAAATAGCGGCGCCATTCACGTCACTTTACTAACAAGGCCGGTTAAGTTAGCAAAATAAAGATAGCATGCTAATTTACGCGGGGAGAAATAGTTTTAATTCACCAAATCCTTGTTCAAACTCAAATAAAAATAACATAAACCAGCAAGATAGATAGAAGATGAATACAAAATTCAGCAAAATTGGTAAAGCGTATATATTCTACTTGCTTCATTTTCTCACTCGCTGCAACTTGCCTCCTGCTCGTCTTATCAGCTACTAATCTTTCTAGAAAACGGTGCTATAGTTACGCTGATTGGCTATTACCGCTGCACTTTTTAAAGGAACAGTACACTAAGTAAAATGGCACTTTTATTACTTGCTTAAGGTGATATTAACCTAGGTTACATTTGTCTACCTGGACGATGTCCTGGTGTGTCTACCTGGACAATATATCTCAGTCCCACGAGGAACATGTTCACCACGTCCATCAGGTCCTACACTGGCTCCTGGAGAACAGATTATTGGTGAAGGCAGAGAAAAGTGAATTTCACCGGTCAAGCGTCCAGTTCTTAGGTCTGCTGATCCCCGAAGGGGAGCCGGAGGTGAAAGTGGTATGGAGTGGCTGGAACCTGATTGCCATAAACGGCTGAAGCCAGCTTTTATTGAAGATTTATAAGAAGCTACAGCTCTGTGACCGTACCCCTCCCCTCACTTACCTCCCGCAAGAGTCCCTTCCTCTGGAGCTCTACGGCCAGTTCTGCATCCGTGCCTCAAAGACCAATTCACTGCTGCTGTCCACCTCGCCAGGCCCCAACAAACGCTCCCTTGTGAGGGTGGATGCCTCTGTCAGAGCGGATGGCAGGACCCCCCCGTGTGCCTGGCGGTGGCTGAGAGGAGCTGCAGCATCGGGGGGGGGGGGGAGCTGCCCGCCGTCAGGGCGCCATTTGAGAGGTGGAGCCACTGAAATACTGCTGACTGAAATATTTACTCAAAACTGACTATGTTACCTGAGGTGTAGTCTCTGATGTCATTTATACCACAAGTGTCAAACTCCAGTCCTGGAGGGCCTCAGTGTCTGCAGGTTTAACTCCAGTCCTGGAGGACCGCAGTGTCTATGGGTTTAACTCCAGTCCTGGAGGGCCGCAGTGTCTGCGGGTTTAACTCCAGTCCTGGAGGGCCACAGTGTCTGCGGGTTCAACTCCAGTCCTGGAGGGCCGCAGTGTCTGCGGGTTTAACTCCAGTCCTGGAGGGCCGCAGTGTCTGCGGATTTAACTCCAGTCCTGGAGGGCCGCAGTGTCTGCAGGTTTGACTCCAGTCCTGGAGGGCCACAGTGTGCTGGTTTTGGGCTTGTTCTCGGCACCTGTGGTTTATTCAAGTTAAAGTTCATAATTCAGTTTGACACGCCTCATTTTGATGAACTACGAAGAAACTTGAAACATGACTAAATGTACTGAAATAAAAGTATATTGTTTTCCCATTTTTATATATACAGTACTTTTTAACAGAATAAAGATCATCTGTGTTCATTATTATAGTCTTTTTTCTTCATTTAAATTCTCATTACTGCTTTGCTGACTATTTCATCTTCTATTATATGTAAGCTGAAATGTTTGTTTTTTTTAATCATGAAAAAAATAATTTTGTCTGAAATAAATAATAATTTATTGTTTTTGTTTTGTTAAGATTTTAGTTTTATCTTAGATGTCAAGATTTTGCTGCATACGGCTTCAGACTGCTTTCATTGACTCATTGGCTCAGGAGGTCAGAGCAGTTGTTTCATTGGCTCAGGAGGTCAGAGCAGTTGTTTCATTGGCTCAGGTGGTCAGAGCAGTTGTCTCATTGGCTCAGGTGGTCAGAGCAGTTGTCTGACAGTTGGAGGCTTGCCGCTTCGATCCCATCCTGGGTGTGTCAAATTGTCCCTGAGCAGGACACCTAACCCTCAAATTGCTCCTGACGAGCTGGTTGGTGCCTAGCATGGCAGCCAATCATCATGTGTATGACGGGGTGAATGAGAAGCATCAGTTGTACAGCGCTTTGGATAAATGCCAAATGTTTACCGTTAACTACCCCAACTTGAAGAGCTGTGGAGTGAAGCGTTTTACTGTGAGAAGCTCTCAAACCCACTTCCAGCCCCTGATCACAAGCCCAGCTGCAGGGCAGGAAGCTGCTTCTCATGTGTCATATCAGCATTATTCATCTACATTCTTCCACTAGAGCTAATCACATGACATTTTAGAACAGTTTGTTTTTTCCTGTGCTTGGCACAGGGGTGTGAGTGTGAGTATGGGGTGCCAGTCTTTCAAAAGGGGCACACATTGTAACCCTGCTCAATGTTCTCACATGTAGCATCACCAAGTGTCAAAAAAGAGAATAAATGCAGCACAATTCTCAAATGTCCTTGGTCACTCGTGGCTCGGGATTCCGGCCTTCCTGTCTCTAAAGGCATGACCGTGATCCTGACCGTTGTGGACCGTTTCTCTAAGTCCTCCACCTCATGGCCCTTCCCACGCTTCCGTCATCCAGGGAAAGGGAGCTCCTGTTCCTGCATGTTTCTGCCTCCACGGCCTCCCTCTGGAAGCCATGTCCCACAGGGGACCTCGCTTTTCCTGCCCGGCATTCTGTGCCCTGATGGGAGCCAAGGCCCGGTCATCCTCCGGCTTTCATCCCCAAACCAACGGTCAGACCGAACAGATGAATCAGGGTTTGAATAAAAGCCTCCATTGTCTCGTTGAGAAGTCTCCAGTAGGTATCTGACAGTCGGTTCTCTCTATGCATTCCTCTTATGGCGCCATGTTGATGGTGTGTTTGGCCAAAAAGTTGACCATAGCACTCTCTTCCAGTCATCATTCCAAACCAATCTCTGCAACTGTTAAACCATGATCTTTAAACTGTTAAACCATGATCTTTAAGCTGTTAAACCATGATCTTTAAGAGTTTAAACCATGATCTTTAAGTGTTTAAGCCATGATCTTTAAGTTCTTTATGACCGCCCACCACCTTCCCCCCGTCTGTGGGGACAACATGCACTTGCATCCTGTTCCTGGCAAATCTGTAATAAAACCGTTTATTATTTTTATTGTTATTGTTTTATTGTATTGTCATTGTCATTGTCATTAATCATTTATTTTTATATTTTTGCCCATTACCAGACTTGTGAAGGTCAGTTGCCATCTATCGATATTGAATTTCACAGCTCTTATGAAGTGATGGATTGACACTACCATAGGGCTTCCGACGGTACGAAAACTTTTAGGAAATGATCCGCTTTCTTCTTCCGTGTCTGACCGTGCAGTGAGTCAGGGGGGCGGGGCCTCCTGCTGGTGGGAGGAGTCCTGGCTGACTGCAGTGACGCAGAGTTGGTATATATGGAGAAAATGTAAATGGCGGGTGCTGATTTGTCATTACGTGTGTTTGTGGTGCTGGTGCCGTGTTCTAATAAGGCAGTGGTGAATGTGATTGGTGGAGGAGAGAGTGTGCTGTCTCTGGGGGGCAGGGTCCATATGCACAGAGCTCAGTCTCACTCAGAGCTCAGAGGTGCAGGTGTGAGCACTCTGCTCTGTGGAAGGGTACGCTTGTCTGCGCTGAAGATGGAGAGATGTCTGCTGTTCCTCTCTCTCTCCTCCCTCCTCCTGCTCTCCACAGCCAGTGAGTACCAGCCTCATCCTCCTCTCCTGCTTCTCCACACCCAGTCAGGGTCAGAGACTGGGGGCCAGGGCCAAGGGGTCAGAGGGTCTACTGGTCAAAGGGCTCTCCAGTAAGAGCAGGGTTACAGGCAGCCTCTAAACACCACAGATTACTGGAGGGACATTTCTCTGCATGCTTCATTAAGATTTCATAAACTAATGTTATTATGATATTTTGATTATTTGTAAATATTATGTTATAAATATATATGAGAAAATGTTTCTGTATTTTATTCACTGGTTGTAATTGTATAGATGGAAAAAATTGAGCCAGGAGAAAGCAATTTGTTAGGTATTGGTATTGTGTTCGTGTTTTAGTGTACGTATATGAAGTCAAAATGATGTTTCTATAATTTTTCTGGTCTACATAAGTTGGCATCTGATTTTCCCTTTAAGTCTAGGGCCAGCTTGCTCTCTGAAAAATACAACCTGCAGTTTAGTGTAAGAATTGTCATAAGAAGGTATTATGTTTCTTACTTTATGTAGTTGCAAGGTGCTGTTTAGTGTTTTAAGTTTGTGAAAGTTTGAAGCCTCTGGCATGTTTCAACTGAACGGAAATGTGACGCACTCTCTTCACAACTCTACATTTCCTTACACATTAATTATATTTATTAATGAAAACACTTTATTTAATTTCATACACTTATTGAAATGTACTCATCTCCTGCGTACAGCAAAAGTCAAAGATTATTTGGTACATCAGTGGTAACACCTGTGGAAACGTTAACTTCAAAAGCACTGAGGCAACGTTCACCCAAAGTCAGACTTCCTGTCTAATCTCATAAAATGACAGACTCATATTAAAATTTAATATGGGAGTTGTGTGTCTCTAGAGGAACTGTCCTTCCCCATCTGCTGGGGATCACAGCTGTGTGCAGAAGATGCCTCTTCTGTGGAAATCATTTTCACTTTTCCAGTCTTTACCCTGCTACATGTCATTAGGGTGTCTTCCACTTTACTGCCATTTGCAATAATTGCAGTAGTAATACTCCCCCTCTCTCTTTCTCACTCCCCCCCTCTCTCTCTCTCCCCCTCTCCCTCTCTCTCTCTCCCTCTCTTCCCCCTCCCCCTTCCCTCTCTCCCTCTCTCTCTCCCCATCTCTCTCTGTCTTTCTCTCTCTCTCAGGCAGGGAGGAGGATGTGAGGCTGGTGAATGGTGGCAGCCCCTGTGCTGGGAGAGTGGAGGTTTACCATCAGGGAGAGTGGGGGACAGTGTGTGATAATTACTGGGACATGAGAGATGCTGGGGTGGTGTGCAGACAGCTGGGCTGTGGAGATGCTGTAGATGCACTAAAACGTGCTCACTTTGGACCAGGGTCTGGGAGAATATTGATGGCTTATGTGGACTGCAGAGGATCAGAATCCTTACTGAAGCATTGTGGGTCACGAGGATGGGGTAAACATGGCTGTAATCATGGAATGGATGCTGGAGTGAACTGCTCAGGTAGGACTCAGCAGTGTTATTCAGCTCTTACCAATGTTCTTAACCCAACTCAGCCCTCTGTATTTACATGAGGATATAATGCTTTTTATGAATGCACAGTCATAATAATACATATAAGACATGCTGCTCATGTTTGTTCGGAATGGTAACTGAATGCTGGGCTGGTAAGTGTGTGCATTGTTACACTTACTGAACCAATCCAGAATTTACAGTTACAGAATCTCATTTTTATGTTTCTCATGGTCTTTTCCCATAACTATTAGAATGTTTTTTTAAGTCTGTCATCTCACATTGCAGTATACATGTGATTGGCTCCTCTCACATTGCAGTATACATGTGATTGGCTCATCTCACATTGCAGAATACATGTGATTGGCTCATCTCACACTGCTGTACACGACACTGTCTGTACATCTCAGACAGCTGTGCTGAATGTTGTCTCTGGGATAAGGTGCGGGTCATTGCTGATGATTCTCTCTTTGTTCCTTATTTAGCTCCAGCTCCTCAAATTATCAGGCTGGTGGGCGGGACTGACCTGTGCTCTGGGAGAGTAGAGGTGCATCATGGTAGCTCCTGGGGCACAGTGTGTGATGCTGACTTTGACCAGCGGGACGCAGAGGTTGTGTGCAGGTAGCTGGGCTGTGGGGCTCCTAAAGAACTGCGTGGGGCAGCTGCATTCGGCCAGGGCGAGGGCCAGATGTGGGCAGAGGAGATTCAGTGTAGAGGCAAAGAATCTCAGATTTACTTCTGCCCCACAAAACCCTCACAGAATCAACCCTGCTCCCATGGAAACGATGTGGGCCTGGTGTGTTCTGGTAGGAGTCCTCTCTGCAGTGCATTGTGATAGTTTCAACGATCATTTTATTATTATTGACCTTTATTTATACAGGGTAGGTTGACTGAGAACACATGCTCTTTTGCAGCAACGCCCTGTTAATGCCCCCCAAGTAGTCTAACCTGCATGTCTTTGTATGGGGGGAGGAACCCAGATACCCAGAGGAAACCCACACACACACGAGGAGAACATGGATACTTATGGAAGAGGCTAACAGTGGGGTTAGCATCTGACAAACGTAAGAAATAAACTTCCCACAGATTGTATACTCCTATATTTAATGAAATCTTTATCTTGATCTCTTAGAGTCTTTATGAGTTCAATCTGTGGGACATTTATTTCAAACGTTGGTCAGATGCTAACCCCACTGTTAGCCTCTTCCATAAGTTTTCTTTTGTATCTCAGTGCTGGTCAGATGCTAACCCCACTGTTAGCCTCTTCCATAAGTTTCCTTTAGTATCTCAGTGCTGGTCAGATGCTAACCCCACTGTTAGCCTCTTCCATAAGTTTCCTTTAGTATCTCAAGGCTGGTCAGATGCTAACCCCACTGTTAGCCTCTTCCATAAGTTTTCTTCAATATCTCAGTGCTGGGCAAATGCTTACCCCACTGTTAGCCTCTTCCATAAGTGTCCTTTAGTATCTTAGTGCTGGGCAAATGCTAACCCCACTGTTAGCCTCTTCCATAAGTTTCCTTTAGTATCTCAGCACTGGGCAAATGCTTACCCCACTGTTAGCCTCTTCCATAAGTGTCCTTTAGTATCTTAGTGCTGGGCAGATGCTAACCCCACTGTTAGCCTCTTCCATAAGTTTCCTTTAGTATCTCAGTGCTGGGCAGATGCTAACCCCACTGTTAGCCTCTTCCACAAGTGTCCTTTAGTGTTTAAGTGCTGGGCAGATGCTAACCCCACTGTTAGCCTCTTCCATAAGTTTCTTTTAGTATCTCAGTGCTGGGCAGATGCTAACCCCACTGTTTGCCTCTTCCATAAGTTTCCTTTAGTATCTCAGTGCTGGGCAGACGCTAACCCCACTGTTAGCCTCTTCCATAAGTTTCCTTTAGTATCTCAGTGCTGGGCAGATGCTAACCCCACTGTTAGCCTCTTCCATAAGTTTCCTTTAGTATCTCAGTGCTGGTCAGATGCTAACCCCACTGTTAGCCTCTTCCATAAGTTTCCTTTAGTATCTCAGTGCTGGGCAGATGCTAACCCCACTGTTAGCCTCTTCCATAAGTTTCCTTTAGTATCTCAGTGCTGGGCAGATGCTAACCCCACTGTTAGCCTCTTCCATAAGTTTCCTTTAGTATCTCAGTGCTGGTCAGATGCTAACCCCACTGTTAGTCTCTTCCATATGTTTCCTTTAGTATCTCAGTGCTGGACAGATGCTAACCCCACTGTGCTGTGTGTAGGGTACACAGAGTCCAGGCTGGCTGGTGGCCAAGATATCTGCTCTGGTCGAGTGGAGCTGAAGTACCGGGAGTACCGGGAGTACCAGGAGTACCAGGGTACCTGGGGGGCAGTGTGTGATGCATGCTGGGATAGCAGGGCCTCCAATGTCCTCTGCCGGCAGCTGGGGTGTGGGACTGCAGTGGCAGTGCCAGGACAGAGCTGGTTTAAAAATGGGAGTGGGCCAATCAGCCACGATGTGTTTGATTGCCGTGGGAACGAGACACGGCTCTCACAGTGTGCGGTTTCCTCTTGGAGCCGAGCTGCATGCTCACGTGAACAAGAGGCTGGAGTCATCTGCAGTGGTGAGTCATGGTCTCTGTGCTGTGTGCATGTGCACTGCCCACTGCCCACTGCATACTGCATACTGCATACTGCCCACTGCATATTGCATACACAATTTACCACACATTTACACCATACCCAGTTCACACTTGGGATCCTCAGGCTCTGTTCTCTCCACTCTGGACGGGACGGTTCGGCTGGCTGGAGAGAGTGAGTGTGGGGGCCCAGTGGAGGTGTACTACCAGGAGACCTGGAGGAGAGTGGGGGGGTCCTGGAGCTCCAGGGAGGCATCGGTGGCCTGCAGGCAGTTGGGCTGCGGCTCTGCGGTGCAGGTCTACAGCACCTCTCCGTCTGGGACGGGAGCCAGTGACGTGTGTCTGACGGGGTTTGAGTGCTCCGGGAGAGAGTCTCACCTGGTCAACTGCAGCACTCCACACAATCTCACCTGCAGCTCCAGGGAACGGGTGTCCATCGTCTGCTCCAGTGAGTACAGCTTGCTGATCAACTGTCTCTGCAGTTTAGAGTTTTCATCAGATAGGTTCACACAAGCCTGCATTTCAATGAAATGTCTCCCTCCCTCTCCAACCCCCTCTCTCAGACCGCCGGTCCCTCAGGCTGGTAGGGGGAGGGGGGCGCTGTGCGGGGCGGGTGGAGGTGCTCCACGACAGTTCTTGGGGGACGGTTTGTGATGACTCCTGGGACCTGGAGGATGCTCAGGTGGTGTGCAGGCAGCTCCAGTGTGGGACGGCCCTCAGTGCCCCGCTACCCTCCTTCTTTGGGCCAGGAAATGGACCCGTCTGGCTGGATGAGGTGGGCTGTGTGGGGAACGAGACGTCCCTGTGGGACTGTCCCACAGCCGGATGGGGACAGACTGACTGCGGACACAAGGAGGACGTGGGGGTCGTGTGTTCAGGTGTGTAACTCACCAGAGACTCTCAATACTTTGCTTTTACACTGACACTAGATGTGTGTGAATACATGAAACCTGGTTGGAGAGGAAATTCAGGGGTTTCAACAAAGTCTTAGTAAAGTGATGAGACCCATCGCAGGAGGGCAGTGACGAATGGAACACACAGCTTTTCATCCTGACGTATTCCTGCATTTGACTCTTTTAAGTTTGTATCCTCTGTCATTTATGCCAAGCTATTTCAAAGTCGCGTTTTATCCCTGATTTATTTCCAATATTGTCACTAGAATTCAAGGAGATGAGACTGAGTGAAGGCTGTTCTGGGAATTTGGAGGTTTTCTACAATGGCACCTGGGGCAATGTGTGCTGGAATGGGATGGAGGAAGACACAGCTACTCTCATATGTCAGGAGCTGAACTGTGGGAACACGAGTAAAGTGTCTAAAACAGGACCTAGAGAGGAATCTGCTCCAAACTGGCTGGATCATGTCCAATGTCGCCCACATGACTCCACTCTGTGGCAGTGCCCATCAGACTCTTGGGGTGAAAATAAGTGTGATAAAACAGTGGCTGTGCTCAGCTGTACAGGTAAACCCTCTCTCCACTGAAGATAGTATTACTCCCAGTGGGAACAGGAGAATAAACCTTTATCCTGCAAACACAGTATTACTCCCAGTGGGAACAAGAGAATGAACCTTAATCCTGCAAACACAGTATTACTGTGATATGATTGTATTCATCACATCTTTTTATCTTAAACTGGTGTACATATACGGTAGATTATTAGGCTGTAACATTTGGTTTTGCATAACCCCATGGATGAAATTGGATCTGAAGCTTTCAGGGGGCTGTTTGTTTATGATGTGGCATGGGCCTGTCTCTGTCTTTTTTAAATTTATAGTTGATTTATATTAAATTATTTTCCCCACATCAAAACGGAAGAGGATGAGAATGTCCCACGGAGCAAGTTGTCATGTTCCTCAGCGAAAAATCAGAGACCTTGCACAAGTAAGTTTTTACAGACTGAATCCCATGATCTGTCAACATACGATGAGGTATCAGCAGGTCAGCATGCAACTGAGTATCCTGAGTCCCAAATCTACTCCTGTGGGAACTGTCATGCATGCATGATGGTCATTGACTGTGTTGACGGTATTTCATTAAAAATAATGTCATTGTCATTTAGGAGAACAGTCTTCTTCAATGAAGGAGGGGAGATTTGTATTCGTATCACAAATGAAACATCAAAGTAAACTGAATAATTTGCTAATTTTACTGTATAAAATTGCAGAAAGAACATAAAGCATGTGAAAATCTGAATTAATTGACATCGGTGCAATGGCATCAGCCACAAAGTCAGTGAAGATGTGTGTGTAGGAGGTGTTAACCTAATGAGATCAGCCATCATGTCAGTGGATATGTGTCTGTAGATAATAAACCTAATGAGATCAGCCATAATGTCAGTGGAGATGTGTCTGAAGATGTTAAACCTAATGAGATCAGCCATAATGTCAGTGGAGATGTGTCTGAAGATGTTAAACCTAATGGGATCAGCCATAATGTCAGTGAAGATGTGTCTGTAGATGTTAAACCTAATGAGATCAGCCATAATGTCAGTGGAGATGTGTCTGTACATGTTAAACCTAATGGGATCAGCCATAATGTCAGTGGATATGTGTCTGTAGATGTTAAACCAAATAAGATCACCATAATGTCAGTGGAGATGTGTCTGTAGGTGTTAAACCTAATGTGATCAGCCACAATGTCAGTGGAGATGTGTCTGTAGGTGTTAAACCTAATGTGATCAGCCACAATGTCAGTGGAGATATGTCTGTAGATGTTAAACCTAATGAGATCAGCCATAATGTCAGTGGAGATGTGTCTGTAGATGTTAAACCTAATGGGATCAGCCATAATGTCAGTGGAGATGTGTCTGTAGATGTTAAACCAAATGAGATCAGCCATAATGTCAGTGGAGATGTGTCTGTACATGTTAAACCTAATGAGATCAGCCATAATGTCATTGGAGATGTGTCTGTACATGTTAAACCTAACGGGATCAGCTATAATATCAGTGGATATGTGTCTGTAGATGTTAAGCCAAATAAGATCACCATAATGTCAGTGGAGATGTGTCTGTAGATGTTAAACCTAATGAGATCAACCATAATGTCAGTGGAGATGTGTCTGTAGGTGTTAAACCTAATGTGATCAGCCACAATGTCAGTGGAGATGTGTCTGTAGGTGTTAAACCTAATGTGATCAGCCACAATGTCAGTGGAGATGTGTCTGTAGATGTTAAACCTAATGAGATCAGCCATAATTTCAGAGATGTGTCTGTAGATGTTTAACCTAATGAGATCAACCATAATGTCAGTGGAGATGTGTCTGTAGGTGTTAAACCTAATGTGATCAGCCACAATGTCAGTGGAGATGTGTCTGTAGGTGTTAAACCTAATGTGATCAGCCACAATGTCAGTGGAGATAGGTCTGTAGATGTTAAACCTAATGAGATCAGCCATAATGTCAGTGGAGATGTGTCTGTAGATGTTAAACCTAATGGGATCAGCCATAATGTCAGTGGAGATGTGTCTGTAGATGTTAAACCAAATGAGATCAGCCATAATGTCAGTGGAGATGTGTCTGTACATGTTAAACCTAATGAGATCAGCCATAATGTCATTGGAGATGTGTCTGTACATGTTAAACCTAACGGGATCAGCTATAATATCAGTGGATATGTGTCTGTAGATGTTAAGCCAAATAAGATCACCATAATGCCAGTGGAGATGTGTCTGTAGATGTTAAACCTAATGAGATCAACCATAATGTCAGTGGAGATGTGTCTGTAGGTGTTAAACCTAATGTGATCAGCCACAATGTCAGTGGAGATGTGTCTGTAGGTGTTAAACCTAATGTGATCAGCCACAATGTCAGTGGAGATGTGTCTGTAGATGTTAAACCTAATGAGATCAGCCATAATTTCAGAGATGTGTCTGTAGATGTTAAACCTAATGAGATCAGCCAAAATGTCACTGGAGATGTGTCTGTAGATGTTAAACCTAATGAGATCAGCCATAATATCAGCGAAGATGTGTCTGTAAATGGTAAATCTAATGAGATCAGCCACAATGTCAGTGGAGATGTGTCTGTATATGTTAAACCGAATGAGATCAGCCATAATGTCAGTGGAGATGTGTCTGTAGATGTTAAGTGTATTGAGATCAGCCATAATGTGAGTGGAGATGTGTCTGTAGATGTTAAACCTAATGAGATCAGCCATAATGTCAGTGGAGATGTGTATGTAGATGTTAAACCTTATGAGATCAGCCATAATGTCAGTGGAGATGTGTCCGTACATGTTTATCCAAATGGAATCAGCCATAATGTCAGGGAGATGTGTCTGTACATGTTAAACCTAATGAGATCAGCCATAATGTCAGTGGAGATGTGTCTGTAGGTGTTAAACCTAATGAGATCAGCCATCATGTCAGTGGAGATGTGTGTAGGAGATGTTCAGCGTATTGAGGCTGCTCAGTTCATCTGTGGCTCCTGCTCTAGATCACTGGCCCCTCCGGGTGGTGGGGGGGGCAGGCGGGTGCTCTGGGAGGCTGGAGGTGTTCCATGGGGGCTCCTGGCGGTCGGTGTGTGGAGACTCCTGGGACATGATGGATGCCCGTGTGATGTGCAGACAGCTGGGCTGTGTGTTAGCACAGGGGGCTCCTGGTAATGCTACTTTTGGGACGGGGAATGGCACCGTCTGGCTGACTGAGGTGAACTGCAGGGGCACTGAGCTGCACCTGTGGGACTGCCCACACTCTCTGCACAGCAGCTGCCGATCCCAGAACCAGGCTGGGGTCACCTGCACAGGTGAGCCTGCACCTCCACATCGCACCTGGTCCAGTGGCAGCTTCTGTGAAGATGAATCACTGTGGCCCTGGCAGAAACACACATTCACACGCCTAGGAGAGGCTTAAAGATCCACCCCGCATCACACCTCTACGATTACTTTACTTCCACAATCAATAACTTCTTCAGAAGTCCTTTATCAGGGGAGCTTACACACGTGTTTGTGTCCATAAAGGCAAAGAGAACACCATCAGGGTCACAACCCAAACCAGTGGGCAGGAACAGTCTTCAGCGCTAACTACCGTTCCATGTCTGAGTGTTCACTCTCAATGGTTATTCCTCTGTATTAGGACAGAAACCTAGAGGATTACATTTTGTCTGGTGTGGCTGTCTGAAGTCTCTGAATACTCACATCAAGCTAGCTGTTTGCTAAAATGAAATTGGCTGTTTTTTGTACAGTAAAAAAATATCTACACCGATGAGCCAACGCATTATGACCACATAAGGACCTGAGCGACCGTGACAAGGGCCAAGTTGTCAAGGCCAGATGACTGGGTTGGAGCATCTCTGAAATGGCAAAGCTTTTAGTCCGATCCAGGGCAGCTACACCTTGCACCTTACTGACTACAAGGATCTGCTGCTAACGTCTTGGTGACAGATACCACAGCCCACCTTCAGAGGGCTCAGGTGGTCATAATGCTTTGGCTTATCGGTACAGTCTTGTCCAGAAAGCACAACTTCAGCTAACATATGCATCTACCTTAACGCTAAACTTAGTCTTGCATCTGTTTTATATTATTGCACTGGGTATCTTGGGGAATGACTAATGGCAGATCGGGGCTTTGCTTTGAGGGGCAGCGAGGCTGCATCAGTAAAGTAAATGACAGGGAGTGCTCAGCTGGTGGAAGCACAGCTAGGCGGTCCTTGTGTGTCCTGGCGTGCCCATTGTAGGTGCCTGCTGATGCCCAGCACCTTGTCTTCCTCCTTTACAGCTGTGACCGCACCCATGCCACCCTTGCCCAAACCTCACGTGTCCAAGAGTCACGTGTCCAAGAGTAACGTGTCCAAGAGTCCCGTGTCCAAGAGTCCCGTGTCCAAGCCTCCCCTGGCCTCTCCTTCCGGCCTGTCTAGCCCAGCAGTGGCCTTCCTGGTGATGGGGGCGCTGTCCTTCCTGCTGCTGGTGCTGCTGGGGGTTCTGCTGCTCCAGAACAGAGATCTGAGGAGAGGTAGAGGCCGGACGGACCCTGGGCGAGCCGGCTTAATTATCCCACCATGGGGACATTCATTTGTCTCAAAGACGCAACACAGAACAAAACTGAACACATCAACATACAGTACACACAGGGGAAATGTAGGACTGAGTTGTGCTTCATAACTCAGCTTTCAGTCGCTCACCAGACAGCCAGTCGCTCCCCAGTCTGGCCGGATAAGCTGTGCATGATGTGACCTCAGATGAGCGGTCCTACAGGGCCCTGGTTGATCCCACAGAGCTCCCTGAGAGGACTCCCTGACTCTGTGCTTCTCTGTCTCTGTTCACACAGCCCTGTCTCAGTGGGACCACGCTCGTCTCCTCGAGCCCATCTACGAGGAGATCGACTACAACCTGGAGAGCGGAGGAACGGACAGCGCCCCCCGGTGGGGTGAGTGACCCTTACCTGTCCTCAGGCTTAAACGCACTGTGGAACGTGCGTGGTGTGGGCGGGGCCAGGACTCACCCTGTCCTGTTCACAGGGAGGAGCCTATCTGAGGACCCACCCTCCGGGTATGAAGACGTGGGGGATGGCAAGGGACACTCCCTCTCAGGTAGGAGGTGGTACTGCAGCTGTGTAGGAGGTGCTGCTGTGGTCCAGGGAAAGTAGAGGAGGTCTGTGCAGGAGGTGCTGCTGTGTGATATTGGGAGGGGTGGAACTCCTGAGTGCTGCTCGGAGCTTCACTGGGTTACGTAGCAAAGGTTATGGGCCACTCTTACGTGTGTGATAATTTGGGAGATTTGAGACAACTTTCCCCACTCTCACATGAGTGATAACTAGGGTGATTTGGGCCAACTTGCCAAACTCTGACGTGTGTGATAATTAGGGTGATTTGAGACAACTTGCCTCACTCTGATGTGTGTTATAACTCAGGTGATTTGTGACAACTTGCCCCCCTCTGTGATAATTAACTGTCCTGCTGTTTGAAGGTCCTGAGATTACAACACAAGTCCCCTTAACTCACCACAAGTCCCCACAAGTCTCCACAAGTCACCACAAGTCCCCACAAGTCTCCACAAGTCCCCACAAGTCTCCACAAGTCCCCACATGTCTCCTTGCTTTCAGGGGACCTGGTGATGGAGGACACCGCAGAGAGCATGCTTTGTTTACCTACAAACTAGTCTGTTTTGATTTGATCAAATAAAACAGTTCTTGAGTGTGGTGTAATCCAGCCATGGACTTGGAAATAACTTTTAAAGTTGTTCCCCCAATGATTAATGTCACCACTACAACCAGCGAAGCCCATATGACCATTATAAGGGCTCTACAGTGTTCCCAGTTTAACCAGCTCGGCTGCTGCTTCTGTCTGTTTAAGGGGAGCTGGCCGAGGGAGACGCACCAGAGTACTATGATGATGTCATCACCACCCAGCAGAGCCCGGAGGCTTTTTCAGGTTGAGTTTCTCTGGTTGCAGATGAATGTCGGAGCGAAACACAACCTGTCACCAAACTCACCGTCTTCTGCTCAGGGGGTTTGTGTGTCTGACTGCAGCCGTGTGATTTTCATTATTAATGTGACGTTTACATTCCGCGTTTTGATGCTAAGTTCATTATTCCATTTCCTCCAGCTGCCAGTGGGATGGACTATGATGATGTGGGGGAGGAGCCACCTGAAAGAGCATTCTAAGATTTTGTGGGAGGAAGTTCCCGCCCAGCAGTTTGGATCGCACAGCATACAGCATCACACAGTTAAAAGAAAATGTTTTAATATAAAACCAGATCAGCCATTCATCAATGAGTAATTCACCTGAAATGATTGACAGCAGGCTCCTTAGCTTGCTCATGAATCAGGACATTGAAAGTGTTGGTACTTTTACACATTGGCAGATGATCATGTGATTAAATATGGGGCAATGGATTGCATTTTTAGGTATGTAAGAATGAAAACAATTATCTTTAGCCTGTGTAGGCCTTTGCTTTAGATGTGTGTATATTTCCATCAAACCCTTTCAGTTGTGGCTGCTGTGTGCATCATGCATGGATCAGAGCAGCCCCTGTTTGCTCTCTGATCGACACATGGATGTGTTATCAGCCAGACAGCAGTGATCCAGCATCCCAACTCTCCTTGCTCCTCTGCAAGATCACATTTTTAAACTCTCCTTGCTCCTCTGCAAGATCACATTTTTAAACTCTCCTTGCTCCTCTGCAAGATCACATTTTTAAAGATGATTTTATTGTATATAGCTGGTGAGTTCCTTGCACTGGCTGCCTTCTTACTATTCAAAACTATTTCATACTACTGTCATTACTATTATTTCATACTACGCAATGATAAAAATATTTTCAATAACAGAAAAATATATTTTTACTACCTTTTTATAAAATAGTTTTAGATATTTAGATTCTATATTTCTTGAAGACTTATACAGCTTTTGATTGACAGCATTTCATGAAAATTAAATATTGTTTTACTAAAATGCTCAATGTATTTCTTTGCCTTTAAGCAATACTGGTCTTTTAACAGCAGCACCTCAATATGATATGTTCAAATAAAGGCTTATAGAACGATTGATCTTTCACTCACTATATGACACTTACATTCAAAATAGCAAATTCTGACCCTCAATATGTCAGGCGTTTCAAAACCATTCTCAATGCCACCTGGGGCATTAGGACTTTTCTTGTCCTGGAGCTCTACCATCCTGAAGGTTTTCCATGAGATATGTCTTAAATTGGAGACACAGTTACACCCAATCTTTGGTCAATTGACAAAAAACTATCAGTGCTTACAGCCACACTTTTAACATGATCCGATCAAGTTGCCATGGCGACCCTGTCCTGCTGGACTGCTTGGCCGCCTCCAGCCCTGCTTGCAGGTTTAATTTACTTAATTAACTTAATTAACTCTGACTTTATATTTCAGAGTTAGGCATTGTATGTAAAGAAGGAATGAGCTAACTAGATGAGATTTCATATTGAAATGATCTGTATATTTGAAATCTAATTCCCAAGTTCATTTTCCTGCCCGCTTGATGTAAAATAAGAGAAGTTACCCTGCTACTCATTTCCACAGTTGATTCTGTTCAGGGGGAATGAAGCTGCAAACACTAGGCAGCACTAAATGTTGTCCAGCAATCTGCAGTGAACACAGACATGCCACCATATATCATGTACAATCTTCACAAGATAACCATTCACTTTTTTTCCAGAATCTAAGCGCCATTGCTAAACCTGAGGTGGTGGTTTGACTGCGTCTGTTATCATGGATACTCACTTCTGATTGACAGCCCGCAGGTCAGACACACTGCTGATTGGCAAGAATGTAAATGACCATGACGCTGTTCAAACATCTGGTTTTATATAATACCCCATATTCCTGCTGTGATCAGTGTTAACAGCTTCCATGTTGAGCAGAATTATGAATACAATAGGCTATAATATATATGTTTTGGTTCTTTTCCATTCATTAAAATTGTGATTTTGACTGTACTGGGATTTTGTGACCTTTTTTTTATCACCAAAATAAATGTATTTGAAACAGCAGGGATAGCAGTGCAGAGGTTGGACATCACAATTCAACATCTTATAAATACACTGGATTCATGCGAAAACGCAGTTTAATATGTGTATTAACAGTAGACTACTTTTTCCACTTCCTCTGCGCTTGTGAGCCGTCTGAATGCATGTGGCTTTTTAAGTGACTCTGGGTGAGTGTCGGAGTGGGAAGGGGATGTGGTTTAACAGCACCCTGCGGGCAAACAGCCAAGTTCTGCTCGTAATATTACGAGCAAACTCTGCGTTGCAGCTGCTCCAGAGGGCATATTTCAGATTAAGATTGCCGTTCCCCAACCCCCCTGGACTGAGCAGAAAAATAAATTAAAACATACACTAATATTTATTTCATTTTTCCTTTTTTCTCCCAATTTGGTAGCCAATTTGTACCCCATCTAATCCAAATAGAGCTAGTGTTAGATACACCGGCCACACCCCGTCCCTCAGCGGCCCGAAGGAGAGCGACACTCCTTCTTCAAGCCGTCTCGTCTCAGGCTCATGACCATGATTCCGAGGCGCCCGGGGTGCTGTTGTGTGGCGATCAGCTGACTCTGCCAAGCCCCTCCCTCTGGAGCAGCGAGCCAATTATGCTGCTCCACGAGAGCCAGCCAGACTTGGCATTTGTTTTTTGTTTTGTTTTTTTGAAAGTGAGTAAAACAGCTAAAATAAAAGGAACAGAACAGCCTTGGACCCTGGCCTCCTGCATGAGACAATCACCCCAAACACAACAGCAAATCTGCTGGGAGCCAGAGCTGCCTTTTCAGCATGAGCCTGCTTTCCAAATGCCTTCTCTGACCGATTAACAACACGCAGGCGCGGGATTACCCTGACACAACCGTCCCCAGGGTACTGCTGAGGGCACGTTGTTCAAATGTCCCACGCGTGGACCAGGGATGGGCTGCCCTGCTTACCCTCGATCAGCCAGATGCACCATGACCAATTAACCTGCTAATTACACCATAATAAAATGATACAAGACAAGAATATTCAACAGCAGCCGTTTACATCAGGGACTGCAGCTGTAAATGACAGGTCATGTAAATGATTGGGCTAATTCATTCATTAAGGGCAGAAGTTGGTCTGAGATCCAGAAACCAATGTGGCCCGCCTCACCCATCCCTGTGGGGGAGAAACCCCAGCAGTACCACCTGTGAGCTGCTGATTCCCACAAACACGCCCCCCTCCCTCCCTGAACTCTGAGCTGCTGATTCCCACAAACACCCCCCCCCCCCCCCCCCCGCCGAACTCTGAGCTGCTGATTCCCACAATATATATAACACTGCTGTGTGTATATGTAACAGTGCTCTGTGTTTATATATAACAGTGCTGTGTGTTTATATATAACAGTGCTGTGTGTGTATATATAACACTGCTGTGTGTTTATACATAACAGTGCGGTGTTTATATATAACAGTGCTAAGCTAAGAAAGTAAATGATTTTCATATATTAATTCATATTATATATATTTTTTATACAAGAGTAGCATAGGCCTAAGCTTTAGTTATGTAAACCTCCAAACTATCGTTAGTTGATTTGTTGACTCGTTGATTTGATTCTGTGACCATCCATGTTGGTCCATGGTTCTGACTTGATTAATACAAATGTTCTAAAGTATCGCAAACCATGTAGCCTGTGTCCCATGAACAAAAGTTACTCATGAGCCAAATAAAATCCAAAGTATTATCTGTAAAATATCTGTCAAATGTTGCTGTGTGTGCGTGCGCTTGTGTGTGTGTGCGCGTGTGCGTGTGTGTGTGTGTGTGTGTGTGTGCGTGCCTGCGCGTGTGCGTGTGTGTGTGTGTGCGCATGCGTAGGTTATATGCGTTTGCGAGCGTGTGCCTGCGCGTGTCTTGGTTGGCAGTTTTTGTCAGAGGAAGGGCCCATGAACAAATCTCCCACCAGGGCCCATCCTAAATATCTGCTGCCACTGGTTTAAACTGACAGCTACAAGGCAGTGTTCACTTGATCAGTTGCAGTGTGAAAAATTGCAGTAGAAGATTTGTGCTGGGAGTTAAACAAGGACTTGCACATTTAACCCTTTGTTAGCCTGATCTTCCTGAACTGGTCCAAGAGTTGATGTGTGGGTGTGTGTGTGTGTGCGTGTGCATGTATATGTGTGTGTGTGTGTGTGAGTATGTGTGAGTGTGTGTGTGTGTGTGTGTATGTGTCTGCATTTGGGTTTGTGTGTGTGTTTGTGTGTGTGAGTGTATGCGTTTGAGTTTGTGTGTACATGTGTGTGCTTGCGTGTATGTGCGTTTGTGAGTGTGTGTGTCTGTATGTACGTGTGTGTGTGTGTGTGTGTTATAGGGTTGTCAGCAGCACCTGTTCCAAGGGACCTGACTGACAGGGGCCCTTACATATATTCAGGTGGTGGGGCCCAATCTGGGATCTACTCATGGGGCCCAATGTGGGATCTACTCATGGGCCCAATCTGGGATCTACTCATGGGGCCCAATCTGGGATCTACGGATGAGGCCCAATCTGGGATCTACTCATGGGCCCAATCTGGGATCTACTCATGGGGCCCAATCTGCGATCTACGGATGAGGCCCAATCTGGGATCTACTCATGGGGCCCAATCTGCGATCTACGGATGAGGCCCAATCTGGGATCTATTAACGGGGCCAAATCTGTGATCTACTCATGGGCCCAGTCTGGGATCTACTCATGAGTGTAGATTGTTGGGCAAAAATGGCAATTTTATCCATTTAAAATTAAATCTATGAAACAAAGTGTGCATATCGTGAAGGGGTCTGATACTTTCTGAAGCCACTGTCTGGGAATATGCTGCTGTCCTGTTGACTAAAAATGTATTAAAACATGTTGTGTCCTTGTCACAAGCTCTTCACAAGCTTTCCTTCAGGGGTTTGGGCGTTTGATCTGATGGAATAGAGTACAGCAGGGTGATAATGACTGCCCAATGTACAGGGCAAGAGGAGGGCGAAGGCAAATTCTATGCAAAAAAAGATAAAGTTCTGCAATGTGAGCAATAAAAACTATGGGTCACAGGATTATTTTATGGATGGTGCTAAATTTGAGTGCATTAAATGAGGTATAATCATTGACCCAGATCTCTCTGTGTCTGGGTATTGTGCCAAAACAGGGCTGGTTGTGTGTAACAGGGCTGGGTGTGTGTGTGTATAGGGGCTGGGTGTGTGTGTATAGGGCTGGGTGTGTGTATAGGGGCTGGGTGTGTGTGTATAGGGGCTGGGTGTGTGTAACAGGGCTGGGTGTGTGTGTAGGGGCTGGGTGTGTGTGTATAGGGGCTGGGTGTGTGTATAGGGCTGGGTGTGTGTGTATAGGGCTGGGTGTGTGTGTATAGGGCTGGGTGTGTGTATAGGGGCTGGGTGTGTGTGTATAGGGGCTGGGTGTGTGTAACAGGGCTGGGTGTGTGTATAGGGGCTGGGTGTGTGTGTATAGGGGCTGGGTGTGTGTATAGGGGCTGGGTGTGTGTGTATAGGGGCTGGGTGTGTGTGTATAGGGCTGGGTGTGTGTATAGGGGCTGGGTGTGTGTGTATAGGGGCTGGGTGTGTGTAACAGGGCTGGGTGTGTGTATAGGGGCTGGGTGTGTGTGTATAGGGGCTGGGTGTGTGTAACAGGGCTGGTTGTGTGTGTATAGGGGCTGGGTGTGTGTGTATAGGGGCTGGGTGTGTGTATAGGTGCTTGGTGTGTGTGTATAGGAGCTGGGTGTGTGTATAGGGCTGGGTGTGTGTGTATAGGGGCTGTGTGTGTGTGTGTGTATAGGGGCTGGGTGTGTGTATAGGGGGGGCGGGGACCTCATGTGCTGAATCAAAGCTTAGATTTCATTCATACGAAACATGTCACAGTTCCAGCATACTTTCTGTCATTTGACCACTGGTGGGCACTGCAATAAGCAAAAATATGATGATCTTCAGACCATCATATACTCTGTGTTCCTTATTGTCTGTGTTACTGTGTACAAACAGCACTGTGTCATTATTCTCTGTGTTACTGTGTACAAACAGCACTGTGTCATTATTCTGTGTGTTACTGTGTACAAACAGCACTGTCATTATTCTCTGTGTTACTGTACAAAATCAGGGTCAAATCTCACCCGTTTTCAGGTTAAGATGTGTAATAAATACCGTCTAGTTTTTTGTATTGGAACAAGGCTTCATGATATCATGTCATGTTGTATAAACACAACGAAAACAATGGTCACCGTCTCATAAAATGTTTTATATCTGTGGTGTTACAAACATGACCTGGCAGAGAATATTGACCGTCAACCTGACCGCAATATTGATAAGTGACAATCACTTTGTGACAATCATCTGCTGCAAGTTTTGCTTAAAAGTTTTAATCAATGTAATTTTTTGTCATCGTTCACATCTCCTGGTACGTCTACCCGGACGATCTCCTGGTACGTCTCCCTGGACGATCTCCTGGTACGTCTACCTGGACGATCTCCTGGTACGTCTACCTGGACGATCTCCTGGTACGTCTACCTGGACGATCTCCTGGTACGTCTACCTGGACGATCTCCAGGTACGTCTACTCTGGACGATCTCCTGGTATGTCTACTTAGGCCTGGTATGTGTAGCACTTTAAGTATTTACAGATAGATAGGACCAGAGTCTAGGTTCGGATGAGCAGTTTATAACTAGAAATCAGGAATAACAGACCACAGCCAAAGGGATAAGTTTGAACTTCCGGCTAATTTATATAGAACAGTTAGGAGTAGACATACGCAAAAATTGGGACCAAATCCGATATTTCCTGCATACACACAGATTTTTGCATGTAAATCGCTTGAAACCATCCAACATAAAACCAAAGTTTATGTTATGAGCATTTCTCCCTATTTCGCCTCACTTGAGTTCTACTTTCTCATTTGTTTACTTAACCAGTACATAAGCTAAGTTTAGAATGTACAGATCCCCTTTTTTTGCATTACGAATCCGGCACAAAATGAATGGGAAAATAAAATACACAAACTCAAAATTCCATATATATATATATATATATATATAGGTTCAATAAACTCAATTTTCAAACCGTGTGTAATTAGTCCCTTTGTTGAATCCTTTACAAGTCCGATTAAATTCCACTGCGGTTTGAAAAAAAATACGGAAGGTTCCGTCCTACGACGATCCAGGTGCATGAATCAATGTCCTTATCTTCGGAGTGTAGTTCGGTCTTGCAGAAACAGACAGACGTCTATCCAACGCAATTCCTCCTAAGGGTGGCCCGCCATCTTGTTTTTCCAGCTTCGGTGTGCAAACACCAAGCGATCCTCAGCACTGGCCAAACCTGGCCTGTTGTACAACAGTCAAATATACATACAAACATTTTAATTTTACATATTTCGTAACAGAACTGAAGTACTTGAGGAAGACTAAGTAAAATGGCACTTTTATTACTGGTGATATTAACCTAGGTTACATATGTCTACCTGGACGATGTCCTGGTGTGTCTACCTGGACAATATCTCTCAGTCCCACGAGGAACATGTTCACCACGTCCGTCAGGTCCTACACTGGCTCCTGGAGAACAGATTATTGGTGAAGGCAGAGAAAAGTGAATTTCACCGGTCAAGCGTCCAGTTCTTAGGTCTGCTGATCCCCGAAGGGGAGCCGGAGGTGAAAGTGGTATGGAGTGGCTGGAACCTGATTGCCATAAACGGCTGAAGCCAGCTTTTATTGAAGATTTATAAGAAGCTACAGCTCTGTGACCGTACCCCTCCCCTCACTTACCTCCCGCAAGAGTCCCTTCCTCTGGAGCTCTACGGCCAGTTCTGCATCCGTGCCTCAAAGACCGATTCACTGCTGCTGTCCACCTCGCCAGGCCCCAACAAACGCTCCCTTGTGAGGGTGGATGCCTCTGTCAGAGCGGATGGCAGGACCCTCCCGTGTGCCTGGCGGTGGCTGAGAGGAGCTGCAGCATCGGGGGGGGGGGGGAGCTGCCCGCCGTCAGGGCGCCATTTGAGAGGTGGAGCCACTGAAATACTGCTGACTGAAATATTTACTCAAAACTGACTATGTTACCTGAGGTGTAGTCTCTGATGTCATTTATACCACAAGTGTCAAACTCCAGTCCTGGAGGGCCGCAGTGTCTGCAGGTTTAACTCCAGTCCTGGAGGGCCGCAGTGTCTGCGGGTTTAACTCCAGTCCTGGAGGGCCGCAGTGTCTGCGGGTTTAACTCCAGTCCTGGAGGGCCGCAGTGTCTGCAGGTTTAACTCCAGTCCTGGAGGGCCGCAGTGTCTGCGGGTTTAACTCCAGTCCTGGAGGGCCGCAGTGTCTGCAGGTTTAACTCCAGTCCTGGAGGGCCGCAGTGCCTGCAGGTTTAAATCCAGCCCTGGAGGGCCCCAGTGTCTGCAGGTTTTAACTCCAGTCCTGGAGGGTCACAGTGTTCTGGTTTTGGGCTTGTTCTCGGCACCTGTGGTTTATTCAAGTTAAAGCTCATAATTCAGTTTGACACGCCTCATTTTGATGAACTACGGAGCAACTTCAAAAACATGACTAAATGTAATGAAATAAAAGTATATCGTTTTCCCATTTTTATATATACAGAACATAATAAAGATCATCTGTGTTTATTACTATTGTCTTTTTTCTTAATTGAAATTCTCATTACTGACTTGCTGACTATGTCATCTTCGATTATATGTAAGCTGAAATCTTTTTTTAAATCGTGAAAAAATGACCATTTTGTCTGAAATAAACAATAAGTTAATGTTTTTGTAATTGAAGACTTTAGTTTTATATTAGATGTCAAGAATTTGCTGCATAGGGCTTCAGACTGCTTTCATTGGCTCATTGGCTCAGGTGGTCAGAGCAGTTGTCTCATTGGCTCAGGTGGTCAGAGCAGTTGTCTCATTGGCTCAGGTGGTCAGAGCAGTTGTCTCATTGGCTCAGGTGGTAAGCGCAGTTGTCTCATTGGCTCAGGTGGTCAGAGCAGTTGTCTCATTGGCTCAGGTGGTCAGAGCAGTTGTCTCATTGGCTCAGGTGGTAAGCGCAGTTGTCTCATTGGCTCAGGTGGTAAGCGCAGTTGTCTCATTGGCTCAGGTGGTAAGAGCAGTTGTCTGGCAGTCGGAGGGTTGCCGCTTCGATCCCGCCCTGGTTGTGTCGAAGTGTCCCTGAGCTAGATACCTAACACCAAAATGTTCCTGACGAGCTGGTTGGTGCCTTGCATGGCAGCCAATCATCATGCCTATGACTGGGTGAATGAGAAGCATCAGTTGTACAGCGCTTTGGATATAGGCGCTATGTAAATGCCAAATGTTTACCGTTTAACTACCTCAACTAGAAGAGCTGTGGAGTGAAGCGTTTTACTGTGAGAAGCTCTCAAACCCACTTCCAGCCCCTGATCACAAGCCTGCAGGGCAGGAAGCTGCTTCTCATGTGTCATATCAGCTTTATTCATCTACATCTTTCCACTAGAGCTAATCAGATGACATTTTATAGCGGTTTGTTTTTTCCTGTGCTTGGCACAGGGGTGTGAGTCTGAGTATGGGGTGCCAGTCGTTCAAAAGGGGCACACATTGTAACCCTGCTCAATGTTCTCACATGGAGCATCACCAAGTGTTTAAAAAGAGAATAAATGCAGCACAATTCTCAAATGTCCTTGGTCACTCATGGCTCTGGATTCCGGCCTTCCTGTCTCTAAAGGCATGACCGTGATCCTGACCGTTGTGGACCGTTTCTCCAAGTCCTCCACCTCATGGCCCTTCCCACGCTTCCATCATCCAGGGAAAGGGAGCTCCTGTTCCTGCATGTTTCTGCCTCCACGGCCTCCCTCTGGAAGCCATGTCCCACAGGGGACCTCGCTTTTCCTGCCCAGCATTCTGTGCCCTTATGGGAGCCAAGGCCCGTTCATCCTCCGGCTTTCATCCCCAAACCAACGGTCAGACCGAACAGATGAATCAGGGGTTGGATAAAAGCCTCCATTGTCTCATTGAGAAGTCTCCAGTAGGTATCTGACAGTCGGTTCTCTCTATGCATTCCTCTTATGGCGCCATGTTGATGGTGTGTTTGGCCAAGAAGGTGACCATCTCTTGCACTCTCTTCCAGTCATCATTCCAATCCAATCTCTACAACTGTTATACCATGATCTTTAAACATTTAAACCATGATCTTTAAACTGTTAAACCATGATCTTTAAACTGTTAAACCATGATCTTTAAGCGTTTAAACCATGATCTTTAAGTGTTTAAGCCATGATCTTTAAGCGTTTAAGCCATGATCTTTAAACATTTAAACCATGATCTTTAAACTGTTAAACCATGATCTTTAAACTGTTAAACCATGATCTTTAAACTGTTAAACCATGATCTTTAAGCGTTTAAACCATGATCTTTAAGCGTTTAAACCATGATCTTTAAACTGTTAAACCATGATCTTTAAGCGTTTAAACCATGATCTTTAAACTGTTAAACCATGATCTTTAAGCGTTTAAACCATGATCTTTAAGCGTTTAAACCATGATCTTTAAACTGTTAAACCATGATCTTTAAGCGTTTAACCAGCGAAAACTTTTAGGAAATGATCCGCTTTCTTCTTCCGTGTCTGACCGTGCAGTGAGTCACGGGGGCGGGGCCTCCTGCTGGTGGGAGGAGTCCTGGCTGACTGCAGTGACGCAGAGTTGGTATATATGGAGAAAATGTAAATGGCGGGTGCTGATTTGTCATTACGTGTGTTTGTGGTGCTGGTGCCGTGTTCTAATAAGGCAGTGGTGAAGGTGATTGGTGGAGGAGAGAGTGTGCTGTCTCTGGGGGGCAGGGTCCATATGCACAGAGCTCAGTCTCACTCAGAGCTCAGAGGTGCAGGTGTGAGCACTCTGCTCTGTGGAAGGGTACGCTTGTCTGCGCTGAAGATGGAGAGATGTCTGCTGTTCCTCTCTCTCTCCTCCCTCCTCCTGCTCTCCACAGCCAGTGAGTACCAGCCTCATCCTCCTCTCCTGCTTCTCCACACCCAGTCAGGGTCAGAGACTGGGGGCCAGGGCCAAGGGGTCAGAGGGTCTACTGGTCAAAGGGCTCTCCAGTAAGAGCAGGGTTACAGGCAGCCTCTAAACACCACAGATTACTGGAGGGACATTTCTCTGCATGCTTCATTAAGATTTAATTAAACTAATGTTATTATGATATTTTGATTATTTATAAATATTATGTTATAAATATATATTAGAAAATGCTTCTGTATTTTATTCACTGATTGTAAAGCAATTTGTTTGGTATTGGTATTGTGTTCGTGTTTTAGTGTACGTATATAAAGTCAAAATGGTGTTTCTATAATTTTTCAGGTCTACATAAGTTGGCATCTGATTTTCCCTTAAAGTCTAGGGCCAGCTTGCTCTCTGAAAAATACAACCTGCAGTTTAGTGTAAGAATTGTCATAAGATGGTATTATTTTTCTTACTGTGTGTAGTTGCAAGCTGCTGTTTAGTGTTTTAAGTTTGTGAAAGTCTGAAGCCTCTGGCATGTTTGAACTGAACGGAAATGTGACGCACTCTCTTCACAGCGATACATTTGATTACACATTTATTACATTTATTAATGAATACACTTTATTTAATTTTATACAGTTATTGAAATGTACTCATCTCCTGCATACAGCGACTAATAAAAAAAAGTCAAAGATTATTTGGCACATCAGTGGTAACACCTGCGGAAACGTTAACTTCAAAAGCACTGAGGCAACGTTCACCCAAAGTCAGACTTCCTGTCTAATCTCATAAAATGACAGACTCGTATTAATATTTAACATTTGTGTGACACAGTTGTGTGTCTTTAGAGGAACTGTCCTTCCCCATCTGCTGGGGATCACGACTGTATGCAGAAGATGCCTCTTCTGTGGAAATCCTTTTCACTTCACTTTTTCACTTTTGCTCATTAGGATGTCTTCCACTTTACTGCCATTTGCAATAATTGCAGTAGTAATACTGTAGTAATGGCAGACTAATATATTGATTGAGGTCCATTGATTTAAGTTTTTGTCAACTACCCAACCCCCAACAAGTCAAACACATCCCACTATTTCACATGCCATTGACCTTACTGCCATTGACTTTACTGCCATTGACTTTTGTGCCATTTGCAATAATTGCAGTAATAATACTGTAGTAATGGTAGACTAAACTTCGATTGAAGTTTTTGTCAACAACCCAACCACCAACAAGTTATTATTATTTATTATTCAAGGGCAGACCTGCTCCTTATTTATAAGTGTACAGAATAATAATAAGAGAGAGAGAAAGAGACACAGGGGGAGAGAGAAGGGGAGTGAGGGAGAGAGAGAGAGAGAGAGAGAGAGTGGGAGAGAGAGAGGGGGGAGAGAGGGAGAGAAGGGGGAGTGAGGGGGAGAGAGAGATAGAGAGAGAGGGAGGGGTGAGGGGGAGAGAGGGGAGAGAGGGAGAGATGGAGGAGTGAGGGAGAGAGAGACAGAGAGAGAGAGGGAGGAGTGAGGGGGAGAGAGGGAGAGAGGGAGGAGTGACAGGGAGAGAGAGAGGGAGAGAAGGGGGGAGTGAGGGTGAGAGAGGGGAGAGAGAGAGGGAGAGAGAGTGGGGGGAGTAAGGGAGAAAGAGGGGGGTGAGAGAGAGAGAGTGCTTGTTTTTATCTTGGTTATGTTTATCAATTAGGGTGTGTAGGTGTGAATTTATCTCCACCTTTAAAGATTGGGGTTATGAGTCCTTGGGCCTCATTTATCAAATGTGAATCCATCAGAAATGCATTTCCATAAATAATTCATCAAACTTTTCAGATGTCAGTTTTTTCATTGGGCACTGAAATGAAAGTGCGGTTCTAAAGCATTTTACATTTTGGTCATTTGGCAGGCGCAATTAATCCAAAGCGACTTACAAGTGCATATGTTCTTCCATAAGTTAAAGCAACACATCCATAACTAGTAAAATACACATGAAATGCTCTTCTAAACATACATTTTACAAAAACATATGTATGTCAGGGTTGGGCGGTAGTACCGGTTGTGGCCACCAGGGGTTTATTATTTTCACCTGGTCCTCATTAGTGCCAGGGGAGCCTACCTCCTGCGGGTATTTAAAGCACTCGCTGGCAATCGGTCGGCGCTTTGGTGTTAACTGTTCGCTCTTGCACCAAGCTGGTAAGCACGTGGTAGACTGTGTATTTGAGTCAGGTATCGTGCTGGTTCGGTTTTCTGTCATGTTCTTAAGAAAAGGTAAGGAAGGTGTTCAGTTTGCTCGTGCTGTATGCACTGCTGACGCCTTCCTAAAGGTTCTTTGTTTTGTTTTGATTTTATTTCTAGCTCGTGTGAGCTTGTGAGTGAGGGACGTTGTATTTGTATTTTGGTTTGTTTTTTCCTGAGCTGCATCTCAAGGATCTTTATTTTCTTGCCTAGTGTTTTTACTAGGGTGCAGTGCTCGCCTTTTAGCACTCATTTTGGTTGGGTTGTTCGCCCTGGTTTTTAAGGATTGCTTTATTTTTCTATTGCTGTTTTGGGCTGTTTCTCTTATTTGGTCGGAGTTGTCTCCAAGTTATTTTCTGTTTCCTTTACCTCCCGGGATTTTGTGGCAAACAGGTTCGCGTGTTCTCTTATAAGGGATTACCCTTAGTTGCTCCTGGCTCTCCGCCAGTCCCCGACACTACTATATATATTTTTTGGGTTAGACAAGAGGGGTAGGGATATGGGAAAGCAGGGGGGTGGGGGTAAATCAGGAGGGAGGACTAAGGTACAGTTTGAAGAGGTGTGTTTTTAGTCTACGTCGAAATAGGGGGAGGGATTCTGCTGTCCTGACAGTGGTAGGCAAGTCATTCCACCACTGAGGAACCAGAATGGAAAACAGGCGTGAACGTGCAGCTCGACCGCCAGCTGGGGAGTAGGGAGTGATCAAGGATTGTATGTAAGGTGGGGCAGTGCCCTTAGCAGCCTGAAATGCCATCACTAGGGCCTTGAAGTGGATGCGTGCGGCAAAAGGAAGCCAGTGGAGGCCAATGAGGAGCGGGGTGACATGAGCCGACCTGGGCTGACTGGTGATCAGGCAGGCTGCAGCATTCTGGACCAGCTGGAGGGGCTTGATGGCACAAGCTGGGAGACTGGCTAAGAGGGAGTTGCAGTAATCCAGGCGGGAAATGACGAGCGCCTGGACTAGGAGCTGGGTGGCTTTCTCCGTCAGGAGATGACGGATACGGCGTATATTATACAGAAAGAACCTGCAGGTTCTGGCAGTGGAGGATACATGTGGAGCCAGGGTGAAGCTGTTATCAAGAGTCACTCCAAGATTCTTTGCTGTACGGGAGGAGGAAACTACAAAGTCCTCAACAGTCAGTGAGAGGTCGATTGTCGGAGCGTGTTTTGTTGTTTTATTATTCCAGTCATTAATATTTTATTTCAAAATAAAAATTCTACAGATCCTGGAGCACTTGTTAAGATAGACATAATCATGAAAACCAATACAGACCAAGATATTTAAATTAAAAAAACTATCTCTTTAAAAAGCTGAAATTCCATGTATGGTGATTTATGATTAGTCACAAATTTTGTGCATGCGCCTTCGATTACTTGGTATTTATCGACATACACACGTGGAAACAAACAAAAGCTGTGTCAAGGCATCTTTCAATACACTTCATGAAACTTGTTCGTTTGTTTGCGATCAACAAACGAACGGGGGGTGGCTTGTAGTGTAGTGGTTAAGGTACATGACTGGGAGCCACAACATCAGTGGTTTGAATCCTGGTTGAGCCACAATAAATGATTTGCACAGCCGTTGGGCCCTTAACCCCACATTGCTCCCCGGGCGCTGCACTGTGGCTGCCCACTGCTCCTAAGAACTAGGATGGGTCAAATGCAGAGGCCAAATTACCCCACGGGGTTCAATAAAAGGTATATTATTATTACATATATATTTGCACACGGATTTCCGAAACTCTCTCTCCCTCTCTCTCTGTCTCTGTCTCTCTCTCTCTCTCCCCCCACTCTCTCTCTCAGGCAGGGAGGAGGATGTGAGGCTGGTGAATGGTGGCAGCCCCTGTGCTGGGAGAGTGGAGGTTTACCATGATGGAGAGTGGGGGACAGTGTGTGATGATGACTGGGACATGAGTGATGCTGGGGTGGTGTGCAGACAGCTGGGCTGTGGAGATGCTGTAGATGCACTAGGACAGGCTCACTTTGGACCAGGTTCTGGGAGAATATGGATGGCTGATGTGTCCTGCAGTGGATCAGAATCCTCACTGAAGCATTGTGGGTCACCAGGATGGGGCAAACATCACTGTAATCATGGAGAGGACGCTGGAGTGATCTGCTCAGGTAGGACTCAGTGTTATTCAGCTCTTACCAATGTTCTTAACCCAACTCAGCCCTCTGTATTTACATGAAGATATATTGCTTTTTATGAATGCACAGTCATAATAATACAGAGACATGCTGCTCATGTTTGTTCAGAATGGTACCTGAATGCTGTGCTGGTAAGTGTGTGCATTGTTACACTTACTGAACCAATCCAGAATTTACACAGTTACAGAATCTCTTATTTATGTTTCTCATGGTCTTTTTCCATAACTATTAGAATGTTTTTTAAGTCTGTCTGTAATTTACAGGTGATTGGCTCATCTCACATTGCAGTATACATGTGATTGGCTCATCTCACATTGCAGTATACATGTGATTGGCTCATCTCACATTGCAGTATACATGTGATTGGCTCATCTCACATTGCAGTATACATGAGATTGGCTCATCTCACACTGCTGTACTCCATGTATAATCGCTGTGCTGAATGTTGTCTCTGGAATAAGGTGCCGCTCATTCTGATGATTCTCTCTTTATTCTCTGTTTCACTGCAGCCCATCGAAAGGTCAGGCTGATGGGCGGGACTGACCTGTGCTCTGGGAGAGTAGAGGTGCATCATGGTAGCTCCTGGGGCACAGTGTGTGATGCTGACTTTGACCAGCGGGACGCAGAGGTTGTGTGCAGGTAGCTGGGCTGTGGGGCTCCTAAAGAACTGCGTGGGGCAGCTGCATTCGGCCAGGGCGAGGGCCAGGTGTGGGCAGAGGAGATTCAGTGTAGAGGCAACGAATCTCAGATTTACTTCTGCCCCACTGCACCCTCACAGAATCAACCCTGCTCCCATGGAAACGATGTGGGCCTGGTGTGTTCTGGTAAGAGGCCTCTCTGCAGTGCATTGTGATAGTTTCAACGATCATTTTATTATTATTGACCTTTATTTATACAGGGTAGGTTGACTGAGAACACATGCTCTTTTGCAGCAACGCCCTGTTAATGCCCCCCAAGTAGCCTAACCTGCATGTCTTTGTGTGGGGGGAGGAACCCAGATACCCAGAGGAAACCCACACAGACACGAGGAGAACATGGGCACTTATGGAAGAGGCTAACAGTGGGGTTAGCATCTGACAAACATATGAAATACTTCCCACAGATTGTATACACTTTTATTTAATGAAATCTTTATCTTGATCTCTTAGAGTCTTTATGAGTTCAATCTATGGGACATTTATTTCAAACATTGGTCTGATGCTAACCCCGTAAGTTTCCTTTAGTATCTTAGTGCTGGGCAGATGCTAACCCCACTGTGCTGTGTGTAGGGTACACAGAGTCCAGGCTGGCTGGCGGCCATGACATCTGCTCTGGTCGAGTGGAGCTGAAGTACCAGGATACCTGGTGGACAGTGTGTGATGCATGCTGGGATAGCAGGGCCTCCAATGTCCTCTGTCGGCAGCTGGGGTGTGGGACTGCAGTGGCAGTGCCAGGACAGACCTGGTTTGGAAATGGGAGTGGGCCAATCAGCCACGATGTGTTTGATTGCCGTGGTAACGAGACACGGCTCTCACAGTGTGCGGTTTCCTCTTGGAGCCGAGCTGCGTGCTCACGTGAACAAGAGGCTGGAGTCATCTGCAATGGTGAGTCATGTTCTCTGTGCTGTGTGCATGTGCACTGCCCACTGCCCACTGCATACTGCATACTGCATACTGCCCACTGCATATTGCATACACAATTTACCACACATTTACACCAGACCCAGTTCACACTGTTTCTCTCTCAGTGCTCAGTGCTCTCTCTCTGTGCTCTCTCTCAGTGCTCTCACTCAGTGCTCTCTCTCAGTGATCTCTCAGTGCTCAGTGCTCTCTCTCAGTGCTCTCTCTCAGTGATCTCTCAGTGCTCTTTCTCGATACTCTCTCTCAGTGCTCTCTTGCTATGCTCAGTGCTCCCTCTCTGTGCTCTCTCTCAGAACTCTCTGTGCTCAGTGCTCTCTCTGTGCTCTCTCTCAGTGCTCGGTGCTCTCCCTCAGAGATAATTGTGATGTAATCCTGTGCACATTAATGTGAGTAACACACAGAGGTGCAGTCTGTAATCCTGTGCACATTAATGTAAAACAAAGAGGTGCAGTCTGTAATCCTGTGCACATTAGTGTAACACACAGAGGTGCAGTCTGTAATCCTGTGCACATTAATGTAACACACAGAGGTGCAGTCTGTAACCCTGTGCACATTAGTGTGAGTAACACAAAGAGGTGCAGTCTGTAATTCTGTGCACATTAGTGTGAGAAACACACAGAGGTGCAGTCTGTAATCCTGTGCACATTAGTGTGAGTAACACAAAGAGGTGCAGTCTGTAATTCTGTGCACATTAGTGTGAGAAACACACAGAGGTGCAGTCTGTAATCCTGTGCACATTAATGTAACAGACAGAGGTGCAGTCTGTAACCCTGTGCACATTAGTGTGAGTAACACACAGAGGTGCAGTCTGTAATCCTGTGCACATTAGTGTAACACACAGAGGTGCAGTCTGTAATCCTGTGCACATTAGTGTAACACACAGAGGTGCAGTCTGTAATCCTGTGCACATTAGTGTGAGTAACACACAGAGGTGCAGTCTGTAATCTACTGTCTGTTCTGGCTCCACGGTGGTGGAACGAACTCCCCGTTGAGGTCAGAACTGTAGAATCTCTCCCCACCTTCAAGCGCAAGCTGAAGACACACCTCTTCAAGCAGCACCTCTCCCCATCCCTCCCTACCTCCCTGTGAACCTTAATTGTTGTCTCTGTGACTTGCTTTGTGTATCGGTATTTTTAGTTGGCTAGGTAAGCAGTGTTTGGATAGTTAACTTTGGTCACTTTTGCTCTGTTTGTTTGTTTGTTTGTTTGTTAAAAAAAAAAAAAAAATGGCCCTTGTCCTTATCTTTGTTGTACAGGTAGCAGTTGAAATTGTACTTCCCTCTAGGGTCTTTCAGCGAACTTATCCCTGGTTATGGGTATGCACTTTGTTGTACGTCGCTCTGGATAAGAGCGTCTGCCAAATGCCAATAATGTAATAGATTTAATCTATCTAGAGGAATTAGACAAGGTTGTGACAATAATGTAATGTAATGTAATCTTGTGCACATTAGTGTGAGTAACACACAGAGGTGCAGTCTGTAACCCTGTGCACATTAATGTAACACACAGAGGTGCAGTCTGTTGTCCTGTGCACATTAGTGTAACACACAGAGGTGCAGTCTGTAATCCTGTGCACATTAGTGTGAGTAACACACAGAGGTGCAGTCTGTAATCCTGTGCACATTAGTGTGAGTAACACACAGAGGTGCAGTCTGTAATCCTGTGCACATTAGTGTAACACACAGAGGTGCAGTCTGTAATCCTGTGCACATTAGTGTGAGTAACACACAGAGGTGCAGTCTGTAATCCTGTGCACATTAGTGTAACACACAGAGGTGCAGTCTGTAACCCTGTGTACATTAGCGTGAGTAACACACAGAGGTGCAGTCTGTAATCCTGTGCACATTAGCGTAACACACAGAGGTGCAGTCTGTAATCCTGTGCACATTAGCGTAACACACAGAGGTGCAGTCTGTAATCCTGTGCACATTAGCGTAACACACAGAGGTGCAGTCTGTAACCCTGTGCACATTTGTGTGAGTAACACACTTGGGATCCTCAGGCTCTGTTCTCTCCACTCTGGACGGGACGGTTCGGCTGGCTGGAGAGAGTGAGTGTGGGGGCCCAGTGGAGGTGTACTACCAGGAGACCTGGAGCAGAGTGGGGGGGTCCTGGAGCTCCAGGGAGGCGTCGGTGGCCTGCAGGCAGTTGGGCTGCGGCTCTGCGGTGCAGGTCTACAGCTCCTCTCCGTCTGGGACGGGGGCCAGTGACGTGTGTCTGACGGGGTTTGAGTGCTCCGGGAGAGAGTCTCACCTGGGGAACTGCAGCACTCCACACAATCTCACCTGCAGCTCCAGGGAACGGGTGTCCATCGTCTGCTCCAGTGAGTACAGCTTGCTGATCAACTGTCTCTGCAGTTTAGAGTTTTCATCAGATAGGTTCAAACAAGCAAGCCTGCATTTCAATGAAATGTCTCCCTCCCTCTCCAACCCCCTCTCTCAGACCGCCGGTCCCTCAGGCTGGTAGGGGGAGGGGGGCGCTGTGCGGGGCGGGTGGAGGTGCTCCACGGCGGTTCTTGGGGGACGGTTTGCGATGACTCCTGGGACCTGGAGGATGCTCAGGTGGTGTGCAGGCAGCTCCAGTGTGGGACGGCCCTCAGTGCCCCCCTACCCTCCTTCTTTGGGCCAGGAAATGGACGCGTCTGGCTGGATGAGGTGGGCTGTGTGGGGAACGAGACGTCCCTGTGGGACTGTCCCACAGCCGGATGGGGACAGACTGACTGCGGACACAAGGAGGACGTGGGGGTCGTGTGTTCAGGTGTGTAACTCACCAGAGACTCTAAATACTTTGCTCTTACACTGATACTAGATGTGTGTGAATTCATGAATCCTGGTTGGAGAGGAAATTCAGGGGTTTCGACAAAATCTTAGTCAAGTGATGAGAGCCATTGCAGGAGGGCAGTGATGAATGGAACACACAGCTTTTCATCCTGACGTATTCCTGCATTTGACTCTTAAGTTTGTATCCTCTGTCATTTATGCCAAGCTATTTCAAGTCATGTTTTTATTAAACCATTTCATCCCTAATTTATTTCTAATATTGTCATTGTAGAATTCAAGGAGATGAGACTGAGTGAAGGCTGTTCTGGGAATTTGGAGGTTTTCTATAATGGCACCTGGGGCAATGTGTGCTGGAATGGGATGGAGGAAGACACAGCTACTCTCATATGTCAGGAGCTGAACTGTGGGAACACGAGTAAAGTGTATAAAACAGGACCTAGAGAGGAATCTGCTCCAAACTGGCTGGATCATGTCCAATGTCGCCCACATGACTCCACTCTGTGGCAGTGCCCATCAGACTCTTGGGGTGAAAATAAGTGCGATAAAACAGTGGCTGTGCTCAGCTGTACAGGTAAACCCTCTCTCCACTGAAGACAGTATTTTTTTTAATTTATAGTTGATTTATATTAAATTATTTTGCCCACATCAAAGCGGAAGAGGATGAGAATGTCCCACGGAGCAAGTTGTCATGTTCCTCAGCGAAAAATCAGAGACCTTGCACAAGTAAGTTTTTATCGGCTGAATCCCATGATCTGTCAACATGCGATGAGGTATCAGCAGGCCAGCATGCAACTAAGTATCATTAGTCCCAAATCTCCTCCTGTGGGAACTGTCATGCATGCATGATGGTCATTGACTGTGTTGATGGTATTTCATGAAAAATAATGTAATTGTCATTGAGGAGAACGTTCTTCTACAATGAAGGAGGGGGGATTTGTATTTGATCAAAAATGAAATATCAAAGTAAACTGAATCATTTGCTAATTTGAATGTATAAAATTGCACAATGAACATAATGCATGTGAAAATCTGAATGAATTCACTTCAGTGTAATGAGATCAGCCATAATGTCAGTGGAGATGTGTCTGTAGATGTGAAACCGAATGAGATCAGCCATAATGTCAGTGGAGATGTGTCTGAAGATGTTAAACCTAATGAGATCAGCCATAATGTCAGTGGAGATGTGTCTGTAGATGTGAAACCGAATGAGATCAGCCATAATGTCAGTTGAGATGTGTCTGAAGATGATAAACCTCATGAGATCAGCCATAATGTCAGTGGAGATGTGTGTCTGTACATGTTAAACCTAATGAGATCAGCCATAATGTCAGTGGAGATGTGTGTAGGAGATGTTAAACCTAATGAGATCAGCCATAATGTCAGTGGAGATGTGTCTGTAGATGTTAAACCTAATGAGATCAGCCATAATGTCCATGGAGATGTGTCAGTGATGTTAAACCTAATGAGATCAGCCATAATGTCAGTGGAGATGTGTCTGTAGATGTTAAACCTAATGAGATCAGCCATAATGTCAGTGGAGATGTGTGTAGGAGATGTTAAACCTAATGAGATCAGCCATAATGTCAGTGGAGATGTGTCTGTAGATGTTAAACCTAATGAGATCAGCCATAATGTCCATGGAGATGTGTCAGTGATGTTAAACCTAATGAGATCAGCCATAATGTCAGTGGAGATGTGTGTAGGAGATGTTAAACCTAATGAGATCAGCCATAATGTCAGTGGAGATGTGTCTGTAGATGTTAAACCTAATGGGATCAGCCATAATGTCCATGGAGATGTGTCAGTGATGTTAAACCTAATGAGATCAGTCATAATGTCAGTGGAGATGTGTGTAGGTGATGTTAAACCTAATGAGATCAGCCATAATGTCAGTGGAGATGTGTCTCTAGATGGTAAACCTAATGAGATCAGCCATAATGTCTGTGGAGATGTGTCTGTAGATGTTAAACCTAATGAGATCAGCCATAATGTCAGTGGAGATGTGTGTAGGTGATGTTAAACCTAATGAGATCAGCCATAATGTCAGTGGAGATGTGTCTAGATGTTAAACCTAATGAGATCAGCCATAATGTCAGTGGAGATGTGTGTCGGTGATGTTAAACCTAATGAGATCAGCCGTAATGTCAGTGGAGATGTGTCTGTGGATGTTAAGCCTAATGAGATCAGTCATAATGTCAGTGGAGATGTGTCTGTAGATGTTAAACCTAATGAGATCAGCCATAATGTCAGTGGAGATGTGTGTAGGTGATGTTAAACCTAATGAGATCAGCCGTAATGTCAGTGGAGATGTGTCTGTAGAAGTTAAACCTAATGAGATCAGCCATAATTTCAGTGGAGATGTGTGTAGGAGATGTTAAACCTAATGAGATCAGCCATAATGTCAGTGGAGATGTGTCTGTAGATGTTAAACCTAATGAGATCAGCCATAATGTCTGTGGAGATGTGTCTGTAGATGTTAAACCGAATGAGATCAGCCATAATGTCAGTGGAGATGTGTCTGTAGATCTTAAACCTAATGAGGTCAGCCATAATGTCAGTGGAGATGTGTCTGTGGATGGTAAACCTAATGAGATCAGTCATAATGTCAGTGACGATGTGTGTAGGTGATGTTAAACCTAATGAGATCAGCCATAATGTCAGTGGAGATGTGTCTGTGGATGTTAAACCTAATGAGATCAGTCATAATGTCAGTGGAGATGTGTGTAGGTGATGTTAAACCTAATGAGATCAGCCATAATGTCAGTGGAGATGTGTCTGTAGATGTTAAACCTAATGAGATCAGCCATAATGTCAGTGGAGATGCGTCGGTAGATGTTAAACCTAATGAGGTCAGCCATAATGTCAGTGGAGATGTGTCTGTGGATGTTAAACCTAATGAGATCAGTCATAATGTCAGTGGAGATGTGTGTAGGTGATGTTAAACCTAATGAGATCAGCCATAATGTCAGTGGAGATGTGTCTGTAGATGTTAAACCTAATGAGATCAGCCATAATGTCTGTGGAGATGTGTCTGTAGATGTTAAACCGAATGAGATCAGCCATAATGTCAGTGGAGATGTGTCTGTAGATCTTAAACCTAATGAGGTCAGCCATAATGTCAGTGGAGATGTGTCTGTGGATGGTAAACCTAATGAGATCAGTCATAATGTCAGTGACGATGTGTGTAGGTGATGTTAAACCTAATGAGATCAGCCATAATGTCAGTGGAGATGTGTCTGTGGATGTTAAACCTAATGAGATCAGTCATAATGTCAGTGGAGATGTGTGTAGGTGATGTTAAACCTAATGAGATCAGCCATAATGTCAGTGGAGATGTGTCTGTAGATGTTAAACCTAATGAGATCAGCCATAATGTCAGTGGAGATGCGTCGGTAGATGTTAAACCTAATGAGGTCAGCCATAATGTCCGTGGAGATGTGTGCAGAGATGTTAAACCTGATGAGATCAGCCATAATGTCAGTGGAGATGTGTCTGTAGATGTTAAACCTAACGAGATCAGTCATAATGTCAGTGGAGATGTGTGTAGGTGATGTTAAACCTCATGAGATCCGTCATAATGTCAGTGGAGATGTGTGTAGGCGATGTTAAACCTAATGAGATCAGCTATAATGTCAGTGGAGATGTGTCTGTAGATGTTAAACCAAATGAGATCAGCCATAATGTCAGTGGAGATGTGTCTGTAGATGTTAAACCTAATGAGATCAGCCATAATGTCAGTGGAGATGTGTCTGTACATGTTAAACCATAGAGATGTCAGTGGAGATGTGTGTAGGAGATGTTAAGCATATTGAGGCTGCTCAGTTCATCTGTGGCTCCTGCTCTAGATCACTGGCCCCTCCGGGTGGTGGGGGGGGCAGGCGGGTGCTCTGGGAGGCTGGAGGTGTTCCATGGGGGCTCCTGGCGGTCGGTGTGTGGAGACTCCTGGGACATGATGGATGCCCGTGTGGTGTGCAGACAGCTGGGCTGTGTGTTAGCACAGGGGGCTCCTGGTAATGCTACTTTTGGGATTGGGAATGGCACCCTCTGGCTGACTGAGGTGAACTGCAGGGGCACTGAGCTGCACCTGTGGGACTGCCCACACTCTGTGCACAGCAGCTGCCGATCGCAGAACCAGGCTGGGGTCACCTGCACAGGTGAGCCTGCACCTCCACATCGCACCTGGTCCAGTGGCAGCTTCTGTGAAGATGAATCACTGTGGCCCTGACAGAAACACACATCCACACGCCTAGGAGCGGCTTAAAGATCCACCCCGCATCACACCTCTACGATTACTTTACTTCCACAATCACTCAGAATGCAAGCAGAAATAATGCCTTGGAGCTACATTTAACTTCTTCACAAGCCCTTTATCAGGGGAGCTTACAGACGTGTCTGCGTACATGAAGGCAGAGAGAACACCATCAGGGTCACAACCCAAACCAGTGGGCAGGAACAGTCTTTAGTGCTAACTACCACTCCATATCTGAGTGTTCACTCTCAATGGTTATTCCTCTGTATTAGGACAGAAACCTAGAGGATTACATTCTGTCTGGTGTGGCTGCCTGAAGTCTCTTAATACTCACATCAAGCTAGCAGTTTGCTAAAATGAAATTGGCAGTTTTTTGTACAGTCAAAAAAAAACATCTACACCGATGAGCCAACGCATTTTGACCACCTAAGGACCTGAGCGACCGTGACAAGGGCCAAGTTGTCAAGGCCAGATAACTGGGTTGGAGCATCTCTGAAACGGAAAAGCTTTTAGTCCAGGGCAGCTACACCTTGCACCTTACTGACTGCAAGGATCTGCTGCTAACATCTTGGTGACAGACACCACAGCCCACCTTCAGAGGGCTCATAATGTTTTGGCTCATCGGTACAGTCTTGTACAGAAAGCACAACTTCAGCAAACATTTGTATCTACGTTAACGCTAAACTTAGTCTTGCATCTGTTTTATATTATTGCACTGGGTATCTTGGGGAATGACTAATGGCAGATCGGGGCTTTGCTTTGAGGGGCAGCGAGGCTGCACCAGTAAAGTAAATGACAGGGAGTGCTCAGCTGGTGGAAGCACAGCTAGGCGGTTCTTGTGTGTCCTGGCGTGCCCATTGTAGGTGCCTGCTGATGCCCAGCACCTCGTCTTCCTCCTTTACAGCTGTGACCACGCCCACGCCACCCACGCCCATGCCGCCCATGTCCAAGAGTCCTGTGTCCACACGTCCCGTGTCCAAGCGTCATGTGTTCAAGTGATTTGAGACAACTTGCCCACTCTGATGTGTGTGATAATTAGCGAGATTTGAGACAACGTGCCCCACTCTGATGTGAGTGATAATTAGGGTGATTTGAGACAACTTGCCCCACTCTGACGTGTGTGCTCATTAGGGCGATTTGAGACAACTTGTCCCATTCTGATGTGAGTGGTACCTAGGGTGATTTGAGACAACTTGCCCCACTCTGACGTGTGTGATAATTAGGGAGATGTGGAACAAGTTGACCCACTCTGATGTGTGTGATCATTAGGGCGATTTGAGACAACTTGCCCCACTCTGACGTGTGTGATAATTATTCTGCTGTGTGAGGGTCCTGAGATTACACCACAAGTCTCCACAAGTCCCCACAAGTCTCCACAAGTCTCCACAAGCCTCCACAAGTCTCCACAAGCCTCCACAAGTCTCCTTGCTTTCAGGGGACCTGGTGATGGAGGACGCCGCAGAGAGCTACGATGATGTCATCACTGCTGTGGATGCGCACCCAGACAGTGTGGCAGGTGAGTGTTTTCATTGGCCGGGGCGATCATTCACCACTTTCTCCTCCTGAATACATCTGTTTGCATTCAGTGTTCTGTATCGTCCTAATGAGTGGCTTGTGTTAACCCTGTGGAAATCTCTCAATCAAGTTTTTCACATTAATTAACGAGAACAGGCCTTTCAGCCTGGCAATGATCGCCTTTTCCTCCCACTAAAGTGCACCTTATGCTTTGTTTCCCTGCAAACTAGTCTGTTTTGATTTGATCACATAAAACAGGTCTTGAGTGTGGTGTAGTCCAGCCATGGACTTGGAAATAACTTTTAAAGTTGTTCCCCCAATGCTTAATGTCACCACTACAACCTGCAAAGCCCATATGACCATTATAAGGGCTGGATAGTGTTCCCAGTTTAACCAGCTCGGCTGCTGCTTCTGTCTGTTTAAGGGGAGCTGGCCGACGGAGACGCACCAGAGTACTATGATGATGTCATCACCACCCAGCAGAGCCCGGAGGCTTTTTCAGGTTGAGTTTCTCTGGTTGCAGATGAATGTCAGAGCGAAACACAAACTGTCACCAAACTCATCGTCTTCTGCTCAGGGGGGTTGTGTGTCTGACTGCAGCCGTGTGATTTTCATTATTAATGTTCCGTTTACATTCCGCGTTTTGATGCTAAGTTCATTATTCCATTTCCTCCAGCTGCCAGTGGGATGGACTATGATGATGTGGGGGAGGAGCCACCTGAAAGAGCATTCTGAGATTTTGTGGGAGGAAGTGCCCGCCCAGCAGTTTGGATCGCACAGCATACAGCATACACACAGCTAAAGGAAAATGTTTTAATATAAAACCACATCCTCGTAGATCAGCCATTCATCAATGAGTAATTCCTTAGCTTGCTCATGAATCAGGACATTGAAAGTTGATACTTTTACACATTGGATATAGCAGCTTGCCAGATGATCATGTGATTAAATATGGGACAATGGATTGCATTTTTTGGTATGTAAGAATGAAAACAATTATCTTTAGCCTGTGTAGGCCTTTGCTTTAGACGTGTGTGTATTTCCATCAAACCCTTTCAGTTGTGGCTGCTATGTGCATCATATGTGGGTTAGAGCTGTCCGTGTTGGCTCTCTGATCGACACATGGCTGCCTTGTATTCAAACCTATTGCATACTCCTGTCATTACTGCTATTGCACACTACTGTCATTACTACTATTTTGTTCGAACAGAACTTTTTCCTGGGTGAATTTACAAATCTTTTCCCAATGATACACATATTTTCAATAACAGAAATACCGTAAATCCTCAAATTGTGGCCGGGTCTTTTATTTAAAAAAGCAAAAGCACAGGCGTTTATTTGGGGCAGGCTTGTATTCGAGGCAGGCCTTTATTTCTTATTTGGCTTCTGTTGTAGAATTTTATTCTTAGAAATAAAGTAAAAGGCTACGCTTAAAGTGGGCCAACAGTGTTCAACACTTCCTGTAACCATTGAGAAACGCAACTTGAGTAGCTAAACCATTAATGAAAGCCAAAACAGATGCGTCTTCATAAAATACCAACTTGCCAGACACACCTTCATGAACAATAACAAATTAGCGTAGATAACAGCAAGTTAAGGATGTTTTTTTCCTAAAATGCGTTTTATTGTGAGACATGCGTTTCGTTTGGAGCACCATACCAAATAGCAAATTCTGACCCTCAATATCTCACGCGTTTCAAAACCAATCTCAATGCCACCTAGGGCATTAGGACTCTTCTTGTCCTGGAGCTCTGCCATCCTGAAGGTTTTCCATGAGATATGTCTTAAATTGGAGACACAGTTACACCCAATCTTTGGTCAATTGAAAAAAACGAACAGTGCTTACAGCCACACTTTTAACATGATCCAATCAAGTTGCCATGGCGACCCTGCCCTGCTGGACTGCTTGGCCGCAGCCCTGCTTGCAGGTTTAATTAACTTAATTAGCCTAGAGCATATAGAAACACGACAAAACCAATGATCACCACTTTATTAAATTCTGAAGGTCTCGAAAAAAATCTACGGGTCAAATTTGACAGGGGAGAGAATATTGACTGTCGACAAGACGAACACGACAACTGTAACTTTCGCTTTAAGGGAATTAATGTATTGAAACGCCGCGCTTGTTGGGGAACCGGGAGGCACGCTATAGTGCGAGCACAGCGGGTAAGGATTAAAACGAATAACAAAATGTGAAACTAGTTTTACTGACCTTTTACTTATCCTAGTGCTGTGGCCAGCCACTGTTTATGAGTGAGGTTTTAACTGCTATCCGTTCTTCTCCTTCTTCTTCTACTACTGCTACTACTACTACTACGGCGGGCTGAAACAATTATTTATAAGGTGCATACCGCCACCTACTGTACCGCAGTATGTAGTATGGTATATTGCTCAGGACGACTTTATAGCATTATCACTCACTAAACTTTATGGTATAATCTCATCTCCTTCAGATATTCCACAACCGTTTTCTGTGTGTCCTGTACCCCGCCTCCTGTTGTTCCCAGAATACCCACAGGATTCCATTCTCTTCCTGCCTTACCTATATTTTGCGCTAGTCTTATCCTCTCTTCCCTATACTTTCGACATTGCATGAGTACACGTTCCGCATTCTCTGTTCTTTTACATTCCGAGCATTCATCTGATATACTTTTTCCTGTTAAATACAGTGTTTTATTTAATCGTTTGTGGCTGAACCTTAGTCTAGTTATAACTGCTTCCTCCCTTCTGCTTCCTCTAAACACACCCTGTGCATTGATGGTTTTCTGCACGCTATAATATTTATTTCCGCTGTTGTCCCTGTCCCATCTATCCTGCCATTTATTCATTGTTTCTCTCTTGAGCATCGCCTTAATTTCTCCTTTGCCAAAAGGTATGTCTATGACATCTCTCATCCTGGTTGCTTTTTTGGCGATTTTATCTGCTCCTTCGTTCCCTTTTATGCCTACACTTTGCTGGATTTCCAGCATTATATCTTCCCAAGTGGATTTCATATTTTGTATACTGAGGAGCACTGCTACTGAATCAACACAGCATACCACTCTGTCTGGTCTCACGTCCTCCACCCACTGTAGGCCTATGATGACCGCCATCATTTCTGCTGACTGACATCTGATCTGGTATTCTTTTCCCTATACTAACATTCATTGAGGGTATATATATTCCAATGCCTACTTCATCCTTTTTATCTTTGGACCCGTCTGTATACATATCTAAGTAATTATAGTATATATATATATATATATATATATATCTGCTTCTTATATAATATATACAATCTTATATAACGGCCATACATCCTTCCCCACTCTCTTCCCAGTCTCTTTTTATTTCCATGGTGTTTAGCTCTCTATCTCTCCCTTTCTCTATCTCTCCCTCTCACACTATCTGTCTATCGCTCTCTATCTCTCCCTTTCTCTATCTCTGCCTCTCACACTATCTGTCTATCGCTCTCTCTCTCTCCCTCAAACACTATCTGTCTATCGCTCTCTCTCTCTCTCCCTCTCACACTATCTGTCTATCGCTCTCTCTCTCTCCCTCTCACACTATCTGTCTATCGCTCTCTTTCTCTCTCCCTCTCACACTATCTGTCTATCGCTCTCTCTCTCTCCCTCTCACACTATCTGTCTATCGCTCTCTTTCTCTCCCTCTCACACTATCTGTCTATCGCTCTCTCTCTCTCCCTCTCACACTATCTGTCTATCGCTCTCTTTCTCTCCCTCTCACACTATCTGTCTATCGCTCTCTCTCTCTCCCTCTCACACTCTCTGTCTATCTCTCTCTCTCTCCCTCTCACACTATCTGTCTATTGCTCTCTCTCTCCCTCTCACACTATCTGTCTATCGCTCTCTCTCTCTCCCTCTCACACTATCTGTCTATCGCTCTCTCTCTCTCCCTCACACACTATCTGTCTATCGCTCTCTCTCTCTCCCTCTCACACTATCTGTCTATCGCTCTCTCTCTCTCCCTCTCACACTATCTGTCTATCGCTCTCTCTCTCTCACTCTCACACTCAAAAGAATAGCCCTCGCTCAGTCATCAAAACTGCTCTTCATAATATTATGTCCACATACAGCATCACATGAACTCATTTCTTTCTCACAGAAAAGCACATTACAATGATTTAGCTGATGCTTTTTTTATCCAAAGCCACTTACAGTTGATGAGACTAAGCAGGGGCCAATCTCCCCTGTAGTAGAGTCAATCTAAGCTAAAAAAGGGCCCAACCCAGGAGAAATTGCAATAGTAATGTGATATAGTTTGTATTGGTCCTAATACCCACATCATATATTAAAAGTTTACCTTCATGGATTTAGTGGAACAGTTTGTGCCACACTGCTCATATGGGTATAAATTGTTCCCGATAGACATAGTTAAAATATAAATATATCAAAAGTATAAAAGTGTGTCCCCTAGAGGTTAAGTTGTAAAACTGCAACATTTGAAACATTCTAACAAAACGGCTGTCTCCCACTGTCTTTTCGAACAATTTCAAGAATTTTCCAAGTAAAGACCCGTAGTAGTTTTTCCCTTATTATAAAAATGTTTAGTGATAGAAAACTTTCATCGGCTAATTAAAAGAAAAAAGTATAACACACTTGATTTGGAGGGGTTTGTTTCATCACTAGGTAATGAGTACATTACAAGTGTGCTAAGATTTTCTTGATCAGAAGCTTGTTTAGAAAGGATAACAAAATTTTACTTCAATAAAATCAATGCTTGGGTTTCAGAGTGATATTTGCTTCAAAAGATTGTTCCAGGGGAAAATGGCTACAGTGGTGTGAAAAAGTGTTTGCCCCCTTCCTGATTTCTTTTTTTTTGCATGTTTGTCACACTTAAATGTTTCAAATCATCAAACAAATTTAAATATTAGTCAAAGACAACACAAGTAAACACAAAATGCAGTTTTTAAATGAAGGTTTTTATTATTAAGGGAGAAAAAAAATCCAAACCTACATGGCCCTGTGTGAAAAAGTGATTGCCCCCTAAACCTAATAACTGGTTGGGCCACCCTTAGCAGCAACAACTGCAATCAAGCGTTTGCGATAACTTGCAATGAGTGTTACAGCGCTGTGGAGGAATTTTGGCCCACTCATCTTTGCAGAATTGTTGTAATTCAGCCACATTGGAGGGTTTTCAAGCATGAACCGCCTTTTTAAGGTCATGCCACAGCATCTCAATAGGATTCAGGTCAGGACTTTGACTAGGCAACTCCAAAGTCTTCATTTTGTTTTTCTTCAGCCATTCAGAGGTGGACTTGCTGGTGTGTTTTGGATCATTGTCCTGCTGCAGAACCCAAGTTCGTTTCAGCTTGAGGTCACGAACAGATGGCCAGACATTCTCCTTCAGGAATTCATGGTTCCATTTATCACAGCAAGTCTTCCAGGTCCTGAAGCAGCAAAACAGCCCCAGACCATCACACTACCACCACCATATTTTACCGTTGGTATGATGTTCTTTTTCTGAAATGCGGTGTTACTTTTAGGCCAGATGTAATTTAATAGAAAATAGGCTAGGCGGAGCTCATGAGACTCTTTAGGGTCGCGTTTCGGTGCCAGTAAACCGGCGTAAATACAAACTCCAAAAAACTCCGTAAAATGAGGCGCTTTCTTGACATGAGGAAGCAGTTGGGGGGCGGGGGAACGCCGTATTGAACACCTAAATGTATAGACACGTTCAGTTAAATGCGAATTGTGACCCTCTCGGCGTTCCACAGCAGAGTAAAAATTCCAAGCCTTATCCCCACCAGTGATGCTGATAAATTGTCTACAATTATGCATGAAACACAGATGGCATCTACGAAAAAAAATACGGACGGAAAACATTACTTTAAAATAAGGTTAAGTGGCTCTTAAAAGAGCCGGGTGGCTTTTTTGATTCCTTGCAAACAACCTCAAGCACGCTCTCCACGAATGCGGCGAGCCAGCTGGATATCCTTGGGCATGATAGTCACTCGCTTAGCGTGAATGGCGCACAGATTAGTGTCCTCGAACAGACCAACCAGATAAGCCTCACTGGCCTCCTGCAGAGCCATCACAGCGGAGCTTTGGAAGCGCAGATCGGTCTTGAAATCCTAAGCGATCTCTCGCACAAGGCGCTGGAAGGGCAGCTTGCGAATCAAAAGCTCAGTAGATTTCTGATAGCGGCGGATTTCTCGCAAAGCTACAGTGCCAGGCCTGTAACGATGAGGTTTCTTCACACCGCCTGTGGCTGGCGCGCTCTTACGTGCAGCCTTAGTGGCGAGCTGCTTCCTGGGCGCTTTGCCACCGGTAGACTTACGTGCTGTCTGCTTTGTTCTAGCCATTGCTTCTAATTCTAATTCTGATTTTCAGAATTACTGTCATCCCCCGCCGACACACGCCTTTAAACTATATCATAGAGGAGCTGATTGGATAAGATTTTACAGACCCCTATTGGCCCTGAGCTTGCCTTCATTCCCCAAGGCTATTGGATCGTTTCTTCAGCTTCCTCTGCCGCCAAAAGTGAACTTTTCTTTCACCGCCTTTGACTATGTAGTTCTACATTGCGTACGTTCGCGGGAAACATTGCTAAAGCGAGCCAAACAAAACCGCCAGTAACAATAAATGCAATTATTCGCCGTATTAGTGTTACTGGCTATGTATCCACTTTCACGAATCAGCTTACTCTTAAATTGACGTCCTATATTGGGAAAGAAATCCCATATTTTATTCTTCATGGTTGTGGTTAGTGATTTATTTCGAACATGCATAGCTTAAGGGGAGCGATCACCTTCAAAGTATTTAAGCATCAAAAGCGCAATTGAATTAACTGCAATTGCGATAAATTCGCATGCGAAGTACGGAAACTTCACGGTCATTAATAAAAATTGTCGTGTAATTGAGTACAAATGGCAGCTTTGTGCATTTTAGACAGATGTTGGGTGGCTCTGAAAAGAGCCTTTGAGTTAAGTTTTTGTGGGGACGATGCAGAAATCACTTTGTCTTCGCTGCCTTTTCGGTCTTCTTGGGGAGCAGCACGGCCTGGATGTTCGGCAGGACTCCTCCCTGAGCGATGGTGACGCCTCCAAGGAGCTTGTTCAACTCTTCGTCGTTCCGTACTGCCAGCTGCAGATGTCTGGGAATGATGCGGGTTTTCTTGTTGTCTCGGGCAGCGTTACCAGCCAACTCCAGGATCTCAGCGGTCAGATATTCAAGCACAGCGGCCAGATAGACTGGAGCACCGGCACCAACACGCTGGGCATAATTTCCTTTACGCAGCAGTCGGTGAACACGACCAACCGGGAACTGGAGTCCAGCCCTCGAGGAGCGGGTTTTGGCCTTTGCCCTCGTTTTCCCACCAGTCTTGCCTCTACCACTCATTTTTAATGTCGAATCAAAGTTAAAAATAACGCTAGTTATACGCCAGCGTCTTTCTTATAGCAACACTCTGCTCATCCATTGGCTGCAGCGTTGACGCGAGTCCGTCCAATCAAATCAGAATACATTTTTTCGACGTAGCTCCCGTCCTAGAATAACTGAATTGAATGGAAGCCTCCGTTGTTGGCCTACTTTCTGAAAACCTGAACATGTAAAACTAAGGCTCTATTAATGTTAAAGACCTGAACATGTGAAACTAAGGCTCTATTAATATTAAAGACCTGAAAACTGCAAGAAACAACCATTTTGGAGGGCAGGGGCTCAAGCACAAAAAAGGGGCACTCACCCCTCCGACACCGCCATCCATAATCACATACTATGTTCATAACATGGGACATCATCTGCAGGCTCTTGATCAAGTGAGAATATATCTCTCCAAATCAGAATAATCTTTTGCTGTACTTTCATCTGCCTACTTCTTCTAGCTGGCCTGATCCTTGAAAGGAGGGAGCGGCTACTCTGGGCTGCCTGCTGTAGCTCCCTTCTTTTTCTTAAGCCCTTCCTTTCTAGGCATGGTCTGCAACTAGCAGAGCAGATTATTAAAATTAATCAATGACATGCTTATCCCAAACACAAATTCAAAACCCAGACCTGGACCAAAATGTCAGCATAGAGTTGTTCTGACCTATGACCTGTTTTACCTTTCATTATAAGTCATGATAAGCTTCTCGATCAGCAGGCCTACTCTGACATGCTTAATACATAAGCCCCCTGAATTTTGGGTTTCAAAATTCCTTCTGTATTCATGTTCTGTATCATTTTGTGAGACTGCATATATTTTATAAATTACACATACTGAGAGGAAAATAAACCACAGTTTTATATTCAAACAAACACACACATGGGCTAGGCAGAATTTCTTTCCACAAAAAAAATATTTCTGTCTGTTTTGGAACACGTTTGTTTTAAAATATCACTGGAGTATCACTGGAGTTACCACTACAGGAAATGTTCATGTTCAAGCTGTACTATTTTTGTCTATCTTTTATATGGATTCATATGAATATTTAATGAACTTTAAAATACTAATTGTCAAAGGTAAAACAAGTAAAAACAATTGATGAATACAATTTATTTTGAACAGACATTACAATATTTTTGTTTTTACACAAATCTGAAATTAATGAAGACTGAACAATAACATTTTATAAACAAACACAAAACATACTATATGAAGTATCAAAGAGCCCTTTTTGTAAAGACAAAAAGTCACCCAAAGTAACACCAGTCATATAAGTAACACCTTTGGTGGCAAAGTTACCATGAAAAATATTTTACAAACAAATGATTTTGTAACAACAACTATTCTGGATCCGGGAGTACCCCTGTATGCTGTTTTTAGTTTCAACCCCAATTGCCATCAAATAGTTTTAACAATCTGCTATTTTTTCTTAATTAGGTGCTTTTCATTTTAAGATTATTTCAACAACATTACGCCAGACATAGTTTTCCAATGTTATAAATCATAAAAATGACCGCGTTCATATTGTGCTTATTATTGCATCATCTTGTAATCAAGACTTCCAAGCTCTGCAGGAAATCCCCAAATACCTGGCGAGTGCTGGAGGCGGGCTTTAGCGAGCTGCCTTTTGACGCAGGCTTCAATCAGGTCGTCTTGGCGCAGATACATCCATGTTTAGCTGGCGGCCTTTCTTTGTAAAGGCAGAACTCGATTATTTGAAGCATGTCTGGGCGCGGTAAAGGTGGAAAAGGTCTGGGGAAAGGAGGCGCCAAGCGTCATCGCAAAGTTCTCCGTGATAACATTCAGGGGATTACGAAGCCAGCGATTCGTCGTTTAGCTCGCCGTGGAGGAGTAAAGCGTATATCCGGTCTCATTTACGAAGAGACTCGTGGAGTCCTGAAGGTGTTTTTGGAGAATGTGATCCGCGATGCCGTCACCTACACTGAGCACGCCAAGAGAAAGACCGTCACCGCTATGGATGTTGTTTATGCTCTGAAGCGTCAGGGTCGCACTCTGTATGGCTTCGGTGGGTGAACGTTAACGCTCATTAAATACTTTCTGAAACTACCCAAAGGTTCTTCTCGGAGCCACCCACTCCTACGATTAAAAAGTCGAATTTCCTCATTCTGTTTCCCTGTTAATGTAATTTTACAACGCCATGTGCTTATTGCTTTGTCTAACATTTTTCTTGTCGCAGAGAAATCCTCGTAGGGAATCTCCGTTAAATGCTTTCGGCTGTAAACCGTAAGGAAACGCGCCAATAGTCGCTTGCTATTTTGTCAATTTATCTACTGAGATTTTAACCCTATTGCTGTATATAATCGCTCTTCTGTATACACTCGCGTATTGGTAATGCATGAGGCGGTGATAACCTGAGCAAGCACATTTCACCGTTAAAATATGATTCTGGTTCTTCTGGGATAATTGAGTAGTGGTACATGTATTTGAAAAATGTTCATGTTTTTATGTGAGCATAGTTCTAAGCATTTTTTTGTTCGAAGGGACTTTGCTTCGTGAGTATGGAACTGCAATTTTACGATTTTATTAAATGTAAGAAGTGGATGAATTTAAAACGCAGAATAAAATGAAAATTGGTGGTGGGGGTTGTTCCTTTGTTTTATTTTTTTTATTTTTTTATTTTTTTTTGCAGTCCCGCCATATTCAACCAATAGATTTTGAAAATAGGAAATCGTCAAAAAACAGCATGCAATCGGTCTGACGTCACCGGTCATTGGCTGTTGTACCTAACAACCATGTAGCAACTGACTAGTAATACTCCAGCGTCTTATATTCTAATATAAAGTATATATGCTTCATGTTCTTCCATTAAACCAATTCCCTGTCATAGTGCAATAGCACCACACCTCACCTCTCTTGATAGCTGTAATGAGTACCCAGCAACCACCTAGTAACACCATAATAAAAACCACCTAGTAACACCCTATTAAAAACATAGTAACAACTTGATAACACCCAGGTAACCCCCTAACAAACCTTAGCAACCACCAAGTAATGCCTTGGCAAACTTGGCCCAAGCAACCACCTCATGGCAACCTCACAACCAACTAGTTTACAATATAGATCCTTTAGACTGAGATACTAAAGAGAAACTAAATAAAGTAAAATATTATTGCCAATTGATTTTGATTTTATTTACAGTTATTGTTATGGGTGCCAATAATTTGGACAGAAATTGCTATCAAATAAAAGGTGAGATTACTTAATAAAAAACATTGAAACATGAGAGTAATGCAAATGTATTGAAATGAAAGTACAGTGCATCCGGAAAGTATTCACAGCGCTTCACTTTTCCCACATTTTATGTTACAGCCTTATTCAAAAATGGAATAAATTCATTTTTCCCCTCAAAGTTCTACATACAACACCCCATAATGACAACATGAAAGAAGTTTTTTTTTTATTTTTGCAAATTTATTAAAAATAAAAAACTTAGAAATCACATGTACATAAGTATTCACAGCCTTTGTTCAATACTTTGTTGATGCACCTTTGGCAGCAATTACAGCCTCAAGTCTTTTTGAATATGATGCCACAAGCTTGGCACACCTATCCTTGGGCAGTTTCGCCCATTCCTCTTTGCAGCACCTCTCAAGCTCCATCAGGTTGGATGGGGAGTGTCGGTGCACAGCCATTTTCAGATCTCTCCAGAGAATCGGATTCAAGTCTGGGCTCTGGCTGGGCCACTCAAGGACATTCACAGAGTTGTCCTGAAGCCACTCCTTTGATATCTTGGCTGTGTGCTTAGGGTCATTGTCCTGCTGAAAGATGAACCGTCACCCCAGTCTGAGGTCAAGAGCGCTCTGGAGCAGGTTTTTATCCAGGATGTCTCTGTACATTGCTGCATTCATCTTTCCCTCAATCCTGACTGGTCTCCCAGTTCCTGCCGCTGAAAAACATCCCCACAGCATGATGCTTCCACCATGCTTCACTGTAGGGATGGTATTGGCCAGGTGATGAGCGGTGCCTGGTTTCCTCCAAAGATGACACCTGGCATTCACGTCAAAGAGTTCAATCTTTGTCTCATCAGACTCATGGTTCAGGTGCCTTTTGGCAAACTTCAGGCGGGCTGCCATGTGCCTTTTACTAAGGAGTGGCTTCCGTCTGGCCACTCTACCATACAGGCCTGATTGGTGGATTGCTGCAGAGATGGTTGTCCTTCTGGAAGGTTCTCCTCTCTCCACAACGCTGGAGCTCTGACAGTGACCATTGGGTTCTTGGTCACCTCCCTGACCAAGGCCCTTCTCCCCCGATTGTTCAGTTTAGACGGGCGGCCAGCTCTAGGAAGAGTCCTGATGGTTCTGAACTTCTTCCATTTATGGATGATGGAGGCCACTGTGCCCATTGGGACCTTCAAAGCAGCAGAAATTTTTCTATACCCTTCCCCAGATTTGTGCCTCGAGACAATCCTGTCTCGGAGGTCTACAGACAATTCCTTTGACTTCATGCTTGGTTTGTGCTCCGACATGCACTGTCAACTGTGGGATCTTATATAGACAGGTGTGTGCCTTTCCAAATCATGTCCAGTCAACTGAATTTACCACAGGTGGACTCCAATTAAGCTGTAGAAACATCTAATGGTTGATCAGTGGAAACAGGATGCACCTCAGCTCAATTTTGAGCTTCGTGGGAAAGGCTGTGAATACTTATGTACATGTGATTTCTTAGTTTTTTATTTTTAATAAATTTGCACAAATTAAAAAAAAACTTCTTTCATGTTGTCATTATGGGGTTTTGTGTGTAGAATCTTGAGGAAAAAAATGAATTTATTCAATTTTGGAATAAGGCTGTAACATAACAAAATGTGGGAAAAGTGAAGCGCTGTGAATACTTTCCGGATGCACTGTATATCGTTTTTCCATATGTTTGAACATCGATTATTATCTGTGTTTATTATATGCAGCCTTCTTTCTTCCTTTTTATTAATAATTCTGCAGCTCACTACATGTGGAACAAAAAAAAAAATGGCCCTTGTCCTTATCTTTGTTGTACAGGTAGCAGTTAAAATTGTACTTCCCTCTAGGGTCTTTCAGCGAACTTATCCCTGGTTATGAGTATGCACTTTGTTGTACGTCGCTCTGGATAAGAGCGTCTGCCAAATGCCAATAATGTAATGTAATGTAATGGAACAGGCTTATATGTGTGTTCAGCAGTGGTGGGGACATTAAGAAAATTATTAAACATTTCTCTGTCTGGCAGGTACACTGCCTGCTGACTCTCACAATTCTACCAGCCACTCATTGGGCCTCATTTATCAAACGTGAGCTAAACAAAATTGACTGTGAATCCTTTGGAAATTTACACAAATTAAGTGTGAGTTAAAGTTTTTGGGTGTTAAATGTGTTAGTATGATCTGAAAGGTTTTCATGAGTGCTGCCAGCTGTTTGTATTGTGTGCAGAATGAAAGGTCTTCAGGAGTGGTTCCAGCTGTTGGTGTTCTGTGCAGAATGAAAGGTCACGTTTGTGCTTTTATTATTCCATTCATTCATATCTTATTTTGATTTTGAGTGGCAACATTATTTTACTAAGCCAATTTAATTTTATAATTATGCATATCATCTTAAAAACGCAACTGAATTCAACATTAAAATGGGTGATGTTAGTTTGGGTTATCATGATTAAACCTTGTGTTCTGTAAATTTTTCGGACACACTGGTTCTGTTCGCTGTGTCAAATTGACCCGAGACATTATTGTGATTTTAAACTTCTACAGAAATAAAAATGTATAACAAATGCTGTTTTTGTCTCATTCCCAAACTATATAGATAAAATATATGGTACTTCTGCTAGATCACATTTAACAATTATTGTGCCATTCGCTTTTGTGAAATAGTTATAGTTACAGAAGAAATCCACAATAATCAAGACATGGGTGGCATGAATCATCTTTATTAATCTTGAATTGGAGTTGAATATAAATCATATCAAACACATAAATGTTTGCTATAAATAGGGCATAAAAGTCATAGCATCTTTTTTTTTTTTCTTGCTTTTATGGGGTATGAAAAAATTCCATTCCATAGCTTAATGTAAAACTGCATGTTGACCTATTTTGAAAAGTTGCACAAATGTTATGATTGCTCCTAATTCTATCACAAACACATATGGTAAGACTATTGTGAATTATGCATATAACTTCACAGGCTGTGTTACAATACAGTCCATCCCTCAAATTTTATTGAAAAATGTTTTTGCCTCCAATGAAAATGTGGGTGGCTCTTAAAAGGGAGCTTACTCTTTTGGGTAAAACATAATTTTACTAGTTTACTTGGAACTGATGTACTTTGTGATGGCCTTGGTACCCTCAGACACTGCGTGTTTGGCCAGCTCTCCTGGCAGCAGAAGACGCACTGCAGTCTGGATCTCCCTTGAGCTGATGGTAGAATGCTTGTTGTAGTGAGCCAAACGGGAAGACTCACCAGCAATACGCTCAAAAATGTCGTTCACAAACGAGTTCATGATGCCCATGGCTTTAGATGAAATGTCAGTGTCAGGATGCACTTGTTTCAACACCTTGTACACGTAGATAGCGTAACTCTCCTTCCTGGACTTTCTGCGCTTCTTAATGGAAAAATATAGAATTTTCTAATGGGCAAACAATTACAGAAGTTATGTCTCCTAACAAAACAAAAAAGGCATTTTGCTTGAGTTTCTCTTCCTCCTGTATTAACCCCATTCCCTCAGCTGGTCAAACAGGACACTAGGCCTGCAGGTTTTGAGACGATTGGAGTGGGGTGTCTCTTTCTATTCTCTCTTTTTTGCTCTTTGTCTCTCTCTCTCTCTCTCTCTGTGAAGGTCTGTTGGGAAGCTGAAGTACCAATAGGCTACAGCAGCAGAAGATGTTATGTTCCTGTGTTCTGTGTGTTAGTGTGTTAGTGTATCATTGTTTAGTATAATTTATTCTTGTAATTTATTATTTTTCATATTTCATGTCTGGTTCTGTTTATTTTCATTAGTCTTTGCACTCGTCTTCCCCTGTGATGTCTGAGTCTGAATGTTTTCTAGCCCAGTCACTCCCTTGTCTGAGTGCCCCACTATTCGGGTGTTTACGGTAGTTCCGGGGTTCAGTCTTCCTTCCAATCTTACATTCCTTACTTCCTGCTTTCTCTCCATTTCATGTTTGTACATAGCACTAATATACTAATCCCAACTAACATAGAATTTGTACAGTACTAATTATACTAACACACTAATATGTTTGTCAAACTAACAAACTAACATTCACTAGTTTTGGGTATTTGTAATTTAAATCACTTAACTAACTTACTAACGCATCTCCAGTTTCAATTCTGTTCTGTAACTCCGCCTCCCTATTCTATCAATGATGACTTGCTTAGTTTCAGCGAAGTATTCGCACCTGTCTCTCTCTATCTCTGCATCACCTGATTCTCTGCAATTGTCTACTCTCTAGTCCGGTGCCGTTTGTATTACATGTGTGTCATTGTGAATCCAGTCCGCATTTTCGTTTCCCCCTCGTTATTGTCCTATTACCATTTCATCTGTCTCACCTGATGTTTATTTGTTAGACCACCCTCACTCCCATGCCCCGCCTAGTTTGTCTCATTCCCCTGTGTATTTATACCTGTCCTTTTCAGTTGCACACTGCTAGTTCGTCTTATCCTGTTCTGTTCCCGAGCCCTTGTTTCCGGCGCCCAGTTCTAGCCTCTGTTTCCCTTGCCCTTGCCCTTGCCCTTGCCCTTGCCCTTGCCCTTGCCCTTGCCCTTGCCCTTGCCCTTGCCCTTGCCCTTGCCCTTGCCCTTGCCCTTGCCCTTGCCCTTCTGGTTATCTGGTTTTCTGTTGCTCTTGGTTTTCTGGTTTTGACCCCTGCCTGCTTCCCCGGACTCTTCTTCGTTTGTTGGATTTTGTACTTCTGCATTTTTGAAGGACCTCCTGGTTTTGACCCTGGCATGTTTTTCGACTCTGCTCTGTCTGCCCCTGCTGTAATTAAATCGTCATTTTTCTGCACCCCCGTCTGCTTCTGGTTCCCCTGTTCCCCCCAGCATAACAGAAGACCAATAAGTCAAATAAGCTAATAAATACCTAATAAAGTGCTCAGTGAGTGTAGTAAGATTTCAGCATCCTCCTTTGAAAGATTTTTGCTATATTACGGAGATGGAAGAATTTGACCGATCCATCAGCATTTAAAGATATAAATACTGCTGTTCGCTGGTTGAACTATTGTCATGTCTGTTGTCAGCATTGCAATGAAAATGGATTCATTGTGATTTACAATTACAACTATTTTTAAAATATATATTTTTATCATTTTGCTAAAGATCTTGCATTTTTTGTTGAGCAGAATCTGCATTCAAAGGAATCTAGCTTTTCCTGTTATTGAATAAGAATTCTTGCTTTCACAGAAAACTGATTTAAGTTCGTAACCTGTAGAGGTTGTGGTCATTTCTTTTCATTTTGAGATTCAACAAAACATGCAATTTAGAGAGGGATGCTGAGAGATGTTTCTGAGGACACTTACATATGCTACATTTAAAAAAAGATACCAACTGGCTTTGCCCAGTGATTGTTTTTTTTACAATTCAGCCCTCTTAATGCCACATTTCAATACATAATCTCAAGTAATATCCTTATAAATAAATAATTCATAATTAACTTCTAGATCACAAATATTCTATTTTTGTAATGTACTGTGGCAACTGTGTTTTGCATTTGTAAACAGAGACCTACAGTTGAAATCAGTAAATTTGTGCCCTTTTTGACATCTGTGTTTTCACCTCTTCTTCCCCTCTGTGACCACCGTAGTCTGTTTTCAGTTTAATTCCCCCTGTGTCTCCGCCTTCCATTCCTTTATATGTACTTACTTCATGTCTCTTGTCATTCATTTTACCTGCTTCTCGTTTCCTCTTGTTACCTGTTTTATATATACACCTGTCTGTTTTGTTTGTTCAGGGCTAGTTTGTCTTTCTGTGCCCTGCCCTGGTTCTAGCCTCCTTTTCACCGTGCCTTTGCCCCTGTTTACTTCTCTCTGGTTTGCTCTGTTTTGGAATTTTTCCTGGTTTTGATCTCTGCCTGGTTTTTTGACTCTGTGTTTTGTATTTTGTTATTGTATCTTCACCTGCTTGGACTGTCCACCTGGATTTTTACCATTGCCTGTTTTTGGATCTGCCCTCTCTGATTGCCTTTTTCGAGTTATCCCTGAGTCTCCTATTGCCTGATCCCTGACAGAATGACTAAATGCTGAAAGTGGTCATTATGGTGTGAAAATGAAGACTGCAAAACAAAAGTCTGCATTCAGTCAACATGGGTCCTTAACAAGTATGACAACATTTCTTCACATATCACTTTGGTGTCATTTTAAGCAATTGCTGAACTCGCCAGATCATGGCTTTGAGAGAAAAGGAGACATTCTTGCTTTTAATTGTCAGAATGAGCAAATGGTAAACATTCTTTTTGAATTGGTTAGAGCACAAAATGATGGAACTATAACCTTGGTTGGAGGATAATGACGGAAAGACATCCAACAGTTCCAACTCTTGTTCAAACTAACTTTTAATATAATTATGATTTCTGCAAGAAGATCGTTTTATTTTCTTTATTATTTTGATTCGATTGCTTCCGTTTTTACGGTGTAATATCCATATTTTTTCCACAAAGGCATTAGATTTCTTATATTATGGATGCAAGGGAGGGTTCCACACACTGATATAAAAACTAATCATCAGCTACTGCATGGGCATGGCCAGAACAAGGTCAGTTTGTACGTGGAAGAGCGGACCCTCGCAGTATACATCGCAGTATTTAAAAAAAGAAGAAGATTGGTTTAACAATGGTTTCAGAACCATATTGTCTGATTTGGCAAACATTGACATGCAACTTTTATGAAAACTCAGCACCCACGTGTGCTGTGCTTTGCAGTCAAAAATTTAAGTCCTGTTTTTAAGCCTTACTTGGGTATGTATGGCTTTTAATATTTTCTGTTTCCACACGAGGCTTCTGCCATTTATTAACGAACAATTTAAAAGTGCGTGACATGTATGATCGTTTTAAAAGGCTAATAGAATGCGAGAAGCACATTTACCGACTACTTATCCATGGCAAGTGGCGATGTTTTAAACAGGATGGAGAAATTGCGGCAATTTTCCTCACGGTGCAGAAGTTAATTTGTTGTCAGAAGGGCCTTTGATTGGCATTCCTCTTGTTTTCTTGCTTGTAAAATGAATGCACATTGTATTATTTTGCCGATATCGGCGAGGAGAAAACACAAGCGAGTTGAATTTTCAGGAGCTAACACGCTATGCCGGGCTGATTGAGTCTACACGGTCCGCATTTTGTATTTAAGTCCAGCCCCCCTGACGCATAGGGCGCAGAAACGAGACAGTGTTGTTTATTCTACGTGTGAAAAGAGAGAATCTACGAAAAGAGAAATGGCAGAAAGTGCGCCAGCTCCCGCTCCTGCTCCAGTCGCTCCGGCTAAGACCACCAAGAAGAAGACGGCAATCAAGCCCAAGAGTACAGGACCTAGCCTTAAAGATTTGATCCTGAAGGAAGTGTCTGCCTCCAAGGAGAGGAGTGGGGTGTCCCTGGCTACGTTGAAGAAAGGACTGGTCGCCGGTGGCTACAACCTGGATAAAAATAACTCTCGGGTAAATTTGGCAGTTAAGGCTATGGTGGCTAGTGGGACCCTGGTTCAGACTAAGGGAAAAGGTGCTTCTGGTTCTTTTAAGGTCAACAAGAAGACCGTTGAAAAGAAGAAGCCGGCCACGAAAGCAGTCCTTAAAGCTAAGAAGTCTGTTCCGGCTAAAAAGGTGGTAGCAAAGAAACCTGTGGCGAAAAAGTCACCGAAGAAGTCCGCTCCACCTAAGGTGAAGAGCCCAAAGAAGGCTAAGACTGTTGCGAAGAAGTCGGCCAAGAGTCCAAAGAGTGTTCAGAAGCCAGCGGCAAAGGTAACCAAAAGCCCTAAGAAAACGAAGGCAATCAATTCAAAAGTTGCCAAACCCAGGAGCGTCAAGAAAGCTGCTCCCAAGAAGAAGTGAACACGTGTACTGTTGCATTATTTCACAAGTATAAAAGGCTCTTTTAAGAGCCATCCAGACTTTCTTGAAAGCGCGAGGTCTCCATTTGTCTCGGCTAGGTTTTACATTTCAGTTGGTTCACTTAAGGCCGTCTAGCGAGTTGAATACAGTATGTAGCTCATTGGTACCATGTGTTCAAACAAGCTTATTGGTCTCCAAATTCAACGGTTTGTAATAAATGATGTATATGTGAATGAATACCAATATTCAAGCTGAAAGTATTTTAGGACGAAACCCCATCAACGTTTTGACCTGATTCCTTCAAAGGAGATGCGTTGGCATTTATAGTCCGCAATAGTAATATAACTTTTGTCATGTGTTGGACTACTGCATTAGTACCCAATCGTCAATATCAATAACTCCGTGAGAAGCGGGCTCATTGGGTGTGGCCTTTTCTTTTGTGCCAGGTTTCAATCAAGTCGACTTAGCTTAGCGAGATTTTTGGGGATTGGGTTGAAACATTTTTAATATAATATGTTGCATGCCTGCTTGAATCTGAGCCTCTGATTAGCAGAAACCTCTCAAACTCTCAGTTCCGCCAATTGATATGAAACTGAACTGTGCGTGTGTGTCGCAGACAGTTACGAGGATGCGTAGCTTATATTATATAGCTACTATTGAGATCATACGAGTAAAATCTCAAATTCTAACGAATACGTCGCTGCATCTGTACTATAGGTTCACAACTTTAAAGGAAATACAAATAATTATTGGAAAAATAAGCCGAATACGATCCCTACCGAGCAAAAGCTGTGGCAGAAACAAAATGGATGACAGAAACCAGTGTCAACCATGCTCCAGACGTCAAATACCCTCAAAACACCACGTCCAATCTTAAGACTAATGCAGTCTGCAGGCCTACCTGACATTCATAGCGTATTATTTTTAACTCGCATTACAGTAATCCGGTCACAATAACGATAGCTGTGATTTATTCTGTGTTTCTATTGCAAATAATATATTTTTTAAATCCAAAGGGGAAACCTTGAGCATGTGATAGTGAAATAATTATCGTCCATTGTTTCATAAGAAGGAAAGTAAAGTACTGAAAATGTTTGATGTCGCAGGACACTTGGTCTGACAAGACTAAACATTTTTCTTTTAATATGGATGATGGATACATTGTACATACATACAAGTAATACGTGGCCGTATGTTCATCGTATATCTTGATTTGCGTGTGATTATTTATTGTAGTTTTTGTGCATTTAAACATAACGGCCTGCAAATTCAATTTTCAACTTTTTAGAAAGTACTGCGGAGGCAAGCAACGTCGAAAAACTTTCTTCTAATTTGATTGGACAAAATCTCATCAACGCTGTAGCCAATAGATGAACAGATTGTTGCTATAAAAAAGACGCTGGCGCGTAACCAGCGTTATTCTTAAGTCTGACTAGATATCGAAAATGAGTGGCAGGGGTAAGACTGGTGGAAAAGCGAGGGCGAAGGCTAAAACTCGCTCATCAAGGGCTGGGCTCCAGTTCCCGGTTGGTCGCGTTCACCGGCTGCTGCGTAAAGGCAATTATGCCCAGCGTGTTGGTGCCGGTGCTCCAGTTTACCTGGCCGCTGTGCTCGAATATCTGACCGCTGAGATCCTGGAGTTGGCTGGTAACGCTGCCCGAGACAACAAGAAAACCCGCATCATTCCTAGACATCTGCAGCTGGCAGTACGGAACGACGAAGAGTTGAACAAGCTCCTTGGAGGCGTCACTATCGCTCAAGGCGGAGTACTGCCCAACATCCAAGCTGTGCTGCTCCCCAAGAAGATCGAAAAGACGGTGAAGGCGAAGTAATTAGTGCATCACTCCCACGAGGACCGTTCATCCAAAGGCTCTTTTCAGAGCCTCCCACACCCGTAGAAAGCGCGAAAAGCTGCCATTTGAACCGATTGAACGCCATTTTCCATCGGTTGGCCATTTACTTCTACTGCTAAACACAGACCGCTCTAGCTAATAGTTTAGGAAATGGTAGTACAGCCTAGCTCCAGTTTGTAGGTTGCTGAATATTAGGGGAAGAGAGGTGGTAGAAATCCAGGCACAAAGATTAGTTGGGCAATAAACCTACACAATGATGGTCTCGGGTGATTACAATTTCTTACTACTAACGGGATTCCTAAATTCAAAATTGATCACAGTTCTTTCTCCTATGCCAGACAGACTGCAAAATAAGCAGCTAACTTCTTAAATTCCAAAACAAAACGAAGTTCTTCCGTTCTTCGGAATTAACGTCCCCAGCAATGATTGATGCCTGAATTTGACACCCCAAACCCTAAAGGCAGGATATGCATTATATCACCGCCACATCTTACTCTTTGTCCGTTTGTATCTGGCCATCCTAGTCGCGCGTGATATTGTGAAAGGCTGATGATTTATTAGGCTATCATCATTATTATTATTATTATTATTATTATTATTATTCAAGGCGGCAAGGAGAAAAGTTAAAATTGTGGGCGGCAGAGGAAGCTGAAGAAACGATCCAATAGTCTCGGGGAATGAAGGCAGGGTCAGGGCCAATGAGGATCCGTAAAAGCCTATCCAATCAGCTCCGGGATGGTGTGCTTTAAAGGCGCATGTCGGGACGGAACGGAATTCAGAAAGTCAGTACTCGAGTAAGAAGCGATGGCTAGAACCAAACAGACCGCACGTAAATCTACCGGTGGCAAAGCTCCTAGGAAGCAGCTCGCCACTAAGGCTGCACGTAAGAGTGCGCCTGCAACAGGCGGCGTGAAGAAACCTCATCGTTACAGGCCTGGTACTGTAGCTTTGCGAGAAATTCGCCGTTATCAGAAGTCTACTGAACTTTTGATTCGCAAGCTGCCCTTCCAGCGCCTTGTGCGAGAGATTGCTCAGGACTTCAAGACCGATCTCCGCTTCCAAAGCTCCGCTGTAATGGCTCTGCAGGAGGCCAGCGAGGCTTATCTGGTTGGTCTGTTCGAGGACACTAATCTGTGCGCCATTCACGCTAAGCGAGTGACGATCATGCCCAAGGATATCCAGCTGGCTCGCCGCATTCGTGGAGAGCGCGCTTAAGATGGTTTGAACACATAATCCAAACGACAAAGGCTCTTTTAAGAGCCACCTCAGTACTTGTTAAAGCAGCAAATGTCTCCATGTTCTTTTGGTCTGTGTGTTATCATAGGTTATGGAATCATTAGTCTGAACCGGAAGTCTTGTTCCTGGATTCAGGCTAGTGGATCATTCGTGTTCTGCTATATTTTATTTTCGACGTCAACCGATAAACCGAATGCAGCTGCACAATCTAATGTTGAACCAATAAACAAAATGTAATTTGAGATCACGAACATGAACCAGATAGATAGGGAGCACATATTCCACTGATGGGTCTGCTGTTACTGTAACGATTGAATTAATGGTAACAGAAATGTAATGCGGGATCGATCACAGGAAATGAAATGCGTTGGGCAAGTTAAAGTCCCATTAAAAATGGGAGTTTTTTTTTTTATATGTATACACTCTGGGCATTTCGAGGCTCATTGGCTTCTGCTGCTGTAGCCTCTGTAACCATTTGTCTTTTCTCCATGTGAATAAAATAAGGCACTGCTGATTCTTTAATGTATCGTATAGTAGACTTCCATTGCCAATTTTGTATCGGGCTCGTCCAGGCCTGGTAATATGCAATTCAAATCTAAACAAATTCTGATTCAATTGTAATATCCAGTGACTGAAAATTAAATTGTCTTCATTCCCATTTGTAAAACTATATTGCCACCTACTGGACTTTGATGTAATAGCATTTTCCATGTAGTGAATTCAAAGATATTTCTCGACTTGAGACTTGAATTGCACTCTCACATAGACTTCAGATTTAACTTGAATTTTCATGAGGAAAACTGTAGACGAATTGAATAAGTAAGTGGCCAAAGAGGAAATAAGAGCAATGCACATAACCATACTCATAACCACATAACACAGGCAGAGACCCACATAAGCACAAAACTTACATTGTAAATAAATTGTTATATTTCTGAAAATCATCTTTTACTAAATGAAATGCAATGAATGTTTTAATTGTAAGACTAAGAAACATTTATAAAACTACACTGATCTACTTCTCGTCAATGGACCTTCAACATTATGTGATGTGTCCATTTACATTACAAGCATTTAGCCAACGTTCTTGTCCAGAGCGATGTACGACAAAGTGCAGATTAAACACTGGGACAAGTGTGAAGAAGACCTTAGAAGACAGTATGGTCCTTGTGTGACCATACAGATACAATTGGAATCTTGAGGAATACATCAACTTACAAACTATAATACCCAATACTATAATAATTGTACAACAATACAATATATGTGAATGTCTGGGGACATTGAATACCAGACGGGCTGCAGCATTCTGGATCAGTTGTAGGGGTCTGATGGCGGATGCTGGAAGGCCTGCCAGCAGATAATTGCAGTAGTCCAGGCGGGACAGGACCATTGCTTGTATGAGGAGCTGAGTGGAGTAGGTGGTGAGGAAGGGTCGGATTCTCCGGATGTTGTGCAGGAAGAACCTGCATGCCCGGGTCACCGTAGCGATGTTCTCAGAGAAGGACAGCCTGTTTACCAGCACCACTCCAAGCTTACTCGCGAGGTATCCCCCTTGTGAAATGGAAAAATCAGAGAAGGGAGAGGTTGGAGCAGGGATAAAGATTAGCTCTGGGTTGAGCTTTAGAAGGTGGTTGCCCATCCAGCTGTGGATGTCTCTCAGGCAGGCGGAGATACAGGCAGAGACCTGTGTGACGGATGGGGGGAAGGAGCAAAAGAGTTGGATGTCATCAGCATAACAATTTTATAATAATTATCTTTTTTTTTTAAAGATATTTTTTAGGCCTTTTTCAGCTTTATTGGACAGTATACAGTATAGAGAGACAGGAAGAATGGGAGCGAGAGAGAGGGGAAGACATGCGACAAATGTCAGACAGTCGGATTCGAACCGCCGACGTCGCGGCTCGCAATGAGCATGCGGTCAGTGCTCTACAGGCTGCGCCACCGAGACATCCATAATTATCATCATTAACATTTTTTTGCGAACAAAGTCTACATTTGAAGCAATTCCTGCTATGAGAAATATTTTTTGCTTTCACAGAAGAACAATTTGTACGCTATTTGTAAGCGTATTAGGTCATATGTTTAACCCAGGCAACTGTTGCCCAAAACTAATTTGACTTACTCGCTGGCTTGCCAAGTGCAGAAGTAAAAAATAATATTATTATTTATTACTATTTATTTAACTTTCATTAAAGTTTACACACGGAGCTTCTATCATCAATTAACAAAAAAGTGCATGACAAATTTGGTCACTTTAAAAGGATAATCCAGTGCGAGAAGCATATTAAAGGAGTACTTATCCGTGGCAAGTGGCAATGGTCAACAGTTGGCATTTATATAGCCGACACAGCCCGGGCGGGGGATATATATAAACTTTATTTCGTACAATTAAAATAAAAAACTAAAACAAAAATAAAGAACAAAATAACAATGATAATAAGTCCGAAATGGAATAGGAAGAAGCAAAGCTTATCCAGTCCTATCCCAATCTTAACACAATAATTACAATTGTAGAAAAAAACAAAAAAAACAAACCAGTTTTTAGGTTTGTAAATTCATCTATTTCAGTCCTGTGGTGTAATCAAACAAAAACGTTTACCATTAGCAAGTGGCACATTCTCCTGTATGTTACCAGGAAGCTGTTTATTTTTTGCTTTATACATTATTTGTGCGGTCTTGAGTTCTACCAGATCTCTGAACTTTAAGGCATGCACTTTTAAAAACAGTATATTGGTGTGATCACGATATCCTACATTGTTAACTATCCGTATGGCTCTTTATTGTAGTATGCATATTGATTGTGTATTGGTTTTGTAGGTGTTGCCCCATACTTCTACACAGTAATTCAGATATGGCAAAACAAGTGAACAATACAAATTATACAATGCTCTCTCATTCAAAATGTGTCTTGCTTTTCCCATCACTCCAATGCTCCGTGCCACTTTTGCTTTCACATATTTCATATGGGGTTTCCAGCAGATTTTGTGGTCTAGAATCACACCCAGAAATGTATTTTCATACACTCGTTCTATATTTATATTATTGATCATCACTTTTACTTGTGTGTTTATTTTACGGTGTCCAAACAACATAAGTTTGGTTTTGTTCAGATTTAATGATAATTTATTCAAGTCAAACCAAGTTTTTAGTTTACTCATTTCTACTGTGACCACCTCCAAAAGCTGCTGCAGATTTTCCCCAGAACAGAAAATATTGGTGTCATCCGCAAATAATACAAATTTTAAGATTCTTGACACCTTACATATATCATTTATGTATAATATAAATAATTTGGGACCCAATACTGACCCCTGTGGCACTCCACAAATAATTTCTAAACATGTTGATTTCTTGTCGCCGATCTGTACAAATTGATGTCTATTACCTATGTAGCTTTTCATCCAGTTGAGTACAACCCCTCTGATACCATACTTTTCCAGTTTATTGATTAATAATTGATGATCTATTGTATCAAATGCTTTTTTTAAATCTATAAATACTCCTACTGCATACTTCTTGTTATCTATAGAACTGGTCATTTCTTCAGTTAACTCAATTAATGCCATCGATGTGGTTCTGTTCGATCTGAATCCATACTGACAATCAGCTAACAACTTATGCTTCTCAATGAAATTATCCAACCTGCTAGCAAAGAGTTTTTCCAATATTTTAGAGAACTGAGTGAGTAAAGACACCCTAGCCTGTAATTAGTGAATTGATTTCTGTCTCCATCTTTGTATAGTGGAGTAACTTTAGCAGTTTTCATTTTACCTGGAAACACACCTGTTTTGAAAGACAAATTACAAATATAAGTGAAGGGTTTTGCAATGGCTTCCATTACTTTCTTGATTACAGCCATATCAGTGTTATTCCAGTCTGTAGACCTTTTATTCTTACATTTGCTAACAGTGTCAATAATCTCCTTTTCAGTCACAGCTTTCAAAAACATTGAGCTTGGATTGCTATCTAAGAAATCCTCAACCTTTCCCCCTCCCTCTTCTGGCTTGTTGAACCCAGTAGCCACATCATTCCGATTGCTTACAGTCTTATCATTATCCATAAAATATTGAGGGTAACTTATATTTGTTGATTTATTCCTAATAATATTATTTAATACATTCCACATGCCCTTAATATTATTTTTATTACTATCTAATATTGTATTATAATAATCCTGCTTAGATATAGTTCTAGATTTTATGAATTCTCTATATAAGGTATTCTTTTTTTTGCATGCATTTTGTAGTCCCTTTGTCATCCATGGCCTGTCTATATATTTTTGCTTCTGTTATATTCTTTTAAAGGACAGTGTTTATCATATAATGATTTAAACATTATCAGGAATGTTTCATAAGCTTTATCAGTATCATTTTCTTCATACACATTTTTCCAGTTTTGTGTTAGTAATTCATTTCTAAAATTATTTATAGATTCTTCTGTTCTTGCTCTCCTATATCTAGTCATGTTATCATCACTATATTTCACACCATCACAATCATACATTACAAAAACTGGCAAATGATCACTGATGTCATTCAATAGTAACCCGCTCATTATGCTATTGTCCATAATGTTTGTGAATATGTTGTCTATTAGAGTGGCGCAGTGAGATGTTATTCTGCTTGGTTTGGTGATTACTGGAACTAAACTTAAACTGAACATTACATCGATAAATTCATTGGTCAGTTTGTGTTTGTTGGGGTTTAAGAGATCTAAATTAAAATCTCCACACACAAACATAATCTTCTGATTTTTAGATCAAACATTCTTTCCATACTATTCTTAAATATTTCAATGTTAGAACCAGGTGATCTGTATACACAACTTACAATTACATTTTTTGTTTTTTTTCCAAGCAGATTTCTACAGTAATACACACCATCACATCGTCAATGGTAGTTGTCAAGTTTTCCACTACTTTATAATTTAATCTCCTCCTTTTTTGTTCTCCCTATTTATCGAACCGGCAATCCTCAGACTGCCAGATGACTGCTCTTACTGCCTGAGCCAAAATTGGTAGGAAGACCATTTCTGCTTCCAAAAAAAGTGCAGTGGAGTGGAGTGTCCTTGGTTGCCTTGAAGAAAGCATTGGTCGTCAGCGGTTACGACATTGAGGAAAAAAAACTTGTGGATAAAGGTGGCAGTTAGGAGCCTGGTGGCTAAAGGACCATAGTTCAGACTGAGGGCATCGGTGCCTCTGGCTCGTTTAAGCTCAACAAGAAGCCCGCCAAGAAAGTAGCCCCTAAAGAAACACGCTGCGGCTAAAAAGGTGTAGCGAAAAAGTTGCCGAAGAAGCCCGCTTTACCTAAGGCATAGCTGCCAACTCTCACGCTTTCGGCGTGAGACACACGCATTTGCATGTGCGTGTGAAAAAAGCGTGAGAGTTGGCAGCTATGCCTAAGGTGAAAAAGAGCCCAAAGAAAGTCATAGGCTTTTATATGAGCATAAAGTTACATTTCAGATGGTTCAATGAATATACTGTAAATTTTCCGCTTTTTACCTTATCCTTTATTTTGTGAGGCATCACACCAGCTAGTTGAATATATAGTCAATAATGTGTTCAAATAAGCATACTGGTCTCTAAACTAAATGGTTCGTAATCAATGGTTAGAGATGAATGAATAGTCATGCTCAATGTTACTAAGTATTTTAGGACAAAACCTTTTCGAAGACCATAATGTTATTTCCAGTAATGCAGCTAATATGCCGTTGATAATGATGGATATTTAGTAATGCGTGGCCGTCCGTTCATTTTATATCTTGATTTGCGTGTGATTTTTTCTTTTTCCAGTATTTCAGGTTTATCAAGAAAATTAAATGTGCAACTTTGTAGAAAGTACTGCGGAGGTTTTGATTTAATTCAGTTATGTGCTGCAAGCAACGTCGAAAAACTGTCTTCCAATTTGATTGGACAAAATCTCATCAACGTTGCAGCCAATAGATGAACAGAGTGTCGCTATAAAAAAGACGCTGGCGCGTAACCAGCGTTATTCTTAAGCGTGACTAGACATTAAAAATGAGTGGCAGGGGCAAGACTGGTGGAAAAGCGAGGGCAAAGGCTAAAACCCGCTCATCGAGGGCTGGGCTCCAGTTCCCGGTTGGTCGCGTTCACCGACTGCTGCGTAAAGGCAATTATGCCCAGCGTGTTGGTGCCGGTGCCCCAGTTTATTTGGCCGCTGTGCTCGAATATCTGACCGCTGAGATCCTGGAGTTGGCTGGTAACGCTGCCCGAGACAACAAGAAAACCCGCATCATTCCCAGACATCTGCAGCTGGCAGTACGTAACGACGAAGAGTTGAACAAGCTCCTTGGAGGCGTCACCATCGCTCAAGGCGGAGTACTGCCCAACATCCAAGCTGTGCTGCTCCCCAAGAAGACCGAAAAGGCAGTGAAGAAGTAATTAATTCATCCCCCACGAGGACTGTTCATCCAAAGGCTCTTTTCAGAGCCACCCTACACTTTTTTGTAAGACGCGAAAAGTTGCCACTTTGAAAATTACTTTTGTTAGTTTGTTTTGTGCCTTTCTTTTGCTGCGCTTTAACGTATTGCAACGATCCACAATCACAAAATGGCCTACGCTCTCGGGTGTCATGTTTTGTACGAAGCAATGGAATTCGCCTTCCCTTATTGGTGAATTTCCTGTTCCCAGGAAAGCTTTAAACCAATGCAATCGACTGTCATCCGTGTGATCTATTTGACACGCCTAACTAAATGCGGGATATGTCTACGTCTATATCAAATTATGATATATATATATATATATATATATATATATATATATATCGAAGTTGTATCCATTTTGGATTGGTTACCTATACAAAATTATCAATCGGTCCCACGTTATACCGCATTTAAACTGTTTCTGTCTTTTTACTCTAGTCACGCGTGACATTGTGAAAGGCTGATAAAGTTTAAATTTTTGGCGGCTGAAGAAACGATCCAATAGGCAAGGAGAATGAAGGCAGGTTCAGGGCCAATGAAGATCCACAAAAGCCTATCCAATCATCAATCTGGGATGGTCTACCAGGGTGCAAAGCTCCCCGGAAGCAGCACGTAACATCGACGTAGAAAAATCTAACCGTTACAGTCCTGTTACTGCAGCTTTGCGAGAAATCCGCCGCAACCAGAAGAATAGATCGAGAAATCGCTCATCTTCGCTTCCAAAGCTCAGCGGTTATGGCTCTGCAGGAGGTCAGCAAGGTTGTTCTGTTCAAGAACACTAATATGTACGCCATTCACGCCAAGCGAGTGACTCATGTTCAATGTTCAATGATATCCAATTGGCTGAGGTCTGAGGTGACAATGCATTTTTTTCCAATTGGTGGCATCAATGCTCCAAAAAGCTGGCTGCAAATCTCTAAAACCTTAAGCATAACTTCAACTGACTTTCATTTGGACGCGCATTAGTTCAACTAGGAAATTAGTTCATGGCTCTTTTAATAGAAAATGTGGGTGGCTCTTAAAAGAGCCTTTGGTTTGATTTGTTGAATCAGATTACTTGGAGCTAGTGTACTTGGTGACGGCCTTGGTGCCCTCAGACACTGCATGTTTGGCCAGCTCTCCTGGCAGCAGAAGGCGCACTGCAGTCTGGATCTCCCTCGAGCTGATGGTAGAACGCTTGTTGTAGTGAGCCAACCGGGAAGACTCACCAGCAATGCGCTCAAAAATATCGTTGACAAAGGAGTTCATGATGCCCATGGCCTTGGATGAAATGCCGGTATCAGGATGCACTTGCTTCAACACCTTGTACACGTAGATAGCATAGCTCTCCTTCCTGGGCTTTCTGCGTTTCTTTCCTCCCTTCGCAGTAGTCTTGGAGACGGCTTTCTTTGAGCCCTTCTTGGGCGCTTTCACTTGCTCAGGCATTTCGCACGTTCATGTGACGAGTACGTGATCCCGTCCCGTAATTAAAGTGTTTGCCCAGGGATCTATGCAAATTTGCATGGCCCTTTTACCAATGACGTCAGACCAGTTCTCATTGGAAGCTGTTTGTCCACCATGCTATTTACAAAATGTATTGGTTGAATACGGCGGGTATGCAAAACGAACGGTTTTACTCATTTTGAACAAAGGAAACACTTTCTTTTAATCCGCTTGTGATAAATTCTTCCACTTCTTAATTTTTATTAATTCTTAACGTAGGCAACTTTGCTGTTAGCTACATTCTAAGCAAAGTCTATTACACACTCTCTCAGTAATAATTTGCTTTAAACCATGTTAAACAGGTAAAAACGTGAACATTTGTTCGTCATGCCTGTGCCGCCAAAGCAATAGGCTACACAAATAAATCCAAAAAGGTGGTTTTCTACAAACGTTTATGTTTACGTGGCGACTTCATACACCTCTGCGTATCATTTTAAATCATGTTACCATCACGTCGATGCATACAAAGAAGCGAGTAATACAGCGACTTTAATTGACGGTGAACTGGTGTAGTTCGGTTACTTTTTAAGTATGAGGTGCGGGTGTAAGTCTCGCAAGTGTCTCTTGGTGAGTTTCATTGCTGCAGTCAAACGAATAGGCTACATTAAACCAAAATTACTTGGATTTTTAAAGAGCTTTATTAATCGTGATCCATAAAATACAGTACAATTCATTTTAAATGTTTGATCATATCAACGTCATAGTACATTTACAACGTAATTTGACAATGCATCTTATTTACACATCCAAGTGCTGATCACCATATTCACAAAGACCTGTATAGGCTTAATTTATTTTTACATAGCGTGTCGCCAACTTGTTTCTTTCATTCAATTTTCAAGTTATTGTATTCATGTAGGGAGTTTGCATGTTCTCCCAGTGTTTGTGTGGGTTTCCTCCGGGTGCTCCGGTTTCCTCCCACAGTCTGAAGCTGGGGTCACTAACAGGCGGACCGCGGTCCGAGTCCGGACCCAGACGCCATCCCATACGGACCCGGACCAATAGTCAACAAATTATTAAAAGATTTTTATTTTATTATATTTTAAGCGGCACAGCTTTCGCGATTTCAGTTTACGGCACTGGATTAGTTGACCAAACCAATCGCGTGCGAGTCAACCCACCCACGTGATGCTACTCAGCCAATCAAATCTGTGCATTCAAAGCGATCAACATTGTGAGTGACTCTGAATGCAGATAGAAGAAAAAGGCGAGGCGAGTGACAGGCGAGAAGATTAACGATACAAGTAACGATACAGGGAGAGAAGACGGACAGGCAAGTGAGTGGGAGTCAGGAGATGTAGGCGCTTTCTAAGACGAGAAAAGTAGACAGCGAAAACAGCTTTCAAGACGGAATGGACCGACGCATACATGTTCATTCTTCCCGTCGGGAGCACAAAACCAGTGTGTCTCATATGTTCAGAGACCGTGGCACTTATTAAAAGTGGCAATGTGAAACGCCACTATGAGACAAAGCACAAAGCTTTTGAACAATCATACCCACCCCATTCTGAACTGAGGTCCCAGAAAATTAGCAGTCTCAGAGCCCAATACGATCAATCCACCAGGATCTTAACACATTCATTCATTGCCCAACAACGTGCTCATGAATGTTCCCTCAAAGTTGCTTGGATTTTAGGTCAACACAAAAAGCCCTTTACAGACGTAGGTGTTGTCAAGGAGTGCATGCATGCAGTAGCTGAAACATTACTTGAGGGTAAACAAAAAGAAGAGCTTTGTGATAAAATAAAGCAAATACCCATGTCAGCATCATCAGCCACAAAGAAAAATGAAATATTAGCCCAGGATGTGCTAGCCCAGCTGGATGAAGCCATTCATAAGACACCATGCGTAGGATTGGCTGTAGATGAGTCCACTGATGTGTCTGACAATGCTCAGCTGTTAGTTTATGCAAGGTTCCTCAACAAAGACAAGAATGAGTTCTGTGAAGACCTGTTAGGTGTAACTTCCCTTCAGACCAGTACAAGAGGAGAGGACATCTACCTGGCCATTAAGGAGATGTTAACAAAGCGAGGAATAGATCCAAACCAGGTGGTTTCAATAACCACAGATGGAGCCCCTGCCATGATAGGCAGAGAGAAAGGAGCTGTGGCAAGAATGAAAAAGGACAATCCTGAGCTAATCTCTTACCATTGCATCATTCATCAATCTGTCCTATGCTCCACCCTGTCAGATGAGCATGCTGAGGTGAGGAACACAATAATGAAAATGATCAATTTTCTCAGGGTATCCTTTTCTTGTCAGCATCGCATGCTCAGGGAATTACTCAGAGAAGTTAATGCAAATGCTGATGATCTTTTGCTTCACAACAATGTGAGATGGCTCAGCAAAGGCAGGTTGTTGGAGCGATTTTGGTCCATCAGAAGGGAATTAATGGCTTTCTTGGCAGAGCTGACAAGTCAGAAAGCAACACACTTTTCTCTCTTTTTAAATGATGAGAAAAAGATGGGAAATGTGGCCTTTTTGGATGATATCACTTCACACCTGAATGAACTAAATTTGAAGCTACAGGGCAAGGGTAATTCAATTTGTAAACTGATGACAGCTGTCCGCTCCTTTCAGAGGAAACCTGAGGTGTTCAAAGAAGACCTGCAGGGAGACTTTGCACACTTCCCAGCAGTGCAGGAACAGGTTCAGGGACAGAGAGATGTCTTTTTTTGTTGACTTTGTTGATAAGCTGATTGAAAACTTCAGGAAACGTTTTGACAGCTTCAGCTTTGGAGAGCAGCTCACCATGTTCATTCAGAACCCATTTCTCATCACCGATGTCAGAGGGTTCTCAAAGGAAGTCACACAGCACTTCAAGTGGGCAAATGCTGGGCCTCTCCAGATGCAACTGGTTAATCTCCAAGCAGATGTGGCCCTGAAAAAGCAGTTTGGAAGAACTGACCCTGCCACTTTCTGGCTCCAAATGGTCTCTGAGACAGCTTTCCCAGGTCTGAGGAAAGTAGCCCTGTACATCTTGACCATGTTTGGCTCCACATACAGCTGTGAGGCAGCTTTCTCCACCATGAACATAATTAAAACGAAATATTGTTCCAGGCTCACCAATGAGCACCTGCACAGGTGTATGAGAATGGCCCTGACACCATTTGAGCCCAGATTTTAAATCCTGGCAGGACAAGCTAGAGCTCAATTCTCTCACTGAACAACAGAAAGTGGGGAAGTGGAATATAAGAGGGAAAGAAAGAGAAACTGTAAAATTGTTAAGATGTTTTGAGATCTATCCGTTGTAAAATTGGTTGACACTGTTAAGTCGAGATGTGAAAGTTAAAGAAAAAGGGAAACTCAAGCTGCTGCTACACTTTATTTTATTTTTTCTGAAATTAAATTGTGAATCTTTGTTTTAAGATTCACAATTTAGCTATTTTATTTATTCTCTTTCATTTTTAAATGTAGCCCTTCTTTAACTTGATGATGGAAGAAGATTGTACACAGGCTATATCTAAAGTAGCGTATTATGTTTCAATGTTAACAATAAATGTTGTTGAAATGTTTTTTAACTTGTATTTTCCTTCATTTAACAGTCCATTGTTGATTACAGGCGTTGTCATAACGCAAGTTAGACATTATGATGTTCCGGACCTTTGCTTGGAGATTTTCCCTAACTGGACCTCTTTGAAATTTAGTCGGATACCCCTGGTCTAAAGGCATGCAGGTTAGGCTGATTGAAAGTCTAAATTGCCTGTAAGTATGAGTGTGATTGAATGGTGTGTGTGCCCTGCGATGGACTGGCGACCTGTCCAGGGTGTATTCCTATCCCAGTGTAGCCACAATAAGATCCGCACAGCTGTTGGGCCCTTGAGCAAGGCCTTTAACCCTGCATTGCTCCAGGGGAGGATTGTCGCCTGCTTAGTCTAATCAACTGTACGTCACTCTGGATAAGAGCATCTGCCAAATGCCAATAATGTAATGTAATGTAAGGAATCCCCAACCCAAGGAGCAATCCTGATTCTACATAAGAGCAGAATTGCTTGGGGAGCTCCTGCATGTGCATGACCCACCCACCAAATGGTGAAATAAATGGAAAAATTTTAAAAGCAGTCACCAGTTACCGTGCTGCCTATACAGCAGCTACCGCTATGTATATAAGAAAACAACGTTATGAAAACGACACGGAAATTCTGCTTTTCGTAAAAAACATGGGTGGCTCTTAAAAGAGCCTTTGGGTAAAGCATCACTGCGCTAGATTACTTGGAGCTGGTGTACTTCGTGACAGCTTTGGTGCCCTCTGACACTGCGTGTTTGGCCAGCTCTCCTGGCAGCAGAAGGCGCACTGCAGTCTGGATCTCCCTTGAAGTAATGGTAGAACGCTTGTTGTAGTGAGCCAAACGGGAAGACTCGCCAGCAATACGCTCAAATATGTCGTTCACAAACGAGTTCATGATGCCCATAGCCTTGGATGAAATGCCGGTATCAGGATGCACTTGCTTCAAGACCTTGTACACGTAGATAGCGTAGCTCTCCTTCCTGGACTTTCTACGCTTCTTCCCTCCTTTCCCAGCGGTCTTAGTGACGGCTTTCTTCGACCCCTTCTTGGGCGCAGCTTTTGCGGGCTCAGGCATTTTTCTAGAGACGAGGAAACACGAATAATCCCGCGCTACCCTTGCGTCTGCTTTATAAAAGGTCTGTATGCAAATATTGAGGCACTTCTTTGCGAATGACGCTAGACTGAATCTCATTGGAGGCCGCTAATAGACCAAATTGTGTAGTCCACTATTGGCTGATCATCGCTGAAGACCCGTTCCTCTTCGGAACAAAGGAACCTACCCCCACGTCTCCTAATTCCGTATATTTATTTAATTTAATGAATTCTAAATGCACTTTTTTTGCTATTATCTGAGCAGAATTCTAAACCTATTACATTTTCACTGAGTAATGATGTGCTTGCTCACATAAAAACATGTTGCCCGTGTCGTCCAAACAGCATAAATTAAAGGATTCCAAGAGTGGTTCTACAAACGTTAAATGTAAGTTTAGTACACAACATATATCGTCCTTTTATTTAACATATTTGGCATCTGCTCGAATTCTTATAGCCTTGCGGATTATGTCAAAGACAAAAGTGCGATTATTGCTGCGACTTCCATTGACGGCACTTAGCTGTAGCTCGGCTATTTCCCTTATAAGCACACCGAGATAAGTGTGAAGATCTTGTAGCAGGTTAGGTTACCGCGAGAAACACTTTCAGGTTCAAAATAATGCTAACCCTTCTGTTGTGTGAGGGTCAAATCTGGCCCGTTTCCAAGTAATAAATACATGTGTAATAAATGCCATCTACCTATCTGTATTGGAACACAGCTTCATGATGTCCTCAAAAACAGCTATATCGAAACACAACAAAACCAATTCTGAAGGTCTCGAAAAAAATATGGTGTTCCGTGTCAAATTTGACTGTTAATATTATGGAATGTAACATTTATTCAATCTCTCCTATCTATCTATGTATCTATCTATAACGGAGATAATTGTCCCTTACGGGACTTTTAAATTATATACGTATATACGGGCGTTTTAAAAGACAAACGCGACAACGGTAACTTTCGCTTTAAGGCCATTCATGTATTGAAACGCCGCGCTTGTTCGGGAACGGGGAGGCACGCTATAGCGTGAAGAAGAAGAAGAAAAGTATCCCATTTTCTGAACACAAGCTTAAAAATGACAGCCAAAATCAAATGCTCACGAATTTGTTTGACTACAGTCATAGTCCTGGGGCCTCATTTATAAACGTTGCGTAGGCACAAAAGAATGCGTACGCCACTTTCTAAGCAAACTTTGGCATTTATAAAAAACGAACTTGACGGGAAAATGTGCGGTTCTCCACGGAAACTCTGACCCATGCGTACGCACATTAACTGGAGAAATGAGAAACTGTGCCTTTAATGCTCGTGACGTAAGCCCAGGAAAACTGGAAGTGAAACAGGATGTAAAAAGGTATAAAGATTTGCCGGGAGTTGTGGCTGGGTATGGCTGCTATAAGGACGTGCTTCGTCCCTGTTATACTTATTAAAGTGTTGTATTGTTGAATCTCGCTATACGGGTTCTCTCCCTTCCTAAGTGCAACACAACATTTGGCGACGAGAGAAGTCGAAAATGATACACAACAGATACCACTGTGTAAAATAAATCGAAATTGATTGTTGTTGATTGTACTCTTAAAGGGTTCTGATTTTCTGCATGTTTACACTAGGACTCGGAACTATACTGTCCTCTCAGGTCCTCTGCACTTCTTGGGTCTCATTCATGAAACGTGAGCTGAACGAATTTGTGTGTAAAATGCGAGTAGAGGGAAATTTACGGGTTTTTGGCATTCATCAATATTTTAGTAGCTCCGATCTTTTCGTAGCTACTAACAAAATCTACACCTGCTGCTGACCACGCGTAGTGCTTGTGTAAATTCAAGAATGCACATAAATAATGCTTGTCACTATTGGAAATTTACGTTTTTAATCATATTGCGCTCTGTTATGTAAACAATACGCAGATGCCTTTGAAACACATGATATGAACATGACAATTAAAAATATAATACATTTAGTTAAATTAGTTGGCAATTAGCAGGTTTAAGATCCAGATTAGGTTCATGATTGTGAATTATCTATGAAAATCAACTCAATAGATTACACATTCTTTGTGATGCATTTGCTTACATAAACCGGGAAAACTTTCATTCCGTTAATGTGCAACTGATCTGTGAGGCACACGCTGCTACTCAGGCCGTTGTGGAGCGCACAAACGGGGTCTTGAAGGCAAGATGGATCTGCCTGGACAATAAAGGTGGTACCCTTCTTTATGCACCCGGGAAGGTGTGCAAAATAATATTAGCCTGCTGTGTCCTGCACAATGTGGCCATTAAACAGGGCCTTCCCCTGCCTGAAGTCCCCAATGCAGAGGAACGACTGCCTCCGGAACCAGCTCTTGGGCCTCGAAATGCGGCTGCTATACAGACACGCCAGCGACTTGTAGAGCAATTTTAAGGTAAGTGTTGCTAAGACTGAATAAGCTGTGCACATTTTAGGCCGACAAGCTTTGCAAAAAGTTAGTTTCATTTGTATTTTGTTTTATATTTATATACAACATCCTGTTTCAGTAGGCTACCTCAGTTCATTTTCAGGTCATGCTCTTTAAAATGTATACAAATAGGCTATATTTAATTATCAGAGTAAAAGAGAGTAGCTTGATTATCTTGTAGTAAATAAGTGTTTTCCCAGGATAAACACAGACATCACACAATACTGACAACATAACACTTTATTGTTGAGGACACAAAAGTGCCTTGCAGATTTCCTTCAAGCTGGTGTTAATTTCTTGGAGGGACGTGTTGATTTGGTTGACTGCTGTAAGTAGACTTTCTTGATTCCTCAGGACCTCATCCGTAAGGACAGCCGGATCACCTCTTCGGCGTCGGTACCTGGGTGCAGCAGGAGCAGCAGCGGCGGCAGCAGGTGGTGGAGCCACATCATGGGAGGAGCACTCGCCAGCTAGAAATATGACACAACGTTTGTTTTTTTTCGTTTTATGTGTGGCTCTTTTTTCATTTGAAAGAAACATTAAATAAATCTTATTTGAAAAATGTTTGATTTACTACATTGGCTGTAGACTGACTTATTTTTACATTACATTACGTTACATTACGTGGCATTTAGCAGACGCTCTTATCCAGAGCGACGTACAACAAAGTGCAAATCAAACACAAGAACACATGTAAAAGTGGACCTGGGAGGACAGTACAGTTCCGAGTCCTAGTGTAAACATACAGAAATTCAGAACCCTTGAAGAGTTGTTTGGAGCTGTACAGTATAAAACAGAGCTTTAGGCTATTAAGATTCAAATAATTTGAAGACGATGCATACAAAACTGCAGTGGGCTATACGTTATCCGTATCCTTTCTTGAAATGAATGTTAAATAGCTCTACATTCCGACACTGATATCCATTACGCACCATATCGCACAATATAACATTACTGGTTTCCCGTTTCCACTTCATTCAATCCGAAGAGAAACCCCCACAAATGTTCTGTTTGTTTGGTGGGACTGTACGACCTAGGTTAAACTACACTAACCACTAAGCTATCAGTGATGGTTTTCAGAATGTATTATGATACAACAATTATCACCTTACCATCTGGGTTTGATGTTGTCTCCAGTGGAGGCATGTCGGTGTCTCCGTCAGGTATAATTCCTAACAGAGAGGTCTCCCCAATAATGCCAGCGATGCGCTCGTCAGCAGGTGATATTTGTGCCTGTGAGCCTCCTCCTCCTGTGGCTGATGCATGTTTTTTTTGTGCGCTTATGCGTTTCTTTGCCTCCAGTTTCATGTCAACCATTTACGTTTCACCTCGGATATGGTTCTATTGTCAACAGAGGCAACATTAACAGCATCTGTCACCTCCTTCCAGGCCTTCGCTTTGCCTGTCCCTGTCACAACACCACTACTGATAGAACAAAATGAAATATTTTTTACCCAATAAAATATATTTCACCCAAGATGATTTCGATCTCCACTTCGGAAAAGGATTTATATATATATTTTTTCTCTCTTTCCTTGTTTGCGCCATGATGACTGACAGGTCGACTGGATGCGTCTACACCTCCTTATATGGCAATCATTGTCTATTCATGGGCGGGGATTTATGCTAATTGCTGATTACCGGGAGCGCGCTTTCACTTTACGATGGATTGGCATTCATGATCATACACATGTGTTTACGATCAGATCTGGGTTTCCCACGGCGTTCATGAATCCGGAGTAGGTTTTTAGTAGCGTGGACGTTTATGTGCAAATCTGCACATAGACTTACTAACGTTTCATGAATGAGACCCCTTGTGTTTAATTTGCACTTTGTTGTACGTCGCTCTGGATAAGAGCGTCTGCTAAATGCCATGTAATGTCATGTAATGTAATGAAATATTACCTCTCACGTATCATATATGAAGTTAATTTGCAAAAACGGATAAAAGCCTCTCTTACAACGAATAAACAAACAGCTGCTTGATTGATGCTCCCTGGAGTGCCCAAAAAATATGATTTAGGATGATAAATATAAACGGAGATGTTGTTGTAAAATAATCCCTCAAATATGTAGACGAATTGTTAAACAATACTTCATGTTATTAAATGTATTCTCATAAATAATATGGTAAACAGTCGGACAAATTGCGCTGCACTGATGCCGTTTACAATGCGTCAGTCGAGTGCATAGTTTCATATATTGTTATCATATTCAAATATTATGTTTTATCATGTGTTTATTGTTATGGATTTTTGTTCGTTTTATCTCTTAATTTTGTAACTGTGTTTTCAATGGTGCTAGACAAATAACGTGTATTACTATTATTATTATTATTATTATCATCGTCATCATCACATTCGTTGTGGAGAACTGTTCGTCATTTACAATCAATCAGGATAATTCCCACACCTGTAGCTTTTCAGAGGCAATCAAATGGCTGAAATCCCTTTTCTTGGCCTTCTTTTCAGTGTTTGCCATTGTCGTCTTCGTGAAATGCATATTCATTAGGGGTGTTTCACTGCCTATTTATAGGCAACTGTGGGCGGGACATGAAGCTGGCAAAGTTGCGCCACATTTAGAGTTGATTGTGATTTCTAAAGGAAAACTGGCGTGGGACGTGCGTATGCATTGTTTTATAAATCAGAATATTGTTTTGCGTACGCACGTCCTAGGTTTCATGCTTACGCAACCGAACCGCAACCGAACGTGAATCCTAAGCACAGTTTTATAAATGAGGCCCCTGGTCTCCTTCGAAATGTAACCCTTTAGTCTGTTTTACTCTGAATATTTAAAAAACAAAGTTGCAGAAGCTCAAACACAGTGAAAGTGGAAGCTTTTTTTCCTCATTGAAATATTTTCTGTATTTGAGCGGATATAGATAATTGTGGCTGTGTCTGGTGCGCTTAGAAGCAAATGGAGCCAAATCCCATCACTGGACAAATCCCCTTTCAAATGGATGACAATATCACTAAGAATGAGCAGCCTACATAGTTTTTTCAAAGCTATGTTTTGGCAGTTTTCCAAAAAGGACATCTGGAGACTCCAAAAGGACACATGGAAAATAAATGATATTATGAGGTGTAAAACACCGTATTACTAATTATACAAACTTTTTATCTTGACAAAATAATATAAAATGGGGTCACATCACTGGAAATGCCCTCTATTGTGGAGTCAAAGGTGTTTTCACTGTCTTCCAAGGAAATATTCACTCAGAGATTCCAAGATTCCTTGGAAATCCCCCAAAGGAACTCCTCTATTTAGACATAGGCATTGCAAAATGTCTCAGCTTGCGTATTGAAAATGCTATGATTCCGTTACACAGGCAAAAAATAATGCTGTTATTTCATGCAAGTCTATAAACTATACACCACTGGAAACATTATATAATTTGCTAAAATGGTGTACAGGTCTAGCAGAAATGAGCAGAAATTATACTGTACAGATTGGGGGAATGCCTATACCTAGCAAGTGCATTATGGGGCGGCCTGTAGTGTAGTGGTTAAGGTAAATGACTGGGACACCAGAATGCATCCAGAATGCAGCAGCTCGTCTGGTCTTCAACCTTCCCAAATACTCGCACGTCACCCCCCTGCTTACTACCCTCCACTGGCTGCCTGTCATGGCTCGCATCAAATTCAAAACATTGGTGCTAGCCTTCCAAGCAGTTAAGGGGTCTTCCCCAGCTTATCTACAAAAAATCACCAGACCCTACACCCCTGCCAGACCTCTTCGTTCAGCCTCCACAAGCCGCTTGGCACCTCCCCCTCTCCGAACCTCCACCTCACGCTCACGACTACTGTCTGTTCTGGCTCCACGGTGGTGGAACGAACTCCCCGTTGAGGTCAGAACTGTAGAATCTCTCCCCACCTTCAAACGCAAGCTGAAGACACACCTCTTCAAGCAGCACCTCTCCCCATCCCTCCCTACCTCCCTGTGAACCTTAATTGTTGTCTCTGTGACTTGCTTTGTGTATCAGTATTTTTTAGTTGGCTAGGTAAGCAGTGTTTTGATAGTTAACTTTGGTCACTTTTGCTCTGTTTGTTTGTTTCTTGTTTAAAAAAAAATAAAAAAAATTGGCCCTCGTCCTTATCTTTGTTGTACAGGTAGCAGTTCAAATTGTACTTCCCTCTAGGGTCTTTCAGCGAACTTATCCCTGGTTATGGATATGCACTTTGTCGTACGTCGCTCTGGATAAGAGCGTCTGCCAAATGCCAATAATGTAATGTAATGTAACACGCAAGGTTGGTGGTTCTAATCCCGGGGTAGCCCCACAGCTGTTGGGCCCTTGAGCAAGGCCCTTAACCCTGCATTGCTCCAGGTTTCTCCTGCTTAGTCTAATCAACTGTACGTCGCTCTGGATAAGAGCGTCTGCCAAATGCCAATAATGTAATGTAATGTAATATAATATAATGTAATGGTTACTGGTCAAAGAACCTCATACGTGAGCTCACCATGTTCCAGGGACCCTTTACAAAACGTAGATAACAGCACTTCTAAGTACTTTTGTAGGAGTATGCAATGGAGAAAATGTCAACAATGATAATTCCTCCAGTGAAATTCTAAGTAAACAATGGACATTCTATCGACGTTTCTCCAAGTTAGCACGTTATTAGAATTAGAAACCATTATGTAGGGCGGCCTGTAGCATAGTGGTTAAGGTAAAGGACTGGGACATGCAAGGTCAGGGGTTCTAATCCCAATGTAGCCACAATAAGATCCGCACAGCTGCTGGGCCCTTGAGCAAGGCCCTTAACCAGGGGAGGATTGTCTCCTGCTTAGTCTAATCAACTGTATGTTGCTCTGGATAAGAGCGTCTGCCAAATGCCAATAATGTAATGTAAATGTATTTGTTTCGCTGGAGCCTTGCCGTGAAAAGAACACTGATTCGTGTAGTGGATTTCCAAAATCCCCACCCTTGTTTTGCCACCCACATTACAAAATAACAAACTGTTCTCGCCAAAGCAATGGCATTGCAAAATTGGTCATACAGATAGAACCGTGAGTTTTAACGCTTTCAAGCAGCCATAGTGATTGAGAGTTGCACCGTGAAAAAAGGCATGAATACAATAAAACCCACATCAGCCCAGCCCTGCTGAAACTGAAGGGGTTAAACTGGTTATTGGACAATCAAAAGATTTTTCATACATAAATTGGTCCAGTTTCTACTGTGATGTTAGTGTCTGTGACGTCATTGCCATCTGGGATGTTGTTATCAGTACCCTTATATTTGATAAATATAATTTGAGATTTCTCTGCCACTGTATATGCTGTGTTGAGCTGTGTATATAGTATGTGTTGCTTGATTGGTGCTGTGCTACATGGTGCTGTGTGCTTACTGGGGACTTAATCATGCGTATACTTTACTGTTCATGTGCTTTTATGTTCTTTTCTGCTTCTGCTTCCATCAGCCTGCCCGGGAGTTGCAGCTTAGCCCCAATAGCTAAATCTGGCAAATCTGACATCGTGTTTATACATTGCATTATTGTGTCCCTCTTTTCCAAGATTAAAATAAATAACCCTGTACACATATTGCATATGTGCCTTGAAATTGTGAGAATTGAATCACTTAAATGCTGTGTAAGAATCAGCTTTCCCTTAATAATGAGCACAGAAGCGCACTGCCTTGCTTTGGATAAGAGTGTCTGCCAAACGAGAACAGAAAGTCTTCCTGGCGTATTTCTTCCATTTTATTCAGACAAGGACAAGGCAGAGGGTGACAGGTAGCTGGGGGATCACAGCGAAGGAAGGAGTTTTTGTAAGATACAATATTTTCAAAATTCTGGGTTCTGAAGCTCTATTGCTTTCAATTACCAGTAGTGATTGTGACACTGCCCATCAGTTTGCCCAAACTGAAAAACCATAGATTTCTTAACCTTGCAGTTTCATTATATATTGTAAAACTGGAAGATAAGGTATGAATATTACATATTTGAACCTGTGTTGATAGCGCCCTCTACTGCTCCCAAGGTGTAACTGACAAGCAGCACTGCACACCCACTGCTGCACTTGATTTTTGGTACAGATAATAATTCTAAACACTATATACAATAGGCATACATACACACAACCATTTCATTGTAATATTAATTATGTTATTTGTAATTATTATGAATGATTAAATATGAGCTAAAAGATTCACAGATGAGTGTATTTGTCATTGTGATCATTCTGAAGCTGTGATGCAGTGGTCCCCACTCCTGGTCCTGGAGAGCCGCAGGGTGTGCTGGGGTCCTCACTCCTGGTCCTGGAGAGCCGCAGGGTGTGCTGGGGTCCTCACTCCTGGTCCTGGAGAGCCGCAGGGTGTGCTGGGGTCCTCACTCCTGGTCCTGGAGAGCCGCAGGGTGTGCTGGGGTCCTCACTCCTGGTCCTGGAGAGCCGCAGGGTGTGCTGGGGTCCTCACTCCTGGTCCTGGAGAGCCGCAGGGTGTGCTGGAGTCCTCACTCCTGGTCCTGGAGAGCCGCAGGGTGTGCTGGGGTCCTCACTCCTGGTCCTGGAGAGCCGCAGGGTGTGCTGGCTTTTGTTTCTTACTCAGCACTTAATTGATTAATTAAAGCAGTTAACTCACCTCACCCAGGTTTCTTAAGTCTGAATTGGTTGCTGACATTAAGGCTCTCCAGGGCCAGGAGTGAGGACCACTGCGGAGAGGTGTCCTGCATCTCGTGCTCCCCGGCACTAGGTAAAGCTGGCTCTGCACTGTGCATGCGAAACAGAGCCTGGGCTGACCCGGATGGGTGCGGGACCACGGTTCTGGTTGTGTGGCGGTCCCGGGCGGGCGGGTTCAGTTCTCTGAGGAGTCCGTCTCCTCGTTGGAGCCGTCGCTCTCCATCTCCATCCTCTTGCGGTGATAGAGGGACTTACGAGGCGAGGCCTTCCTGGGCGGGTCCTTCTGCCCCGGGGCGCTGCTGCTGCTGTGGGAGGCAGGGCTGACCGAGAGCTGGGCGACGCTGCAGAGAAACACACCGTCTCACACCACACTACCACTGTTCATAAAAAACACACAGTCTCACACCACACTACCACTGTTCATAATAATAAACACACAGTCTCACACCACACTACCACTGTTCATAAAAAACACACAGTTTCACACCACACTACCACTGTTCATAAAAAACACACAGTCTCACACCACACTACCACTGTTCATAATAATAAACACACAGTCTCACACCACACTACCACTGTTCATAATAATAATAAACACACAGTCTCACACCACACTACCACTGTTCATAATAAACACACAGTCTCACACCACACTACCACTGTTCATAATAATAAACACAGTCTCACACCACACTACCACTGTTCATAATAAACACACAGTCTCGCACCACACTACCACTGTTCATAATAATAAACACACAGTCTCACACCACACTACCACTGTTCATAATAATAAACACACAGTCTCACACCACACTACCACTGTTCATAATAATAAACACACAGTCTCACACCACACTACCACTGTTCATAAAAAACACACAGTCTCACACCACACTACCACTGTTCATAAAAAACACACAGTCTCACACCACACTACCCATCCATCCATCCATTATCTGAACCCGCTTATCCTGATCAGGGTCGCAGGGGGGCTGGAGCCTATCCCAGCATACATTGGGCGAAAGGCAGGAATACACCCTGGACAGGTCGCCAGGCTATCTCAGGGCACACACACCATTCACTCACACACTCATACCTACGGGCAATTTAGACTCTCCAATCAGCCTAACGTGCATGTCTTTGGACTGTGGGAGGAAACCGGAGTACCCGGAGGAAACCCACGCAGACACGGGGAGAACATGCAAACTCCGCACAGAGAGGCCCCGGCCGACGGGGATTCGAACCCAGGACCTCCTTGCTGTGAGGCGGCAGTGCTACCCACTGCACCATCCGTGCCGCCTCACCACACTACCACTGTTCATAATAATAAACACACAGTCTCACACCACACTACCACTGTTCATAATAATAAACACACAGTCTCACACCACACTACCACTGTTCATAATAATAAACACACAGTCTCACACCACACTACCACTGTTCATAATAATAAACACACAGTCTCACACCACACTACCACTGTTCATAATAATAATAAACACACAGTCTCACACCACACTACCACCGTTCATAATAATAAACACACAGTCTCACACCACACTACCACTGTTCATAATAAACACAGTCTCACACCACACTACCACTGTTCATAATAATAAACACACAGTCTCACACCACACTACCACTGTTCATAATAATAAACACAGTCTCACACCACACTACCGCTGTTCATAATAATAAACACACAGTCTCACACCACACGACCACTGTTCATAATAATAATAAACACAGTCTCACACCACACTACCACTGTTCATAATAATAAACACACAGTCTCACACCACACTACCACTGTTCATAATAATAAACACAGTCTCACACCACACTACCACTGTTCATAATAATAAACACAGTCTCACACCACACTACCACTGTTCATAATAAACACACAGTCTCACACCACACTACCACTGTTCATAATAAACACACAGTTTCACACCACACTACCACTGTTCATAATAATAATAAACACACAGTCTCACACCACACTACCACTGTTCATAATAATAAACACACAGTCTCACACCACACTACCACTGTTCATAATAATAAACACACAGTCTCACACCACACTACCACTGTTCATAATAAACACACAGTCTCACACCACACTACCACTGTTCATAATAATAAACACACAGTCTCACACCACACTACCACTGTTCATAATAATAAACACACAGTCTCACACCACACTACCACTGTTCATAATAATAAACACAGTCTCACACCACACTACCACTGTTCATAATAATAAACACACAGTCCCTGAGCAAGACACTTTGTATCAATTTGTATTCATGTATACTTCCAATTCCAGACCTTGATTCGGTAGACCAGACTTTTCAGTTTTCAGAGGTTCAGATCTCTGAGTTCTACTGTACAATAGAAAAGTGGAAATTCTCTTGGTCTGAGAAAAATACTGGTGTTAGCAGTAGGATCTTAAGGTGTTTTTCCTTTCTTTTTCTTTTTGCAAGAACTGGCCTTTCACTTACAGTTTCTCCAGCTCCTGGTCCATTGCAGGATCCACCAGTAGGTCTGCTTTATTTGGTAGGGAACCTGGTTGTGACAAAAAGAGATGTGAGGATCTTGCATTCCTCTCTCTGAACCGCATGGTGAAGGGGAAAGCTGGGGCAGTTCACCAAAAACTCTAGATTGTTTCGCTGAAATATGATGAATTTTCGAGATTCGGCGACTTTTCTAAACTCATTTCACCGTGATATAACGGACCTCTATGGATCTCTTTTTCTGGTTATGAATCCACCGAAAATTTACATTGGAAAAACAGAACAGCAACGTCCCTTTCCAACTACAATGCCACGGTCACTCCCGAATATCAACACAATCACATCAGTATTCTGGGGCAAAGTGTCCATAATCTTTTCATTCAAATACTTGACTACGCTTTACTGAGCTTGTCTTGTGTATTGGTAGCGATGAAATACTCTCAAAAGGTGCGAACCCCACCTTCTGGCCCTGGTTGGCTCTGTTGCACCAGGTAGCCTCAATAAAGCACATAAAAGTATCTGAATCCAAAACAATTACATATTTGACCCAGATCTGGTTACTAAGCCCCTGTGAAAATAATTTGGGGTGAACCTTGAATGTTTAGTGAATGTTCACATGATTATCTATCCTGTAATTGCAGCTTGAAGTGAATTGCTGACTTAGGCATACCTTGTAAATACCATGCATTGTTTGAGATGGGCCTCCCAGTCTGGTTTCTGTAAAGGCACTGTTTAAGATGGCTTTAAAAATGATAAAACTGTACCTTAGTCCTCCCTCCTGATCCCCCCCCCCCCCTTTCCGATATCCCTCTTGTCTAACCCCCCAAAAAAATCTGTTTAGAACAGCACTTCATGTGTATTTTACTAGTTATGGGTGTGATGCTTTAACTTATGGAAGAACCTATGCACTAGTAAGTCGCTTTGGATTAAAAGCGTTTGCCAAATGACTAAAATGTAAATGTAAATAAAATTTTTTTAAAAATGTAAAAAAGAAAAAAAAAGAAAAAAAGATGGCTAACCTTCATATTGCATCTGCATGTAGAAATGTCACTGTAGCAATACAGGAATTGGGAGAGTTCACGACAGCAGTATTGGAGGCATGGAAACTAAGAAGATGTGTGATTATGTGTCACCACTTTTCACACAGAAACTACATGGTTCAGCCAATCACAGAGCAGGTTGTTAATAAGAAACTGAAAAAAAGAGATTGATGGACATTTTCAAGTAAAACTTATGAGACACTTTTATCGCCAATGAGAACATTCAAGGAGTACATCTGGAAAAATATGTCAAATACCTAACTCTCTTATTACAGTAAAGTTATTATCATGGTAGCATAAAGTTAGCATCCCTTACAGAAAACATATAATATTGTATGTTTGTGGAAATTGTGGAGAAAATGCATATTATATTTTGTAATATATATCTTACAAATATATTAGTAAAAATATATTGCAATATGTGTCAATAGAAACAATAATTATATTAGCTTATATACTCTGAATAGTTGCAATATGACTTCTGTTCTTGATTAAAATAATTTTCTTAAATATACTGCAGAATACTGACTCTATTAGGATCACAACTTTAACTAATAATGTACTGCACCACTAATTGCATAGTCTATGCTAAATATCATTATATAATTATTACCAAAATCATTTCTAATTAATGTATATACATTCCATTCCATTCATGCATTCCAAGCCCCACAAAAAACTCTGCAACAGACATACACTACTGACATCAGTGTAATGCATTCACAACCAATTGCAGCAGTGACCGCCGCAGAAGGTTGTTAAAACTCCAGTTCTGTGCTGCTTTCAATCTCTCTCTGACAAGTCGACACAGGAAGGACATATCCCAAACAAACCCGTTTAAATGACAAGAGCAGACAATGGTGGAGATCAAACATTGATTTCCAGGATAGCGGAAAACCCGCCTGGGGAGTGATGAATAGAATGCGTTTAAAGAGTCAGAACTTATGGTCTGCAAACAGACAGACAAACCACTGAACCCGTGTTTAAAGCAGTGCCATGGAGGCTCCTGTGTACGTATGCAGGTTTGTATTTCAGCTTCAGATCTTGATTATCCACTCACAGAACACTTTATCAGGTAGGCCTGTACACCAGCTTGTTAATGCAAATGTTTAATCAGCCAATCATGTGGCAGCAACTAAAGGCCTAAAAGCATGCAGACATGGTCAAGAGGTTCAGCTGTTTAACAGACCAAATGTCAGAATGGGGACAAAATGTGATCGATTGTTGGTGCCAGACAGGGTGGTTTGAATATCTCAGAAACTGCTCATCTCCTAGGATTTTCAAGCACAATAGTCACTAGAGTTTGCAGAGAATAGTGCGGATAAAATAAAATAAAACACGCAGTTAATGAGAGGTCAGAGAATGGCCAGACTGATCGAAGCTGACAGCAAAGTGAGAGTAATGCAAATAACCACACATTACAACAGTGGCATGCAGAAGAGCATCTCTGAACACAAATAACCACACATTACAACAGTGGTATGCAGAAGAGCATCTCTGAACACAAATAACCACACATTACAACAGTGGTGTGCAGAAGAGCATCTCTGAACACAAAATGTGTCAAACCTCTAAGTGGATAGGCTACAGCAGCAGAAGACCAATAAATACTTAATAAAGTGCTCAGTGAGTGTCTATACACAGTATACGGCACCAAGAAATTAGACCATTGCACAGGTTGTTGGATTAAACTGATCTCTATCTTTTTTCGTATTTTTATTGAAAAATGCTAAGAAAGTGTATGTGATGCAACACGGTAAATGGTGTATCATATCGCAGATCTCATTTTTTAATTTGTGAAACTAGAAGATCAGAGCTACATTACAAAATGAGATATCAAGTGTGGTCAATCTGTATGTGTGTCTGACAGAAGTAGTTTTGTGAAATCAGCCTTTTGTTTTTTGAGTGGTTGTTACAGTTTCTCACCTAGAAGTAGCCTAGGTGTAAAAACAGGCAGATTTTTGTTACATTTCAAAGAAAATGTCACAAAATGAAAGCTGCAATTAAAGCAGTGAATATTGTGCAGGGGATAGCATGCATGAATTCATGAATAATGTGGGTATTACATGCCATTTGGGATCAAACCACCGACCTTGCGGGTCCCAGTCATGTACCTTAACCACTACGCTACAGGTCACCCACACAGTGTGAAAGTAGTGTGAAGTAGGGTAGCGTGAGTCCTCACCGATGTCCTGACTGAGGCCCTCGTGCTTGGCCAGAGCCATCAGGAAGCCGTAGAAGGACACGCGGGGAGGGCCCTGGAGGATCTCTCTCAGGGTGTGCGTTGAGGGGTGGCTGGTGGGAGCAGGCCAGATAAAACAATATTCAACCCCCTGTCTCATCACACGCCAGGCCTGTGTCTCACAACACAATCGCTAAAATTACTACCTCATTCACAAGCAACGACAATTTGCAACCGACGTGGCGGCCCGGATTTTCCTGTGACTTTTTGACAAACGACAGATTAGTAACAATGGCCGGGTCCCTGGGTGAGAATGAAATGCAGTACGATTTCAAAGCACATTCCTGGGAGATAATATTTCCCGTGGCTTCATTTGTCTCTGGCCTGCTGTCAGTCAAAACGCGGACACACAAAGAGAGGAACACGGGACAGATGCGAATCTCCGTTTTCACACGACAACAGTGGCGGCGTGTCAACGTACCAAAGCTTGTGGGACGGAACACAAATTCCATGAATTTATCTGGATTCACAGATGACAACAACAACACTGCTTGGGCTCGTGTCGTAAATCGTAAATCCCCGCCAGAAGGAACGTACAAAGATTTAGTGTAGCTTTGAGCTGGGTTCAGTTCTCCACTCCGCAAAAACTGAACCCTAGCTGGACCCGTGCCAGGCGAACAAACTATTTACAGTTTAAAGGAGCAATAGGTTTAATGCAGTCTATACGGCTTGGGGAGGGAAAAGGGAAAAGAAAAAAAAGGAGGAAAAAAAAGCCAGGTGAACTATGAGCCTCACAAAAGCCGAGCGAGAACTTCAAAGGAAGCGCAGGCCTGCAGAGTGGCAACGTCTCGTCCTGTCGTGAGCGACTCCCGGCAGAAGGGCACAGGTGTGTTTACCTTTCTCCATCTCCGCAAGCCCACTCACTATTATACACCTCCCCGAACGCATTCTCAGCAGCCTGGGAATGAAAGCAGGTGTTCCCATTGGTGCATTGAAGAGCAACCAAACAGAGCCTCACGTTTGGACAGCGGCAGGCTATTTAGGCGGTAATCCTTCACAGGCTAATCTCAAGCAAACACTGCGGGTTCCAGAATGTTACGCCGTTACGCGCATTTGGATTTTGTTGTCCGTTGTGATCGTAAGCGTAGACTTTCATTTGAATTGAATTCAGAGGTAGAATCGTTGATGGCCTACAAGGTATCCATGATACATGTAAATCCTTAATGGTGCTTAGTTCTGAAGCCTCTGCTCCAGAAGATAAAGTTTTCATGAATATTTTGAAAAGATGTTTTTTGCGGTTTTTTGTTATCAAAGCCAAAATGCTTACTTGTGCTTATATCTCTCACACAAGGCCTCTATGCAGGAGCAGAGGAGAGAGGAGGCGACGCCCTCCTCTGCCGCAGTGCCGTCGCAGGCCAGGTGGGGGAGCTGCTCCACAGAGGAGGATGTGGGGACGATCACGGTGTTGGGGCTCTTCCCCGACAGCAGGCCCTGGTAGAGCACAGCCACGCTCTCCACAAATTCTGCGGGGGAAGTTTTAGTTTAGTCACACGTGAAAGGAAACACAGCCTAAAACTGCCAAAATGTACTACTGCCTGAGCCACAACCCCCCTGACCCCCTCCCACTGCCTATATGTGTGTGTGTGTGTGTGTGTGTGTGTGTGTGAGGGTATATGCGTATGCATGCGGGTGTGCGTGGGTATTACATTACATTACATTATTGGCATTTGGCAGACGCTCTTATCCAGAGCGACGTACAACAAATGTGTATATGTGCATATGTGTGTGTGTGTGTGTGTGTGTATATGTGTATGCCTTTGTGTGTGTGTGGGTATATGTGTATGCATGTGTGTGAGGGTATATGTGTGTGCGTGTGTGCGTGTGTGCGTGGGTATGTGCATGTGTGTGTGTGTGTATGTGTATGTGTGTGTGTGGGGGTATATGTGCATGCATGTGTGTGCATGTGGGTGTATGTGTATTTATGTATGCGTGTGTTTGTGTGTTTTACAATTCCCAAGGTGCATGTTTTCTACATGGAGACCATCTCCGTACACACTTTACCTGAGAAAAGTACATCACGGTCAGGGTATTTCACCCTAACAACGCAGTGCATTGTGGGATTATTTACATTTGATCCACACAGCAGGATTACACAGGAACACAGTTCACAATTCTGGAAAAGAGTACATCCAAAAACTGTGTTCTCTCTCTAAGAAGTACAGCAGAGAACATACAAATGAAACAGAAAGCTACAGGCAGGGCACCCCTGGGGGAGAACGGCCATGAAACCACCTAACACTGAACCCCCCCACCCCCCCACCCACATGCTAACGTTTCCTGAGAGAAGGTACTTAACCTGGAGAGAAACCACACCCGCCCATCAATCAGCAGAGGGGTGTGAATGCGGAGCTGGAAGGCATGCAGGTGAAGTCGCTTTCCCACGGCTGAAACGGCCGTGCGCTGAGGACCGGAGTGCATTGAAGACGGGGACGTGAGAAGAGTGAAAACCGAGCAGGGCTTCCCGTGTGCTGGGTGCCCAAGGCTGCGGGGCCCCTCTTCTCTACAGCCCTGTGACCTGCCACTGGCCATGGAGAAGCGCCATTTCGCGGTTTCATTCTTTTGGTATCTACTGCATATCTGGTAGCAGCACAGTGGTTTGAGGCTCATTTGATACCTTGGACACCAACATTTTGGGAAATATACCTTTTTTCCAACTTACCCAGACTTAGACGAGGTGTTCAATTTCATTTTCATTTTTGTGCATTCACTGGCTTGGTTTACATGTTAGCATAATGTGTTAGCTTAGCATAAAGACTTGAAGCCTATAGGAGTCAGTAGCCTACCTCTAGACCTTACAGCAACTCTGAAGCAGTCTTATTTACACAAGGTATCATGTGTATTTGAAATACAGGTTTTTAAATGAGAGACGCTGTTTTTGGTTAGACGCTGGAACTATAACCACTGAACACGCATACACATGTATCCTTCCGTCTTCTGCTGGCACAGCTGCTAGGATGTCAAGTAAAACAGGCTCGCCACATGGCTGCACCACTCGGTGAATCCGCATGTCATTATAGGCCTCCTCATTCCACAAAGGGCGCTACTACATCTAGAAATAACAAGCATCAAAAACGTAACATGTCAAAGACAATGGGAAGGAGCACAATATCAATGATGTACAGAGAATGGGGAAAAAGGCAAGCCAGTTCAATGTTATTTTAATAATGTCCACCTTTACATACGCAAATTGCCACTTTGCTTATAATCAGGCTCAAACTATTGCTGGAATTAATGTGTCCTACTATATTGCATAAGACTATTATAGGCCAACCAAAGGCAAACAACAGTCACTAAACATTTGGTCAAAATATGAGAAAATACAGTTTTAAAGTTGCAGTAACTACAGTTGTAAGGCCAGTCAAAAAACTTTGGGTCCATTTTTATGTTATTGTCATTGTTAGTGTAATTGTTGTAATGGCCTTTGTAGGGCATAAGGAATTGAAGGGGCTTTTAGATTTAGATTGTTACAGTAGTACATGGTGTTATAGGCATGGGCTTAGATTCCTATATACGTGGTAGTGTCACATCACAACAACTTGACCCACATCAAAACGAGCCAATGTGACTCTTAAAAAATGTCCTCTAGGACCATGCGGAGAATGTGGCTGCCTGTCGAGTCTGTAGGCACGGTAACAACTCGCACAGCAAAAGTGACATGCCTAACAGAGCTTCCGTATGGCTACGTATGAAGCATGGCTATGTATGAAGCATGGCTACATATGAAGCACTGAACTACAATCAGCGGTAAGAAGGGGACCTGCGCGCCGTGTGGGCACCCGCTGCTCCTGCTTTTCTCCCAGCTGTGACATGTTTTCTGCTGGACAGCAAAACTGGTTTGATTTTCACACGGAGATCTTAACCTATATTATATCTACAGTGCGGCATAAGGCATTTTTAGATTTCCTGAGCAAGAAGCTAGAGTCCTAGGCCAGTAAAGACGTTGAAGAAAGGAGGGATGGGGTGTGGGCGGTGTATTAGCTAACACTAATAGGATTAGATAGGGTACAATGGGCTACCAAATTGGGAGAAAAAAGGGGAAATCATAAATAAATGTATATATATAATTTTATTTGAGATAATTCCAAACCACCATGAGGGATGAAACAATATGATAATTTTCTGGTGATTGTTTTGTGATCTGTCCAACTAAAGTTAGCTTGGTACCCTGCTTGTCACCATTAGTTTACTGAGATATGTCTTCTTAAAGTGTAGCTAGCTAATGTTAAGGTTATCCAAATTAGCTAACGTTAGCTAGCATCATCAGAATGAGAATAATTAATGTATGCTGTAACGTTAACGTTATCCGATATGCCCTGTTCGAGTAGTTTATCGTTGTTTGCTGTTGTCAGAAGTTAAGCTGAATATTGTAAAAATGCAGGAAATTGCATGTAGTGACCAATTTTTTTTCTCCTGCTTTAAATATCACTATCAATTCTGATATTTAATCTCCACCCTTGGGTACAGGATAGTGTAAATATTATAATTCCAAACTAATTGTGCATGGGTAAATGGGTGGTAATCAAACTTTATTGTGTTTGATTATTGGGTTTTATATTTGAAATAAATTAGCAAACACGTTTTCACTTCGTCATTATGGGTTATTTGGTATAGATTGATGGGCAAAAATGGCAATTTAAAAATAAATCTACAACACAATAAAGTGTGCAAGAAGTGAAGGAGTCTGAATATTTTCTGAAGCCAATATAGCCGAGACATTACTTTCTGTTGAGCAAAAACCACGTCTTTCCTTGGAATTTCATATTTGCATTCTCTCGGGTTCTAAGAGCACTGTCAAATCGGTTCTGATGCTGCACCGGCATCGCTGACTGGCTGGAGAGAATTACATGTGAATCCAGTCCTCTGTGTGGCCCCCGTAGAGGTTAGGACAGCGAAGTCTGGCTCCAAAGCTCCAAAGACTCGGGGCCTACGGAAGCCAGCGATGCTACAGGAGAGAGACTCAACGCGACGCACTAGTGCCTTTCCATAAACTCTGTCTGTATTTACATTAAACATCTGTGTTTGGGAACTCCGGCATGACGCTGCAAGATGTTTGGACAGGCGGGGAGACGGATTCATTATATTCTCACTTTTAAGCTGCCTCTAAGCTTAAGCTTCTGGCCTAGACCGGTAAATGTGCCTCTAGGCGTGGAGCAAACCGCAGAAGCACACACACTGTGGTCTTCATCTGCAAGTGGTGTCACTGCACAGTCTGCAGAGCTGCAGTGATGTCACTGCACAGTCTGCAGAGCTGCAGTGATGTCACTGCACACAGTGCAGAGCTGCAGTGATGTCACTGCACACAGTCTGTAGAGCTGCAGTGATGTCACTGCACACAGTGTAGAGCTGCAGTGATGTCACTGCACACAGTCTGCAGAGCTGCAGTGATGTCACTGCACACAGTGCAGAGCTGCAGTGATGTCACTGCACACAGTGCAGAGCTGCAGTGATGTCACTGCACACAGTGCAGAGCTGCAGTGATGTCACTGCACACAGTGCAGAGCTGCAGTGATGTCACTGCACACAGTGCAGAGCTGCAGTGAGGACATTAAGTCCACTGGATGAAATGTTACAGGCAGTCTACGTCTGTGATGTAGTAAGGCCATGTGACACACACCACCTTCTCCTATTGGCTTATCAGGACCTACCGACAGCTATATTTTGACTGTATGCAATCGGCTAATTATTAACTGATCCTTACACTTCTATGGCCAAATTGTTATTTTCAAGCATGGATGTCATTGGCTAATTGACTCCCCAAAGTTCATTTTCAGGTCCTATTGGATATAATGTATCTTTAAACTTGTATAAACATTGTCCTTCCATACTCGTAAAATGTAACCCTGAGGGTATGATGTGAAAGTTTGCTGGTTTTTATATCCAATCAAACTTGTACTCCATTATAATAAAATGTACTCTCAATTGAACACTTCATAGTATAGTTCAGTTAGTGTAGCTTAGTGAAGTGGCAGAGTAGAATACTAATCACATTAGTTCAAATAAGTACATGTGTGTGAAATTCAGCTCACTATCGCCATAATTATTAATGAATTATAATTTGCTTATAAGCCAAGAAGGAGCAGCACAAACGCAATTAACAGGCAACATGCTCGGCCGACCCAAAGGGCCCGACCTCATAACATGATGAGAGAGATCAGGGGCTAACCTCCATCACACGGAAAAGACCCTGATCAGGTAAAGACACAGCGTGTGCATGAAAAGCACATTTTCAGTGGAACATTTTCAGTGGAACAATCCCACCCATTTGACATCACTTGCAGATGAAGACCACAGTGTGTGTGCTTCTGCGGTTTGCTCCACGCCTAGAGGCACATTTACCGGTCTAGGCCAGAAGCTTAAGCTTAGAGGCAGCTTAAAAGTGAGAATATTATGAATCCGTCTCCCCGCCTGTCCAAACATCTTGCAGCGTCATGCCGGAGTTCCCAAACACAGATGTTTAATGTAAATACAGACAGAGTTTATGGAAAGGCACTAGTCTCTCTCCTGTAGCATCGCTGGCTTCCTGTAGGCCCCGGAAGGAAGCTCGGCAGATGCCCTCTCCCCTGTGTGACGGGCGTGGAGTCGTGCCAGGGGTTCCACTAATTGGCCCAAAGAGTCTGACGACAAACTTCCTCAGCGAAATTTATAAGCAGAGACCAGAGTTCTGGCTTTGCAGCTCATTGAGTAAAATGTGGAAATGCAATCCTATGGTGCAATGATACTGCATTTGATACAATGATATGTTCATCAACATGTATGGATTTTCAAATAATCGTTTAAACCTGTCTGCTGCATTCCAGACTACCCGAACTTGGCTTGCTTCTATCGTGCCGATCGGCCCTACCACATCACTTGGATGGGGTCTGTCTGCACCTCATCGCCGTGTTACAGAAGTCCCGCAGGGATCTGTACTGGGGCCTCTGCTGTTATCCATTTACACCCAATCTCTTGGATCACTCATTACTTCACATAGTTTCCCTTATCATTGCCACAATTCTCTCTCCCGAGGGAATGTCTGCCTGCCTGGCTCACGGGACATAACATGGATGGACAGGCATCACCTGAAACTCAACTTTGACAAGGTGGAACTGCTCTCTATCCCTCACAGGGCTTCACAGGGCTTCACAGGGCCTCACAGGGCCTAACAGGGCCTCACAGGGCCTCACAGGGCCTCACAGGGCTTCACAGGGCTTCACAGGGCTTCACAGGGCCTTACAGGGCCTCACAGGACCTTACAGGGCCTCACAGGGCCTCACAGGGCCTCACAGGGCTTCACAGGGCTTCACAGGGCCTTACAGGGCCTCACAGGGCCTCACAGGGCTTCACAGGGCCTCACAGGGCCTCACAGGGCCTCACAGGGCCTCACAGGGCCTCACAGGGCCTTACAGGGCCTCACAGGGCCTTACAGGGCCTTACAGGCCCACGAGAGCTCACCTAGACTATCGATGGTACTACTAATGTCTCTCTGCAAAGAAAACAGGGGTAGTCCTCTATGACCAGCTGGACTTGTAGGAGCCTGTCACAGCAAAATCATGGCCCTGTAGATTCCTCCTATGCAACAGGAAGAATTAGATGATACTATTTACTACTTATTATGAAAAAAATATATCTTTCATTCATTCCCTCATTTCATTCATAAACATTGCAGGGAGAGTTGACCAATACGGACCTCATACGCCATCCTCCTACTCTACCAGACCATGGTCATCTCCCATCTACACTACTGAAATTCCCACCTAGACTACTGAAACTCCCACCTAGACTACTGAAACTCCCACCTACACTACTGAAACTCCCACCTACACTACTGAAACTCCCACCTAGACTACTTAAACTGCCATCTCGACTACTGTACCTCCCATCCATACTACTGTAACTCCTATCTAGACTACTGTAACTCCCATCTTTACAACATCTCTTGTAATCATGCCTCAATTCTAGTTTATGACATGCAATAACTTTACTGACTTAGCCTAAGCTTACCAAGTGAAATAGACTTGATGTTCATGGCTATGGATAACTGATACTTTATGAGAATTGTACCTTATCTGACCTTTGTTTTGTAGTTTTTCCAATGACATTTAGTATGCACTTAGTATATATTGCTTTGGAAAGAAGTATCTGCCAGATAAATGTAATGTAAACAATGTAATCCAAATGTCCAATGTCCAGAAATATCCAGTTTAAACACAAAGAAGTGCACATAACTGAAATATCCAGTTTAAACACAAAGCACTGTGTTTTACTGAAATATCCAGTTTAAACACAAAGCACTGTGTTTTACTGAAATATCCAGAGTGTGTGGATTGTAAGTGATGTCTCCCAGACTCACCCTCAAAATAGAACTGGATCTGAAAGGCGTAGAGGAAGTCTGCAAAGGACATGGGACAGTCCATGGCATCGTCCATCAGCACGATCCTTTCAAACAAGACATCCAGACATTAGTAGACATCGCAGGCCCCTGCCTAAACAGAAGGCTCTCCCCGCCCCCCACAAACGGTAACATATGGGGTGCAATCGACTCGCCCCGTTCCATAAACTGCAAACACCTGCGAAAGTCAGCTGGCTTTAAAATATCTGGGGCAGCAGTGTGGGCAGAGGGCAACATTTAGCATGCGTGTCGATCAGCAGAATGGCTCTTTCACACAGAGCCCACATCCACCGCTCGCCCTGTTCACTCTGACCCACGCATCTCACACCACAATCCTGGAAGGCAACTATATCAATTTTTAATTCAACTGCACTGTATTGGTATAACACTTTTTACAGTGGACCGTTTAACAAAGACACTTTGCAGAGTAGCAGCAGAGCCAACACCAGACCTGAACCCTCAAAATAAAAGGTCAACAAACTAGGAGGCAGAAAAACCCTCAAACAGTGGTGAGAAAAAACTCAGGAGGAACTTGGGTGTAGAGGCTATGTGTGCCTGCAATTGCAGTGAGGTCTGTATGTATTTGGACAGTGGTGCGATTTCTGTTCTTTTGGCTCCGTGCTCCAGCATGCTGAATTTGAAATGAAAGAATGAGTCTGAGGTTAAACTGAGAGGGGTGGGGCGAGCTGAAGGGGCGAGCAGGGGCCAGAGCAGGGCCAGAGCAGGGCCAGAGTGGGGGCCAGAGTGGGGCCAGAGCGGGGCCAGAGTGGGGCCAGAGTGGGGCCAGAGTGGGGGCCAGAGCAGGGGCAGAGCGGGGCCAGAGCAGGGCCAGAGCAGGGGCAGAGCGGGGCCAGAGCAGGGCCAGAGCAGGGCCAGAGTGGGGCCAGAGTGGAGTGGGGGCCAGAGCAGGGGCCAGAGCAGGGGCAGAGCGGGGCCAGAGCAGGGCCAGAGCAGGGCCAGAGTGGGGCCAGAGTGGAGTGGGGGCCAGAGCAGGGGCCAGAGCAGGGGCCAGAGCAGGGCCAGAGCAGGGCCAGAGTGGGGCCAGAGGGGGGCCAGAGCAGGGCCAGAGCAGGGCCAGAGCAGGGGCCAGAGCAGGGCCAGAGCAGGGCCAGAGTGGGGCCAGAGGGGGGCCAGAGCAGGGCCAGAGTGGGGCCAGAGCGGGGCCAGAGTGGGGGCCAGAGCAGGGCCAGAGTGGGGCCAGAGTGGGGGCCAGAGCAGGGCCAGAGCAGGGCCAGAGCAGGGCCAGAGTGGGGCCAGAGTGGGGGCCAGAGCAGGGCCAGAGCAGGGCCAGAGCAGGGCCAGAGCAGGGCCAGAGTGGGGGCCAGAGTGGGGGCCAGAGTGGGGCCAGAGTGGGGCCAGAGCAGGGGGGCAGAGCAGGGCCAGAGTGGGGCCAGAGCGAGGCCAGAGCAGGGCCAGAGTGGAGTGGGGGCCAGAGCAGGGCCAGAGCAGGGCCAGAGTGGGGGCCAGAGCAGGGCCAGAGTGGGGGCCAGAGTGGAGTGGGGGCCAGAGTGGGGGGCAGAGCAGGGCCAGAGTGGGGCCAGAGTGGAGTGGGGGCCAGAGTGGGGGGCAGAGCAGGGCCAGAGCAGGGCCAGAGCAGGGCCAGAGTGGGGGCCAGAGTGGAGTGGGGGCCAGAGTGGGGGGCAGAGCAGGGCCAGAGTGGGGCCAGAGTGGAGTGGGGGCCAGAGTGGGGGCCAGAGTGGGGGCCAGAGCAGGGCCAGAGTGGGGCCAGAGTGGGGCCAGAGTGGAGTGGGGGCCAGAGCAGGGCCAGAGTGGGGCCAGAGCGAGGCCAGAGCAGGGCCAGAGTGGAGTGGGGGCCAGAGCAGGGCCAGAGTGGGGCCAGAGGGGGGCCAGAGCAGGGCCAGAGTGGAGTGGGGGCCAGAGCAGGGCCAGAGTGGGGCCAGAGTGGGGCCAGAGCAGGGCCAGAGTGGAGTGGGGGCCAGAGCAGGGCCAGAGTGGAGTGGGGGCCAGAGCAGGGCCAGAGTGGGGCCAGAGGGGGGCCAGAGCAGGGCCAGAGTGGAGTGGGGGCCAGAGCAGGGCCAGAGTGGGGGCCAGAGCAGGGCCAGAGCAGGGCCAGAGTGGGGGCCAGAGTGGGGGGCAGAGCAGGGCCAGAGTGGGGGCCAGAGTGGGGCCAGAGTGGGGGCCAGAGTGGGGCCAGAGTGGGGGCCAGAGTGGGGCCAGAGTGGGGGCCAGAGTGGAGTGGGGGCCAGAGCAGGGCCAGAGCAGGGCCAGAGCAGGGCCAGAGTGGGGGCCAGAGCAGGGCCAGAGTGGGGGGCAGAGCAGGGCCAGAGTGGGGGCCAGAGCAGGGCCAGAGTGGGGGGCAGAGCAGGGCCAGAGTGGGGGGCAGAGCAGGGCCAGAGTGGGGGCCAGAGCAGGGCCAGAGCAGGGCCAGAGCGGGGCCAGAGCGGGGGCCAGAGCCCTCCTCTGCATGATAGAGGCAAATCAAATACTACTGAGTTCCCTCTCAGTGCTGATTAGATAAACAATCAGGCTCTCAGGGGGTTACTGATGCACCCCACCCCTGCATTTAATCATGCGCTTTAATGCAGCAGTGAAAATATTATCTACTGCATTTTTATTGAATATCCATTGTAGTGTAGGTCTCAGCATAGTAGAATATACGGTTCTTGAGAACCCCACAGCAGACAAAGACAAATTGCCAGGTCTCAAGAGGACGTAAACAAAAGATCAGTCTTCATTGCTCTGGGCAGGTTACCTTGGCAACTGAATGCTTTGCAGCACACAACCAAAGTCCTGTCCCAATACAGCAGAAATAAAAATGATTTAGACCTTGTTCATTTAGGAGAGCAGACAAGGAAAATATTTATGGTGCGGTTCTATCGTATGAGAGATAAAGTGAAACTTGTGTTTAAAGATAATGCGCTCTATCTTGGACCCCAAACCCAAATGCAAGTGTCTTTGTTTATTTTTCCAAGTCTGTGCCTACACTGTTAACATGACTAATGACCTTGCATCTTTCTTTTTTGCCCTCAAACTAGCTGCTGTCAAACTAGCAAAAGTGGGTCTGGCCACGCTCTAAATGTTCGACTAGCGATACAACTATGAAAAAAAGAGTCCAATGACTGACTTTGTGTCTTTTGCTTGTGTGACTGCCCTGGTCCATGGCCACCAAAAGAGAAACACCTCTCTGCTATACACCCTGCTGCACACCCTGCTGCTATACACCCTGCTGCTATACACCCTGCTGCACACCCTGCTGCTATACACCCTGCGGCACACCCTGCTGCTATACACCCTGCTGCTGCACACCCTGCTGCTATAAGCCCTGCTGCTGTACACCCTGCTGCTATACACCCTGCTGCTATACACCCTGCTGCTATAAGCCCTGCTGCTGTACACCCTGCTGCTATACACCCTGTTGCTATAAGCCCTGCTGCTGTACGCCCTACTGCTGCCCTGCTGCTATACACCCTGCTGCTGTACACCCTGCTGCACACCCTGCTGCTATACACCCTGCTGCTGCTGCCCTGCTGCTATACACCCTGCTGCTGTACACCCTGCTGCTGCACACCCTGCTGCTGCCCTGCTGCTATACACCCTGCTGCTATACACCCTGCTGCTATACACCCTGCTGCTATACACCCTGCTGCAATACACCCTGCTGCTATACACCCTACTGCTGCACACCCTGCTGCTATACACCCTGCTGCTATACACCCTGCTGCAATACACCCTGCTGCTATACACCCTACTGCTGCACACCCTGCTGCTATACGCCCTGCTGCTGCCCTGCTGCTATACACCCTGCTGCTATACGCCCTGCTGCTATAAGCCCTGCTGCTGTACACCCTGCTGCTATACACCCTGTTGCTATAAGCCCTACTGCTGCACACCCTGCTGCTATACGCCCTGCTGCTATACGCCCTGCTGCTGCCCTGCTGCTGTACGCCCTGCTGCTATACGCCCTACTGCTGCACACCCTGCTGCTATACGCCCTGCTGCTGCTGCCCTGCTGCTATACACCCTGCTGCTGTACACCCTGCTGCACACCCTGCTGCTATACACCCTGCTGCTGCTGCCCTGCTGCTATACACCCTGCTGCTGCTGCCCTGCTGCTGTACACCCTGCTGCTGCACACCCTGCTGCTGCACACCCTGCTGCTGCACACCCTGCTGCTGTACGCCCTACTGCTGCCCTGCTGCTATACACCCTGCTGCTGCACACCCTGCTGCAATACACCCTGCTGCTATACACCCTGCTGCTGCTGCCCTGCTGCTATACACCCTGCTGCTATACACCCTGCTGCTGCTGCCCTGCTGCTATACACCCTGCTGCTATACACCCTGCTGCTGCACACCCTGCTGCTGCTGCCCTGCTGCTATACACCCTGCTGCTGCTGCCCTGCTGCACACCCTGCTGCTATACACTCTGCTGCTATACACTCTGCTGCAATACACCCTGCTGCACACCCTGCTGCTATACACTCTGCTGCTATACACCCTGCTGCTATACGCCCTGCTGCTGCCCTGCTGCTGTACACCCTGCTGCTATACACCCTGCTGCTGCCCTGCTGCTGTACACCCTGCTGCTATACACCCTGCTGCTGCCCTGCTGCTGTACGCCCTACTACTGCTATACACCCTGCTGCTATACACCCTGCTGCTGCCCTGCTGCTGTACACCCTGCTGCTGTACACCCTGCTGCTATACACCCTGCTGCTATACACCCTGCTGCTGCCCTGCTGCTGTACGCCCTACTGCTGCTATACACCCTGCTGCTATACACCCTGCTGCTGCCCTGCTGCTGTACGCCCTACTGCTGCACACCCTGCTGCTATACGCCCTGCTGCTGCCCTGCTGCTGTACGCCCTGCTGCTGTACGCCCTGCTGCTGTACACCCTGCTGCTGCACACCCTGCTGCACACCCTGCTGCTATACACCCTGCTGCTGTACACCCTGCTGCACACCCTGCTGCTATACACCCTGCTGCTATACACCCTGCTGCTGCTGCCCTGCTGCTATACACCCTGCTGCTGTACGCCCTGCTGCTATACACCCTGCTGCTGCACACCCTGCTGCTGCTGCCCTGCTGCTGCCCTGCTGCTATACACCCTGCTGCTGTACACCCTGCTGCTGCTGCCCTGCTGCTGCCCTGCTGCTATACACCCTGCTGCTGTACACCCTGCTGCTGCTGCCCTGCTGCACACCCTGCTGCTATACACTCTGCTGCTATACACTCTGCTGCTGCACACCCTGCTGCTATACACCCTGCTGCTGTACACCCTGCTGCTGCCCTGCTGCTATACACCCTGCTGCTATACACCCTGCTGCTATACACTCTGCTGCAATACACCCTGCTGCACACCCTGCTGCTATACACCCTGCTGCTGCCCTGCTGCTGTACGCCCTGCTGCTATACGCCCTGCTGCTGCCCTGCTGCTGTACGCCCTACTGCTGCACACCCTGCTGCTATACGCCCTGCTGCTGCCCTGCTGCTGTACACCCTGCTGCTATACACCCTGCTGCTGCCCTGCTGCTGTACACCCTGCTGCTATACACCCTGCTGCTGCCCTGCTGCTGTACGCCCTACTGCTGCTATACACCCTGCTGCTATACACCCTGCTGCTGCCCTGCTGCTGTACACCCTGCTGCTATACACCCTGCTGCTGCCCTGCTGCTGTACGCCCTACTGCTGCTATACACCCTGCTGCTATACACCCTGCTGCTGCCCTGCTGCTGTACGCCCTACTGCTGCACACCCTGCTGCTATACGCCCTGCTGCTGCCCTGCTGCTGTACGCCCTGCTGCTGTACGCCCTGCTGCTGCCCTGCTGCTGTACGCCCTGCTGCTATACACCCTGCTGCTGTAATGTAATGTAATTGAATGTAATAGACTAATGTAACATTATATTGTAATGTAATGCTTTGTACACTGACCTTGCTGCCTTCTGCACCGTCTCCACTGGGAAGTCCGGGCAGAGCAGCTGCAGGAGGGAGCTGTACTCCATCATGGCCAGCAGGTCTACAACACAAACACAAATACAAATCAGACATAATCAAAACCCTCCCATTTTCCACAAGGCTAAAAACATGGATTTGCTAAATTTCAAACATGGAGCAAAACGGGAATCTCAAACTGAAATCCTGGAGGGCTGCGGTGTCCTGTCTGCTGGTTTTTCCCTGTGTTTCCTGCACAAAAGTAAGGTTAATTTAAGTAATTGATTGGCTTATGTACACACCTTGTTTCCAAGGCCTAAATTGGCTGCTGACTGAAAGGAAATCCCACCAACAGCAGAGACTGCGGCGCTCCAGGACTACAGATTGACGCCCTGCTGTGAAGTGCGTATCACAATATGCAGGCTCACGATTCGGTGTAGGGGGTTGCCTCACTTGGGAGACAATTATGTGAATACTTAAGTTTAAGCTTTACCAAGGCCAAACAGTCCCACTCTTACCTGAAATGGGCTGAGATGGGGACCGTGGGTGACACCGCCCCGCTTACTGGAGTAAATGGAACTACCCCTAGTTTACATACACAGGCCTCGACACTAACACTTGCCCTGTTGCCCGCGGCAAGTAAACTCTGTGTTCAGGCAAGTGGAATGCCAAATGCAGTTGTCCGATCGAACTATGAATAATAAATGTAATCTCAAATGTAATGTTATCACTGCCTGCGTTGCTCTGCTTGCACAGAAACGGAGCCTGTCTGTTCCTTCCAGCTGAGCATACGCTGTCTATAATAACCAGGTTTTCTTGGCCTGCGATTAGTAAGCTCCCCAGTGCTCTCTTTATTCTTAATTATGTTCCTAACAGTTGATTTTAGTAAGCCCAAGGTTTGGCCGTTTAACCATTTAATTCTTGTTCATCAGTCTCATAATGGCTTTGACTTTCACTGGCACAACTTTGTTCCTCATGTTGATACACGACAATAATAGGATAAAGAGCAAAAACATAAGCAATGTGTGCTTTTGTTTTCTCTCCCCCGGAAGCATTTCACTGAAGTTTGGAGATATGTTACTGCTGGGTTATTATTGTTATATTGTAATTCTGTCTGAAGGGCACACAGAGGGAATGCTGTCTGACAAATGTCACCTTCCTGAAAAGGCTAGTAGTGCAGGTCAAGTCAATATGCTGAGTCACTATGCTGAGTCGATATTCCGGGTCGATATGCGGAGTCACTATGCTGGTGAGTCGATATGCTGAGTCACTATGCTGAGTCGATATGCTGAGTTGATATGCTGAGTCACTATGCTGAGTCGATATGCTGGTGAGTCGATATGCTGAGTCGATATGCTGAGTTGATATGCTGAGTCACTATGCTGAGTCGATATGCTGGTGAGTCGATATGCTGAGTTGATATGCTGAGTCACTATGCTGAGTCGATATGCTGGTGAGTCGATATGGTGAGTCGATATGCTGAGTCGATATGCTGAGTCGATATGCTGAGTCACTATGCTGAGTCGATATGCTGGTGAGTCGATATGCTGGTGAGTCGATATGGTGAGTCGATATGCTGAGTCGATATTCTGAGTCGATATGCTGAGTCACTATGCTGAGTCGATATGCTGACTTGATATGCTGACTCGATACGCTGAGTCGATATGCTGAGTCAGCATGCTCAGATGCTGAGTCGATATGCTGAGTCGATATGGTACTTCAGGTACTTCTTAGCAAAATGTTACCTGACCACCCTGCTTTTGCAGGTTTGCATGCATGACATAGTGTAGCCTCTGTAGGGTGTTTCTGATCTGTTGGACAAGTTTTGGGGATCTTTTCTTCATTATAGCGAGAATTTTTCATTCAACTGTAGAGGTCTTCCTTGGCCTACCATACATAGTCCTACTCCTCAGAGTGTGGAGACCACTCCTCAAAGTGTGGAGACTATTCCTCAGAGTGTGGAGACTATTCCTACTCCTCAGAGTGGAGACTATTCCTCAGAGTGCAGAGACTATTCCTCAGAGTGTGGAGACTATTCCTACTCCTCAGAGTGGCTTCAAAATGATCCTGTCATTAACCTCCACTTCAGGGGGACCTCAGAGTGTGGAGATTACTCCTCTGGGTGCAGAGACTATTCCCCAGAGTGTGGAGACTAGTCCTACTCCTCAGAGTGTGGAGACTACTCCTCAGAGTGGAGACTATTCCTCAGAGTGCAGAGACTATTCCCCAGAGTGTGGAGACTATTCCTCAGAGTGTGGAGACTATTCCTCAGAGTGCAGAGACTATTCCCCAGAGTGTAGAGACTAGTCCTACTCCTCAGAGTGTGGAGACTACTCCTCAGAGTGTGGAGACTACTCCTCAGAGTGGAGACTATTCCTCAGTGTGTGGAGACTATTGCTCAGAGTGTGGAGACCATTCCTCAGAGTGTGGAGACTATTCCTACTCCTCAGAGTGGCTTCAAAATGATCCTGTTATTAACCTCCACTTCAGGGGGACCTCAGAGTGTGGAGATTACTCCTCTGGGTGTGGAGACTACTACTATGAGTGGGTTCAAAATAATCCCCTCATTAAAGGCAAAAATCCTGCCTGGCCTGTCAAACACGGAGTCTCATTAGGTACTCCCATTTCTCATTAAAGACACTAAAACACCAATCTTCAGGAAAGGAGAAACTGTATCCACCTAGGAAACCACCAGAAATTATATGAAAAGAGTCTCTCTTGACTCCTGGTATCTGGCTCCCCTCATACACACTATAAAAAAAATGCAGAAGCACGAATTGCCCAAAGGCAGGAATAATTGTTCTAAGCTATGGTGCGTTCATTTTAATTTAAAGAGCAGTCAGTGTGCCTTCAGAAACAACCAATTTATTACCATTATTAACTGTAATCCTCTTTCCTCGAAATGGTGGTTTGAGAAGGCCCTCTGGATCTCAGAAAGTGGAAATTTTTGGTTTGGAAAAAGTTTGCTGATGGTGTTAATTATGATAAATGACAGTTGAAGGTAGTTTGTAGCCTAAACAATAATAAAATGGGAAATTTTAGCAGAACAAAAGTACACTTTTGCCAGGCTCATAACATTTGTATTCGAGTCATGAGGAGATTCAGAGTAAATGAGGAGATTTTGATTAAATGAGGAGATTTAGAGCTTGACAAGATAACTTGCTTGTCAATGTTGCTGTTTCACCAAGTACCACATGGCGTGGAAACCGCTGATTTTGGGTGCCGGGTGCTCTGCGCCCCTTTTGTATGGTGTGTGTCTGTGGGATGTTTGTTGAATAACAGATGGGTCGCGGAATCAGCTGGCGCTCCTTTTCAGCAAATCAGCTACGAAGAAATTAGTCACGCCTCCCAGCTGCATTCGAGGGGATGCTAATTAGAAACAGATCGTTTTCCCCTCTGCACTAACCCCCCTTACTTCTGCCAGATATCTGCGGATTTATCATTCCATTAACACAATAAGCAGGCTGTGCGATGATGAAACTGCACTTAACACCACAGTATCCGTATCCACAAGCTCTCCTCCATTTGCAATGTTTCAGGAAAGACACATTGCTTCTGTAATGCACACGACTCTTACACATGAGAGGTATACTTATGAGAAACCATTTTATTTTATTTTTTATTTTGAACAGTTTATGCACCCGTTCGTAGAGGTAAATATGACTCCAGGCCAAGAAAAATACAGTTGAAATACACACTTACTTACTGTACCACACAATGGACCAAATACAAGACAGCACCAACTGGCTGTTGCTACGTTGGAAACGTAGCCAAGGAAGCCTGGTTTGGCTTACCCCCACCTTACCCATTGCAGGGAAGCTAACCGTTTCTCACCAGTGCAAAATGTGAAGCTGGTGGCCAACAAAAGTCACCACTGAACCTCACCAGATTTTGAACTGAGATGCAGTCACCCATCTACACCCAACTACATCAGTTTACCATGATTCCTGTGGCACCTTAATGTACAATTATCCCCGATAACAATGATCCCAATAATATATCCCATAATGCAACGGATACATTATTGGGATCATTATTATTGGGGATAACTGTACATCGACCACTTGCATTTTAGGCCAATGGGGCCGCTTAGACCAATTAAACCAATAGAACGCCTCCCCTCTGAGGAAGCAGGATCTGTTTGTCCAGTGCTAACATGCCCTGCTTTTAATCGGGATGGGTTATTTCACTGCTGTTAAACTGAGTGTAAAAACACAAGAAGAAGGACTACAGTCTTTGAGTAAAACTGTGCTCGTCCATTCTCCAGAGCACACGCGCACGTTTCGAGGTTTCGTTGTGACCCAGCGCACACGTTTCGAGGTTTCGCCGACACCTTCGTCCTCAGTCAGGCTCGCGGCCAAAGGCGGCTCATTTGGGGTGCCATATGGGCGCGGGCCGCCTCACAGAGACGCTCTTAAACGGGACGGCTAATCTGAGGCTGAGCCCAGGCCATTCACGCCGAACGACGGTGTTAACAGGCCAGGATCACAGTGGAACAGCAGGGGTGTTAACAGGGCAGGATCACAGTGGAACAGCAGGGGTGTTAACAGGGCAGGATCACAGTGGAACAGCAGGGGTGTTAACAGGCCAGGATCACAGTGGAACAGCAGGGGTGTTAACAGGGCAGGATCACAGTGGAACAGCAGGGGTGTTAACCCTGGCACCCTGGCAAAAACCACCTCATCATCTACCCACCGTCTGATTGGCTGCGTAATCCCCCCAATTCCCTATTTCCACATATTCCCCAGATTGTCGCCGCAAAAGATAATTGAGTTCCCAGTTCACCCGTCTGGTGAATAATCCTTACATAAAATAAGTCAAAGTAATTACATAAATTGTACATAAATGCATAAAATAGTCATTAGTGTAAAAGGTGGGTTCTCCTCCTTGCACTGGTCACTGGTGCACCCAAATTAAAGGCAGGTTTGGTGATTAAATCATGGGCAGATGCAATCAGGCCAACAGGGAAATCAGGAGGGATGGACAGACGGCACACCGCAAAAATGAGAGGTCCACCCCATGTGAGTACTGGAGTCTGTGAGAGGTCCACCACACGTGAGTACTGGTGTCTGTGCGATTTTCGGAAATGTTCCTGGAATCCGAGACCAGAGGCTGAACAATTGGTTATAATAAAATACTCAGTGGTTTTAAACCTGAGTCAGGCACTTTAACCACATTATTTGAAATTCTGGAGTGCAGAGTTAAAGCCGACATTATGTCCCATACATTATGGAGATCACTACGCTATGCACGGCATACTATCGATGGCTGTGTGCAGAAACAATGCAAAAGGTGATAAGTGAAAGTGTGACAGTGACTGGTACCCGAGAAGATCTCAAACGATAACCAGGGAGCACAGAGCTAATACCCTGCAATTTCTGCCCTGTTTACTGTAAATGTGATCTTACAATACCTTGGTTTACAGCATTAAATCATAATTCCAGTAATCTTTTGTGAATTACCTGGGACTTATTGTACACCTACAGCCTTCAGCATGGGAGGGTTAGTGCAGTAGGTTTCACTGTGTTCACGGGAAGGTATTAACATGTAAATAGAGGCATATTTTGCAATCCCATCATGCCTTAAAGAACGTTATGAAAAGTAACTCCCCGTCCAGCACATGCACAGCTGGATCGCTCCCGTTCTGCGCTGAGAAAAGTAACTAACTTGGGAGCACTGTGGGGAACGGTGGAGGGGCGAGGGTGGGGAAGAGGGGGGGTGGGGGGCGAGGGTGGTGAGTCAGCAAAGATTATACACACCGTAAGACAAGAAAGGACTAGAAGACCTTCAGCAATGAAAGCACGTACAACCGGTGTGTTTCCTCTGAGCTGTCAGCTCTAAGTGAGCTCATAATTAACTGAAGCCAACAGCTAATTAGCGGCATGCGGTGCGCTGGCATGCCCCTGCACCTGAGCCCGCTGTTTCATTCATCTCTGGACCGAAGCCGTGTCTCTGAATAACCGCATCCATTATCCCACCTCTACGCTGTCAGATCGGGAAGGATACATACACTTTATTTCAGTTTGTGTTCATTTGTCCACATTTGGTCCCCGAATATTGGTGGGGGGGGACTATGTATGAGGTCTGTTCCTACACGGTACACCCAATCTGGATGTAAAGCTGCACTTTAACCACATAGTGATTGCTCTATTTCAACTGCTTGTTTGTCGCTGTCCAAATACCTATGGACTGCACCGTACTCGTGTAATGAAGACATTACACCAGGAAAGACAGTTGAAGTATGTTGGGTTACATATCTTTGGCTGGAAATATAAAAAAGGAAAGAAGTGCTTTCGTACCCAAAAAGCTCCTTCAAAAAAAAAAAAGCACAAACCTCCCTTTTGAAATGTACAGAATTCATTACCTTTATGTCAAGTGCCTTTCAGTTATATTAAAGGATGAAGAATGGTGGTTGGTCACACTTTCTAGGTTTTAATATGCAATGTTCATATAAAGAGGGCATTGAAGAAACAGGATGATAGTATTAAATATGTCCATTCCAAAATTAAGGCTTTTAGAAATATATTTAAATGACTGAATAATACAAAAATTATGAACATTTGTTTTGTTGTTGCCTAAAGACAACCAGCAAGTGTCACACTCAACCACCATGTTGCTCCTTTAAACAATTGTAATGTAATTCCTCCTCATTTACTCCTATTAATGGCTAATACGAGTAAATTCCTGCAGCTAGAACTTTCCAAAACCTATGTGAAATAAGGGTATAAATTGGGTACACTATGTCTCCGTGTTTTCAAATAAACATGAAGTTAACGGCAGAAAGAGCAAAGAGAATCACAGGGTGAAAATGGTCTCTCAGTGAAAGACTTCTCATTTCCCACAGAGGCCAAAGCTGCCTTTCTGCTGAAGAGCACTCCTGCACTAAAGACACGCTCGTAACCAGCGGCAAACAAAGCTCATTGTGGTGACTGGGTTGTGACGGCAGCTGTCATGAGAAATACTCCATCCATAACCAGGGACTGTACCGTGTTCACCGGAGATTTACCGATTTAATTTGCCACAGCGAACCCAAACAACCAAGAAGCTGACCCGGCTGAAGGTGAGCAGGTTTGTGGGCATACTTTGACTTTGATCCGAGAAGCTGACTCAACCGGAGATGAACAGGTTTGTGGGCACACTTTGACTTGATGAAACTGTTCCTATTGGGTAATCAAGACCAAATTAGTTTTTGTGTTTTATTCAGGAGAATAACAGAAACAAGACAAGAGCTTCACTTATTATGAATTGAATGGTCTACATGAAACTCATAATAAGCATGATTGCATTTGCGATGCAATACCCTCTGTCTTTCTAGATAAAATTATAATATATGGACAATCTGAAGATAATGCAATATATAAATAAATGACTGTCCATTGACATTTTTATCACTTAAACTGATTGCTGTATGCTGTTAAACTAAGTTCCTATTGTTGAACTGAGTCAGATTAATTGCTTCTCTGAGGAATATCCGATGGCCATCATAGATAAGACTTGAGATTTTAATTCCAATGGCACTACTACACTCCCAGACAGATTCTGATTGGTAGGACTGAAACGGCTCTAAAGTACAACCATCACAAAATTCTAAGCACATTCTAAGCCAAAATTTCCTGCTAAATGGTACAGGTTATCCAAGAATATAGCAATAAATCATTCAACAAAGCTATAAATCAAATTTGCAGCCATAATCACCTGCTGGCAAAACACCTTTCTTACAATTTGGCAAAGAAGTCAGCTGAAAAGAACACAGAAACACAACAGCAGTGTGCCTTGCCCTTAGTGAGTTGTGAATTTAAGCAAATGAGAGATTAATTGCCTTGTTTAGATGCTCAAGTTTAAGCTACACAGTTATGCTCGCAGTGGATTGCATTTGGTATAATTACCAAAACTTAAGGTTGGTCTTAACTTTATGAAGTTGTTTCAGTAAAAAATTCAATGCTCAGGTTCTTCATAATGATGAATTACAGTATGCCACATTATGTCTCTTTGAATGGTTTCAGCAATGGAGTTCTATGACTTGTGGTATATTGGCATTGGCTAGATAGAGATAAATTATCAAGGATAAATTCATTGGACCTAAACATTATTGGTTTTGGTCTTTTTGTAAGATATGGTGATACTAAAAAAATTTGAATGATTGGTGTAATCCTGTAATTGACAAATTCCAGGTTAGGTGTCTTGCTCAGGGACACTTTGACAAAGCCCGGGCGGGGGATGGAACCGGCAACCCTCCGACTGCCAGACGACTGCTCTTACTGCCTGAGCCATGTCTCACCATAAAGGGCCATAAACTAAATACATTTGTTGGGTGAACTATCCCTTTAATAAAATATTATTTGCAAGAAACAGTGTGCAGGAGTTCAAACTCTGTAAAAAATATGTTCAAAAAGTTTTAAAAAATCTAAATAATTCTGAACCCATTGCCAACTGTCTTCCACTCTAGGAGAAGTGACCAAAACTAAATGTAGACACTTGTGACATTTGTGAAGAGGAATGTAAATATTTAAACAGACAGGAACATGAACAAACCAATACCCAGCCTGCCTTACAACCACATATTTAAAACAACCCCAATAATCAAAAGATCAAAAAGAGAAACAAAAGACGCATTTAAGGCTGCAGCTTTGACAACATGTTTGCACATGTTCAATTTACGAGATGTATTAATGGCAAAAAATATCAACAATTTAGTTGAGCGCACACAGAAAATTTCCATCTAGATTGCCAGCAACCTTCCCTGTTTAGTCTTCAAGTTAAAAACCACCATTTTCTTTAAGATGCTTTAGGGAAAGTTCTATAAAACTTCAGAAAATACTTTCCTTTCAGAGTGGGAAATCCACATGGCATTTTTCCCCTCAAATACTGATACTATAACACCACACCATTCCAGGATGAAACTTTGCTCCCTTTTCAGCCCAACAAAAAATATTTTGAAAAAGCCTGCATAAAGTCTCCACAAACAAAATCTGATCAAAATATTTCTGGCCACTTTTAAGGCCTATGTTCGAGAAAGAACACTGATAATTCACACGTCAGAATCTGTGGTTAACCAGAACAGAAAACCACCTGAGATGAAAGACATTAGTTCTGAAAATGTCAAGTGAAAACTCATCCGTAAAAGCAGTGTGTGGAGCAGCCGTTCCTGGTTCATCGGATGCTATCAGCCGTGAATAAACCAGGACGAGCGCAGACTGAAGAAGCTGGGTGCAGATTCCCAGAGAGAGATGCACATTACTGTCTGTCATCACGATTACCTTCCTCCCGTCCACACACTGGAGTGCACAGCCTCTGTTTGACATGACACATTTTCTTCTCCTTTGTGCCTTACTGATGGTAAACGGTCTCCACTCAAACAGTGCATATATTATACTACGGCATCCGTTATAGGAAAACATCTGTTATGAACTCAGTACTCCAGCTGAGAAAAACAAAACAAGGTTTATTGTTGTTATTGTAAGTTTGCCCTCAATTTCAAACATAATATGCTGTTCCGTACCTTAAATACATCAGGCATCCACACAGAAAATCACTTTATTTAAGCCTTACCCGCTTCGTGCCTCCTATCCCAGGTGGGCTGTGAACTAGCAGTTTGGAAATCACATTGCTTTGGCCCACACTCTCATAAATACAGTGACAGTCTGCTCTTCAAGGATCAAATTTCCCAAATGTACCCTGCAAGTACAGCAATGTTCGCTTTGGGTACAAAAGCAAAAAATATATAAATCAATTATATATTGCTGACTAGGGGTCAAATTTAATGTACCTACATAACATCATTTTATGTACCTACATAAATATATAATTTTATGTTATTTTATGGAACAAGCCTTTTTAGGCATCCTTCATACATTTATTTCTGAGAGTGCATCCTTATAAGAAAGCACTCAATAGGTAATTACTGGCACCTGCTTAGTAGAGAACTGCAGAACACATCAGAAGCGCGACAAGGCAGTAAGAGCAGTTGTCTGGCAGTCGGAGGGTTGCCGGTTTGATCCCCCGCCCGGGCTGTGTCTAAGTGTCCCTGAGCAAGACACCTAACCCCAAAATGCTCCTGACGAGCTGGTCGGCGCCTTGCATGGCAGCCAATTGCCGTTGGTGTGCGAGTGTGCGAGTGTGCGAGTGTGCGAGTGTGTGTATGAATGGGTGAATGAGAAGCATCAATTGTACAGCGCTTTGGATAAAGGCGCTATATAAACGCCAACCATTTACCATTTGTGCGCACACACATCCACGCAAACTCACACTCTCACATACACAGAGACACGCTTGCACACACACTCACACACTCACACACGGTGGCGACCTCACCGCCGTTCTTGCCGATCTGCCTGAAGCTCCTCCAGAACACACGGATGAAGGAGGCGCGGTTGTGGCCGGTGGCTCGGATGTAGGAGACCTCCCTGAACAGGACATGGTTCCCCCTCCGTACACTGCTGAAGCTGCAGATACAAACCAACATGGCGTCACTCAAACCCTTCACAAACCAACATGGCGTCACTCAAACCCTTCACAAACCAACATGGCGTCACTCAAACCCTCCACAATCCAACATGGCGTCACTCAAACCCTCCACAATCCAACATGGCGTCACATGGTAGAACCCCTTGACCACATTACAGCAAGAACAGCTCATACTGCATTACAGCAGGAACAGCTCACAACTGCATTACAGCAAGAACAGCTCATAACTGCATTACAGCAGGAACAGCTCATAACTGCATTACAGCAGGAACAGCTTATACTGCATTACAGCAGGAACAGCTCATAACTGCATTACAGCAGGAACATCTCATAACTGCATTACAGCAGGAACAGCTCATAACTGCATTACAGCAGGAACAGCTCATAACTGCATTACAGCAGGAACAGCTCATACTGCTTTACAGCAGGAACAGCTCATAACTGCATTACAGCAGGAACAGCTCATACTGCTTTACAGCAGGAACAGCTCATAACTGCATTACAGCAGGAACAGCTCATTTAAGAGATTCAGAGGTCAGAGGTTTACACCTGAGGTTTAGCACATTGTAACTGACCCTCCGGGTCTTTCTGCTGCGGACTTGTGTTAATTACTGCGCACACTTTGGTTTACAGAGCCGTCTTACGAGCTTGTTTACGAAGCGAGAAAAGGTGCAACATCGACAAGTCACGGCGCAAATCACATTTGGAGCCCATTCCACCCCCCTCCGGTGCAGCGGCAGCGGCACATGAGACGGCTTATTTTCCCAAACGGCGAGCTGCCTGAACGCGCGAGCGCACTGAATTTCTGCGGATGCCTCTCCTCTTTAGAAAACGTACCGCGTCGACTCTCCACAATCAATACTGCATTCAGAAGAGGTTTCATGATTGTCCCTTTTCAAACCTTCCGAAAAACCGCCGGGGACAATTTTGCTGTAAATTGGCAGTTTGCACCCAGCAATGGAAGCGGCTTCTTAGCGGGTGGCCGCAGAAAGGCGCCCGTGATCGGTGCGTCTGCAATTCAGCAGCAAAGTGGCTGTTAACAGGCCCTGAAAAGTGTGCGCGGGGGAGGGGGGTTATTACGGGGGTCTGCCATTTCATACCTGGTGCTTATTCCTACTGGCGGAGGTCCTGTGGAAAAAAGCAGTGACTTGCGTCAGCGCTGACATTTTAACGGCACACGTTATTTGTGATGGCTGCTTATTTGCGATCTCTGGATGAACACGTTTGGCGAGGTTGCTCGTCTGTCCAAAATTTGCCATTTCATGACATTAGATAGAGGTGTGCACGTAATTGCTTTTGAAAACGTGTGTGTGCATGAATTCATATGTGTGTGCGTGTGTATGTGTGTGTGTATGTGCACATGTGTATGGTGCGTGTGCATGTGTGTGTGTGCAGGCATGTCATTGCGCATCTGTTTGTGTCCGCGTGTGTGCGTGTGTGTTTGTATCTGTGTTTGTGTTGGTGTGTGTGCGTGTGCATGTGTGTTTGTGTCCGTGAGTGTGCGTCAGTGTTTGTGTCGGTGTGTGTGCATGTGTGTGCGCATGTTCTTGCGACCTAATGTGTTAGAACGTTACACAGACTTTTGTGTTAGCAGGTCAACCGATAAACTGAGGGGAAACAATGAAGGATCCCCATGCATTTATGCTGCCTTTATACTGTGGCATACACCAGTGCTGGATGACTCTATCAGACCACAGACAGCACATCATTTTCACCAAGGACACACGAGCAGCCTACATAATCTGGAGCTCCTGACATTATAAAACATGTCAGGACAAATAACTGACTAATGACTGGCTAATTAAATAATGGGTTAGCCCTTGATGAGGTGTGTGAATCCCCCAGCGTTGGCCCTTGGCCTGCTTATACTGTATGGTCCTCCGACTATGCTGCTGCAGGTATGTGGTTGCAGGTGATTCCACACACTGTTGTGTTCAAGGTGATTCCGCACACCACTGTGTTCAGGGTGATTCCACACACCACAGTGGTCAAGGTGATTCCAAACACAGCTTTGTGTTCAAGGTGATTCCACACACCTTTGTGTTCAAGGTGATGCTACACACACCACTGTGTTCAGGGTGACTCCACACACACCTTTGTATTCAGGTGATTCCACACACCACTGTGTTCAGGGTGACTCCACACACACCTTTGTGTGTACGTGATTCCACACACACCTTTGTGTTCAGGGTGATTCCACACACACCTTTTTGTTCAGGGTGATTCCACACACACCTTTGTCTTCAAGGTGATTCCACACACCGCTGTGTTCAGGGTGATTCCGCACACCGCTGTGTTCAGGGTGACTCCACACACACCTTTGTGTTCAGGGTGATTCCACACACACCTTTGTGTTGAGGGTGATTCCACACACACCTTTGTGTTGAGGGTGATTCCACACACCGTTGTGTTCAGGGTGATTCCGCACACCGCTGTGTTCAGGGTGACTCCACACACACCTTTGTGTTCAGGGTGATTCCACACACACCTTTGTGTTGAGGGTGATTCCACACACCGCTGTGTTCAGGGTGATTCCGCACACCGCTGTGTTCAGGGTGACTCCACACACACCTTTGTGTTCAGGGTGATTCCACACACACCGATGTGTTCAAGGTGATGCTACACACACCACTGTGTTCAGGGTGATTCCGCACACCGCTGTGTTCAGGGTGACTCCACACACACCGCTGTGTTCAGGGTGACTCCACACACACCTTTGTGTTCAGGGTGACTCCACACACCACTGTGTTCAGGTGATTCCACACACCACTGTGTTCAGGGTGATTCCACACACCGCTGTGTTCAGAGTGATTCCACACACCGCTGTGTTCAGGTGCCGCATTTCATAATTTGCCATTTCATAACATTAGATAGAGGTGTGCATGTAATTGCTTTTGCAAACGTGTGTGTGCACGTCCAAAATGAACAGTCTGATTGCCCAGGAGTTATAGCGCATCTGTAAGCATTAGGCCGTACTGAGGGGCTAACTGACAAGTGATTTGGAAATAAAGAATGAGATATGGCCTACCAAGTTGAACAGAAATAACCCATGTGACCCATGATTACATCACATACAGCAGTTGTCTCATGTGTAACCTGCTGGGCAGATACTCTTGTCTGTAAGTATACATAGTAACTTGCTTTCTCTAAATCTATTTATCTGTTTGTGTATAATAGGGGAACAAGAATGTGTGAATACTATGCTCTTTAAAAATATAATACAAGCTTGTCAGGGATGTGATCATGGGAGACTTCAATTGCCCAAATATTAACTGGAATTTGGTAACCAGATGGGAAAAAACAATTTTTAGATGTTATAAATGAACTTTTTTTTTTTTACACAGTATGTCACTCAGCCTACTATCAATCAATTCTAGATCTAGTGTTAAGTAATGATCCTGACAGAATTTGCAGTCTAGAACAAGTGATCATTCCACAAAAGGTGTATGTATTTTGTCAAATTAAGAGAGGCTCCTCTAAGTCCAGGATTTTTTTAAAGATCAAATTTAAGTAATGTGGACTGTGAGCAAGTTATTGACTGCAGGACTGTGAATGAAAAGTTCAATTGGGTTAAGTGCTTTAAGAATAACAATGGAGAACTGCTGTATAAGAATAAAGATAGTGTTGATGCCTTAAATGGCTACTTTGTTCAGGGGATAAAGTACTAGATAAATTACATAAAATAAAGACAAATAAGGCAGCAGGCCCCGATGGCATATCCCCAAGGCTACTCAAAGAGTTAAGTGAGATCATTTTTAAACCACTGGCAAGTATTTTTAGACAGTCTTTATAAACTGGAGAAATTGTTTTAAAAAAAGTTAAGATACTCATTATATAAGAAAGGAGACTGTAACAATCTAGAAAACTACAGGCCTGTCAAGTCTAACTTGCATCACATGTAAAATACTGGAATCTATCATTAAGGACAAACTGAAATTATTTATTGAAAATAATAACATTCTAAGGGATAGCCAGCATGGTTTTTGTGAGGGTAGGTCATTGCCTGGCAAACCTTATGGCATTCTTTGATGACGCTACCAAGTGTTGTGATGAAAAGCATTTGAAAAGGTACCGCATTAAAAACTCATTTTCAAAGTGAGGACTGTAGGAATTGTAGGAGCCATTTCAGAGTGGGTTCGGAACTGGATACGGGAAAAGACACAAAGAGTAGTAGGAGGAGGGGCCTTATTATGAGCAGGGTATTGTGGGAAGTGGAGTCCCACAGGGATCGTTGCTGAGGCCACTGCTCTTCCTCATTTACATAAATTAATTTGACATTGGCATGGAAAGTAATTTAGTGAGTTAAATTTGCAGATTTGCAGATACAAAACTAGGTTTAGCTAACAGTTTGGAATCTACTAAAGTAATCCAGGACGACTTAAACAGAATCCAGAAGTGGGTGGACAAATGAAACTCGATATAACTAAATGGAAACTTCTACACATAGGAAATAAAAATATAAGGCAGGATTACTTCATGGGGAGTAAAAAATTGGATAGTGCTCAAGTTGAAAAAGACTTTCAGGTTCTAGTCAATAGGCCTCATTTATCAATATTTTCGGGAATCCATGCGTAAATGTATATGTGATGGGAAACAAACTAAAAATTTGCGTGGGATTCATGAAACAGGAGTTGACACAGCTTTTTTTCATATCCACGTGTGTTGATAAATACCAATCAATCATAAACAAAAAGCGCACAGACAAAATGTACAATTACCATAAACTGACGCCCCCTAAAATACCTTATAAGGACCACGAAAATCAATTCCAGGCCATTTAAAGAGATGGCAAGAGAAAAGATGAAAAAATTTCGTTTTAAAATACTGTTTAGCCTGCACATGATCTGATAATTTTTTAAAATCATTATATGACTGTGTGTGCTACAGCTACTTTGTAACTTCTCTTTGCGATATGTGACATGAAAATATATATGAAAACTTATTTAGAACTTGAACTCACCGTTATTGTCAATTGTTTATTCTGTTCAAAGAGGAATGAGGAAATTAAGCTGATTGTCCTGGTGGAGAAACATAAAGCGATGTGCCCAAACTGATGAAGATCCAATAGGATCAAAACGTCTACAATAAAGGTGTGTAAGGAGCACTGGAATAAAAACAGTGTAAAATGTGTAAGAGGTAAAACAAAAATGGTTTGACATAAAACTGGAGGCAAAGTTATAGAATTGTAGGAGAGATATTACTGTCTGGGATTATCAAGCAGGATATATTTTCACTATCCTGTGCCAGTCCACAAGAAGCTGAGGACGGAAAGCACCTGACCATGTTCTGGAAGTAAGCCATGCTTTAATCCTCTATTAAACAATACATTTAAATGTATGTAAAGAGAGTCTACTAATGCCTTCACGTCATATAAGAATGACTGAATTACCACCTTCCGATTGGGAAAAATACGTCAATCTCGGAAATTAAACGCAAGGCAAAAAACTAAACTCATTAACACATGCCATGCCACTTCCACACTTTGAACGTGAACTCACCGTTATTGTTCATTGTTTCTTCTGTGAGCCTTACCAATCGGCTTGGTATTTGAATATGCGTTTTTTCCAAAGTAAGCTACACCAAGCCCCAAATCTTCTAATAGGCTAAAGTAATGTAAAGAGAGGCCAGACATATAAACAACAGCCTAAGCAGGCTACGCCCTATTTATTGCAAACTATTAACGTGTTTTATAGAATTTATATTAAACCCCACTTAAGCATTAATTAATCAGGATTACCGGAATGAAACATCACCCATTTTCATGCTGAATCCTAATGCGTTTTTATATGATATGAATAATTTTAGCATTCAATTATTGAAAATAATTGGCTTATGAAAATAATTTTGTCACTCAAAATCAAAATAAAATATAAATCAATGGAATAATAAACGCACAAAGCATGCTTTACAACTGTGCGTTTTCATATAGAGATATAGAGGTGCTGAAAAAGGTTCAGAAAAGGGCAACCAGATTGATTCCATGTATAAAATATAAGGCTTAATGCTTAATCTCCTTAAGTTTAGTAAAAGGAGACTTTGATTGAGGCTTTTAAATTCATTAAAGGGATTAACAAAGTGAATTATAGGCGATTATTTGGGGTGAGGTCGGTTAGCAGAACGAAGGGTGATAAATCGAAATGGGCAAAGGATAAATTCTTTTTTTTTTTTTTTTTTCTACACAGCGAGTGGTCAATGTGTGGAATAGCTTGCCAGGGTTTTCAAGACCAGGCTTGATAAGGTACTAGATACTATTTAGCTTTTAGGCAAACTAAGCAGTCTGACACTTAGAGGTAGGAAAAGGCGAGCATTGCTGGGCTGAATGGCCTGTTCTCACCACCATCTTATGTTATGTTATGCATATTTTGCCAGTGACTGATAACTGGAGGAAATTTCGCCTCATCAGCCCAACTCATTTTTACATTGCGTCTGCTTTTCATGATAAAATATCAACAGCATCGTTGACTGGGACAGAACCAGTCTCCACCGCCCATCCCTAGCCCTCAGTGAACCCTGCAGAGCACCTCTGACACAGACACAGCTCCCAGCCAGGGCCGGGTAGAGAAAGCCCAGCAGACAGGCGAAACACAAAGCCCTTTTCCCTCCGGTATAGACTCACATTACACCTCACTAAAGACACAAAGCCCTTTCACTCCGGTATAGACTCACATCACATCTCACTAAAGACACAAAGCCCTTTCACTCCGGTATAGACTCACATCACACCTCACTAAAGACACAAGGCCCTTTTCCCTCCGGTACAGACTCACATCACACCTCACTAAAGACACAAAGCCCTTTCACTCCGGTATAGACTCACATCACACCTCACTAAAGACACAAAGCCCTTTCACTCCGGTATAGACTCACATCACACCTCACTAAAGACACAAGGCCCTTTTCCCTCCGGTACAGACTCACATCACACCTCACTAAAGACACAAAGCCCTTTTCCCTCCGGTATAGACTCACATTACACCTCACTAAAGACACAAAGCCCTTTCACTCCGGTATAGACTCACATCACACCTCACTAAAGACACAAAGCCCTTTCACTCCGGTATAGACTCACATCACACCTCACTAAAGACACAAAGCCCTTTTCCCTCCGGTATAGACTCACATTACACCTCACTAAAGACACAAAGCCCTTTCACTCCGGTATAGACTCACATCACACCTCACTAAAGACACAAAGCCCTTTTCCCTCCGGTATAGACTCACATTACACCTCACTAAAGACACAAAGCCCTTTCACTCCGGTATAGACTCACATCACACCTCACTAAAGACACAAAGCCCTTTCCCCTCCGGTACAGACTCACATCACACCCCACTAAAGACACAAAGCCCTTTCACTCCGGTATAGACTCACATCACACCCCACTAAAGACACAAAGCCCTTTCACTCCGGTATAGATACACATCACACCCCACTAAAGACACAAAGCCCTTTCCCTCCGGTATAGACTCCGCACTACACCCCACTAAAGACACAAAGCCCTTTCCCCTCCGGTATAGACTCCGCACTACACCCCACTAAAGACACAAAGCCCTTTCCCCTCCGGTATAGATACACATCACAACCCCCCTAAAGACACAAAGCCCTTTTCCCTCCGGTATAGACTCACATCACACCCCACTAAAGACACAAAGCCCTTTCCCTCCGGTATAGACTCCGCACTACACCCCACTAAAGACACAAAGCCCTTTCCCCTCCGGTATAGATACACATCACAACCCCCCTAAAGACACAAAGCCCTTTCCCTCCGGTATAGATACACATCACAACCCCCCTAAAGACACAAAGCCCTTTCCCTCCGGTATAGACTCACATCACACCCCACTAAAGACACAAAGCCCTTTCCCTCCGGTATAGACTCCGCACTACACCCCACTAAAGACACAAAGCCCTTTCCCCTCCGGTATAGATACACATCACAACCCCCCTAAAGACACAAAGCCCTTTCCCTCCGGTATAGATACACATCACAACCCCCCTAAAGACACAAAGCCCTTTCCCTCCGGTATAGACTCACATCACACCCCACTAAAGACACAAAGCCCTTTCCCTCCGGTATAGACTCCGCACTACACCCCACTAAAGACACAAAGCCCTTTCCCCTCCGGTATAGACTCCGCACTACACCCCACTAAAGACACAAAGCCCTTTCCCCTCCGGTATAGATACACATCACAACCCCCCTAAAGACACAAAGCCCTTTCCCTCCGGTATAGATACACATCACAACCCCCCTAAAGACACAAAGCCCTTTCCCTCCGGTATAGACTCACATTACACCCCACTAAAGACACAAAGCCCTTTCCCTCCGGTATAGACTCACATCACACCTCACTAAAGACACAAAGCCCTTTCACTCCGGTATAGACTCACATCACACCTCACTAAAGACACAAAGCCCTTTTCCCTCCGGTATAGACTCACATTACACCTCACTAAAGACACAAAGCCCTTTCACTCCGGTATAGACTCACATCACACCTCACTAAAGACACAAAGCCCTTTTCCCTCCGGTACAGACTCACATCACACCCCACTAAAGACACAAAGCCCTTTCCCTCCGGTATAGATACACATCACAACCCCCCTAAAGACACAAAGCCCTTTCCCTCCGGTATAGACTCACATCACACCCCACTAAAGACACAAAGCCCTTTCCCTCCGGTATAGACTCCGCACTACACCCCACTAAAGACACAAAGCCCTTTCCCCTCCGGTATAGATACACATCACAACCCCCCTAAAGACACAAAGCCCTTTCCCTCCGGTATAGATACACATCACAACCCCCCTAAAGACACAAAGCCCTTTCCCTCCGGTATAGACTCACATCACACCCCACTAAAGACACAAAGCCCTTTCCCTCCGGTATAGACTCCGCACTACACCCCACTAAAGACACAAAGCCCTTTCCCCTCCGGTATAGACTCCGCACTACACCCCACTAAAGACACAAAGCCCTTTCCCCTCCGGTATAGATACACATCACAACCCCCCTAAAGACACAAAGCCCTTTCCCTCCGGTATAGATACACATCACAACCCCCCTAAAGACACAAAGCCCTTTCCCTCCGGTATAGACTCACATTACACCCCACTAAAGACACAAAGCCCTTTCCCTCCGGTATAGACTCATGTAGGGACTACAACTTCCACATTCCCACAGGAGAATTCTGCGACGTCCACCACGAATGACGTCTAACTTGGTTCAGCCAATCCCGTAATGGCGGGAGCAATAAACGGTCCCGTATAAGAGCAAGACACGTTCTTGGGATCTCTCTTCTGCTTCTTCTGTTCTTCTGCTTCTTCTCTTCGACGCACCCCTTTTGGCCAGTCGCTTCAGCTCATCTGCTCCGAGACTCGGACAGAGGCTGAATGCTGCACAGCGCACTACCAGGCCTACGGACACACCCAGTTACCTCGCGGTAACTACGTGGCCTATAGTGAGTGGAAATTGTTGTACGCGGAACGCTACATCAGTTTACCCCAATAAAGCCCAACAACGAAACAGCAACGAACTTTTACACCTGGAAAAGGACCAGCGGATCAGACGACAACGCGCTGCTAAGACGGGAACACCCCAGCCTGCGCATCTCTCCCGGACACCATTCACAGCACCATCGCCGCTTCTACAAGGACAGCATGTCTTTTGGATCCAGCAATGCGTATGGACTCAGTAAGAAAACAAACATTCAGGCATAGCCAGTGTTTAGTTTAGTCTTAACTGTTTTTGTGAATCTGTGTTTCAATATTTACCATCCAACCATTGTAATGTGTTTGGTTAGCTACATATATATGTACGTGAATTGATTCGCCGTCTTTTGCGCATATATAGAGTAAAACTACGCAAGTAGTCCCTTCTCACAGCTAACTCTAACTCATTACCACACCCAGAACTCTAGCGACACGCGCGCTTGCGCGCGCCACACACACGCACACGCACATACCCAACTAAATTTCCTTACTAAATTCCCGTTCGTTTATCTGTTCTGTGTTGTATGTTTGTTTAATAAATATATTTTATTAAACCCCGGTGTCCGTTTTGGAATCGCATAGACATGAGAGCCGAGTTAAAGCAGTCTTTCGAAGAACTTCCAACCTTCAGGTTATCGGTATGTTTAATCATTAAAATTGGTTATTTTAATTATTAATTAAAATACTAAATTTGTGGTTAGATATTTCTGATAATAGTAATTTTATGAGACTGATTACTTTTTGCAGTTATACTGCTACACAACGTTTAACTGGCGCCCCGGTTTCGTAGAGAGTAAAATCCCTGCGTTATTTGGCGGCCCGTGCGAGGACCCTACATAATTTGGAGTCCCGTGCGAGGACCCCTACACTCACATCACACCTCACTAAAGACACAAAGCCCTTTCACTCCGGTATAGACTCACATCACACCTCACTAAAGACACAAAGCCCTTTTCCCTCCGGTATAGACTCACATTACACCTCACTAAAGACACAAAGCCCTTTCACTCCGGTATAGACTCACATCACACCTCACTAAAGACACAAAGCCCTTTTCCCTCCGGTACAGACTCACATCACACCCCACTAAAGACACAAAGCCCTTTCACTCCGGTATAGACTCACATCACACCCCCCTAAAGACACAAAGCCCTTTCCCTCCGGTATAGACTCACATCACACCCCACTAAAGACACAAAGCCCTTTCACTCCGGTATAGACTCACATCACACCTCACTAAAGACACAAAGCCCTTTCCCTCCGGTATAGACTCCGCACTACACCCCACTAAAGACACAAAGCCCTTTCCCCTCCGGTATAGATACACATCACAACCCCCCTAAAGACACAAAGCCCTTTTCCCTCCGGTATAGACTCACATCACACCCCACTAAAGACACAAAGCCCTTTCCCTCCGGTATAGACTCCGCACTACACCCCACTAAAGACACAAAGCCCTTTCCCCTCCGGTATAGATACACATCACAACCCCCCTAAAGACACAAAGCCCTTTTCCCTCCGGTATAGACTCACATCACACCTCACTAAAGACACAAAGCCCTTTTCCCTCCGGTATAGACTCACATCACACCTCACTAAAGACACAAAGCCCTTTCCCTCCGGTATAGACTCACATCACACCCCACTAAAGACACAAAGCCCTTTCCCTCCGGTATAGACTCACATCACACCCCACTAAAGACACAAAGCCCTTTCCCTCCGGTATAGACTCACATCACACCCCACTAAAGACACAAAGCCCTTTCCCTCCGGTATAGACTCAAATCACACCCCACTAAAGACGGTGAAACCCTCCCTACAGAAGCATGAGGGCACAAAGAGATTTTAACCACATGGGTGACCTTTTTAGTTCTGGCAGCTTTTTCAAACGTGAAGGGAGGAGGGCGAAAGCAGAGGAATAACTTCCAAAAACAATCTCCACCTGGCCTCGTGGAAATATCTGCATGTTCTGACCTTTTGACTCAATGGCCCAATGGCCTGTGTTATTGTGACTGCTAACAGTGAACAGGTGACCAGCACGTGTGGGACTGAGTGATTTTGCACAAGGCTTTAAAATTGCATGTGTGTTTATGTTACAATCAGACTGCTTACAGAAGAGCTTTTTATAAATGGCAGTAAATCAATGTTTCCATCTTATACGGGAGTATGACGTAAGGTTTGCCTTAGCTACCCTCCTCTAACCAATCACAAGACGCAGCTTGGGCACAATTCAGTTTGGGTACAATTTATAGCGATCTGACTGACCTGAATATTCAGATTGAAGAGAACATTTTAGAACTGTAAGTGTTAAACTAGAAATAAATCATAAAATATAATAAAATATGTACATTTCAGATAGAAACTTCTTTCTTTTCAGATGTCAAAGTCTTATGAAAACAGAATTTTGGCAAACCTAAAACACCTGTTCATTTTATCTGAAGAACTAGGCGATTTGAATGCTGGTCAAAGGAGAAAATACGAACTAGACTTTACAGATCTTTTCAACTGGACTATTTCATTTCTGCAGCACTTTAATAGGGTGGATTCATTTAAAGTTAAGCTGCATTAAAATCAATCAAGACTCAGGCTGTCCTGAGACTGTCCTCCCAAACCTCTAACAGGCCAACAGCTAAGCCTAAACAACTAATCTAATCAAAAACAGTGTTCCTAACCTACAACAGGCCAACAACTAAGCCTAAACAACTAATCCAATCAGAAACAGTGTTAGGGTTAGGGTTAGGCTAACCAACTAACAAGCTACCAATTAGCCCTAATAACTAATCCCATCAGAAACAATCTTTAGAATTTTTTTTTTGCAAATACTAAGAGCTGTATTCCTGGATTTAATATCAATCAATATTCCCTTCAGAAAGGGGTTGAATCTTCTGCAAAAACAGCATCTACATCCATATTTTCTGTGGGAAATCAAAGCTCTTTATTCAATTTATATTTGAATTGGTTGTCAGGGGGTCTGTAGTTCTGATTGCCATGAACATTGTGAAAATAGTCCACAAATGCAAGTTAACACTCCTAAGCACAGGGCCAGAGAGAAGCTCAAACAAAATGGCTGCTCTCCCAACACCTCAGAACCCACATTGCAATAGCATTCACTGCCGTCTTAAGATAGAGGATGTGCTTGCTATACATATCCTCCCCCTGAGAGCAATTCATTTCTGTCCCCTGTAGAGGATATGATCTCAAGAACCATATATTCCAATATGCTGAAACCTACAGAACAAGGGACAAACAATACAAACTATAATAATAATAATATGTTGACCATATTTGCACTGCAACATGTTTTTGTCATGCAAGACACTTAAAATAAACATCAAAACATAAACAAATTTTTTCTGCCATGTCTGTTCAGCGAGGCAGGTTAGCTGCAGGACAAGCATAGAGTATTCTGTGTTTTTTCAGCATGAATCTCCTGAGGGTTGGAAATTTAGTCCAATTAAGCCCAATCAAAAAAATGATTAATTGAAGGGAAAAAAAAACAAATGGATACACAGGCTCCTCAAGACGGAATCTGGCTGACCTTGTTGCATATACAATATATATAGTTACGGTTTTCATACATGGGGCTTAAATTCTTAAATAAGCTTGTGAGATATCGCCTTGGTATGAGGCATTTGTTTTGGCATGACGATGGTTAAAAGGGGATCATTTTCCGGCATCAGTGCATGTGAAGCAGAACAGAACAGGAGCATGAAAATGTGCCACTAAGAATCGTTCCATCTCTGTGGCCTTATCTACCAGAAACAATGAAGGAATTTCAGCCATATTAAGGTTCTGAGCACATTCTCTTTTACATGGCTGGGCTAGTGTGATGCTATTGCTGTACATCAGTCCTGGAGTGAACCTGTGTTTGCTGGTTTTCATTCCAAACATAACTGCAATCCAACATGAAGCAAGCTGTTATTTTTTTTCTTAATTAGGTGCCTTTCATGTTTATTGGGACTGCTTCCCTTGTAAACTGTGTAAAATTCACATGTTTATATTGTGCTTATTGGCGGCACGGATAGTGCAGTGGGTAGCACTGCCACCTCACAGCAAGGAGGTCCTGGGTTCGAATCCCCGTCGGCCGGGGCCTCTCTGTGTGGAGTTTGCACGTTCTCCCCGTGTTTGCGTGGGTTTCCTCCGGGTACTTCGGTTTCCTCCCACAGTACAAAGACATGCAGATTAGGCTGATTGGAGAGTCTAAATTGCCCGTAGGCATGAGTGTGTGAGTGAATGGTGCGTGTGCCCTGCGATGGACTGGCGACCTGTCCAAGGTGTATTCCTGCCTTTCGCCCAATGTATGCTGGGACAGGCTCCAGCCCCCCTGCAACCCTGTTCAGGATAAGCGGGTTAAGATAATGGATGGATGGATGGATGGATGGATGGATGGATGATGGATGTTTATATTGTGCTTATTGCCCTACAGTGGGGTGCCCTGGTTTAACTGACTGTTACAAGGAATCTGTATGTGATCGAAAACAAACCTGAACCTGGTAGATAAACATGAGACTTTTCTGCCAATTTTAAAGCAAGATTGCTTTCTATTTTCATTTTTTACTGTTTATAAATAAAAATAAAAATAATAAAAACAAGGAAAAGGGCCCTGTGCAAAAGATTGGGAACCCTTTTGGATTATTCATCTTGGAGTCCAAAACAAATCTGGAAGTGCAAGACAGCAGCGAGAATATTTTTTTGTTATTCAAATGAAAGATATTCCGCAGTTGAAACACACCGAAAGACATTTTACGTGCCACACCGTGCGCCTTTTAGTAGCAACCATAGCAACACAGCTAAGCATAGCTCACTAAGATTACAGTTCCACAAAAAACAAAGGCAGATATCAGAACCAGAAAAATCCAAAAAGGAGAACAAACAGAATATCACAGGGCACAGGTACAGGGAAGCTAGAACCGGGGTAGGGAACAGAATAACGGAAAGACAAACTAGCAACAAGAAACTGAAAAGGACAGGTATAAATACACAGGGGAATGAGACAACCTAGGTGGGTCATGGGAGTGAGCGCGGCCTAACAAATAGACATCAGGGGAGACACATGAAAGGGTAATCATACAATAACAAGGGAGAAATGAAGACGCGGGGCTGGATTCACATCTACATACATGTAATACAAACAGCTCCGGATTAGGGAGTAGACAATTGTACAGACTTAAGAAATGCAGTGATAGTAGAGAACAGGTTTCATGTCGCAGAATTAAGGCAGCCAATCAGAGATGGAACAGGGAGGTGGAGATACAGAGCAGTGCAGAAATAGGGAGAATGTTAGTTACGTGATTAAACTATAAATACCCAAAACTAGTGAATGTTAGTTTGTTAGTTAGACAAACAAATTAGTGTGTTAATATACTTAGTACAAATTCTATGTTATTCAGGATTAGTAGATTAGTGCTCTCTACAAACATGAATGGAGAGAAAGCGGGAAGCAAGTAAAGCGAGACGGAGAAGAAATTTTGGGAAACCAGAAAATTCCGAAAACACCCGAATAGTGAATTGCAGACAGGGTAGTGACTCGGGGCTCAGAACTACATAAAGACACAGACATCACAGGGGAAGACAATGTGCAATGAATAATGAATGTAAACAGAAACCAGACATGAATATGAAAAATAATAAAGTTACAGAAACACAGAACCTGACGGTAACGATATGCAAGTTTGGGTATCAGAATCGGTATCGGGAAGGAAAAAATGGTGTTGGAACCTCTCTAATTAATTTGATTAATAATCAAATACAACTAACAATCAAACTCCTGAATCTCATAGAGGTCTCAGAATGGATGAAAGTTGGTTTCATAGAATAGTTCAAATAAATCGACACAGGCAACAATATCCAAACCAATGCGCATATAACTTGTCCATAACATACACAAATAAAGCTAGCAAATGTGTCTTATTTGCTCCCTGCTGTGAAATCGAGCGATGATTACAAACTTGTGGGAAAGAGAGTACATGATGAGAATGTGCATGAAGTGATACAATGTGAATGCAATATGTGACGTAAAACAACACTAGATTCAGCATATGTAATGTGATAATCTTATCCAGTGTAGCGAAGCAGCGCAGCTGTCTGGCGAAGCACTGCTCTCTCATTGCAAGCAAAGATCTTCGCATGCAGCCCATCTTTCCATTTTACCGCAAGTCACACCCCATAACGACTTAGGATAGCCACACTCATTGCCATTGATTTCTAACTTGATGCCAGAATAGCGGTGTAGCCTAAAGTGCTTTCACACACCAAGTGCAAACTGCTGAATGCTGCCTAGAGTGTAGACATGGCAGTTCTCAATTTGAGTCAGGCGAGTATAATTCCAAGGCTACAAAAACAATCAATTTTTCAAAATACCTATTTCCACTGTCAAGAAATATTGTGCGAGTGGAAGGAAGAATGGATTCCACCACATATTAAGAAATTCTAGAGGCTAGTCCAGATATTGAAGTTGAAGTGAGGTTGGGTATTCCAGCAAGACAATGATCCAAAGCATACCTCGAAATCAACCATACATTTCCTCCAGGAAAGACAGATGAAGGTCTTGGAGTGGCCACAGTCCCCAGACTTGAATAGTATTGAAAATCTGTGGAGAGATCTCCGTACATGCAAGGAGGCCAAAGAATATTTATGAGCTAGAGGTGTTCTACCAGGAAAAATGGGGAGAAAATCCAAAAGCGGTAATTGAAAGACTCTAAGCTGGCTACAGGAAGCATTTACAAGCTGTTATGGTTGTCTGGGGAGGAATTACAAAGTATTAACTGACAGGGTTCCCAAATTTTCGTGCAGGGCCTTTTTACTTTTTTTATTATTTTGAAACTGTAAAAAATAAAAAAATAAAAAAATCTTGCTTTAAAATTTGAAGAAATGTGTCAAGTTTAACGTTAAGAGGTCAGGTTCGCTTCTGTTCACTTTTTGCACGCTACTGTATATTGCAAACAATGCATAAATTTTACAGAAAGAAATCATAAAAAGTGGTACATTTTTCACTGATTAAAGACAGAAGTGAAGCATTAGGCTCCTAATTGGTGAAAGTGCTGACACCTGGCCACCAAACCTAACCATTTGGAAGATAATGAAAAATTCAAAGGCAAAGCAAGTGATACTGTAACAAAGCAAACCTACATTATGATGATACATTTAAGGGACAATTTACAAATGAAATTAAACACGTGTTCAACTACCTAATTATGAGCCTATTAGTTAACCTCAGTCTTTTATTTGTTACCTATTCTTATTGTTTACAAGATGGTTCAATAACCACAATATGAATGTGATCATATTACTCTCCATGCCATTGCAAAGCTATTTCTGGCATAATGTGGTTTAAGGTAAATAATACATCTTGAGATGAAAAGCACCCAATCAAGAAAGATTAACAGCTTGTTAAAAGTAAGACGGCAATTGGGGTTGGAACAAGAACCAACATACACAGGGGAACTCCTGGACCGATTTTGGTAACCACTGCTGTAGGTCACCTTCCAATCCAACAAAAATAATGTTCGATGCAGGAAGCTGGAAGCACAGTAGCCTAATTAGTAGGGAATAATAAATGCAGTAAATGTTTACTTACTGCCACCTGGATCTCAACTGAAGCTAATCCTTTCCTTTCCTTCACATTTACTCCTGTAATTGTGTTCTGACTAGCAAACAGGACTCCCTAATGGCATGCTTAGGAAGTGCTTTTGAACACACTGGACAGAAGTACACAGACAATCTTCCCCCTCCATGTATCTCTGAGAAAATGATAGGCACGAGATTTAGAGCCAAATTCCACACACCCACTCCATGTTTTGTAGATGCTGTAAGTATATGGTACAATTCAGTGGCTGCACGTTAAAGCTGGTCCCCCTAGCACAATGAAACTCTAAACAACAGGTCATAACCCTATCAACTTTGCCCCCTTGTGGTTGAGTTGTTAACGTCTCAAATTATTGTTACGTTCATCTTTAGATAATACAAAAAACTGCAACATAATAAAACCGACTCTCCACTAGCGAGAACAGCAGGGTAGCCGCTTATCAGCCTCTTATTTGCAAAGCAGGGCAATAAAACTCCAGCCTCCACCTTGCCATGTTCATGATTTACAACCCTCACCTCGCCATAGACACAGACAATAAAAGGCGACAGACACAGACATAATATTCTAACAATCCTTGATACCATTTCTCTACATCACAAAAATGTTTCAATATAAGAATAAAAAACTTTTTTTTTCCTTCGATCACATTTAGTGCATGTCTGGCTGACATATTTCTGGTTTGGTAGCATGATACGTTTGTTTTGCGAATTATTCAATACGATATTTATGGAACCAAAATTTCCCACCTGATTATGAAGCTACTACTGTTTTCTGACTAACAGTGAAGTTTATTTTGTAAACCGTTTGTTCATCCGTTTCAAGTAAACAATACATTTGCCAGGACTATACTGAAGCAAATTTTGTCTTGAACTACTTCTAATTAAATGCATTGCTAGGTCATTTCAGGGCCAAACTAATGTAAAACATGCTACTTTTCTTGTACAGGGATTCCTACCCTTTCCAACAAGGTATAATGTGTCATATTCAGGTGACAGTTTAGGAAATACACTGCATTCGCATAGCAGAATGAATACAGACGTGCGTAATTACAGGATTTGGACTTGCTATAGATGCACGGGGCTAACGGAGCTCTGGTTAACTTTATTTTGAAATCAAATTCAATTTTTAATGTGATTCAGGTTGGTTATAAAGGATTAGGGTGACTAATCCTTTTTAGAAAGCCTTTCGGACACTTCGGGCATGCTTTATAAAAAACATAATCACATACGTGAATAAAACACACATGAAGATAAATTTTCTTTGCATCAAAAAAAAACTGTTTTAATTGAAAATTAAGCTTTTCTGATCATTCATATGTCTGGACAAAAAGATATAAGATGTTTTGTCTTTGGAGAGATTTGGGGAGATTTGAGGGCAAATTTGGGAAAACCCATGTGAAATTTTAATGCCAGTCGAATGTCGATATCTTCACCAAAACATCAAGTTTGTGCACAAATACAAAGTATTTATGGGCTGGTCCTTGACTTAGAAATTGAGATACAAAAATGAAACAAAACTAAAATAACATGAGGAGTTTTTCCATTTTTCTGCATTTCAGTGCATCATTTGTGTACACTGTAACTACATGCTCTGACATACATTTCTTTCATTTAAGTCTTCAATCACGTGTGTGCAGTAAATCATTTTTGAGATAATGACACTTATAGGACTAGTACAAAATAGGTGGAAATTTCCCCCTGGGGGGGCAAAGTGCAAAGGGTGAATCGGGTACAGCCCTATCCTGGATGCGTTTAGCGGTGGGGAGAGTCAGTAATTGAAGGCTGCTAATTTCCTCTTGCAGACATTGTAATTCAGGGTAGTGCTGTGGCCTTCTGGTTTTAAAGTTCACTGACTCTAGAAAGTCCCACCCTCCAGCCCGTCAACGGGCTGAACACTTTATTTGAAAACGTTAATCAGACCCGCAGACTGTTTGTGAATCCAGGGCAAAGGCTTGACTCTTGTCTCTTATTTCTCTAAAGGGCAAGGTGCTGTTATGCTTCCCAGTCATTTTAGTTTTTCTCTCACTGCAAAGTCTTGTGCACAGAATGTGAAGAGGCAGAATTATGACCGAGCTCATGGACGGAGATTATGGCAGCCACGGGGATATGTGCGCTTTCATTGGCTTATGGGTGTGTAATGCACGGCAAGTCACTTTTAGTGTAAGCTACGCAATCAGTGTGAGATATGGAACCAATTACTCAGGACAGGCAACACTTTGAGGGCATGGAAAATGATTTAGTCGATGATATCTGGTTGGTACTCAAGCTCAGCTTGTCCTGGAATCAAATAATGTGGGTGGGTGCAGGTCTCGACAAATAAGAAGGAAGAACAAACAAACAAAGAAAAACAACAACCGATGTTGAAAAGGTTTTGAGGCTACGACTCCACTTGGCTGAGAAATCCTGATTAATGGCTTTCAGAAATAACAAAAACATTTTAATTAAACATCGTAATCAATGCTCTTAACAAGTTCACCAGGACCTGTTGAGTTCAGCTAATCACATCTGAGCATGACGTATTATGGAAAAAGCTTACTTACTACTCCGCAAAGTATCGAACAATTCCAAACTGGACATACTCCTCCTTGTGATCCAATAGCTGGTTGATTGCATCCTCCAGGTAAAAGAGCACGTTCTTCTCAGCTGTTGGGGAGAAGTACACAGGTGAGATGAAAGACAGAATATTACCAGCACCTTCAGTCACCTTTGGAACCAATAAATGCCTCCATGGCTTATGCAGTCTCACATTCCCATGGACTTCAGTTCATAATTTTGGCAATCCACCAAATGTAAGTAACAGATCATAGAACAGAATTATATCTTTACTGGGGCAAAAAGCTGTCTGTTGACATTACTTAGTGCTTACAGCAATGTAATGGAAACTGGTTTTACAAAGACGGAAATCTTCAGTCTATAAACGAAAAAACAAACACAAATACACCTGTATCCCCTGGGGCCACACTTTCTCTGGCTTGGACTGAAAACTGACTTCTGCAGTGAGCTGAGGTAAAACACCGCAGAGAGACCAGGGTTTTTGCTGCATAGAGATCTCTGAAGCAGCCACCTCTATCTAAACTTGCCACCACCACAAAATTATTACTGGTGTCCAAAAACATAAATACAAGGGTTTGCACACTATTTAAAAAGTGAACATGAATTAAAACTCAATCCCAGTGTTTTTCTTTGACTCAATTGTGGCAGCCCGTCAATTTAACAGTTTCAGAATGGAGCTAAAATATTTTTTTTACTCATAAAAAACATAATAGATCGCTATGCGCTTTGCACCATCCCTTTCCATACGTTCACGAGCTGAGAGCGGGCTTTCAATACTGTAGTCTCTTTTGAACACTTGACTGCTGCATCTCGACTTCTACAAGCCAATGATATATTTTGAAGAGACATTATACTCTCAGTTAATTATCTATTCTCTGGCTTCATTGTCTTGAATGTCTAGCCTCTTAATTTTCATACCAAAGTGCACCAGATTGATGCATTTGACTGTAAAAAAATTAAAATAATAATAATAAGGGACGGGGTACGGGCGGTACATCTAATACGACTACCTCCAATTGAATCAGACGAGGTACAATTGGCTACCAAATTGGAAGAAAAAGGGAAAAATCTGGGAAAAAGATTAGATTACTGTAACTCATTACATATTTGCATATCCTCTGCTCATCTTCTTATAAGTAAAACATATGACCCCCAACACCCCAGTTTTAGCCTCTGTTTGCCACTGAACTTTAGAATTGATTTCAAGATTTTACTAAGGCTTGGCCCAGACTACATCACTGATCTTTTAATCCGTATGGGCTGAACTGCAGCCTCAGATCCTCAGGTAGAGCACTCCTTATGGGCCACAGCCTCAGATCCTCAGGTAGAGCACTCCTTATGGGCCACAGCCTCAGATCCTCAGGTACAGCACTCCTTATGGGCCACAGCCTCAGATCCTCAGGTAGAGCACTCCTTATGGGCCACAGCCTCAGATCCTCAGGTACAGCACTCCTTATGGGCTGAACTACAGCCTCAGATCCTCAGGTAGAGCACTCCTTATGGGCCACAGCCTCAGATCCTCAGGTAGAGCACTCCTTATGGGCTGAACTACAGCCTCAGATCCTCAGGTAGAGCACTCCTTATGGGCCACAGCCTCAGATCCTCAGGTAGAGCACTCCTTATGGGCCACAGCCTCAGATCCTCAGGTAGAGCACTCCTTATGGGCCACAGCCTCAGATCCTCAGGTAGAGCACTCCTTATGGGCCACAGCCTCAGATCCTCAGGTAGAGCACTCCTTATGGGCCACAGCCTCAGATCCTCAGGTACAGCACTCCTTATGGGCCACAGCCTCAGATCCTCAGGTAGAGCACTCCTTATGGGCCACAGCCTCAGATCCTCAGGTAGAGCACTCCTTATGGGCTGAACAGCCTCAGATCCTCAGGTAGAGCACTCCTTATGGGCTGAACTGCAGCCTCAGATCCTCAGGTAGAGCACTCCTTATGGGCCACAGCCTCAGATCCTCAGGTAGAGCACTCCTTATGGGCCACAGCCTCAGATCCTCAGGTAGAGCACTCCTTATGGGCCACAGCCTCAGATCCTCAGGTAGAGCACTCCTTATGGGCCACAGCCTCAGATCCTCAGGTAGAGCACTCCTTATGGGCCACAGCCTCAGATCCTCAGGTAGAGCACTCCTTATGGGCCACAGCCTCAGATCCTCAGGTAGAGCACTCCTTATGGGCCACAGCCTCAGATCCTCAGGTACAGCACTCCTTATGGGCTGAACAGCCTCAGATCCTCAGGTAGAGCACTCCTTATGGGCTGAACAGCCTCAGATCCTCAGGTAGAGCACTCCTTATGGGCTGAACAGCCTCAGATCCTCAGGTAGAGCACTCCTTATGGGCCACAGCCTCAGATCCTCAGGTAGAGCACTCCTTATGGGCTGAACTGCAGCCTCAGATCCTCAGCAAGAGCACTCCTTATGGGCCACAGCCTCAGATCCTCAGCAAGAGCACTCTTTAAGGGTGACTGGGCCATCTTTTGAATCACTTTTAAAGACTTATTTATCTGACATGCTTTTAACCAGTGACACACTGTATTCACCACGTATTATTATGTTTGATTTTGTTGTGAATCACTTTGTAACACTGTTTTGAAAAGTGCTATATAAAGTGTATGTGTATTATTACTGTTCACATCATTATATGTCACTCAGGGTTTTTTATTTTGTTTTTTTTAAGAGTTGCCAAGGTGGAGCCATCATCATCTGATCTTTACTGGCCGTTAACAAGTATAATTCACATTACTAAGATGTGAATTTGATCACATGATCACGATTATTGTTTCAATGGAGACAATCACAGTAACTACAGTACACAGTCTGCTTCACAGACATTTTTCAGCAGAGTGAAGAAATGACAATTTGCAACACGCCCTGGCAATGACAAACACGAAAGGAAAAGTTGATTTAACTTGTACTTTGGAAATGTGTTTACTTTAATGCTAGGAACAGATTACACTCCACTTTTATCACTGGTTTATCAGATATGAGGCAGATTTATCAGATAATATATGGCTGCTTTATCAGATATAAGGTTGCTTTATCAGATATAAGGCACCATAATATGATGTTCAATGTCTCTTTTCATGAAACAATTAAATCGACTGTACCCACCAAATTTAATTAAGCACATTTTCACATGCTTGTATAAACCCCAAAAATAAATCCTCGATGAGAATCTGGCTGTACTTTTAGTGAAAAAATACAATTTGAGGCTTGACAAAAGAACATTAAGATAGTCCATAAAGGCAAATGCTTTCTAAGTCTTTCATTGTCCAATAAACAAGCCGTTCCAGTCTAACCACCAAAATCAAAAGAGCTCTTTGATTATGGCATCTAAATACAGACCCAATCTCGAGTTTGCGGAGTAAAGTAGGAGAGCTAACAACACCTTTGACAAGATGAAAGGGAAACGTGAATGGTGCGTTTAGAGACAATTGTTCTGCACTTGTATGTGTTCTGCATCACTGAAAATGGTTACAGACTGGCAAAAAGGAGCTGTGGCACCTTTGTGAGTGAGGAATTAACAAAAAAGAGCAGCAGTTCACAGGGTGGGTACAGAAGTGCCAGTTTGACACTAATAAACACCCTAGGGCCAAAGGAAGATCCATAGTGAATAACAGGTGAAAGACAGCCACAACAACCAAACTGTTTAGAGCAATCTTTAAAAAAATAATAAAGCCCTTCAAAGAAGATTTTTCAAAAGGGTCAAAACATTATGTCATGTGGAAGCTTGAAAACCAATCACAGGCAGATACGCTTACAATGGGTAAGGATTGGGTTCGAGCAAAGCTACTGTTTCAATAAATCCTTCCGCACTTAGCTTAAGGGCAAAGTATTTGATACTCTCCAACTGTGCATTTGGCAGATTGTGCGAAAAGGCTGTCCATGCTAAATATACAACAGAGAGAATTTCCAGAAGCTTCTGTGCATTACACGACACAGTTGTTGGCCATTGCAGGCCGCCTGGTCTCGAATGCCCATTCCATCCCCAGCCTCATATGCTCTAATAACATGGATCCCGATTCCTCACATGGCAAAAATTATCTCTTCAGGAAAAGCCAGATTCTTGTTTGACAGCATTTTCAAATTTTTAGGAGATTGCTTCATTTTAAGATGGATTTTACCGCCCTTTCCGTTGGAGTTCCCCTGACAACTTCTGTGGTCTCTGCTTCCTTAAAAGAATTTGATATGAAATCTTTGGCAGACGATAAGCTGCCTGTAGGGGCTCTGCCTTTCATACGATTTCATGTTTTGAAAAGCAGCAAGAGAACTTAATCTACTCCCTTTGGGGCAGAGAGGGGGCAGGCAAACAAACCTGAGATCCCGGAGAATGAAAGCAAGGACACCGGCTTTGAAAGTGATACGTCACTTTCGGTAAGGGCCGGACCTACTGAGCAATATGTGTCATCTTTCCAGTGGAGTGTCATTGACCTATGTAAAAACCCAAAAATTTAGGGGGCTTAAAAATATGTACATTGCAATGTGTAAGGCCGAACCAGCATACTAGCAAACCAACCAAGAACCAACAACAAGACTGGCCTCAGACCAGAAAGGCTGCAAGTTAAATTCTGAAACAAAATACACATCTGCACCTGTATCAAGTTCCACCATACTGTAATTTGGTATGTTAAGAGTTCCACCATACAGTAATTCAGTATGTTAGAGTTCCATCATACAGTGATTCAGTATGTTAGAGTTCCATCATACAGTAATTTGGTATATTAAGAGTTCCACCATGCTGTAATTTGTTATGTTAGACTTTGTTAGGTATCAAGTATCAAGTTCCACCATACAGTAATTTGGTATGTTAAGAGTTCCACCATCAAGTTAAAGTAGAGTTCAACCCTACTGTAATATAATATTAATAATATATAACATAATATTAATATGATAAAGTACAGTTCAAATCATATCAATCAAATCAATTGTATTTTATAGTGCTTTATAGAGTAAAGCCTTTTTGCAGAAACAAAGGCTTTAGAGATTAACAGAAGGAAAACTGGGCAGAAACCAGATTTTAAGGGGGGGGGGGGGTAACTTATAAGTTTATATGAAACCTTAGCTACATCAATGCAAAGACTTCATGAATTATTTTCTTCCTGCTTGTAAAAATAAAAATCTCAGAACATTTCAAACATCTCCTGCACAACAATAATGTATGTATTTTTATCTCATCGCTGCCACCTCACCTGCAGGAGTTGCCTCCTGCACCTGTGGGGTGGTTGGCATAAATTGATAATCAGTTAAAGTGCAAAATAGTTTGATGCAAATCACATTCACTTTTTCTTAAAATATGTTTATTTTATGTGGTTGCACAAAAAGATAAATACAGCCTTTTTGTGACTCACCAAGCTTGTACCAAATTTAGGAGCAAATAAATATTAACAGAGGAGCTGTTAGCTGCATAGTTACAGTGCCCTCCATAATCTTCGGGACAAAGACCCAATCATTTATTTATTTGCCTCTTGAACTCCTTTGAGATTTGTCAGGAGAAACAATTACTATTTTGGTTTGAGGCTTATTTGATACCTTGGACCCTTGATGACTTAAAAGTCATTATCCAAATAAAATAAATGTGTTCCAATGTGTTATCAGCGTATGTTACAGCTGAATCTAGTCCCACCCCCCAATTCCCATAGAAATCCATTCAAATGCATAGAGTTTTTGTAGCGCTTGTAGGACAACCTGAAAGTAAGATATGCAGACTCTGATGATGTTGATAGGTCACAGACATCAGGAAGTCATGACATGCAAAAGATATGCAACAAAATAATAAACATATCTCCTTTCATTTACATTTACAACATTGCTGTGTCCCAAACATTCTGATGCCCTGAAATGGGGGGACTATGTATAAACACTGCTGTAATTTCTACATGGTGAAAATTCCCTTTCGCCTATTAAAATCTGACAATGTGCACTTTAACCCCTTCTTTTTTCTTTTTTTTTTTTTTTTATAAATCTCAAATTGTGGAGTAAAGAGGCAAATAAATAAATGATGGGTCTTTGTCCCAAACATTCTGGGGCACTGTATTTCTCTTCAGGCTATGTAATGATTAGCATATACTGCAAGGCTGCAGGGATCAACAAAACCACAAATCATGAACCAGAAAATAAAGGTTTGAACACTTGGCCTGTTTCTTGCTGGAATTAAGCTCTCAAATTGGTATCATGTAGGCTAATCACTGAAAACTACAAATACAGGATCAATTGTCATTTCTTGACTACAAAATAGCATCTCCACTCCTATTCTGTGAGTTCCAAAAAATATTGTAGCTTGCCTTATCATAGCTGTAGAAAATGCCATATTGTTTTACATCATCTTCCATCTTAAAGGTAAGCTGTAAGTGAACTCAAATTGCCTCCTTTGATATCACTTCATGGGAGTGGTGGTTAGGGGACAAAGCAAATTTTTCATTTTAAAATGGAAAACAGGGTATTGAAGAGCATCTGTAAAAAATCAGGTTGCATAAAATGTCACAGGCTATAGAATGCAAGTTATATGTATAGGGAGGGTACAGTAATGAACTGCTCCATTCAGGATTCTCAGAAATATATAGTTCTGGTTTCTCAGACTTAAGCCTAGTCCTAGACTAAATTCAGTTTTTATTGGGGATTCTAGTTGAGTTTAGTCCAGGATTATGCTTAATCTGTGTCTGTGAAACTGGCCCATAATCTCACAATCACAATGCCAACAGTTTTATGATTCTAACAATGATACTCAAACTATGATACTACAGCAAAATATAATACTGTAGCAGGGAAATTCCACAGTAATGTCAACCTGAGCATGAAAATAAACTTACTTACGTCCCAATTAAATGTATTATGTCTGAAACAATGGATTGAAATCTGATAAAAATTGCTACCAACAAAATTCGTACAAATTTATTATATATTAGTCCCATTACCATTGAAATCAATGCTATTTGACGCCAATCTTGAAAACTTTAAAAACCATTTCAGATGGTTTTCTCAATGTCAAAAATGATATTCAGAAAATGTGATTGAGAAGTAGATTGTCAAACAATGTGCATTTCAGAAGTGTCACATCCATAACGCTGGTATCTCCATAACAATTGAGACGAAGATATAAATATTTTAAAAATAGCTATTTTATGTTCAGCCAAGTTTCTGTTCCCCATCTGATGCTGTGAAAACTGAAAACACACTGGTCAAGCCTTCAACTTGCACCCAGCATCTAATTACTCCAATCCAGCCTTTTCCCTGAGAAGTGGTCGCTCAGTGTCAGAGGTGACAGTAAGTAGAAAGAAGTCAGAAAGTAGCTATGTCTTCTTCCTCCAACCATGAACTCAGCCAACTGATTTCACTGCAATAGTTCTCCATCCTAGCTGAATTATTCTGCTTATTAGTAAATCCAGGTGATTAGAACCAAATACTATGGAAGACTTCAACTTTCCAACAGTATAGGCACAGTAATATTTGGTAATCCAGTGGTTCCCCAACCCTGGTCCCAGAGAACTCCAGTGTATGCTGATGTATAAGTGTAAGGCATGTTAGCTGTAATGCCCAATGAGGGCTGATTTACCACATTGCGTCTGAAGGAGATATAGAATGAATACAATGTGTGAACAACTGGCACTGAAGCTACAAAGCTTGGCAACAAACCTGCATTGTGTTAAAATTGTGTCTCAGCACATATTTCTGGAATCTAAACCCACATCCTGGCCTGGCAAGTACACAACGGTAACAGTTTTCATGCAGATAGAGACATTGAATATGGTTTACACTTTTCAGCTAGATGCCTGAGTTATTGTTGTTGTCATCACAAATATGTTCTTATGTAGCCAATGTAAGTTCATAGAAATATATAGGCCTACTTAACTATAACCACTAACTTGCCTAACATTGGCAGAAATGGTTAAAAGCTACTGTAATATGACAGAAAATGTGTATTGGCTAATATCTATACATGTATGCATCACCTAAGCTAGCGCAAAAATATTATGTATGCTAGCTTGAAATATGTGAATACATCCACTTAAAGTGGTTATTTAGCTGCAACACGCTCTGACAAGCTCTACCTATGCAGCTCCAAGTCAAGGAAACAAGCTAGCTACGTTTAGTATTTATCAACTTGGTAGTTAGCTATCTCCCCTAGCATGTGCACAGGAATATATACACGGTTGCTGTAAGTGGAATCGTGTAACAGTTACACTGTATTTGCTGTAGCTAACGTATTATGTAGCTAGTTGCCTACATGCGAACTGCCGACATCACTTGTTGTACACTAACGTGTACAGGAAATAAATATTTCATCGTCTTGTATTCCTGCAAACCTGCCAGAAAGGAATAGAGGGGAAATGCAACGTTACCCAGGTATTCATCAACTGTTAACGTGAAGCGATCGGCGTTCATTTTAACTAATTTCATTTAACCAAGATAAATTATTAAATGGTTTTTTTGTGAATTAGCACGCAATTTACTTTAGAACTAACAAGCTAGCTAACACTAATACATTGGACTCTAGTCTGTTAGCTAATGCTAGCTACATCTTCAGCTGCAGGCATTTGGTTTCCATAACAGCAGCACCGTGGAAGTCGATGTATCAATTAAAGGAACTCCCCTTCAACAAATGCCTGACGAACGAGTTCCTGTCTGTGTTCCTAAACCGTTACATGTTTTTATATTTCTAGCAAGATAAATATTTAAAGGGTAAGCACCACATAATGACTCGCCCCACAGATATTAGACCAATCGTTGTTATTATAGAGGCTTTTCATAAAATGACACTGACATTGTTGTTACTCCGGCTAAGAAATTGATGAAATGATCGCTGCTGACGGAAGCACCCGAAGTCACTCCAGAAAATGACTTCGCTGGTGTGTGACATCACAGCGGGAACACGCAGATGTGTTGTATAGCTTTAGGTTGAAAATATTACAGAATTTGACAGCATTTAAATATTTTATTATGAATTAAATTAAATGCACAATTACTTGGATGACTCTGATTCTGATTAATGAAAAGAAAACATAATCGCTGATCCTGATAGGGCAATACATCTGTTCAGGTTTCAGCCAGAGGTTACACGGATCGGAATCAGAGGAGTTGGAGTCCCATGTCCGAAGTCTGTAGCGACAATACAGACCGTTCAACCATTTATTTTCACTAATAGCATTTTCTCGGTTTGTGTTGCCACACTGTCTAATTATGGTATTGACTATATAACTATGACAGTCCTTTAAGTACTGTAACAATTCTATCAAGAATGTGGGCGTAATACAAATCCAAGACATCACTGACATCACATCAAAAATATAATATGTTTAAAAGTGGTCTAAATAGAGTAGAATTAAAATGTGTCGGAGTTTATGAAGGGTGTGAAAGACCTTGGTCAGTACACGATTAAATTAAGCAATTATTTAAAAATGGAAATTCTGTTTTAGAATTCCAAAATATCCTAGCGGGAAAAGTGCTTTGTATCTGGATCTAAAATATTTTATTGATAGACTAAATACTGTATTGCAAACAATTACATAAAAGAGGTAACATTTTCTATCAAATGATAGATTGAGGCTAATTAATAGGTTGCTGGCACATCTAATTTCGTATTTCTTCCTTAAATTCAACACAATGCAGGTTTGGCACATTATGATTTGGTTTGCTTTTTAATTCTGTATTATCCTCCAGGTGGTTAGTTTTAGTGGCCAGGTGTCCACGATTTCACCAGTTAGGAACCTATTGATTCACCACACTTTAATTTGATCAGTTAAAAATGTATGCAATTGCTTGCAATATATTTTACTCTTCATGCATCAATATTTCTGACATAACGTGTCTTAAGTGGGTAAATAATTCCTTGAAACATCAATAGCACATAATTAAGAAAAATTGACAGCTTGTTACAGTTTTGGGATTCCAACTGTGTTCAGGACAAAAACCAGCATACACAGGTGGCCTCCACGTATGACTGCTATAGTGTTGGGAACCACTGCTACAGTATATTGAACCACTGCTACAGTATATTGAACCACTGCTACAGTATATTGAACCACTGCTACAGTATATTGAAGACTGAACAGAAATGGCATGTGGGCAATGAAAGGCTGTGCAACTACTACTGGGCCTGACTACGCTCATACAGCCTTCTCATCGGTTTTCCTACTTCTGATCTTTTTTTTGGTCCCTTTAACTGATGGGTTATCATCAGAATGTGTTGATTTACTTGTACTTTCATACATTGTTGTAATGCAAACCAAGACAACTGTGCTCGACCACCTCCTTCTCTGGGTATTCATGCTGCTCAAACTCTCTGTCTGACCGTTGGAAGTCTACTTAACTACTTTCAAGTAGATAACTACTTTTTGCAAGCGTTTTCTGTTTCTTGTCTGGTGTTCGTGTCTTGTGTCCCACTTCACCATCTGTAGTCTGTTCTGTTATGCTTTGTATTGTTCCAGTTTCAGTATTGCGTATTTCCTTAGCTTTTTGCATTTTTTTGTCCCATGTTGTTTTCCATAGTTCTCTTAGTCTTTTCTGCCTTTCATTCTTTTCCACTTTACCTAGTTTTTCCGCCTCCTACTCCTTCCTGTCATTCTCTCATGTCTCTCACCTGCTTCTTGTCTGTTAATCAGTTTTGTATTTAAGCCCACCTGATTGCTCATTTCCTTTGCTAGTTCGTCTTACCTGTTATCTGTTCCCTATCCCGGTTCTAGCCTGTATTTTCCAACCTGATTTCCCAGCTGTTTTTCTGTACTTTGGTTTTTGGATTCTCCGTTTTTTAATCTCTGCTTGATTTTGGTCTCCCTGTGTTTTTGTATCTTGTGTTTGTACTTTCGCTTGTTTGGTCTGTCAACCTGGTTTTTGAACTCAGCCTGTTTTTCCTGCTTACTCTGTATGTACCTGTCTGCCTGGATTACGACCATTGCCTGAATTCAATTTTAGATCTTCCCTCTTCATAAAGCCTGCCTTCTTCACGTCATCGCTGAGTCTGAGTCTGCCTTTGGCTCTTCTGTCCCGCAGTCTGACAGTGCCATGTCACAAAGCACGCATCATCTCGTGTTGCTTCCCATGGTCTCCACAGTCGCATCATCTCGTGTTGCTTCCCCTGGTCTCCACAGTCGCATCATCTCGTGTTGCTTCCCCTGGTCTCCACAGTCGCATCATCTCGTGTTGCTTCCCATGGTCTCCACAGTCGCATCATCTCGTGTTGCTTCCCATGGTCTCCACAGTCGCATCATCTCGTGTTGCTTCCCATGGTCTCCACCGTCGCATCATCTCGTGTTGCTTCCCATGGTCTCCACAGTCGCATCATCTCGTGTTGCTTCCCATGGTCTCCACAGTCGCATCATCTCGTGTTGCTTCCCATGGTCTCCACAGTCGCATCATCTCGTGTTGCTTCCCATGGTCTCCACAGTCGCATCATCTCGTGTTGCTTCCCCTGGTCTCCACAGTCGCATCATCTCGTGTTGCTTCCCATGGTCTCCACAGTCGCATCATCTCGTGTTGCTTCCCATGGTCTCCACAGTCGCATCATCTCGTGTTGCTTCCCATGGTCTCCACAGTCGCATCATCTCGTGTTGCTTCCCATGGTCTCCACAGTCGCATCATCTCGTGTTGCTTCCCATGGTCTCCACAGTCGCATCATCTCGTGTTGCTTCCCATGGTCTCCACCGTCGCATCATCTCATGTTGCTTCCCATGGTCTCCACAGTCGCATCATCTCGTGTTGCTTCCCATGGTCTCCACAGTCCCCAGATCTCAATCCAATATGTGCTGCAATGGGAGATTCATGGCATGAATGTGCGGCCAATAAATCTGTGGCAACTGCCAGATGCTATCATGTCAACATGGCCCAGGATCTCTAAAGAATGTTTCCAGCACCTTGTTGAATCTGTGCCACCAAGAATTCTGGCTGTTCTGAGGGAAAGGGGAGGTCCTACCCAGTACTGGAAAGGTGTGCCTAATAAAGTGATCACTGAGTGTACAGTATATGGGATAAAGGTCTGCTTGTTTGCCAGTATGGAATGAAATTTGTAGTGCAACCTGATTTACCTTAATTAAGGTGAATTAGGCAGACCAAATTGTAGGTTAAGTTCTGTATACTAGACTGCACATTGTATTTTATAATTAAAACATGAAAAGAGGCTAATCAATGTTGTGTTGGTTCTGTAATATGGTCTGACTCCAGACTATATGAGAATATTTCCAACTGCATCCATGAAATCACATTGTCAATAAAATTGACTTTTAATTGTCAATACAAATATTGACCTTCGATTTACATCACTTAAAATCCAATATATTACAGTATTTAAATATTCATATTTACAATGCTTTCTAAAATATTTTAGATGTTTGACTTGATGCAAGTCTGATGTTTCATGTGTAACCTTATACATAATACAGGAAGGTAGGAGTTTTAGTATGAAGGGACTACTTATGCTTTACCTTGGACTATTACACACGCACGCAGTATATACACACAGTTAAACACAGTGCTAAAAGCCAGAAATGTGTATCAAACCACTGATTTGCTGTGACAAACTACCGGGCCACCAAAATGTGAGGGGTTTATACCCAAAAACCCAGAACCAAAACAAAGCAAGCTGCTGTCTCAGACATACTGTACATAGACTTTGTGCCACAGAAACCCATTTGCAGTTCCCCATTTGACATGCTCTGTCAGAAGAGAATAAGAGGAAATGGAAGGAAAATGGAGCTAAAGGAGACTCTGGGGCATAAAGACAGGTCCCAGATCAGCATGATGGGTTCAGTAGCCCAACGTCAGTCTGTGCTCTGAGTGGTGAACACCCGCTTCCTTCTGTCTTCCACAAAGACAGAGCTGTTCATTTTACTCTACCTGCACCTGTGAATGCCAGTTTTTTAATACATAGCATTTATAGGGACATCACATTTGGATAAATATTAACCCTTTGACAAGCTTTTTTTGGAATGTTCTTGCAGTTGGCGTCACCATTAATATGTTCAGTTATGAACATAATTTGTGATCTCACACCTGAAAGGTAAAGGTGTGTTTCCCAACACCTTTTTCTGACTCACCCTTTTCTGACTTTCATTGTCAGTTTTGTGTCAGTTTTGTGTCAGTTTTGTGCATTCACTGGCTCGGTTCACTGGCTCGGTTTCCATGTTCGCACAACGCGTCATCTCGTCTATGTCTGGGTAAGTTGGAAAAAAGGTATATTCCCTAAAATGTTGCTGTTTTTCTTTAAAGGGTTACGTTCAGAAATAATGTGAACCTCTGCCTTACTTTGGTGCAGAAATCAAGTATAATTTATTCCATTCTCTGATGATATGCTTCAGTTCTGCACAGCAAAATTCTCAGTGTACAACAGCATCCCCTTTTGACTTTTGTTAGATTTAACACTGCTAGAGTTGATGTAACACTTGTAGTTTTCTGTGTACACATTACGGACCAGTTTCACAGACACAGATTGAGCGTAATCCTGGACTAAATTCAGTTTTATATGGAGAATCTGTGCAAACCTGGCCCTATGGGTTTTGTGGTTCCATAGCTTAAGTGAAAACAATTATTTACGAAGGGCAATCCCTGTGCGATTGAAAAAAATTGAGTAAGAGGCTTAAAGCACTTCCAGACTCCCTTGGTTTTCTGCCAAATTATTTGGATTACCGGAAGTTAATGTCTTGAGATTCATTTGGGTCTCACCACAGGCAAAGTCCAAATCGAGTTTACCCTGGCAAAAGCAATACAACCACCCCCACAACCCCCTCCGCCTTCCCCCCCTCAAGACAGTGCATACAAAAGGAGACATTTAAGGCTGCTGGTCTGAAACTGATACTTATTTATCAAACGTGATATTCATCCCTGTAATTTAAGAATAGCAGCCCACTCATTTCGGGGATCCATCCATCTCATATGTCCTCTAAACCATAGCAGCCATAACTCAGCCAGCCAGCCCACTGTGATCAATTTGAGGATTTGCTCGTTTTTTTCAAAAAATACATTTGGCACCCAGCGCAGGCCTGCATTTATCCAATTCCCACCTTAATGTGGAAATGGTCAATATCTGCAACTGCAACATCGCCCTACAGCGCTACCAGACAATTTCAGTACTGGTGTGCTCCATACTCCAGGCTGTCAATCCCATCCATGCATCACAGCACGGTGCCTTCTGGTATGTTTCCACTTGCCCAGAGTATATCTGTCCAGGTGGTTTCACTGAAATGTAAGTTTTGTCTATTCTATTGCTCACCCTGATAAAACTAACTTTATGGTCCTTCGTCCTGTGAAATGTATACATTTACATTCTAAAACTTCTCTTTCAAAGTATGATTATACATGAACATCCACAGAGCTTTCTACAACATAAATGATACCTGTTCATATCATTCATTCACTCATTATCCTAACCCGCTTATCCTGAACAGGGTCGCAGGGGGGCTGGAGCCTATCCAAGCATACATTGGGCGAAAGGCAGGAATACACCCTGGACAGGTTGCCAGTCCATCGCAGGGCACACACACCATTCACTCACACACTCATACCTATGGGCAATTTAGACTCTCCAGTCAGCCTAACCTGCATGTGGACTGTGGGAGGAAACCCACGCAAACACAGGGAGAACATGCAAACTCCACACAGAGGCCCCGGTCGACGGGGATTCAAACCCAGGACCTCCTTGCTGTGAGGTGGCAGTGCACCCACTGCACCATCCGTGCTGCACCTGTTTATATCTCAACCCTTAATTTTGAAGCTGTAATATTCTTTCATGAAGTAAATCTAATCGAGCTAATCTAATTAATTGCTATATTGAAACATTCTGTCATTGGAAAATGTTATGAGAGTTACATTTACCAAAAAAAGCATTTGTTTCATGCCATTTGAAATGTGTTGTGTCATGTCAGCCTTATGTCAAACAGTTCAGCCTGTAGCGTAGTGGTTACGATGCCTGACTGGGACCCGCAAGGTCATTGGTTCGATCTCCGGTGTAGCCACAATAAGCTCCGCACAGCCGTTGGGCCCTTGAGCAAGGCCCTTAACCCTGCATTGCTCCAGGGGAGGATTGTCTCCTGCTTAGTCTTGTCAACTGTATGTAGCTCTGGATAAGAGCATCTGCCAAATGCTATTAATGTAATGTAATGGTTCAAGTAAAGTGTTACTGAAATTTTCATTTCTCAGCACTACTGTGGCACCCAGCTAAGCAGATAGAATCCATTGCACATAGCCTATTGTCAACACTGGGCCTGTTAGAACAGCCTTTAACCTGATGAGTGATCATACTTATTAACTGATGTATGTTATTTCTGTCTAACAATGTGAGTATACATGAGGTGGCAGGAATTTGTTTCATATCCTGAGACAAAAAAGACACTAGTGAACCTTGTGAATCACACTACAGTGGTCAGGCATGTATGATAGGAATGTTGTCCCAAATTTTGTGCAGTGGGGTATAGCTGACTGATATTTAATTACAATTTTTTTTAATATATATTTTTTTGCACATGATCTGGCTCAATAATATTCCCTTTGCGGTTTTAATAATGACACATTTCTTCCTGTATGGCGCCAGGCAGAATCTGCAAAATCAGCCTTCCCAATGTTCTTATTGCCAAATATTTTATAATAAAGTAATTCGTCATACAAAACCATATTCAAACAATTGTGGCATTTCAGCAGCAGTCATTTTTATACATGAAAAGGGCGTATGGCAAAAGACACAAGATTTGTTTAGAGATCTTGGGCAAAGCAACAATCTGACATTACATTATTGGCATTTGGCAGACGCTCTTATCCAGAGCGACATACAACAAAGTGCATACCCATAACCAGGGATAAGTTCGCTGAAAGACCCTAGAGGGAAGTACAATTTCAACTGCTACCTGTACAACAAAGATAAGGACGAGGGCCAATTTTTTATTTTTATTTAATTTTTTTATTTATTTATTTATTTTTTTATTTTGAACAAAGAAACAAAGAAACAGAGCAAAAGTGACCAAAGTTAATTATCCAAACACTGCTTACCTAGGCAACTAAAAATACCGATACACAAAGCAAGTCACAGAGACAACAATTAAGGTTCACAGGGAGGTAGGGAGGGATGGGGAGAGGTGCTGCTTGAAGAGGTGTGTCTTCAGCTTGCGTTTGAAGGTGGGGAGAGATTCTACAGTTCTGACCTCAACGGGGAGTTCGTTCCACCACCGTGGAGCTAGAACAGACAGTAGTCGTGAGCGTGAGGTGGAGGTTCGGAGAGGGGGAGGTGCCAAGCGGCCTGTGGAGGCTGAACGAAGAGGTCTGGCAGGGGTGTAGGGTCTGATGATTTTTTGTAGATAAGCTGGGGAAGACCCTTTAACTGCTTGGAAGGCTAGCACCAATGTTTTGAACTGGATGCGAGCCATGACAGGCAGCCAGTGGAGGGACGTAAGCAGGGGGGTGACGTGTGAGTATTTGGGAAGGTTGAAGACCAGATGAGCTGCTGCATTCTGGATGAGTTGGAGAGGTCTGATGGCGGACGCTGGGAGGCCAGCCAAGAGGGAATTGCAGTAGTCCAGGTGAGACAGAACCATCGCTTGGACCAGGAGCTGGGTCGAGTAGGGGGTGAGAAAGGGGCAGATTCTCCGTATGTTGTATAGGAAGAACCTGCAAGACCGGGTCACCGCCGCAATGTTCTCGGAAAGGGACAGTCTGCTGTCCATCACCACGCCGAGGTTCCTTGCACTGGGTGACGGCGTGAGTGTGGTATCCCCGAGGGAAATGGAGAGATCCAGATGGGGAGAGGTATTAGTAGGGATGAATATCATTTCAGTCTTGCCTGGGTTGAGCTTTAGATGGTGGTTGTCCATCCAGCTCTGGATGTCCCTCAGGCAAGCAGAGATACGGGCTGAAACCTGCGTATCAGACGGCGGGAATGAGACGAAGAGTTGGGTATTGTCCACGTAGCAGTGGTAGGATAGCCCATATGCAGTGATCACAGGGCCAAGGGAGCGAGTGTAAAGAGAAAAAAGAAGCGGGCCAAGGACTGAGCCCTGGGGAACTCCTGTGGCGAGGGGCCGAGGTGCCGATACCGAACCAGCCCAGGCAACCTGGAAGGAGCGACCAGAGAGGTAGGACTCAATCCAGTCCAGGGCTGTGCCACAGATGCCCGTTGCTGACAGGGCAGACAGGAGGATGGAGTGATCCACAGTGTCGAAGGCAGCAGAGAGATCTAGAAGAATGAGGACAGAGGAGAGGGAGGCTGCTCGTGCGGCATGGAGTGACTCACTGACGGAGAGGAGCGCAGTCTCTGTCGAGTGGCCCGATCTGAAGCCAGACTGATGGGGGTCTAGCAGGTTGTTGTTAGAAAAGAAAGAAGAAAGTTGAGTAGAAGCGGCTCGTTCTATAGTTTTAGAAAGGAAAGGAAGAAGAGATACCGGGCAGTAGTTCTGGATGATGGAGGGATCCGGAGCAGGCTTTTTTAGCAGCGGAGTGATGTGGGCCCTCTTGAAGGATGCTGGAAAACAGCCGGAAGACAGGGAGGAGTTGACAAGGGAGGTGACAAATGGGAGAATGTCTGGTGTGATAGTCTGGAGAAGAGAAGAGGGGATAGGGTCAAGGGCACAGGTTGTAGGGCGGTGGCAGAGCAAAAGTTGAGAAAAATCAGAGTCTGTAAGGGGGAAAAGTGGAAAAGGAAGGGATGGGCCTAGAGGGGGGGAAGGGCACAGTGAGGGGGGCGGTGGTTGTAAAGGATCTGCGGATGACTGTGACCTTCTCATCGAAAAAATCAGCAAAGTCATCAGCAGCGAAGGAGGACTGAGGAGAGAGGAGAAAATAGAGAAAAGTTTCCGGGGGGTAGAACCGGAGTTCTGAATTTGTGTTTGATAGTATTTTGCTTTGGTGGCAGTGACAGCGGAAGAGAATGCCGCCAGGAGAGACTGGTAAGTCGTGAGGTCTGAAGCGTCTCTGGATTTCCCCCACTTCCTCTCCGCTGCGCGGAGGCTGGCCCTGGAGGGTGTCAGATATCCAAGGACTGGGAGAGGATGTGCGAGGTGGCTTTGAGACAGGGGGACAGAGAGAGTCAAAGGCGGAGGAGAGAGATGAAAGGAGGGTGGCAGATGCAGAGTTAGTGGGGAGTTTGAAGAAGGATTCGAGAGGGGGAGTGAGGCGGTGACGGTGCTGGCAAAGGAAGAGGGTGAGAGGGAGTGGAGGTTACGGCGGGCTGAGGAAGTGTGGGTGGGAGGAGGGGGAGGAGGATGGGGAGGAAGAGGGAAGGAGAATGAGATGAAGTGGTGATCAGATGTATGCAGAGGGGTAACTGTGAAATCGGAGCATGAGCAGTTCCTCACAAAGACAAGGTCTAGGACATTGCCCGCCTTGTGGGTTGGAGGAGAGTGTTGCAGGGAGAGGAGTGGATTAGCGGTAGGATGGCAGCAGCCTGGGAGGCTTCTAGGTGGATGTTGAAGTCTCCAAGGAGAATCAGTGGGGTGCCACCCTCAGGGAAGGAGCTGAGAAGCAACAGCAACAGCAACTTTTCTGTGCACCAATCGATTCATGCGTTGGGTTCTGTCTGTAACAAATGTGTTCAAAAGGGCAGACTTCTGGATCACAGTTTTCAATCAATTCACTTCTGCATTGGTTCCTTAGCTCACCAAATAGAACTTGAAATTCCTGGACACAGACAGATGTATTTGTATTATTACTTCATATTATTGTGACTTCAGCCACTGCACAGATTTATTCTGAGAAATACTATAATGTTGCCTTCCAGGTTAAATGGTGAAAACAGGATCATTTGTTCTTATTCAGTTAAATAAATTTAATTAAGGTGATATGGCATCTGCAAGCATAATCTTATGGGTCACAGTCGTGGACAAAAGAGTGAAACGGCATGCTTTAATGCAGGTCGACAGAATAAGGGTCAGGGTATGGCAAACCAGGGGAATACAGCACTATGCAGTGTTTGTTATAAAGTCCAGGCAACGTGTCATGACCAAGCGAACAGGGGTACAAGGGATCAGGCAGGGAGACTTTGAGGGACAGGCAGAGGTCGAAGCCAGGGAATCCAGAACACAGGGGCAGGAGTATGGCAGAGAAGGGTGCAGGAGGATGGATCGGAGCAGAGAAGGAGATCCAGGGTGAGCGAGGGTAGGATCCAGGGTAGGGCAGAGCAGTAGGACATAAAATAAAAACACTAGCAGGGCAAACGAACAGGCAGGGTACCAGGACAGGGTCACAGAGGCTAGAACAATGGGATACAAGCAAAAAACAAAACACAGAAGAAAGGGCCGGAGTATGAACATTTTTGTGGAAGGATGAAATTCACAGTAAGTATTAAGCATTAAGGGCGCTAGCCTGTGGGGAAAAAAACACTGCCTTGTCACATATTTATAAAACAGTCACATATTTATAAACAAGTTTCTTCTTGCGTCTTCAAACTAATACAAACGTTTAACCCACCCACAGAAAAATTGATTGAAGGTTTATTGGCAAAAACATGATCGTTAGAAATGCTCATTCCTTTGTAGTGGGTTTATTGATTTTTTTTCCAAATCAGTGAAAATAAGATTTGGATGATTAAATTTGCAATATCCATTCCACGGATGTCAAAAGCTGGCTGATCATATGCAGAAATATGAAATACATTTTAATTGAGTTATGACTGCGCAGCACAATATTGACACAGCTGTCCCTGTCTTCTGTGAACAAATATAATGGTCTTTGCGTGACGAGAAATCTGGATCACGTGCCACTGGTCTTGCGGCAGATAAAAAACATAAAAATAAAAATACATTTATTGATTAGGACAAAATGTATCCGAAAAACCAATCTCCAAAGCATTTATGCCATAAAAATTTATGGGAATGTGTGTCAATATACTCAATAGTTCCAGAGAAAAATGCATACAATCAGAAATTATATTTTGGGTAAAGCACAAAGAACAAGGCCGGGAAGATGAGAGAGTGGAATGGCTGCCTATATATAGCAGAGCCGGTCATAGCCAGAGACACAGCAGGACTGTGTACGATGGAAAATGCTTCATAATTACAAGGGGCTTTTCATCACAGCGATTTCCGAGCTTAGCGTGTTGTTGCAGTGGATATAAATGCTGTGTTTTTCTTCAATTAACTTCATACATTTTCACTGATGAATTGGAAAATTTGAAACGCATCCCAAATTCGCCCCCACCCTACAGAGCTAAGAAAAATGTATTTATTCAGAGACCAATAGTTTCAAAACAGAGGTTGCTTTTATGAGCCATTTTGTCTACTTTTACAAGACAAGCCATCCAAGGAGAGTCAAGTGTACTTCTTCAATAAAGCCCCGTATTGTCCCCCGGCAGTGCAGTCTATTGCAGCTTGTTCACTGCATTAGGGCTGGTGCAGTGTCTCTGTACTGTATATCAAAAAAGCAAGAGAAGGGCTGCTGGTCTTTTGGTAACTGAAAGTCCTGCTGAGAAAATGACACACAATTTCAGTGAAAGGGAGGAGAGAACACCATTAGCTGACAGGCTATTGTGGATCAGCAGAATGACTAGCTGCATGCAAGCAACTGCAGTAGCCCCTATGATGTTGTGTGTAGTGTGTGTGAGTGATGTGTGAGTGATGTTGTGTGTAGTGTGTGTGAGTGATGTGTGACTGATGTTGTGTGTAGTGTGTGTGTGAGCAATGGTGTGTGAGTGATGTTGTGTGTAGGGTGTGTGTGTAATGTTTGAGTGATATTGTGTGTAGTGTGTGTGAGTGATGTGTGAGTGATGTTGTGTGTAGTGTGTGAGTGTTGTGTGAGTGATGTTGTGTGTAGGGTGTGTGAGTAATGTTGTGTGAGTGATGTTGTGTGTAGGGTGTGAGTAATGTTGTGTGAGTGATGTTGTGTGTAGGGTGTGTGAGTGATGTTGTGTGTAGGGTGTGTGAGTAATGTTGTGTGAGTCATGTTGTGTGTAGGGTGTGTGAGTAATGGTGTGTGAGTGATGTTGTGTGTAGGGTGTGTGAGTAATGGTGTGTGAGTGATGTTGTGTGTAGGGTGTGTGAGTGATGTGTGAGTAATGTTGTGTGTAGTGTGTGAGTAATGTTGTGTGAGTGATGTTGTGTGTAGGGTGTGTGAGTAATGTTGTGTGAGTGATGTTGTGTGTAGGGTGTGTGAGTAATGTTGTGTGTAGGGTGTGTGAGTAATGTTGTGTGAGTGATGTTGTGTGTAGGGTGTGTGAGTAATGGTGTGTGAGTGATGTTGTGTGTAGGGTGTGTGAGTATTGGTGTGTGAGTGATGTTGTGTGTAGGGTGTGTGAGTAATGGTGTGTGAGTGATGTTGTGTGTAGGGTGTGTGAGTAATGGTGTGTGAGTGATGTTGTGTGTAGTGTGTGTGAGTGATGTGTGAGTGATGTTGTGTGTAGGGTGTGTGAGTAATGGTGTGTGAGTGATGTTGTGTGTAGGGTGTGTGAGTAATGTTGTGTGAGTGATGTTGTGTGTAGGGTGTGTGAGTAATGGTGTGTGAGTGATGTTGTGTGAGTGATGTTGTGTGTAGGGTGTGTGAGTAATGGTGTGTGAGTGATGTTGTGTGAGTGATGTTGTGTGTAGGGTGTGCGAGTGGTGGTTTGATTTCTTTGGTGAGGCTCACAGAAGAAACAACGAACAATAACGGTAAGTTCAAATTTACACATGCAAACACCATGGCATAGACATGGCATGGCATGTGGTTGATGTGCTTCATTTGTTTATGAGTTTAGTTTTTTGCCTCGTGTTTAAGAGGTTCATGTCAGAGGTTTTTCCCAGTTGGAAGGTGGTAATTCGGTCATTTCCGAAGCATTAGTCTTCGTTACTATGGCTCTTTACATTACATTGCCTGCTTTATCAGGAAATTTGAAGCATGGCCATATAACCACTTTGTTTGAGGCTTGTGACACCTCCTTCTGGCTCTCTGCAAGGACAGGCAAAACATAGCTATAGGCTATTGCTGTCACCCTCCAGTGGGATTCCAGATAGCGGCGTTTCTCCTATAATTTGCCAATGCCTTCCTCCAGCCCAAGGTACTTTCCTTCCCTCAGTGAAGCCTGGAAGGCAGCAGCTTGTAGAGCTAGTAAACTAATCACGATGGGTTTAGAAAACTGGCTAGCTCAGTAACATAGCAGTAGATACATTTTCTAAAAATATATGAAAGAAAAGCTGCCTGAGAAGTAATAATATGTAGCAAACACTGTCATTGCCATATTTCTGCGTAGATAGAGCTAACTGGCTAGCCTAGTGAACTCACTTTGTTGGTGTTTATGCCAAGCCTACTAAACTAACATAGCTGACTAATTTAGCTGTAAGTTTTCTGTTTATGTACACCGACCTCGCTGGTCTCTAAATTAGACACTGGTGCATTGTTAAAGGAAGCTGCTGTGGAAAGCTAAGGAAAGCCAGTCTGTGCTGAAATAAGCAGCAGAGCAAGTTAGACGCCCCAGCCAGGCTGAGCAATTCGCCAGTCCTGATTCTAGGGCTCCCACACACGCTTTGAACCCTGGATCATTGGGCTACATCATGACTGGAGCGTGGCTCTCCTCTGCACCTGTTCAAATACGACCTGCCTCTCAGTCAGTTATCCCCCCCGCAGACAGATGCCAGGTGACCTGACATCCAACAGTTAGACACTCTTATATTTTATGTAGCGCTTTGAGATTATCACGAAATGAAAAACGCACAATAAACTTGATATATTATTATTTATTACTTCAAGACCACTGTGTTGGGCTGAAGAGAGGGAAATACATTTTTAGAGAAATGAATGCCCTTGGATCTCAAGGAGTCACATATGTAAACATGTTTTGATAAAACTTTCAGAAAGTTGGGGGACTGTATTAATTCAGTTTTGTTCCTGCAAACAGACAGGAGATGGGACTGTGTCTGTATCTGTATCAGCCACCAGCCACCCCATATTGTGACTTCTCACCAGGTAGTTCTGGCCAACCTAGTTCTGTACAAGCCCAACTATACAAATATTTCTGGCAATGCTGCTGGTGAAAAGGCAGTAAATGGAGGTACAGTGTAAGTCCCTCTTCTCAGAGTCCTCTGGGATACTGAATGAGCTTGTCTTTGATGAGACACTTCATGTAATGCAGTGATAGTGATAATGATGAAGATAATTGTACAGCAATTAAGATATAGGCATGTCATCTTGTTTATCCAATTTAATTGAAGATATGTCAGGTGAAACAATGCTAACAGACTCTAACTGGCTTGTATTACTGCAGTTAGCTTGATGTTAATGCAGACGTCAATACAGACTACATAAATACTCAAGCTCTGTGTGCTCATGTTGTTTTCCTGGGAAAAATAATTTTAACATGCTAGTTATTGACTGTCGTGAAAAGCCTTTTAGAAAATCCATTTTGGACAACTTGGTTAGACAATTGCATCAAGCATCCATACAATTTATAAGCTCTAGGTTTGCTGTCTCTCTCTCTTACACTCACGCTCACCCTCACTCACACTCACACACCTGTTGTTGAGCCTGATGTAAAATGGCTAACATGGCGTTTGAAATGATGCCATTATGCCAGCACGTTCAGCAAATATTACAATTTTTTACCCAGGAGAATGAGACAGTCATCATCCTATCAGGTAATGTGTACTCTGGGCATTTGATCCTACCAACCTGCTGGAAGTGGAGATGGGCAGATAAGCCCTGTCCTTTGGTGAAACAGTTGTTTGTGTTGTCTCGAGCCTTAAGCCTAACCCTAACCCTGTCCTTTGGTGAAACAGTTGTTTGTGTTGTCTCAAGCCTTAACCTAACCCAGGGGTCGGCAACCCTGGTCCTGAAGAGCCGCAGGGTATGCTGGCTTTCGTTTCCACCTTAAAATAAGCAACCGATTCAGACCCAAGAAACCAGGTGAGGTGAGTTAAATGTGCAATCAACGGCTTTCATTGATCAATTAATGCCAAGTAACAACGAAAGCCAGCACACCCTGCGGCTCTCCAGGACCAGGAGTGAGGACCCCAGCACACCCTGCGGCTCTCCAGGACCAGGGTTGCCGACCCCTGACCTAAACCAAACCCTGTCCTTTGGTGAAACAGTTGTTTGTGTTGTCTCGGCCTCCTGACTTCATCATCAACAGATTATTCTGGCACCTTGGGCCATAAAAGCTTCACCCCAGGAAGGACTGCTTTGATTGGCTTCACACCAGGAAGGACTGCTTTGATTGGCTTCACACCAGGAAGGACTGCTTTGATTGGCTTCACCCCAGGAAGGACTGCTTTGATTGGCTTCACCCCAGGAAGGACTGCTTTGATTGGCTTCACCCAAGGAAGGGCTGCTTTGATTGGCTTCACACTAGGAAGGACTGCTTTGATTGGCTTCACCCCAGGAAGGACTGCTTTGATTGGCTTCACCCCAGGAAGGGCTGCTTTGATTGGCTTCACACTAGGAAGGACTGCTTTGATTGGCTTCACCCCGGGAAGGACTGCTTTGACTGGCTTCACACCAGGAAGGACTGCTTTGATTGGCTTCACACCAGGAAGGACTGCTTTGATTGGCTTTACCCCAGGAAGGACTGCTTTGATTGGCTTCACACCAGAAAGAAGCGCTTTGATTAGATGTAGTGCCCCCCCACAGCTCCCTCACAATGCCATATGCTTTCAGAGCCAAAATCTGATCAAAAAAACAAAACACGATGGGCCAGAATTACATACATGAAAAATGCATTACAATGTTGGTGCAGTCACAGTCTACCTGAAATTATTTTTTTCATTTGTTTTTTGTGAAAGAACCAGATCTTAAAAGGCGCAGCTAAAACACATGTTTAGTGTCACGTCTGTGCCCTTCTTCCATAGTTTTTTCCCTTTTCTATGTTCCCTCTCTTTTTACCAAGTGTCTCCGCCCTTCACTCCTTATTTGGACCTTCCAGTCATTCATGAATTCCTCTCACCTGTTCCATGTTTTCTGTTCTTCAGCTCCCACACCTGTTGGTCTTTTTTGTTCACTTGTGAACGTATTTAAGCCTGTTTGGTCTTTCCATTTCTAGTTTGTCAGTTCTTATTCCTTATGTTATTATCTATTCTGTTCTAGCCTCTGTTTTCCCATCCAGTGTATCTGTCTGTTACCTGTTCTGTTTTAGTTTTTGGATTTATCTCTTAATGAACTCTGCCTGGTTATTTAGATTCTGTTTTCTTGGACTGGTGATTTTGTACCATTGCCCTGTTCTCGGACTTATAACCCGTTTTTTTTACGTTACCCTGAGTCTGTGCTTGGTTCCTCTGGCCTGCATTCCTGACAGTTTAGTGCATTGAATATCTTCACTGTTTGTGGCATATTCCTTGTACAGCTGCCACCTATCCAGTGCAGGACAAAATTTGTACATATTCCAGCTGTGGCGGCAATTGTCTTTGTAATTAAACGTGAGATGTAACGTTGTGATGAGCTGGACGATTGCCGGGATAGGATGAGAAAGTTATGTCAAAGGTTCCATGACATTTTATTTCTCCCAGAAGCGCAATTATTTGTATGGCTGGTTGTTTATCACGAAAGTCTTTCCCCGTTTATTTTCCGTGATTGTTTTGGAGGATAACTAATACAAACAACTGTTTGTATTATTTTAGCAATGCATAAAATGCATGTTTCCTGGGCAGAATGTGTCATCTGTGCATGTGAAAATTGTTGCAAAAGGCTTAGTAAATCTGGCCCTATGTGTCTCTCTTTGGCCTTTAGAAAAGAAAAAAAAAAAAGGTTATCCATGTTCTCTTTGGACACAATGCATTTCCAAGTGCTTTGGACTAGAGATGGATGTGTTGTAGCAACAAGGATTTCTCCAATAGTTTTTTTAAATAGTATCCTTCTTTCAAACGATAGTTGACCCTGTATAGTGTATCCCAACAAATCACAGTTATTCCTGTCTGATTCAATTCATAAGTTTCACATGAACTTACACATGACTGTGCTTTGTCCCAAAATGTTAATGAAAACAATATTACAGAATTACTATGGATATGATTTCATGGATGACCAGCTGAGTTTGCCAAGATGCATTGCAGCAACCAAATGGTCATGCACAACATCAACTGCTTTCACAACATCAAGAGAATCCCAAGAGACTACACAGCTACTAGTCCAAGCCCTCTCAACTGGTCTGTTGCAATACTTGGTGGCTGGGGTATTGGCCTGTGACATCAGCAACTGGCCCATAATGCTGCTGTCCACCTGGTCTCTAGCCTGCCTAGATTCACACACACAGTACCACACCACTTATGAACACACTTCTTCAGCTTTTGATGCCCTCGTCCACGACGCCAGATGTCCAGAGGTTGGCGAACGGTGTAAGCAGGACCGCCATCGATGAGCCGGGGGGAGGTGGGGGATGGACCTGAGGGATGAAATGATAAACATGATTGTTTGACACAAGACACATGAACGACAGGGCGGATGCGGCGTAGGGGAGGTGGGAGGATAAGACGGACAACAGAGGAGCTGATGACACAGGAGATGGTGAACACATATTAAAAACATCTCGAGGGTTGCTTTTTATCACTTGAAGAATATCTCTAAAATTCAGGAAATACTGTCCTTACATGACACAGAAAAGCTAGTCCATGCTTTTGTTACCTCATGATTAGATTACTGCAATATTCTTTTGTCTGGATGTGCAAATCTTTCTCTGAAAGAGCTCCAGCTAATTCAAAATGCAGCAGCGCGTATTATCACTAGAACAAGGAGGTTTGGGCACATCAGCCCAGTGTTAGCTTCACTTCACTGGTTGCCAGTGAAATTTCAAATAGACTATAAGATACGACTTCTGACCTTTAAAGGCTTAGATGGGCTTGCCCCTCTGTACTTAAATGTACTTCATCCTTATGCTCCCTCAGGAATGCTCCGTTCGCAGGGTGCAGGCCTCCTTGTTATTCCTAGAATAGCTAAAATTACCATCGGTGGAAGACCCTTTTCTTATCGTGCTCCTCTCCTGTGGAACAAATGGCCTGCTCATGTTCGGGGTGTAGACACTATCACCTTATTTAAAGCTAGTCTAAAAACTTAGTCTGTCTCATAGTTGAGGGGCAGGAGTGGGTAGCTGGTATAAGCTATAGAGTCTCTGGTGGACTTAGCGGTCAGTGTTATTAGTGGATCATTGTTGGTAGTGCTGTGTTAAGCTGAACCAGTCATGGTCTGGTGGTGACTATATCAAGCCTACCCTCATGGCTGTGTTGGCCACTGCCTATGTTTCCCATAGCTATGCTGCCATAGCCTTATTCTGCCAGGGTTGTTCTTATTGCAATGCAGGGGCCTTTCTCTCCTGCTCTGCTTGACCAACTACCATCTGAACCCCCTAACAATGTTTCTTTCCTCTTCTCCCTGCACTGGGCACCTGCCCGGGGCTCTAGCCCAAGTTTCCTGCGCACCCCCTCCTGGCCCGGAGCTCCAGCCCAAGACCAGCTGGGCACCCCCCTCCTGACACTGCTGATTCAGCTGTAGCACCAAGCCTGTCCCCTTGCCTGACAGCGCCACCCATCCTGCCATCTCTCTACATGAGTCATCTTTGCTTTGAATTAATTCATTTGGATTGGACATTTATGTGCTATAATTAATTTGTTTATATGTAATCCCATTTTTTACAACAAATCGGTGTCAACCATGGAGTGAGCCAGGGAGTTTTTCCTTACCACTTACCGCTATACAAATAATTAATTGATTGATTGATTGATTGGTTCTGGCTGCTCTCCAGGTGCGGTGTGCTTGGTTGACCAGAGCCTGGTGGAGAAAAGAGGTTTGGGGAATCCCCAGTGAGAGCACAGAAGGCTCTCCAGGACCTACTGGAGAACTGTGGGCCTGAATCCAAGGCCACATCTCGGAGAAGACCGTGAAGTTGGAACACGTGGGAAACCAGAATCTCTGCAGTCTCTCTGGCAGAAGGTAGTTTGGGTAGGGCGACGAAGTGGATGACGTGGACTTGGAAAAGCGATCAACAATGGTGAGAATGACAGTGATACCACCAGCGTTAGGAAGTCTAGGAACAAAGTACAGAGCAATGTGGGAACATGGGTTGCAACAAAGGGTATACACAGGGGTTGCAACAAACTGCTGGGTCATAGGTTAGTTGTCTTGGACCTGGTATAGGTGACACAGGCGGCAACACATTCTGCGGTATCTTCCTTGACAGTGGGCCACCAGAATGCAGGGTGGCAGGCCAGGGGCGAGGCGTGATCCCAGGACAGGACCTGAGACTGAACCACTTCCAGGACGATTGGGTGGAGCGTTATCAGCAACCCGATCACCCAAGTGGGCATCTTCAATCCTCCTTACAATGTCCAACTTGGCTGCAGCCACCAAGCTGCAGGGGGGTAGAGCTGGAACTGGACTGTACAACGGAAAAAGAGCAAGACTTTCCCAAAAATATCCCATTACTCCACAGCTGGGTTGTCCAGAACCTGCCTCTGCTGGGCAGCTTCACCAAACAGTTAGTCTAACATTACAACCAAACAATCAGAGATGCACTAAGGGGCTTTTTATGGTAAATTTATATAATTTGTAAAATTGTAATCTTTACCTAATAATGTTATTACATTATTTGTAATGTATTATTTCAATGTGAGTCATTGACTGAATGTTTGAGATCAGGCTATAGAGTCTATGTGATGTTTTGGCAAGCACTCTTGAGCACTACTCTGACAGAGGAAAATGCGAAAACTTGTAACTTTACCGACAGTTAAGAAATGTTTGGCTTATATGCTACTTGTTAAGTTCACCCTTACTCATAGAACACTTATGTCCAAATACTTATGGACTGCACTGTATATTGTGTACTGAATTGTTTTTTTCATATTCTTTGACAACATAAGTGTAAACTTGTCATGCCATTAAATCACTTTTGAACTGAGAGAGAAAGAGAAAGATTTCCTGTTCTAGCTTTTAAGAACATTTCAAGTTTTGATGTTGAGCCAAAATTTGAATTTGTTTAGAATTTTTTTAGGTTTAAAAAGACATTTTGTGATTGACAAGAGCTCATCTCATGAAAACGTATTTTATAGCTAGAATATTTCTTCATTTCTTTCTTTCAATTCTGGAATGAAGTCAAAAATGTATTTTGAATTTTGTATGGTTTTTTTTTTTTTACACTCACTACTCCGAAATATCCAGAAGTTAAATGAAATGTGCTTACTCAACACAAAGTATGTCAATTCACGAAAAGGTCATTAAAAATTACTGGCTTACACCACACTGACAACACAACAACTATTCTCCTTTAACCAAAAATGTAATGGTCTTCAGTGAACAGAGAGGCAAGGACGGCCATGCCGTCATGATCAAAAGGAAAGTGACTCCAGGTATAATCTTCCATATACAGCTTCCCATTCATAAATCACAGAGGCATGTTTCAGAGGAGTGAGCAAAAACAGGGCAGGGTGCGTGTCGCATGGTCAAAGGCACAGGCATATCGCAGGCAGGGCTGCGGTTAACTACAGCATGGACTTAAAAGCAAAGTAATGCCCTGTTGACTTATGCAATCGCTCCATTTGGAGAATCATTAATCACGTATTTAATTAAAGTATCTTCTGCAACCAGCCTGGACCTGCACACTGAAACAATGCCAATATTCGGTTTCTGGGACAAACACCGAACCAATATATATATAGATATATATATATAATATATAATATATATATATATATATATATATATATATATATATATATATATATATATATGTTTTTCGAAGTTAATTAATTTCATTGGTAGAATACCAAGTCTGAATTGCACGGAATTCATTTGGCTTCCAATTTCCATTTTACAAGCCTGCAAATATATCATCTTGAAGTTCTAGCTATTTTAAAAAGGAAATTAATGAACAATTAGCCTACACATTACACATGGGGCAACATGGGGCAACATTGGATCAAGCGGTAAGAGCAGTTGTCTGGCAGTCGGAGGGTTAACGGTTCAATCCCACCCTGGGTGTGTCAAAGTGTCCCTAAGCAAGACACCTAACCCCCAATTGCTCCTGACAAGCTGGTTGGTGCCTTGCATGTCAGCCAATTGCTGTGAGTGAGTGAGTGAGTGAGTGAGTGAGTGAGTGAGTGAGTGAGTGAGTGAGTGTATATATATATATACTGTATATATATATGCAACAAAAACAGAACAAAGCAAAACAATACTCTACAATTATGAACTATCAAAAGTGTAACTGTTTGGAGTCAACTTGAAATAAATTGTAATAATTTCTGCTAATTCTTCAAATATTCATCAAATAAATTATGACACAACAAAGACCTTCATTAGACTGAAGCAAGCGCATGCAATGGAGTCTGTGTCATAAACACAGTTTTGCTCCATGGTCTAAGTAGAATTTAACAAACATTACTCTGACCACTTGATTGTTCACACAGAAGAGAACGAAAACATGGAATAGAAACATGAGACAACACAAAAGATTCGACACCTTGATGCTTAAACATGCACACCACATTTAGAAGTATAGCCGAATGCTTTTAGCTGTAACCAACTGCAACGTGAACAGAGGAGGGGAAAGACGCGAAAACAGCGATTCAAGCGTCAACATGCCTTCCGAGTTCCCCGAAAACACCCTTTAATCTTTAGACCACCAAACTTTAAAAAGACATTGTAACTTTGGAAGTGACACAACGAGCGGTGAAACACACCCCCGGGATGCGGGGGGATTTACACGTGCGGACTGTTACTTTAAAAAACAAATGGAAAATGTAAACATTGGATTATACTTCAGTATAATGCTTGCAAGTATTGAATACACGGCGCGGAAAGCGCGAGGGTTGGCTATCGACGGACATTTAGAACCATTTTGTAATACAAGTCAGTATCCCCCTTTTCGAATTTGGTACAGTCCAATGCTTCTTTTGATCTCTCCAGCAGTGGAGGAGAAAGGCATAACATGTAGGAGGCGGCCGTAGCGGTCGTGGAGTTACAGGCGCCGGTGGTTCGTTGAAACTTCAGGACCAAGACAGGTCTTCACTGAAGGAACTAAAAGAGCCTTTGCTAAATCAGAACTTTGAGAGAAGAGCTCCAAAATGCAGCTTGTTGCGCTGTTTTATGGCACTATCATTGCTTTGATGTTTCGCTGTCGAGGTAAGTGCAACTTTGGAGAGACTGTGGCTTTTAATACAGCTGTTTAACACATTTAAGCGTAACATTGCTGCACTTTTTGACATGGGGATCACTGGTAGAGTGAATTTCGCGCACACTCTACAATACCGCTTATTCCCAAAGAACCACGATTCTCGCTGTATACGTGCTCAAGTCTGTTTTGTAAGGATAATTGTTTCACGTTATTATTGATTACATATTAACCTGCTTTCTATGTAACGTTAAACCAGATTCGTAAGATAAAACCATCTATGATAGAGGTATTTTACCAACATTGAGAATAGTTAGGATATATAAATGCAATATAGCTTAATGCATAAAATGGTAAGAAATTGTAAAGATAAAATCTGAAGTCATTCAATGTTTTTAACTTGTCAATGCTAATTTCCATATGCACTCGCACCTGAGTTCGTTCCGTTACCCTCGTGGGGCTTTTACAACCACCGTAATGGTTGATCAAAATAACGATTTTAAAACGGAAAGAATGTCGATAGCCTCGAATACACACACGTTACGTGAAAATTCTCTCCCTCATATCTAAACATGCGCAAGATTTGTCGTCTCTTAAATCTTGAGCAGTAGGTTTGAGGCTACACTTTCACACCTTGTGTTTACAACATGTTCAAACAGCAGTCTCCCTGACACTGGAATGCAGGAACATTTGCGAAGCACCGCGGTCGGCCTTTGAAAGACGTAGGGCATGTCAAATTCAACTCATAATGACGGGCACAAAAGTAAACATCAAATTGAGCCGCCGGTACTTTAGATCATACCATAATTAGGTTATCTTTTATAGCTAGAATCAGTGCTGCCATTTATTGGATGTAAACAAGCATGTCGTTTGGCGTCAATTAAAAACGCGAAACCCGAAATCAGCTGTCATATAGGTTACAAATGTCAAAAAGAGGATTTTTAAATTTCAGGAAGATTTGCTTCGCTCGTATCTGACAGCCTACTGACAGTGTGGCATAATCTGTGACGAATATCGTTCTCCAGAAGTTGCGGTAGCATTTCGATAAGCGCTGTTGTGGCACAGTTATTGTTTCGTAGAGATTTCACGTATTAATCTGAACGGTTTATATGACGTTAGGCTATTCCGTAAAAAAATACATACGGCCACTGTATGCATTTAAACCGTGGTCCTAAGTGGCTGTAGTGTTGTCCTCATGTAGCCTATGCCTTCAACATTAACACTGTGACCGTAGTGGCGGGTTTGGCGGTATTGCAAATGTGCCTTCAACTGTATGTACTAAAGGGAAATCAGGGGGGAAATCTCCAGTATAAGTTTCAGTTAAGAATAATAGTCCTTTTTGTCATTTTTGTTTCCGTTCAGTCACTTTAAATCCTGCTTGGTATGGGATTAGAATGACCGCAGTTAAGCATTTTTATATATTTATTTATCTGCATTGGAAACAAATCATTGTTGTAATTTAAATTGCATACAAATCCGGGTTTGCATTAGCTACAGTTAAAAGTTCACTCCAGAAAATGATAAATCAAGCGAGATGAAATTCTTCGCAAAGTAAAGAGGCATTTGTGATCCGCTCTCTTACTTGCAACGCGAGGCCATTTGACCACGTGCCGGTGTGTGTTCGTCTGACGGACATGTGTAAATTGGGGTATAAAAAGTGTGTGGGTGAGCTAGCCGATGTTAACAGCCCAGGAATGGAATTTGCGGGAGGCAAACAGCTGAGGGCAGGGCACTCACTGGAACAGCACTCCTGTGAGATCACTCACGGCATGGTGTTCATGTAGGTCCATTCCTACTGCTGACATGTATTTCATTCTGTTTAAATAGATGCTACCCCTGTGACGGGTTTGTGTGTGTGTAATTCAGGATGTTTGCCTTCCCTGATATATTTAGCAAATATATTTGGATTGTTTTTATTCCTCTCCCCGGTTAGATCCCCGGTGTAGCCACAATAAGATCCGCACAGCCGTTGGGCCCTTGAGCAAGGCCCTTAACCCTGCATTGCTCCAAGGGAGGATTATCTCCTGCTTAGTCAAATCAACTGTAAGTCGCTGCTTAGTCTAATCAACTGTAAGTCGCTTTGGATAAAAGTATCAGCCAAATGACATGTAATGTAATGATCAAAGGATAGAAAAATATATTTTGTCCACCTAATTTGTTAAAATAGATTGAGTTTGAATAGGCCATAGGTGTTGAAAGAGGGATCGTATGATTTTTGTTTGTAAATGAGTGCTCATCGTAGCGGAATTGAGAGAATTTATTTGTAAAAAATTTGGCAATCTTTTTAAATTTGATTAACTGTCAATTTTATACTTGTGTTGAATTTTCAGTGGCATGAGAGCAAAATGAGTTTCAACAATTATACCTGCTCTTGGAACAATTCGTTTTTGTATTTCACTGGGTAATTTTATGTTTAAAAGCTCAATAAATAACTTTGATGACACAAATCTTCATCGTTCCAGTGGGTTACTTGGCTTCCTCTTGGTGTGATAGACAGTGATGAGGGGTAGGAGCAGCCATGGTGATGAGGGGTAGGAGCAGCCATGGTGATGAGGGGTAGGAGCAGGCATGGTGATGAGGGGTAGGAGCAGGCATGGCGATGATGGATAGGAGCAGGCATGGTGATGAGGGGTAGGAGCAGCCATGGTGATGAGGGGTAGGAGCAGCCATGGTGATGAGGGGTAGGAGCAGGCATGGTGATGAGGGGTAGGAGCAGGCATGGTGATGAGGGGTAGGAGCAGGCATGGTGATGAGGGGTAGGAGCAGGCATGGTGATGAGGGGTAGGAGCAGGCATGGTGATGAGGGGTAGGAGCAGCCATGGTGATGAGGGGTAGGAGCAGGCATGGTGATGATGGATAGGAGCAGCCATGGTGATGAGGGGTAGGAGCAGCCATGGTGATGAGGGATAGGAGCAGCCATGGTGATGAGGGGTAGGAGCAGCCATGGTGATGAGGGATAGGAGCAGCCATGGTGATGAGGGGTAGGAGCAGGCATGGTGAGGGATGTGTGCTTCCGGTGAGAGGCGCGTCTGCTTCAGGACAGTGTGCAGGTCTTCAGTCTGCAGGTTGAGCTGGTTAGGCCAGTAAGTGGAGAACAGACATCCCTCTCTCCCTCTCTCTGGGCTTTGCTGAGGGATGGAATTGCACCTCCAGGTAGGAAGAGTTTGAGTGTCATGTCATTCCTTTACCATCACCCCCCCCCCCTTAAGCTTGTGATATTCCGCTATTTATTTATGTAAAAAAAAAAAAAAACACAAGTGATGATTTCCCCTCCCCCCCCCAACACCCCTGATCTGGTTCTTATTACCCCCCAATTTTGCAGCCGATGATAATTGCCCCCCTTCATGCCTTTGGCTACTCTGTGGTTTATCATTCCAGTGCATTCTGCCGCTCTCTCCGGGGTGTATTCCGATCTGCATGCGAGCCTACGGGTCTTATTATTTACACCACTCTTGTGAAACGTCAGTGAAACTGTCGGTGGCCCTTCCACAGGCTCGCCCTTCCACAGGCTCGCCCTTAGACAGGCTCGCCCTTAGAGAGGCTCGCCCTTAGACAGGCTCGCCCTTAGACAGGCTCGCCCTTAGAGAGGCTCGCCCTTCCACAGGCTCGCCCTTAGAGAGGCTCGCCCTTCCACAGGCTCGCCCTTAGAGAGGCTCGCCCTTCCACAGGCTCGCCCTTCCACAGGCTCGCCCTTAGAGAGGCTCGCCCTTCCACAGGCTCGCCCTTCCACAGGCTCGCCCTTCCACAGGCTCGCCCATCGACAGGCTCGCTCGGGAGCTGGTGTTGTGGGCTAGCTATGCCTGACATCGAGCCGTTGTTTGTGTGGTCCCCCCGAAATAGGCCTTTTCCGGCCCCCCTCCCCGACCCCCGTGCTGGAGGGGCTTACCGTAACGTGGGCTGACAGCTGGACGCGAGGCACGTTCCAGCGACAGCCCGTCTGGGCTCTCTGGTCCGGGCTGGGGCCCTCTCTGTGGTCCGGGCTGGGGCCCTCTCTGTGGTCCGGGCTGGGACCCTCTCTGTGGTCCGTCTGGGCTCTCTGTGGTCCGGGCTGGGGCCCTCTCTGTGGCCCGTCTGGGCTCTCTGTGGTCCGGGCTGGGACCCTCTCTGTGGCCCGTCTGGGATCTCTGGTCCGGGCTGGGACCCTCTCTGTGGTCCGGGCTGGGACCCTCTCTGTGGTCCGGGCTGGGGCCCTCTGTGGTCCGGGCTGGGGCCCTCTGTGGTCCGGGCTGGGACCCTCTCTGTGGTCCGGGCTGGGACCCTCTCTGTGGTCCGGGCTGGGACCCTCTGTGGCCCGTCTGGGCTCTCTGTGGTCCGGGCTGGGACCCTCTGTGGTCCGGGCTGGGACCCTCTCTGTGGCCCGGGCTGGGACCCTCTCATTCCATTTAGGGTTTGGGACGCGGAGGGCTGTACATGACTCAGACCAAGGCTGTCGAGGAGTAATAATAATAATAATAATAATAATAATGATTGGTTTAGCTGATTCTTTTGTTCAAAGTGACAGTTGATTAGACTATGTAGGATACAATCTCCCCTGGAGCAATGTGGGGTTAAGGGCCATACTCAAGGGTCCAACAGCTGTTCTTATCATGGCTACACTGGGGATTGAACCACCAACCAGTCATGTACCTTAGCCACAAGGTTACAGGCCTGAAGCAGTGCTTTGCCATGCTGTGGAGTTACATTCTGCCTCTGAAGCAGTGCTTTGCCATGCTGTGGAGATAAATTCTGCCTCTGAAGCAGTGCTTTGCCATGCTGTGGAGATAAATTCTGTCTCTGAAGCTGTGCTTTCCCATGCCTCTCATTCAGATGGCCTGTGAAAAGTTGGAGATGGATAATGGCTCACTTCTTCCTCACTTCCTTTGTCTTGGCTGAAAGGCAAAGAGAATTGAATTATGATGCACCATTTCCCCCCCCCCCCCCCCCCCCCCCAAGGACTGATGAAGATGTCAACACGAAGCTCTCTGACGTTGGCATATTGTTACAGTGTGCGCTCATGTCCTGATGCCGTGTACAGTCTCATTTAATTGAACCCAGTTAGGGTTTTTCGGATCTCACCCCACCACAGCCCCAGAATTGGACGTGGGCAGCTCTCTCTGTGAGAAAGCTTGTGGGAAACGGGGTGGTTGGTTTGGGAGGGGGGGGCAGCTGAAATGGCGCTGCAGCGTGTCTAATGAAGCCAGTTAGCCGGCGAAGAGGAGGCCCTCTCGCGCCGCGAGGACACGCATGCCATGGAGATTGGCTCCGTGAAACAGGGAAACAAAAACATCGGCGGCGTTAGTCAGAGCCGAACCCTGGGGTGTCGCTGCATAGGGGCGGCTGACACCCCCCGCCCCCCCTCCCATCCCAGACCAACAGACGCTCCAACACACTGCACAGTTCAGGTCGGCCAAAAAGAGAACTGGGCCAGTGTAAAATTAACTCTGGAGACGGAGGTGGGGAGGGGCATTTGGGGGTGGGGGTGGAATGGAGGGAATGGGGGGAATGGGGGGAATGGGGGAAAGGGGGTGAGAGCGGGAGGGGGGAAGAGGGGAGAGAGAACGCATGAGAGAGAGAGCAAGAGGGAGAGAGTGAAAGAGAGGCCTTCTCTGTATGAGTCCTTAAAAACAGCCTTTTCTTAATAGAGTCCCTATGAAGAGTTTTTTATCTTAATTGGTGATGGAGGTGGAAGCTCTTTGGGAAGGAAGAGAACATTCTTGTCCATTAGCTGATGGATCAGCTTTGGGTGAATGTATTGGATGAAAACAGCTGGCAGCAGTTCACAGTGATGGGGACTCGAGTCACAGAGTCGCACTTAAGACTCCAGCCTCTACTCAGACTCATCAATAAGGACTCGTGAACAGTAAGAGTCTGCCAAATACCATCTTGGAAATGACCAAGTGAATAATGTCACAGCCTATAATAAAAAATAAAAAAATAAAAATTATATTAAAGATATTCCTTAGATAAAACACACCTAACCTTTCAGTTGCCCCCTACGCTGTATTTCTTGCAGGATAGCTCGCTAAGATTACAGTTCTGCATGTTATGATTAAGCCTGGAGCTGAGGAAAGTCCTACATGCTGGCACTTCCTGTCGTTTGCGAGGGCTGTGCTGATTCGTCCCTCGTCTATCCTGCTTTGCAGATCACCTGTTCAGCTTTTCGCACATCGCAAATTTTGAATCAAAATACTTCCGTTAGGAGAAGGGGGTGTGTGAAAGTGGTTTGGCTGTCTCCCCCTGTCTCCCCCTGTCTCCCCCTGTCTCCCCCTGTCTCCCCCTGTCTCCCCCTGTCTCCCCCTGTCTCCCCCTGTCTCCCCCTGTCTCCCCCTGTCTCCCCGCGCACAGAGAGAACCGCCAAATGCGTTTCCTCTCGACGCCTGACCACTTCACGTCCCCTGCACAGACCCACATTTGAAACCCCTGACCTATATTCCTAAATGCTTCTCAGAAAGAAAGTCAAAAGGAGCCCGCCTAACAACTCCCAAAAACATGAAGGAAAGCCTTTCAGGTTTTGTTGACTCGAGCAGCCGTGTCAGGCTGCATTTCTGCAGCTCGTTTCAGGAGAGATGCGCCGTGCGAGCTCAGACAGATTTGGAGCGTTTCACGAAGAAATCTCAATTGCAATTTTCTTTTTCTATTAATCAGCGTTGCACTTAGTGATCATTTTCAGGGAGCTCTGTGAATAATCCCCAGCTTGCTGCGGTACGTACGTATGGAAATACCATTAGTGCTGCCGACCCAGAAAGCCTTGGGTGCATGCATAGTCGTTGATGAATGGCTCGCACGTGTTTCCTGTTGCCCTCGGTTACAGCGGCATACGCAATAAGTCATTTTGAGTGTTGTTTATTTATTGTCAGTAAAAGGCTGCAGATTGATCTGCAAGTGTGGGTGGTTCTGCGGTGACTTGGGGACATTTGCGGTGGAGGGCAGGGTGTGGATATAATGAACTCCCCTATAAGTGGAGGGTGTGGATATAATGAACTCCCCTGTAAGTGGAGGGCAGGGTGTGGATATAATGAAGTCCCCTATAAGTGGAGGGTGTGGATATAATGAACTCCCCTGTAAGTGGAGGGTAGGGTGTGGATATAATGAAGTCCTCTGTAAGTGGAGGGTGTGGATATAATGAACTCCTCTGTAAGTGGAGGGCAGGGTGTGGATATAATTAAGTCCTCTGTAAGTGGAGGGTGTGGATATAATGAACTCCTCTCTAAGTGGTACTTAATGGGAGGTACAAAAGCGACGTGGTCCTCCTCCTGCCCCCAGTTGTGGATCGAACGGTAGTGGATTTGTGCGAACCCCCCAATTCTCATGCTGTGTAAGGAGGGGGGTTGTGTTTCTGTACCCCGTACCCCGCCCCACATTGTCCTTCCTGGTAACCCTGACTCTCCCCATTGGGAGCTTTATGAGTGAAATATTGATCGCTGTGCATTGGCCTTGAAAGAAAACCCCCCAAAAAAACCCTGTGTGAGATAAGAGAGCCAGGCTTGTCCTTTGAGGAGACACTGTTATCGTCTCTATCGGACACTGACTGAAGGCAGGAGTTTTCTGTTTTTTTTCTGTTATGCTTTTTTCAGAATTCAAAGTCAGTGTTCTAGAACTCCACTGCTTTCCATGACCAGCAGTGATTGTGACATCAGCATTAGAATGTTCAGTAGAGAACCCTGTGGGGGAACCCTGTGATTGATAGTTCATTTTTTGGCTCTGTGTTTTGCTCACCCCAGCGGCGGTCTTCTCTGTGCTCGGGAGAAAGTGCCGGAAGCTTGCGCAGTCCTCCCTGGGGACGTGCCTCTTGAGGGGTGATTAAAGCCCTCCCCCCGCTCTGCTCTCTGGGGCCCCACGGCAGGAAGGGAACACTCCGGTGAACTCATCCCAGAGCTCCTCTGGCGTCCGCCCACTCCTCCCTTCTGCCTGCGGTGGGGCCACACGGGCCTGGGACCGCGTGGAGGTCAGAGGTCACTGCAGGGCACTCGGCTGTAACCCGGGCCGGAGTGAGGACGGGGGGGGGTGCGCTGACATTTGGAAAGGTGACCCATAATGCCGTCCTTTGTTCCTGGCTCCATACTGAGAGCCGGGGAGTGCTCATCTCCAAGGCCATTAGTTATGTTTGCCTCATTTTCCACTTGTTTTGTCATCTAGTTTTTTAAAGGTGACAGGCATTTGTCTTTAGAGTTGGCATGTATTTGGTTTAACCCTTTAAGGTGTGAGGTCACAAATGTATTACAGTATTCTTAACTGAGCATTCTAATGCTGATGTCACAATCACTCCCGGTATTTGAACTCATTTGAGTTCTAGAACACTGCCATTCCAAAGAGCCTACCCTTCAAAGGGTGAAGACACGGTGCGTGGCAGAGTGTTCGTTTGGTGAGGGAAGGGATATTCTTTAAACTCCACCTCCCCTTTCCTCCCAGGTCGGACCGCCCAGTTCTGCTGGCCAGCTGTGCTCGTTGCTGCTGCCTCTGCTATGGGTGGCATGGGTGAGCACGCACTGTCCTCCAGACCCAGGGTCACTGTCCTAGGGGTCTGTCCACTCCCGGAAACCATGCCATCCGGTAGCCTGGGAAGAACACATTTTAAATTGGTGTCAATAAAAGATGTGCGTTTGTAGGTGGCTTCTCCCGGGACAGATCGTAGGCCTAATGTCTGAGCACACAGCACAAGCTAATGACAGTTCAGCCCAGTGATGTGTGTCTGTCATGAAATGCTCCCTTGCTTTTACACATAATGTAGTGTCGGCCTGCGTAACCAAGCTGGCTCTTTTATCCCAGCAAAGTGAAGGTGAGGAAATGTGCTAAAGAAGCATAATTCTAATGCAGGCGTGCAGTGCTAATGAACATACAAGCATTATGGTACACAGTGTTATTGGACCTCGCTGATGTGAGCAAGCACACGTGTGCAGGCGCTAAGGATGGTGCTGTTTTCAGCAGTGAGGGAGAGCTATGCTCTATAAGTGTTCCATTGGGTCTTTAACATGTGACATCATAAATATGTGATTAGAATGTTGATAACTGAACATTCCAATGCTATTGTTACACTCGCTACCAGTAATTGAATGCTCTAGAACACTGAATATACTCTTCAAAGGGTGAATGGAGTATTTATTTCTGGTTTTGTACGTTCTCTCGTGTTCTGTGGCCAGGGAGGCAGCCTGACGCCCGGTGGATGATCCAGGGACAGGTGGTATGGCTCTGACCAGCTGCCCGGCTGGCAGGAGTGAGGGGGGGCTCTGGCGCCAGGCGCTAGCAGTCTGTGGGTAAGCCCCTTCCAGTGCCTCCTGGCCTGGTGGGATTTTGGCCCCGGCACACTCTCACCTGTTGCCGATTCGTTAGATGTGTCTGTCCAGCCTGCGGTGCTAGGTGCCATGATCTATAATCGCTCTGCTTTCTGCTGATTTATTTGATACCACATGTCCGCTGGAGTACTGCGGTTCCTCCAGCATTTACACTGTGTGTGTGTGAGTGTGAGTCACAGTGTGAGTCACAGTGTGAGTCACAGTGTGAGTCACAGTGTGAGTCACAGTGTGAGTCACAGTGAGAGTCACAGTGAGAGTCACAGTGAGAGTCACAGTGAGAGTCACAGTGAGAGTCACAGTGACAGAGTCACAGTGACAGAGTCACAGTGACAGAGTCACAGTGACAGAGTCACAGTGACAGAGTCACAGTGACAGAGTCACAGTGACAGAGTCACAGGGACAGAGTCACAGGGACAGAGTCACGGGGACTTTCTCCCACGGCTGGTAGAGGCAGAAATCTGCCCACAAGATCACCCTGACAACATTGTTTTGAGGCTTTTTATTTTTAATAAATAAATTAAAAAACCAACCTGGGCTTTTTGAGGATACCGTTGTCAGGACACCCCTTCCCCATACTGCAACCCAAGATTCCTTTTCCGCTCGGAGGGGTGCATGTCCCGTTGTGGAAGCACTATTCCTGGCACCCCTGTCGGGTGACCTTTCCTCCATCCTGCGGGGGGGTTGGGTAGCAGACCGGCAGACAGGGTGTCAGGGAACAGCAGTAGGAGGGTTGTGGGCTGGCTTGGCGAATGACCTGACCTTCACCCGAGGTTAGTCTGCTGTACTGAGGTGCGTGCGTGCGTGCGTGCGTGCGTGCCTGCGTGCCTGCGTGCCTGCGTGCCTGCGTGCGTGCGTGCGTGCGTGTACATGCCTGCATTACCTGTGTGCGCCTGCATGTGTGCTGTTCTCTCAGGGATGGCTCAGCAGCTGCCAGATGTATCAATGTGGACATGTCAGGAAATAAGGGAGTAATGAAAGTGGGTGGGTTAGGGGGTGTGGCTGAGGGGCTGATGGGAAATGTAGTTTCTACCATTGGTATCTTGGTACACAGTCTGGTCCCACACTGAAAGAGGGGCCCTGGTATAGCAGTCGGTAATTTCCACTGGTGCACAGGGTGCCATTGTTGCACAGGGTGCATAGCTTGTAACATAACTTACTGATAATTTAGGTATAGGCTCTCTTCCAAACTTAACTTGGTTTTGAAGACATAAACATATAAAAATAAATGTTTTGCATTGAACACCACTGCCTTGTTGAGAATGATTTGTAACATACAAATTCTATTCAGTCGCTATTAAATGTTTTTGCAAGTGCTATGCATTATATCAGTCAATACAGTGCCTGTATTGTCTTTGAGTTTGGACTTTGTGTTTATTAAAGCTATTAAGTTATTCAACAATGGCAACTTTCTGTGGCGAGCAGTAGCGTGTCTGTGTTTATGCCTTGTACCTAAAGGAAGGGAGGAATAAACACTTGGTATCCATACGCGATTTAAAATACTCCCCTGGAATGCACTGCTTGGTCAGGGGGTACATGCATGTTCCCCAGCTCTGCACTGATCCTGCGACTGTTCAGGGAAAACATCAACGGCTTTGAGTCAGGGCTTCTATTCTCCCTGTCAAAAACGGGAGAAAAGTCACAAGAACTTTTCAGTCTCTTAACAGAAACTGAAAGTTAAACTCTGATCATCTCGGCTGTGGGGCATGAACATCCCAGGTAAACTTTGTGAATCCGACCCTGAAGCTTCCTTTAATTTTATCGCGCAGAGAAACCAATCTGGGATCCGAAGGTTCAGGAAGTGTACCATCGATTTGATCTGTAATCTGTAACAACAGCTGGTAGATAAGCACATGCATAGTCCTGCATTAATGGAAGAAGCGTCAGGCTTGTGGCTTATTACTAACATGACTGAACTTCAGCTGAGTGTTTAACCTCCGCCCCGACGCAAGCGTCTAATTCCCAGAGCACTTTTCCTGAGAGAAATGCGTCCGGAGATCACGCCTGCTGAACTCGTGGAGTCGGAAGCGAATACGTCAATAAGGGGAGCTCAGACTTCTGAGGAGGCGAAGAGCTTCGTCAAACTCAATGCTGAGACTCCGGCTTTGAAACTGCCATCTTTGTGCAGCACCACTGCCGTGTTAGAACAAAGCCTGCATGGGCCGCCCCGCGGATCATTACATTATTGGCATTTGGCTGACACTTTCATCCAAGCGACTTACAGGTGATTTGACTAAGCAGGAGACAATCCTCCCCTGCAGCAATGCAGGGTTAAGGGCCTTGCTCAACGGCCCAACAGCTGTTGGCTGTTAACTACATGTTATTATGGCTACACCAGGGATCGAACTGCCAACCTTGCGGGTCCCAGTCATTTACCTTAACAACTACGCTACAGGCCGCCCTGATCAGGAGATCATGAAAACCGTCTGCGTGTTCCGCACTTCAGAAGTAGCTCTGCGGCTGGTCTCCCAGCGATCTGCTCTGGAGGACGTGCCCTCGGTTTGAGGGGCGCTGTGTGCTTTACTGCTCTCAAGGACCTCGGTTTATCGGGGGAGGGGCTCAGTGGATCGGGGGAGGGGCTCAGTGGATCGGGGGAGGGGCTCAGTGGATCGGGGGAGGGGCTCAGTGGATCGGGGGAGGGGCTCAGTGGATCGGGGGAGGGGCTCAGTGGATCGGGGGAGGGGCTCAGTGGATCGGGGGAGGGGCTCAGTGGATCGGGGAGGGGCTCAGTGGATTGGGGGAGGGGCTCACTGGATCGGGGAGGGGCTCAGTGGATTGGGGGAGGGGCTCAGTGGATTGGGGAGGGGCTCAGTGGATTGGGGAGGGGCTCAGTGGATTGGGGGAGGGGCTCAGTGGATCGGGGGAGGGGCTCAGTGGATCGGGGGAGGGGCTCAGTGGATCGGGGGAGGGGCTCAGTGGATCGGGGGAGGGGCTCAGTGGATCGGGGGAGGGGCTCAGTGGATTGGGGGAGGGGCTCAGTGGATTGGGGAGGGGCTCAGTGGATCGGGGGAGGGGCTCAGTGGATCGGGGGAGGGGCTCAGTGGATTGGGGGAGGGGCTCAGTGGATTGGGGGAGGGCTGCACGCTCACGGCTGACGTCCTCCCGGCCCCTCTGCTCCCGCCTGTGAGGATGTGGTGTTTCTCATCAAGAGGAAGTGCTCCAAACAGAGTCATTCCTTTTCCTTCTGGTTTGGAAGTGAAGCGTTCAGAGCTTTAAATCCCTTCTCGTCCGACAGCGCCGTGAACGCTTCCCCCTCCATGTGGGGCCAAGAGCTCGGCCGAGGTCGTCCAGTTGGAACCGTCCGCTGATCTCGGGCGCAGATAATTGGCCAGAAATAATAATTCTGCCCACCCCCCTCTTTTTTTCCCTCCCCTGTCCAACAGTGTCCCCCGTCTCTTGGTAAATGTTTTTTTAGAGTCGGGAAGTCAACTAAAATAATTTCCAGGTCAAAGGAAAAGGGGGTGAAGAGGTCAATTGGGGGTCAAACCTGGCATAAATTGGACGGCCCTGTGCCCTTTGAACCCCCTATCGATGCACACCCTCCCCGCACCACAACCTTTACCCTCTGCGCACCACAACCTTTACCCTCTGCGCACCACAACCTTTACCCTCTGCGCACCACAACCTTTACCCTCCCCGCACCACAACCTTTACCCTCCCCGCACCACAACCTTTACCCTCTGCGCACCACAACCTTTACCCTCTGCGCACCACAACCTTTACCCTCTGCGCACCACAACCTTTACCCTCTGCGCACCACAACCTTTACCCTCTGCGCACCACAACCTTTACCCTCCCCGCACCACAACCTTTACCCTCCCCGCACCACAACCTTTACCCTCCCCGCACCACAACCTTTACCCTCTGCGCACCACAACCTTTACCGCAAGTAAAGGAGCCGCTCCCCAGACTCGATGGCAGAGGAAGTCGGGGTCTGGCTCAAATCTGCCGCTAAAGGCTCACCAGCTACCAGCACCATGTTGGAACGCCCGGCGCTGACTTTCCTCTGGTGACTTGAGCTCTCTGATCTGTAGAGGTAACAGGAGGGAAGCGGGCCCCGCAGTATTGATCTGTGGCCGTCTCAGGGCCCGTCTCCCCACCCCTGGCCCCGGAGGGTGCTGTATAATACCCAGATTAAGCGTCCTATCCCTAGTCTGAATGGAGAGGCCAGGGCAGCACGCTTCCAGCCCGGTGCAGTGTGACAGCTGTTGGGGGTCTCTGTCCAAGGAGGGCCCTGTTCAATTCATGGAGCCTCCAGGGGGAGGAGGAAGGGGGGGGGAGGAGGAGGGAGTCCACCAATTTTCTTTCCCTATACCCCCCCATCCCCAAACTGACCTGTCCTCCCCTCTCCAGCGTGAGGGGCAGGCTTTCCCCTGCAAAACCCCCTCCAGAGCCCCGGACCTTCTGTTTGAACCGGGAACCCCGCACCATCCGTTGTCCTGCCGTAAATAAGGGCCAAATTTTATTCCCCTTCTCCACTGGTGTCCGGAGACGATGCAGGACGGTTGTTGGGGGAATTGACGCCGTTGACTGGCCTATCAATCACAGACCGCCTTCCTCCGGGCCTCATGCACTCCTGCACTGACCCCTGACCCCCCCTCCCCTGGCGGCACGGGCTCCTACCCAGAGCTTCAGTCCAGAGGCAGGAAGCACAGGACCTGCGGTTTAATAGAGCGGGGACTGCCCTCCCCCGCCCTGAAGAGACCGCAATGCCCAGACCCCCGTTATCGTTTTTCCCGTGCACCGCCCGCCCCCGTGGAGTTTGTTTATTTCTGCGGTCCTCCATGTGCCCGGTGGGATTACGCAGCGGAAATATGCACCACTGGCTTTCCATCAGCCTCCGCTCCCGGGGTTTCTCTTCAAAGAAAATGACGCCAGGTGTTGTGAGACTGTTTTCACAAACTGGAGCGGCGTTAGAGTTTTAGAATTGTACCGGAAGGGTTGCGGATATTTCCGTTTAGGGGTACCTGCCGGAGGTGCTTTTTGAGTTGCCTTGTCTTGTCGTTTTTATTTTGCTGTTTGCACAACGAAGGGTGATATTCGGCAGCTGTTTGCACAATGAAGGGTGATATTCGGCAGCTGTTTGCACAATGAAGGGTGATATTCGGCAGCTGTTTGCACAATGAAGGGTGATATTCAGCATCGCTACTAGATTCTCACCGCCACTGCCATCAAGTGCATTAAATGATCCAGTTTGCCATGAATGATCTGTGCGTCATGGTTACCGTGTGCAGCACTGCTCTAATAAGCACAGCCTGTCCGCAGCAACGACACTTACCCAGAGTTCAGACGGTGAAAACGCATGCCAAGCCCAACTACATTGCAAAAAGATCAGACGGTAATCCACGATTATTATGTACATGGACTTTTGTTCCCCATTGGAATTTTGTACGGAGAAGGAAAATGTACTTATGGTTCATTCTTTTTGGATTTAACATTTTATTTAAAAATCAGGGAATTTTTTAGGTTTATTTCCCATTAAAAAAATAATAAAACTTTTAAAAAAACGTGTGAAAATCGGATTATAATAATGGAGAAACGTACAATGTCGCATCAGGCGAGAGGTGCGTGTGCAGGAGCATGCAGTGAGCAGGCCTGCACACAGAGTGGGGGAGAAACGCTGAATAAGAAGCAGATTTACTGCTCGTTGTGAAGCTCGGGAGCCCGACTCAGTGCTGCTACGACCGCCTGATGGCCCTGTAACCAGAGGACCGCATGAAGCTCAGAAGCAAATGTTTAACTCCTGAAGATTAGTCTAGACGGTGGGGCGGTAGATGTCTAGACCACTTAACGCAAAAAAGACCATTTTACTCGCTGCTGTAAAACTGTGTTCTTGCAGGAGTTGACGGTCAGAGTGAAGAGCTCATCTTCTCTGGGTACTGCTCAGGGAAAGCGTCCGGCCATTTTGTGCCAGAATGCTCACCACACATCACCACACAGAGTTAGCTATCTGATTGTGGGTTTTTACCCTGGTTGCCCTTAACAGCCAGCCCTGAATGTCAGGTTACAGGTTGGTTTTCTTTCCCTGCTAATAGTATCATCCAGTAATCCAGTTAATTATCATTCAGAATTATTAATTATTAATCATTCAGAATTAGGCTCTCATGCCATTCCTCCTAAAACAAAGAGGCCATGACATGAGAGTTCTGAATTTGCAGACCACAGTGTTCTCTCTGCCAAATCCAGACATCCTGTTTCTTTATGTTGGAGTTTTTTGTTTTTTTTGTCTTGTTTAATTTTCGTTAGGGTGAGGTTTCTGACTCTGCTGCAAATGTTTTCTGCCTTATAACCATTTAAGTCTTACTCGCCTCTACCCTGGCATTGGGAAATGCAAACTTATCATATGAAGGGGAATTTAGATTTTTATTAGCATGAGCCCAGGACTGAAAGCAGATGATCGCTGTTCTTTCGCAACAACTGTCACAAGTTTCCTTCGAAAGCAGAATTTCCTCACAGCTAGTTTGGGTGTGATTAGAATGTGGTGTTTACAGTGCCAATAAACAAACATGTCAGCCAAAATGGGCTGAAAGCACACGTGTGAAATGAGCAGAAGGCACACGTGTGCTAGAAATGGGCCCTTCTACACTGTTGTGATGACATTGCTGGAATTTATAATGGTGCTGCTGAACATGACAGACGGGTAGGGAGGCAGTTGCGGAACTGGGCTTGATAAATGGTAAATGGTTGGCATTTATATACATTACATTATTACATGGCATTTGGCCGATGCTCTTATCCAGAGCGACGTACAGTTGATTAGACTAAGCAGGAGACAATCCTCCCCAGGAGCAATGCAGGGTTAAGGGCCTTGCTTAAGGGCCCAACGGCTGCGCGGATCTTATTGTGGCCACACCGGGGATCGAACCACCAACCTTGCATGTCCCAGTCATCTACCCAATCACACACACACTTGCACACCAATGCTGATTGGCTGCCCTGCAAGGCACCAACCAGCTCATCAGGAGAATTTTGGGGTTAGGTGTCTTCCTCTGGGACACTTTGACTCTCCCAGGACAGAATCGAACCTGCTCTTACCTCCTGAGCTTTTAGCACTGGGCTTGTACCCCAAAGGTTTGTATTCCCAGGTGGGTCACTGTTGTTTTACCCCTGAGCGAGGTACTTAAACTTAATATGCTTCAGTATAGATCCAGTTGACACTTGAGCTGTGTAAGAGGAATGAGATGATGCGAACCAGAGCCATTCTTCTTCCACTGTTAATGAGGCGCCACAAGGAGTCTGATATCCACCATCTACAAGCTGGAATTACGTGGGGGCGGGACGGGGAACATGGTGGTGTGGAAAAGCATCCCTTGGAGCACGGTGGCGCTGATTCCATGCGCCATAAAGAACCGACCTATCAGGGCGATTACACGCAGGCCTTTTTCAGATCAACCATCTCAGGGCTCCTTTGTTCACATTTCATCTAGCTAGTGTTGCGTTGTCGTCTTAAAGAAACCTCAAATGTCTGTGCAGAATTCCTTTTGCTGTTATTTTTTATTGTTTCAGTGGCAATTTTGTATGATTTACCGGATTAAATTATTTGCACTTTTAAGTGTTAGCACCATGGCTGAGGTGGTTGGAGAAGAGAGGCCTCTCTCAGCGTAGCATAAGAGGGACTTGGTGCACAGAAATAACGGAGCAGCTCTCTGTGGTGGAGTCTTGCTGAGGAGGTAGAAATGGCCGAGAAACCCATTTCCTCCCTCCCGCCTCAAATCAGTCACTCCATTTCTGTCTCCTGAGCTCCATTTTGTATTTCTGTCGGATAGACTGAAAAAAAAAAAAAAACCTCTTCAGCTTTTACACATTTAACTGTGGCAGTTTTTCAGGAGGGCCTTTTGCTCCGCCCACACCCCTGCTGGGCATTGCGGGAGAATCTCCCCACTGCAGGGGATTGTGGGAAAGGCTGCGGACTCGCTCGTCACAGCTGACAAATCAAAACAGCCCCCCAGGGCTTCCCTCCGTGCAGTCGCCCCGGGCCGAACCCTCGTTCTGAGGCGCGCCACTGGCCTCCCTCGTTCATAACAGGCAAACCTTTCTGTTCCATCCACTTCAGATTTCTCTGGCATGTTTTTTGTGGTCCTAAAGCCCCTTTGACCGTTTTCTGATTTTCGGTTCTGGTTCGCCACACGTTGTGACTACCTGTAGGAATGTGCTAATTCTCCGTTTGGCGCCCTGTGTTGTGTTCCCTTATAAAGGCGCTGAGAAGCCAGCATTCTGGCTGCGCTATCTCGTCTTTGATGGAAATCACTAAACCTTTCATCTCCGCCGAAATAGATTTGCAACCTTTGCAACCTGATGTGAAAATGCCCTTATGTAGAGGCCTAGCAAAGGCTTAAAGCAAATTAACTTTTCTGGGGAGAGTTCACAAAACAGACAAACATGCGTGCGGTTTTGAGAGAGTTTTAGTCTCCTAATTTCTCTGTTCAGGACCGTGTAGTGATTCAGGAAGATACGGAAATAGGATTTTATGCCGGTGGGTGACATAAAAGTTCCTGTCGAGTGAGAGCCATTCATCTCTTAAATGGTGTAACTTTCATAGTATTCACAGATGTGCGGCTTCCTCTGTTTTTCCATATGTTTCCTGACACATCCTGATGCATTTTATTTATCAGTCCAGATCGGTGGTAGTTCAAAGCCTGGTCAATTTTAAAACTATTTAAAACTACAGATATCTGCTAATCTATTAACTATACCAATTTATCCACACTAATTGGAAATGTGGCATTTAATTTCAGGGCTCATGAAAAGTGAAGATGTTTTACTAATAGCCTTTCAGATCTAGTAATTAGCAGCAGGCTCAGATTTGGGAAAAATGGGACTAACTCTTTGTACCCAATCGGATGCCTCTGAGCTGGATGGTCTGCAGCGGTTGTGTTGGAGAGGGCAGACGGCAGTTCCCACCTCAGGCCCGCTTGCTGCTAGATGGGTTTACCCCTCCTCCACAGTCGCCAAGGTACCCAGGTGTCTTTCAGGCGTCTGGGCATGATGGGATAGAAGCTAGCGCCGTTTGTACACCAGTAATGTGATAGCGACTACCTAACTGATCAAACCACTAACGGGGCAGGAAAACGCCAACTCTAGACAAAGGCCCGCTTTTAATTTTTCCGGAAATTGTTTTCTGAATGTGGATGGGGCCGATTTGAAAAGGGGCAGAGAGGCCTTTGCCGTCTCTAGGCAAAGGTTGGCCCCAGTCTCAGACTGTGTCATTCCCTTTATACATGGAGGGGGCGTTGAGCTTTGTCCTCAGCCTTTGATGGAAGATTTACGACTTTCTAAAGAACAATCAGTCTCACTTTGTGTGACAACCCAAAGAATTTGGGAAATCCAGACAGAAGGACGTGTCATTTTGTTGATTTGAACAATTATTATTATGTTTGTAGACCTTTTCCTCAGTTTTAATGTGCAATTAAAAGTTAACTTAGTTCAGCTATGCAATTACAGGAGTTTACATTTTTAATTTTTTAAGCATTACCACAAGGCGAGTGCCGTACATTAACACGCCTGCTTTATTTTTATCTGCCTAACGTCCTTCATGCAGTGTTTGCTTATGTAGCGTTAAAGAAGCACATTTACTTGGTTTATTTTAGCTGCTCTTGTAAAAAGGAGAGGAAACATTCCTGCTGTGAGCTAATTAGAGGCTTAGAAGTTGAGTCCGATCCAAAACTACTGCGCTGTTTTCGCCAGAACAAAGGTAACCTGAGGAAATGCGCATTAGACCGGCGGGCTTGTGCAATGCTCGCATATTCACCTGCACACACGCCCGCACGCCCACACGCCTGCACACACACACATTCGCCTGCAGGCAAGCTTAAATTCCCAACCTGAGAGCTTAAATTCCCAACCTGAGAGCTTAGATTCCCAACCTGAGTGCGTGGATTCCCAACCTGAGAGCTTAGATTCCCAACATGGCTCTCTCTACCTGCCAACTAATCATCCCACAGTTTAATTGGCAAAAATGTGTTCTTTCCCTCCCAACCTCAGCTAATGTGTGGTGAGCATTTTGGTGAAAAATGGCTGCCGTGCATCACCCAGGTGGGTGCTACACGTTGGTGATGGTTGAGTTCCCCCCTTATCGCTGTAAACTGCTTTTGAGTGTGAGAAATGCTCTATAAATGCGAGTTATTATTTGTAATATTATTGAAACTGTGCGTTTCAGCAGAGGGTGCCAGCTGTTTGCTGAGGAATCTTTGACCAAATGGGTAGGAGGGCTGAGCCCTTTCAGGGGGTCAGGGTTGTGGTGTCGCCCCTCTCAGAGGAGGAATGTGCCCTCTGTTTTCTGCGAGAGAAACATTACTCCACTTCAGGGGATTCCTTTGCAGAGAGCACGAGTATGGTTTAGCATGCACATTTGGCCATGTGGCTCAGCAGCTGTAGAGTGTGTCCAGCAGTTTCATATTCTCAAAGGCTGTGACAAGATTGTATCCCTGATGTTAAAGTGTGCTATTAGTTTGATAATGGGGGAACAAATTGTCTGTAAAAGATGTGTGTGCATGCATGCGTTTGTATGTGTTTTGTTTGCCTCATGTGGTGTGTGTATGTGTGTGTTCTGTTTGCCGGCTATTGACACCTACATACGTATGTGTGTTTCCATAATTCCATACGAAACAGACCAGGTACACTGTGATTGAGTCAAACTACACCCAACCAATATTTCTTCTGGACTCGCATGTCAATAAGCTCAACTGCTTTATTTATCATTTGTCAACCTGCTTGATCTGTTAATTTTGGCTCTCTGATAATGATTTGCACAGGCAGTAGGCTAGCACGCTATGAATACGCAATCCATAGCAGTGGTTCACAAGGGTCCCAAATTTATTTTTAAGCTAACAGTGAAATACATACTTAACATTAACATTAGTTGCATAGCTAGCTAAGTAAAATGCTGTAAAGTTAGCATCTAAAATTAGCTAGCTGCAACAGACAATGCTAAAGCCTCATTCTGTCTTTGTAACATAATGCTAATGCATTAGTGTTTCCAATGTTAATAGTCAGCTGGTTAGGGCAAATTATCTCTGAAAGTTATCTTCTCTGCACAAACGTTATTTAGGAAAATGTCAAAAATACAAAAAAAACATGTGAAGCCATTTGGAAATAAACTTTTGCAGATTAGCTACCAATGTAGCTAGACCAGACCACGGTTAATGAGGCATAATTTCTGCCATTGGGTCAGTGCAGAATGCGGACACTTGTCACATAAACACCACCAGTTTTTCATGGTCAGCCATGTTGGAAATTTCAACTGGGAAATTCCGACCTCCAATGGCAAATGGAAGGCAGAATAACTTCCGGAGTTGAGTCTGCTTGAGAAGAACGTCTGGAGTAGACTCAGATGCTCGCAATGTCAATCACAGGAGTGTGGATGAAATCGTGCTTATGTTTTCATCGGTCGGTGGAAAAGTTAGCAAAAACTCTGCACACAGCAAGATTTTTTTCCATAACCATCCTTCAGCTGTTTTTTATCTTATGTGATTCGCTTTTGTGTTTCTAAGGCGTTTCGACTCACTTCTTTGTCCCATCAAATGACATCCATTTCACCACAAAAACTAGCAATCGGTTACATCGTTCTGCGTTACCAAAAATAGACACTTGGCATTGGACAACAAGCTGCACATGCATATTTCCCAGCAATCTTTGCATATGAGTAAAGAAGACCATACTAGGCTTACTGCCAAAGAATGTACCACCAATTAATAATGTTTGTCTCTACATAAGTTGGCCATACTTGGTGGCTATTATATATATATTTTTTTATTAATTACTTTATTTATTTTTTACTGATGATTTATAAAGTGCACATGTGACATGCAGGATAGTAATTTATTGGTAGTTCGGAGGCCAGGGTGGGGGATGCCTCGAGTGGACGATGCTTTCCTCACTTCTCACACTTTTTGGGGAAATAAAGGGTAATTTGCAGTTTAAATATGGGGGTCCCCCTTTAGACACTACGGAAATGTACTGGCTGGTTATTGGTGTTTTTAAGTGGCTGTGGTAGGTAAAGTGTTGCCACTTGGTATGTAGGTAGCTGTGGGTGAGTCACTATCCTGTCATCGAACTGGACTTCCCAACTTCCCTAGCTGCTTAACGGAGCTCATCCAGTGGGAGGAACAGTTCCTGCTCTTTCAGTTGTGGTATAAAATCTTTTGGAATGCATTTGACCAGCTATTTTACGACAGATAATTAATTACAGATAATTTTAGTTTTAATGACCTATTTACCATTATTTCCACCTCCTTGTGCATACCTGCCTGTAAACTACATGTCTTAACAACCTTGGACTTGAGGCCCAGAGTTTCAAAGTATGGTTCACTATGTTCCAGTGACCTCAGTCAAGTGTCACTTTGGGATTTGAATGTTCTCTGCACCCTTTAAGTGGTGTTTCCTGACCGCCAGTGTTCGCAAAGCCAGGTATAGGTTTGGCCCATGGGACTATTACGTCTACAGTCCCAAGGTTGTTAAGTGTCAGGTCAGCGCTAGTGTTGCCATGTCTGAACAGTTTAAACGGCTCCTTACATTTTGTGCTATATTTTTTTGCTTTTTATGAATTATGAGACTGCAAAGTTTTTTCTGTGAATTCTACTTAGGTTCTGAGTTATGCCTCTTAACATAAATAATAGCATAAAAAATACGCTCATGGATTAGCATTTAATTTTCGAGCATTTTCAACAGCCCGTAAATCCTGTTCTAATAAATTTATCATCACCAGAATATGTGGGGGTGTATATATCCACCCATAGGTTCAGTCTTAGATGTTGGCTCTAAACCTGAAAAAATAATTTGAGTGCCCAAAAATGCTAAACTATCCTATTATATGTGTTTTTATGCATATTTATAGTGCCAAAATTGGGGTTTGAAGTATTTTAGGAAGTGCATAGTATTTTGAACAATTGTATTCATGATGATGTACTAAAAACAAGATTGTAGAAGGTACATTTGTGAAACTGACCTTTCCTGAAGTTGGCATCAGCCACGAATGGACACAACTTGAACTTGGCCATATGGGATAGGTAGCAGCAAGTTATATATTTTATAAAGCTATAGTAGGGCTGTCTCTAGGTGTAAATATTTTCTCTCTTAAAGGACAGCTATAGCTTATGCATTTTCCTGAAAATGTATTTCACTGCAGGCAAGGGAATATCAAGTCAATTTCATCCAAAATTTTGTCTTATTTTTGGGGGGTCAAAGCGCTCATCATAGTTCATTTACAAATAAGAGGACTTTCTCATTATTGACAGGCATATGTGCCTAAGTATGTCCTTCTGACAAATTTGGGAAACATGATAGCGTGCATCATCATGATAGCCGCTCTTCATCATAGCGAATTTCAGATATCAAAACAGTTTTGCAATGAGGTTGCGAAGAAGACTACTTTCATTTGTTGCCTAGGCTATAATCCTCCCCACGGGCAAAAATGTTCCGTTGGGATTGGGCTTTAATCAAAACGGGGATGTTCTGCAGGCGAGGCGGCGCTCCTGCTCTGGCTCCCTGTGCCCCGGGACGAGGGCCTGGCGCCGCTCATGTGGGTCCTGCGAGTCGCTCTGACGGGGCTTCTACATTTCTGTCAAAGGAACGGCGGTTTCTTAGCAGTGCCATACATTTTCTTTTCAAATGTGAATTCCTAAGATCATGTAGAAAAGGGCGTTGTGGCTCAGGATCTGTCAGTCAAGGCAGTGGGAGCAAATGTATTTTTACTTTTATTTCTCCTTTATTTAACCAGATCAGTCCTTTTGAGATTGTTATTTCGTTTACTAGGGAGCACAGGTCAAGGACCATGGAGGAAAAAAAACACATGACGAATGACGTATGACGTTAATTCACGAGAATACATTTTCTTCAAATAGCCTACACTAATGCTGTAGCCTACACTAGACTAAAGGAACAAAATACAACTTAATCATTCTCATGTGATAACAAATGATGCCTAATATGGTGGTTCTGAAAGACCTTTTTTTTTTTACTTTTGAGATCTGGAATGAGATAAATGACTTAATCTTGCTTTGCCTGTAATTTAATTCACAGACTGTTATGAATATAATGTATGAAATGTATTAAAACAGTTTTTGTTACGACTTCATAAAGGCTGTGCTTGCCATATCATCAACTTTAGCAGTTTGCAGTCCCAGTGATACTGGTCAGCGACTCCATAGTTATTTTCCCTGTTCTTTGCAAGTTTTGAAATGCAAATGAATCAGACATGGCGGTACATGGGAAATTATTATTATTATTATTATTATTATTATTTCGATGCTCTTTGGTCTGATGCTGATTTACACCTCCAGGCAAACCAGATGTTCAAGGGTCCAGTAAAGCATGTAGGGGAGATCGGGGTCCGTTGTGACACTTTTAGTTTTTTACCCGATTGCTAAGAGACCGTAAGAATAACAGTGACAATATTTAGTAATGAATATCTTCACAAATTTGAAAGGGGATTTGTTCAGTTCTGTGACATGGCTCTGTTCACAGCGCACCAGCCACAGCTACAGTAACTTGTATCCAGTGAAAAACAGAAAATCTTTTCCGTGAGAAATAAAAGCTTCCACTTTCACTGAGTCTGAGCTTCTGTAACTTTGTTTTCAGAATATTTCGAGTAATTCTGACTCTTGGAAAACAAACCCCAAAGGTTATCTTTCAGATGACACCAGGATTATGTCTTTTGTCAAAAGGGTTCAAGAATAGTAACTATTTAATTTTGAGTATTTCATTTTTAAGATTGTCTCAAGAAAAGGGGTGATACTTAAAGGTACAATAGGTAATTTCGGACTTTTAACGGTCGAGTGAGGAAATGCAGCAACAAACACGGTCAAACCACAACATCCCACCCCTTCTCTGTGAACGCACTGACGTTGAAAGACCATTGGCTGTGGAAATTAGAACCAATTTTCAACCATTGATCTTGAATTATTGTACAGCTGTACAATGTTTTGGTGCTGTGTGCTGGCCTGTCAACTGCATATTTTGAAACCCAAATTTATGGACTATAAACATAGGCCGAGGGTGAGTCAACATGTCAGTGAGCCTTTATCAACGATAGGAAGGGTTTTACAATAGTCTTGTGACAATGTTTTTATACCAAAATTTTACCTTTTGTACCTTTTAAGGGGTTAACATGCCTAGGCTCCTGTTAAGCAAACTAATGGAACTAAATCGGATATAACACCTCATGTTCTCTGTCTCGCACAGTCTGGAACACATAGGATTCATGTCCTGAAGTTAAACACTTCTGTGTATCTGACCATTTTTAAAAGACAATGTTTTTTGTTTTTTTGTCTAGCTTATACATTAACTTGCTTTGCTGGATGCTTTGATTATAGAACTCCCTGTCCACTCGCACATTATGTGTGATGTTTTTGCCGAATATCTTTCTCTGAATATTGTGACTTTTCTGTCAAAATTAGTTTTTACATATTATTATTTATTTATTTTTGCTGCTTATGTAGGCTGTTCACTAATCCTCTTGACTAGGCCTCCCAAAAGTTAATTGATGATAATATGAATGCAATGACATTCAATTCTGAGCTGCCTTCCTTGTTTTCCTTGTCATCACCAGAGTATGCCTTTTTAATAGTGTCATTTGACTGAAATCCCCAAAACAGGCACATGCTGTTTATGCAGTGATCAGTGATAATATGTAAAAAAACAAAAAATTAAATAAAAATGAATTCAATTCAGTCTTCCCAGTGCCTAAATTTAAATTACAAAGGCAAGCCTTGCGGTGGTTTGTTTTGAAAGCCCTCGTCTCGGAGATCTTGCAGTGCTTAAAAACTCTTTGCTGTTGTCTTTGACATTGGCTGACTCTTCTTCTGAGTAAGTAGCGGACAGTAGGGTGAAGCCTCTGCATTTTGCTGTGATTAATAATGTATTCAGGGACCACTGCTTTATGAGCCAACTTTCCAATAGGCCTTTAGTGCATTCCTTAATTACGTGGTGGTAGTTTTCAGAAAAACAACGATACCGCAAAATTATGGTTTCACAATGTAATGTTAGCCCAGTTCCATTTCACTTGCCACTTTATTGCCCATTAGCAGTCATAATTAATAAATTACATTTAAGTTAATTCCAATTATGAGTTGATTGTGGCCTTCTTTCCAGTATAACGCTTTCATAAAAGGAACATGTCAATCCAGAATAGTCTATTGACACAGGTTTTCTGTTTGCCATCCGTAAATGATGGCCCCATAGTGTTTCATTAACGTCTTCTCTTTTGTTTAAATATCACTTTGTTCTGAGTGTTACGCTGTTCTGTTTCTGATCCTCGTCCTGCTCCAGTAGTCCCGGTTCACCAGCCTGCGACGCTTGCATTTGAAAAGCCTCACAGAAATGTCTTTGTCTGTTGATATAAGCTTTGAAATGGGATACCTGTACTTCGCAGAGCAGAGCCAAACATTTCCTTTTCTCTCCTGTAATGAGTGTGCTTTCCAAGCACAAATGTGAAAGTGCAGCCGGCGTTAGTGTTTTTCACATTTTGAAAAAAACAAAACAAGCAGCCATATCCTACAGAAAGCAACAGTCGCAGTAAAAAGAAGAAAAGTTATAGAAGTTCATTAATACATAAAGTGAAAAGACATTTTTTTGCTATGAGTTGTTAAAGCAAATGGCTTTTATTCTGTAATTCTCAGCTGTCACTTGGTAATTGGTGATGATTGTAAAAAGAGGGTCATCACTGTTGTTTGATGGGTTCATCTCTGGCAGTGTTACCCTGCTGTTGTCTGGCAAATTCTGTCAGAAGTGTGGCTGTTATAGTCATCTAAATCTTCACACAACATTTTATATGGGCTGTGTGTTTTGGGTGGCATATTCTCATATAATTGATCCCTTTTAGTGTCCATTTCACCTTGAACCCTAAGTAGCGAATCATTTCAGATGCATGCCATTGCAACTGTGAATCAGCTTGCGGTTGTACAAGAAGTCCCTTGTCCTCTACAAGGGCCGTTCCACTCTGCTCAACTCTAACTGTGCTCCTTCTGGGATATTTAGGAACATTTGCTTGCTCAGGACACTCTGTATGGACTCAAGGGGGGGCAAAAGATATACTGTGTCCTTATAAAGAGGGGTAACAATGTCCCTATTGGTCCTGGCCTAGCGGGAGGTAAGCCCCAGTAGCACTGCTGAAGTTGGAGATTTTTTTGTAAGTGTTTGACAGGTGAAATACTGTGGGAACTGCGGGGAGTGTTTTTTCCTGTGCTTTTTGTTGCTCTCGATTCAGTGTGGAGGTACGTTTTGAATGCTCAATGCCCCTGTAGGGAACAGCTGTCAAAGGGAGAACGGTTCTCTCTAAAGCTTTCAAAGTACCAGATTCTGAAAGATTGTTAATTATTATCATATGAAATCTGCCATCGTGTAATGCCTATGAGGGGAAGTCAAATCCACAGCGGTACTCCCTTGAACAATAGCATTTCCCACTTATTGGTAGCAATTTTTGGCTGGTTCGACTACTCAGAAATCATTGCGTCGACCAATTGGCCTGTGGTCTGTATCATGGAAATCTATTTATATTTAACTGTTGAGCATGATATTTCAGTGCCATGCCTAGCATCCGTCATTTCACCATAAAGGAAATCGTTATGAAATGACACCTGATTGTAAGTAAAAAACTAAATCAGAATTCCGACCTTGTTCCGGGAGAAGTGCCCTGACCGAAGCTGGGGACTGCCGGAACACCGCAGAGCGTGTTCCAGAGCAGGGGGAAAAGAGAAGCGGGAGATTCAATCACCTTTTGATGATTTCAGCAATGGAGGGGTCAGGCAGGGCCTGAGAACCCTAAAAAATGTGTGGCATTTTCTTCTTCTGTTGTTTCCCTTACCTCATTTTATTTTGTTTGTTGTGTTGCTTTTGCCAAAGTAGGAGTGAGGGAGGTTGCGGGGGAGGACATGGTGCTGGTGCTGGTTGTGGTGGTGGGGGGTGGGCGGGGGGGCAGAGGTGGGGGTTTTTGGGGGTGGGGGCAAAAGAGAAAGTAGGAGCAGGGAGAGAAGAATTGTTCTGGGTACCCGCCTGGCAGGAACCATTGTTCATCTTTCCCATTGAGCTGGAGGGGACCAAAATGTTCACACGCCATTTTCAGGCATCCTGCTGGGCAGCCTTAGAAGGGTCCTGCAGCTGGTCAATAAGATTCAGCCCTTACAGATACACTGCAGTGAATGGAGGGTCCTGTCTAAAAATAAAAAAAATTTCAACACAACCCAACTTCGGGTTAACCATTTCTTTTATTTTTGTTAAATGGCTGCTTAAACAACCTTCAAGCCTGTCACTCTCTCGCCCAATGTTTTTTGCAGCTGTTGTAAGATTCCCTGAATTAAACACCAGATAATACACGTGCAAAAGCATATTTAAAATAAAGTTGTGGCTTGAGTACATAAAAACCTTAGCATATTGGAGGTGGTCTGGCTTTATTCATGAAAACCTGTGGGCCTATATGTGTGGTACCGAAGGTGCTGTCGCGAGCAGTGAACGGTGGAAACCCTGTGGAGTTTGTCGGAGGCAGCAGAGGGGCTGTGAGTGTGAGATTTAAGTGGTTGTGAAAGGACTGAGTAGAGGACCCACTTGTTTGCTCCACCTAATCACCAGCGCAAGCTCATTAAGCTCATTCAAGTGGTTCCCAGGACAAACTAAGAGCTGTTAAAATGGACCAATGTCCTTCAATGGACCGGGCCGCTCCTCTGTCTGCCCGCGAGTCCTCTGCTTTCGCGCGCTGAAAGGCGCCTCCTTACCCACCGGCGAGAGGAAGAGACGAGTTCAGTAATGACAAACACGTCTTTGTTTGGCTCTGCCACGAGGAAAGCGCTTCCACTGACCCCTCTTCAACAAGACAGGCCTTTCAGGCCCAGAGGATGTGAGGAAGAAGGGGTTCTCAGTCAAGTACAGTCCGGTAGTAAAGCCACTTGTTAACGCAGAGGATTGAAAGGACAGATAATTGACAGCATTGAGCCGGGGCGGTGCTAAACCGTGTTGATTAACGGACCAGGGGAAATGGCGTGAGCCGTAAACGTCGTTCAGACAAAACAAACATTCGTTTTTGTCTACACAAACAATTTGGCGAAAGGTTTTTGTTTTTGTTTTTTTTTAACCTAATGAGGTTTTATTTTCCTACAGAAAGAAAAATATCATGAGACACGGAGGGACAGCGATGCTTTGGCCTGGGGAAACATCACCCGATGTGCGCACGTTGATGCGGTTTGCGCTGGAGTTTTGAGTCATAGGCCTAATTGGTCCAATTGACTCTGTCCGTCTCTGTGCACACAGGGAGAGGGAAGCCTTGCAGGACTGCTCTGTTGCTCTTGGCTGCTCTCCAGCATTAACTTCACATCCAGAAGCACTTGAGAGACAGCGCTGCCTTGGAGCCGTGCCTTAAAGCCTACTCTTTTTACAAAGTCTAGACAAATTCTGCTCTAATAAAGGAGGTGACGTCTCGCTCAGGTTGAGTAATCCCCCTTTCTCATGCGTTTAATCTTGCATCACCGGACATGGCTCAGATCTGCGGGTGAGTGCCCAACCAGTGGCTGACATCCTGTGTCATCGGGGGGAACCCCGTCAGTCAGTACTTTAACTCCTTGGGCAACTATAACCAGTTTTAGCTGGCTACCAGAAGCTTGCAAACGCTTCTGGTAGCCAGCTAAAAGACTTTCAGTTCTCACTTTTGGAATTTTTCCCCATTCTTCCTGACAGAACACCGCTAGCTCAGAAATATTCTGTGGCCTTTTGGCCATAAAATTGAAGTCTGAGGACTATGATGGCCATTCCAAACTGTCTTTCCTGTTCACGGTTGATTTTGAAGTATGCTTTGGAGTCTTGCTGGAATATCCATCCTCTCTTCAACTTTAATGTCTGGACTGACCTTTGGAAAGTATCCTCTAGAATTTCTTGATATTTGGTGGAATCCATTGTTCCTTCAGCACTCACAATATTTCCTGTGCCCCCAGCTGCCACACAACCCCAAAGCATAATGGATCCACCTCTATTTTGTCAAAAATCTTTAAAGCTTTTTATATATAATAATATAAAACCTTCCTCATGACTCGTTTTCCACTGTCACAGTTTTGGGGTTAAGGCATTGTGCTCGTTTCAAAAGAAAAGAGAAGTTATGAAGTTATGAAGTAAACGCTCCTGGTGAGCTGGTCGGCGCCTTGCATGGCAGCCAGTCGCCGGTGGTGTGTGACTGTGTGTATGAATGTAGTGAATTAGAAGCATCAATTGTACAGCACTTTGGATAAAGGCGCTTTATTTAATAGCAAGCTAACTAACCAACCAACCGTGATTAAATGCACGCACTCTTCCATACATGCACTGCTCTAAGTGGTGTAAATATAATCTGAGGATTAACAATCCCCTCCTCAGTGAGATGGTTTTAATGGGATCAGCGGGGTTTATCTGACACTTAACGGATGATGTGTGACTAATATGTCGAGGGGTTCTGCTTATGTTCTTGTGAATTAACTTTAGGGTTGGGCTGCTATGTTAAACATGACACATAACCCTAAACAAATTATTTGTCAATTTTGTTACCAACTTTTAACCTGTTGGCTTTATTTTATTCCTTCCTTATTTGCTTGTAATGTCTGGACATGTTTGTGTGCATTTTATCATGTTTGATCATAACTGTACGTGATTGAGATCGGTAGGGTTCCCGACAAGAACGTCCCTTTGTTGCCGTAAATTTAGCTTTTAAGATTAGATTCCCGGATATAATTCCCGTTGCCGTCAGTATGACTCCAGTGTCTTTGCTGGGAGCGGGGAAGCCCTCGGACACCAACCTCCCACTGGTATTTTTCTCATGCCAGAGATAATGTACTGGATCCAATAAAAAAACTCCTATTACATCTAAACTGTAACGCCTGACCTCTGTTTATCGTCTTGGGGAAAATGCAGGTATTTCAGCATTCCAGGTGCATCGGTGAGTCCAATCTCAAAATGATACACTCGGAAAACATTTGCTCCATTTGTTCCAGAAGATTCTATCAGGAGATTATCAGGCTGAGCCTAGTGCTGTATGCATTTTAGCTGGCTCAACATTGTTCCCATATATTATTTCATTTTTGGTATAAAAAACTTTAAATGTGTATATATTTCACAACAGTATTGTACATTCACACAGCAGCCATAAAAGTCTTTCCCTAGTTTCATCTCACATTGTTTTTTTGATCCTTGCACACAGCATTAAAGCCGAGTCATAAAATTTGAATGTGCTCATCATTCATTTTGCAGCGAGTTTAACAACAGAAAAAAACTACAGCATAGGCCACTACCGTTTTGGAAGGATATGGAAAGTTAATGACTGTAGCAGAAGAAGCCATCGATGCTGGCTGGCCCCTTCCTGAGGGGCGGGGTTCTGTGTGTATGTGTTTGTGCTTGAGTATTCCTTTTCTGATTTTCTTTTTCATTCCAGTTTTGAAATTATCTTGTGCATCCCGAGTCTCCTCTGTGCCAGTACAAAGTCTCAAGCTCAGCATTGACTATTTTTCACCCTCCACACCACAAAGTGCTACAGGAGAGCCTGTGACTGCTTTACACCCTACAGACCAGAGACAGCTTTACACCCTACAGACCAGAGATAGCTTTACACCCTACAGACCACAGATAGCTTTACACCCTACAGACCACAGATAGCTTTACACCCTACAGACCAGAGACTGCTTTACACCCTACAGACCAGAGACTGCTTTACACCCTACAGACCAGTGACTTTACACCCTACAGACCAGTGACTTTACACCCTACAGACCAGTGACTTTACACCCTACAAACCAGAGACAGCTTTACACCCTACAGACCACAGACAGCTTTACACCCTACAGACCACAGACAGCTTTACACCCTACAGACCAGCGACAGCTTTACACCCTACAGACCAGCGACAGCTTTACACCCTACAGACCAGAGACAGCTTTACACCCTACAGACCAGAGACAGCTTTACACCCTAAAGGCCAGAGACTTTACACCCTACAGACCAGAGACTGCTTTACACTCTCCAGGCCATGTGGTATCACAGGAGAGGCAGTGACTATTTTACACCATATAGACCACATGGTACTACAGGAGAGCCAATTACTATTTTACATCCTATAGGCGGTACAGTACTACAGGAGAGCCAGTGACAGTCAGGGGAAGGTGTAGTTCGCAGAGAGCTGGCCTGTGGTTGCCTGGTGCTACCAGGAATGTCCCACGTGTAATTAAAGACGTGGAGGCACATGTGGGACGTGGACTTGGTGTTGAGGGTTCCTCTTCAGAGCCGAGGGGGTATGAGATCACGGGACACTGCGCCCAATCCCCTCAATGCCGCAAAACAGGTTTCTGTTTCATGGCCTCTAAAATACTGCGAAGATCCAGCTCTGTGCAGGCGCACCAGATCTTCGCACTTTAAGACCTTCCTGTCTCCTCAATGTTTCTTTGTTATTGGACTATCCGTCTGTTCAAGGGAAAAAAAGGAAAAGGGAAAAAAAGGAAAAGCCACCCACCATGACACCATAAAATCCTTTCAGCAAAGTTTCTGAGAGTTCCATTGAGACTGCTCTGGGAGTTGTTTAGTAAGGTAGTCCTGTAGAAGCCTGCGTGTGTTGACTCCATAAATGACAGTTTTACACCGGCTGGCTGTGCTGTTGGTTTCTGATGATAAATGGTCACGACGGGAACGTGTTTATATTTGGGCTGTCAGTACGAATCTGGTGGACAATTAGTTTTTCTGTCCGCAATGGAAGACAGCCATGGGGCTCCGCGGTGTGGGGGCAAGCCCCTCCCTCTCTGGGCTGGCCTTATTGAAGGGGGTTTCCTGATCCCGCCATGTTTTCTTTAATTGCTTCATTAACACCGATTGAGCTCTTCCCTGTCTCCTCCTTCCTCGTCTTCCTCTGCACAAAGAAAACTTGGCAACCCCACTCTCGAAGAAAATTAATGAGCTGCTGAACCCCTCCTTCTAACCCCTTACAATGTGAGCTTTGATATTAATGTCGGTAGCAGTCGGAAGCTTCTTCGAAAGGCTGGGCTCACAGAACCCCCTTTTATTGCTGAGCTTCTATTTTCATCCAGCTCATGTTCAGTCTAGGCAGATCTTCAACAAAGACCCCAGTACTGTTTCCTTTGGTTGTTAGGGTCAGAGTTTGCCTTATTCCTTCCTACTCTGACAACCAGTCACCCCCACCCAAATAAAGAATTCTTTCAAAACCTCAGAGTGTGAGGGGCAATATCGTTCAAAATGGCTGACAGCCATGGAAAAGTATTAGGACTGACAGACAGACAGGCACATATCTCCTGCTTCACGGCTGTCGCCTCATCTGGCTCAGCTTTGCCCATACTTGTAGCTGTTTAGCTGCCGCTGGTCTGGTGCCAGCGCTTCGAGGATCACTGAAGGCACCTGAGGGGGTGGGAGGCAGTTCCTAACCAGGCACCATGTATGTCACACCAAAAAGCATCTCAAACCAGGTTTCCCAGACTGTTGAATGACAAGAGCGTTGTCTTTGAAAGAGGTTCTGAAAGACACAGTGTATCACCCTGTCTTTATTTTCCACGCCCTGCACTCCCTCCTTTTGGAATGTGTCATCACGTGCCGAAAGGCCGAAATGTATCCTACCGGTGGCAAAGCTCCAAGGCATGGTCAGGACTGCTGACATGAATTATGTCTCATATTTTCATAACCCCTGACTGGGGTGGCATATAGCATAATTGCCGCAGCTAAACGAGCCTGCTTGATGGATGGCAAGTCCGGTGCTGATGATAAGGCAGTAATTCTGGCACACCTGTAATTCTGTGCGTTTCAGTGTGCTGTGAGCTTCAGTGTGCTGTGAGCTCCATGTCAACCACCCCCCCCTCCTCCACTGGCACACCTGTCAGATCGCAACCCGCTGATTGAACAGACTCCGGCAATCCGATGACCTAATAAGGTCTGGAGATGAGGAAGTGAGACATGCCTTTGCACCAGCCCCCCGTCTGCCCTCAGTGGGTGGGTGTAGGGGATCCAAGGTCCTGATTCAGTGGAGGGCACTAGGAAATTGTCAGGGAAAAGGGAATTCCAATGAAAACAGCCATTTGCTTGAATAACACGGGACGTATGCTTGGGACCTTGCAGTGAGTGTTCCCGATTCTTTCCTTTTGAGGACCCCTTGAGCAAAACACCTGCATTGTTGAGAGCCTTAATTTAAAATTCATCCAGCCAGTACAAGCATCTTGGAGAGCTTTGACACATTGGTAAGCAGCACCCCTGCCCCTGTTTTTATTTTCCACTTTTTTTAAAACATCATTCCCTCTTACAGTTGCCTGGTTTCACTTGATCTCTATTTCAACCCATGGCAACTGACATACTAGCAGCATATAGATCAAGCTGTATTTGAGCCGGTTAAGAGCCTGGCCCTAAATCACTGGGTCTGCTGTGGTTAATGCCTTTTTGCTGTTGAGATTGCCTCTGGGTGCCCTGTCATGCTGTGTGCATACCTGTCGAAGACCCCTGAGCATGGAGCTCACCAAGGTCAGTGTTAAAGTTCTCTGAATTATTCACTCTCACATAGCAGGCAACAAGAGTGGTGTTCACCTGCTGAGATCCAGCAGAACATTTCATTTAGCATTTGAAGTGCCTTGGATGACAAAAAAAGTTGTTAAATGTAATTTATTTGATTTTAGTGACTGTCTTTGTAGTATAGGTTTCAGAATAGTCGGATGTATGATTTCTTAAGTTAAAACCAGAGACACGTGTTTCCAGGGACTAAATTGAATTGCAACGTCTGAGGAGAATATAGGAGAGGAAGCCCTCCTTGAGCAGAGAAAGGAGTGGAGTTCAGACAACAAAGAGAATGCAAAGTGACTTCTCCAGATTTTGAAAATTTGGGAATGAGGGACCTCAGGGGGACATCATTGGGGAAATCTTGAGTTTTCCCTTCCAACTCACCCAAATTCTGTTCTCTGCTCTCTAGGATGCTCTTTGTGGAGGAGGTGGCTCTGGAGCTCATTGTCCTCCAGCCGTACTGTTAAAAATGACCTTTATCTGGCATTCAACTGTGCCTCCCCGGGTCTGCAGAGCTCCAGTCATGCTGGGCTGGCATGAGCTGGAAAGGCAAGAGTGGTAATTAATGGGGGAAATGAGAGGGCAGAGACTGAAATAATGAGGTATCGGCATTTGCATCAGAAACCGCGCTAACCAATCCGGTGGCTGGGCAGAGACTCAAACCACTGTGCCCTTGCTTGCAGAGTGGGCGGGGGCTGTCTAATTCCTTATGGTGCGGGTGGTTTGTGGGGAAATGGGGCGGGACTGCCAAATGTATTGATGTATGCTGTGCACAACGCTGAGAGCTTTAAGCAGAAAGGGCATCAAAGCATGTGGTTGTCATCCACAGTTCCTTCGACATGGAACATGGTCAAGAGGGATCATTTGGCTTTGATTGGTCCCATATTAATCTTGTTTGATGGTTTTGTGGTCCAGTCCATTGGATTACGTGAGGAATTGGAGAATGGATCTGTGGGATGTACACCATTGAAATTGCAACATTGGAGATCTTTGCCTTTTACTATTGTTCGCTGACACGGGTCCCTGAAAAACAAGGTTTCCTGTTGTATGTTCTGGTGGACATTCACAGTGGCTATTCGCGTAGTGTTCCTAACAGCAGCATGTTTCAGCAAAAGTCACCAGCTTTGGTTCCTAACCGATGTTCTCTTGTTTGTCAAAGCACCTGTTTACACACACCGAGTGAGCCATCTAGGAAGATGATATTGATGGTTTGTTGGGTGGTGATGGTGGGGTCTATTTTATCAAATGGCCTTTGTACTGTGTTTGTATGTTGCACACACATCCTGAGCAGGAACCTCGCTGACATAAAGCCATTTTTTTCCCGGACTCCCTGTAGGTTGTTTCCTCTCTCGTTATAAACTTGTACGAGTCTTTGTTTTCTTAGTGAGTCACGGAAAGCACACGAGAACCAAACCTTCCTCCTGGAAGGTCTCCTGGAATCAGTGGCCTGCCTTCCGGCACCTGATGTTTCGGGGAGATCGCGAGCTGGGAGGTGCTGGCTAACGTGCGAACATGCGTGAACAAAGCCTTTGGTTGTCCAACCAGCCCACACAGCTTGTACGTTTCCACAAGTCTGTGATGCTTTATACAAGTTTTTGTTTTCCAAGTTTACAGCAAGTTTTATACTGATATAAAGATTATTGCAATTTGATTTAATGCCAAAGGCATCTTTTTTTGTTCTTTTTTTAAATGGTAACATCTGTCTACTTTCTCTACTTACTTTTAAGACTCTTCCGAAGCTTGAAGGCTGTGATTATCTGTGGGCCAGGATTGACACTCAGCAGTGTAGGTGGCAGAGTTTAAAGGGTTGTTTTCATTGGTCCTCCTTCAGCTGGGAGGATTGCTTGCACTGTCCTGGGGTTTTTTATAGCCCCGTTTCCTGGGCCTGACCATGGCATAGGCTGCATGCTCTGCCCTGGGGCTGTTTATAGCCTCTTTCCAGAGGCCTGACCATGGCATAGGGGTGGTCTCTACCCTCCTATACCCCTAACCTACACCCTTCCAAACAGAAAAGCAGCAGGCAGCCTTCCCGCAGAAATATAATCTCTGTACCACTGGCTTTAGAGCAGAGGCTTTCTCGAGGTGTATAGAGGTCTTGCTTTCGAGCAGACGTTTTCTCAAGGCGTAGGGAGGTCTTGCTTTAGAGCAGACGTTTTCTTGAGGTGTAGGGAGGTCTTGCTTTAGAGCAGAGGCTTTCTCGAGGCATAGGGAGGTCTTGTTTTGTTGGCCTTATTCACATCCAGGTGGCTGGCGCTGGTTTAAACTGCGCTCACAGCCTGCCTCCCGTGGATTGCGTCCCTGCAAGAATGTCAAAGGAAAGTGGCATGTTGTGGTTGTATTCAAAGAGGATGGAATGAGGGCCTGTATCCTAATCCCATTTTGAAGAGGGGGGGTCAGAGAAAGCAAAGCCAAAGGATGTTAATTCTGCGGCTGAAAGCGAACGGTGGCCCGTTGTATCGCTTTACAGCTTTTAGCCGCTTGCCAGGGCTAGTCCTGTCAGTTTTCCTCCAGACTAATCCTCCGAAATCTCACTAAACACGTTCTCCTGTCTGAACCTCATACTCCACATCCATCCTTTCTAGATTATCTGCCAGCTCAATACCTGAACTGTTCATCATAACAAATTGGCCAGCAGAGGATGGGCATCCCCCTGTAGCTGGGTTCCTCTCAAGATTTCTTCCCATCGGAGAGTTTTTTCTCACCACTAGCCAAGTTTTTCTCCTACTAGAGAGTCGTTTACCTCATATGCTATTTTGGGGCTTTGGGCTGATATTTCCCATTTTTCTTCCCTTCTGTTTACTGTGAAAAGGGCTGTACAAATAAATACAATAAAAATTGAAGCCTGATTATTCCTTCTCTATTATGGGGGGTGTTGCTGAATTGAATCTTGAACTTGTCTCATAAAAACAACTTTCACCCTGACCGTTCCACAGAGCTGCCTCAAATTAATCTAATTTGCCATGACTTTAGTTTCTGCTATATCCCTGGCTTTGACCTGATGAGGGAACCAGTGAATCGTGGTGGCCCCGTTGCTGTCTGCTAAGTTTTAACCAGGTTATATTGGCTTGTTTCATCACATCCAGGCTATAGCTTCACCTGTAGGACCGATAGCAGGATGCTACAGCTTCGCCTGTCGGGCACAACACACCTGCCATTCTGAACACTGTTGGCTGATTATAGGGAAATCAAATATGCAGGCATCCCTTATCCCTTTTGCAATCTATCGTAATGAAAATATTTGTCAGGCCAAATCTGGAATGGCAGGTGGCGATGCATGCAGTGACTTCAGCACGTCAGAAGACCAGGTGAGACGTAGAGCCACTCTTCCTCTGTGGTTGTGTAGCGGGGGAGCGCGGCGGTGTGCGGGGGCCGAGCTGTGGGGCACAGGTGAGCGCTATCACTCAGAGGCTCGGTCATGCCGGTTGGACGGCGGCGCTTTGTCAGAGACAGGATGCGGGCGCTGAGGGCACAATGGGGATGGCAGCTGCCTGTGACTGCAAAGGGTGGCTCGTTTCGCAACCATGACAAAAAAAATAAAAAATAAATAAATAAATAAAAAGCCTTCATTTTCACTCTCTACGGGGCTGTATTCATCCAGATTGATGCCCTATTTTCCTTCAGTTTTTATCTATCTTAGTTTTTAAAAAATAAAATAAATTGATGAATGCGATCCATGTTGTGTCACATCGTTTGGCAATAATAAAAAGCCTTTCCATTTCAGTTATCAGGTCTACTCTTTAATGCATGTATGACAAATGCAGGGCACTTTCAACTGGCTTAGTTTGACATGGCGTCATGGTAATCTATGAAAAGGTCTGTAATTTTGCGTTGCAAAAACCCACACGTATACCATTCAATTCGGCCAAACCACTAATACTTAAAAAAGAAAAGGCTGGCCCCCAAAGCCCCACAAAGCTCTCTTGGCGAGTGGATTTAAACGCACGCCCTTGGATTTGAAAAGAAAACCGAATCTGGTCAGGCTTTCCAGTCCAGAGCTCGCAACAAATTCAGTCCTGCAGTCAGGGTTCCTCTCTGAAAAAAAGGATCTTATTCATATTCCCTCCTAATCTGCGGAGGACCCCGCCAGGCAGGGCCGCGGCGGGAATAAAGTGCCCAGAAAGCCGCCCTGGGGGAAGGCAGAGCCGCTGTGAAAAGAGCTGGCCTGGTTCCTGAGGAGAACCCAGACATTTCTGGGTCTGCTCACAGAGAAGGCCACAGCAGGGAGAGAGAGGAGAATTCTTTAGAGGGGAACATAGCCTTTGTCATATTTGATGCAATTGGTGAGTGAGAGAAAGAGTAAGAGGGAGGGGAGGGGGCAAACTAAGAAAAGTGCGAAAGAGTGGAAAAAAGAGGCCATTAATTTTGTGAAGCTGGAGTGTTTTGAAGGTTTTTTTTCTTTCAGCCCGGCCCTCCCGGGTTGAGTGATGCCTTTGTGCGGAGTCCAGAAATCCAGGCCTTTTCACCGCTGGCCTCCTCCAGCCCCGCGCCCATCTCTTCAGCGGCTCTCTCAAACCCCGCCGCTCATTACTGGGCAAAACCTGGCCACTTTTTCACTCGCGGTAAAGACACCGTGTCCTCCCACAAAATATCAAGACGCAATCATTTCTTTTCGGTCTCGGCTGTGACTGACTTTTACAGACTTGTGTAGATGCATGAGGAATCGAGAAACACATGCACACACACTCCCATCCTCTCCCTCTCTCACATAGGCTCTGTGTTTCAATCTTTCTCTGTCAGCAGAAACTCGCACACGCACACGGACACACACTCACACACACATGGCTGTCTCTCTCTGTATACAGGGACATAATCTCTTTGTTTCTTATACGTACGCGCATACACAAAGACACTTAATTTAACATGGTTGGGAAATGAACATACTTGGCTTGCTGGGGGGAAAAAACCCCAAACATGGCAGCAGTTCTATCAGTTTTGTTTACCTCATCTCCCAATTTCATATGCTAACAAAACACGCTCCTAAAAACAGCCATCACTACTGCTCTTAATTGGCCATAAGTTATCACCGCTGTGTTTTCCTTTCCAATTATTTCAGTGGCGTGAAACTGCCAAGGCTATTTCCCAGCACTGCATGCTATTTCTAGAGCAAGCAAGCTTTGTGAGACACAAGACGTTGGTATGAGACTGGGAGAGCACTGTATAGCATTCTATTCAACGCTTCCTGTGCGATACTGTGTAAGAATGTGCTTCCTTGATGCTCAACGTGATTAAAGGACTGTAAGGATCAAGACACAGAATGATTACGATCAGAAGAGACCGGATTGTGGCTTGGATACTGTCACTCCAGCTGGACACATTCATTTTTGAAAGGTCTGCAGGAGCTGAATTTAATTATATGTAATCATATGTTCAGTCGTTTAAGTGTCGTTCACAGAAGCTAGAACGGTTCCAACGAAGGAATGATGTCATCATTTCGTACGTGGGAAATATCGTAGCGGTACTGAACCATGGAAGAATGTACAGTTTCATATCGGGATGATGGGGGAGAACCTTGTTGTTGACCAGAGTCGCGTGAATAACCAGTGAATCACAAGCACCATATGGCTGGTGTATATGCGTACGACCACATGAAAGACATGCGGTCCCTGAAAATGATCCCTGAAACTGGAGCGTTTCGAGGAGCTGAGCCAGGGTGGACGGTTCTCATCTTTCCTCTGAAGCACTTTCCTGTATGTTTCTCCCCAGGCTGGCGTGCAATGTTCCCCGTTGCTTCTGAACAGCACTGGTAACATGAGCGAGAGGAACACGCTTTGGTTTGTAAAACCAAAAACTGTTCATTGTAAATTATCTTTGACCTGTATTACATTGAAAATAATACAATTGCATATATAATACAATATTACAACAGCAGGTTATTTGGCATTTTACCTCATGAACTTTACTGTTTTTTCAAAATAAATAGTTATTAAAATTTTGATTCTTGCAACATATTTTTTATATCAAGTTGGGACAGTAAAGCATTGACCACTTAATATTGCCATTCCTTTTCACAACTCCTAAGACATTTAGAGCCTGTAGACGCCAAGTGCTGAAGCATTTCAGATGTTCCTCCAAACAAGGTGTGAACAGTACGGGGTCTTCGTCGACTGCGGCAGTCCGGCACCCGCTGTCATGCCTCTGTAATGTGTGCAGAATGTGGTTTCGCATGGGTGTCCCTGGGAAAGATGTCGTCTTGAAGGAAGCATATGTTGCTCCAAAATCTCTATCTACTTTTCGGTTTACTAAAGGCACTGACACAATCCCATACCATGACAGGCCCTGGCTTTTCTTGTTGCTGGTAACAGTCTGAATGGTCCTTTTTGTCTTTGGTCCGGAGCACACAGCGTCCATTTTTTCCAAAAAAAGGCATGAAATACGTATTTGTATGACTACACTAAACTTTTCCGCTGTGTGGCGGTCCATCCCTGATGCCTCCGAGCCCAGAGCAGTCACCGGTGCTTCTGGACACGGTTGACATACGGCTTGCTTCTGGACACGGTTGACATAAGGCTTGCTTCTGGACACGGTTGACATAAGGCTTGCTTCTGGACACGGTTGACATAAGGCTTGCTTCTGGACACGGTTGACATAAGGCTTGCTTCTGGGCACGGTTGACATAAGGCTTGCTTCTGGACACGGTTGACATAAGGCTTGCTTCTGGACACGGTTGACATACATAAGGCTTGCTTCTGGACACGGTTGACATACATAAGGCTTGCTTCTGGACACGGTTGACATAAGGCTTGCTTCTGGACACGGTTGACCTACATAAGGCTTGCTTCTGGACACGGTTGACATACATAAGGCTTGCTTCTGGACACGGTTGACCTACATAAGGCTTGCTTCTGGACACGGTTGACATAAGGCTTGCTTCTGGCGCAGTTAAATTTGAACTGCCATTTGTGGATGTAACTGCATATTGTAGTGCTTGACAAAGGTTTGCCAAAGTAATCCTGAGCCCATGTGTGATATGGCTTATAGATGAATGATAGGTTCTGATGATTGTTCTTGATGCAGTGCCCTCTGAGCGATCTATTGATCTATTGATCTATTGATCGCAACCAACATTTCACTTCTTGTGCTGTTGGATCTTAGTGCTGCGTTTGATATGATAGACCACTGTATCCTTCTGAATAGGCTTAAAGACCTTGTCGGCATTGTCATGGTTCAGATCCTATTTAACAGATTTTTATCATTATCTGTGGTCGGAGAGAAAATCACTGCTTTCTTTCTTTATTTTTTCAATACCATTAAAACCTTTTCAGATTTGTGGTTGTACTAACACTTTTAGCACAAGCAAAACCAATAACATGCCCAGTGATTGGTTGAGGTATTTGTACCAAATTGTACCAGTTGTTGCCTCTGGCATTGTTTATATTTGATGCAGAACATGGAATCCATCCATGCACTAGAACAGTGCCTTAGCAGATACACAAGACTGTGGGGCCCATCCTTGCACTAGAACAGTGCCTTAACAGATACCAGACTGTAGGGCCCATTCGTGCACTAGAACAGTGCCTTAACAGATACACCAGACTGTGGGGCCCATCCATGCATTGGACAGGTGCCTGAACATTATGAGCCACCCAGCAACCCCTGGAGCCTTTTCAGTCCCCCCCTCCCCCCAAACCCCCGCAGTGAGACTCTCTCTCTCTCCTGGCTCAGGTGTGGCGGGCAGCTCAGAGTGCTCGTGCGGCAGGAACCACTTCACCTGCGCGGTCAGTGCATTCGGGGAGTGCACCTGCATCCCGGCACAGTGGCAGTGCGACGGAGACAACGACTGCGGAGACCACAGTGACGAGGATGGCTGCAGTAAGTAAACCTCCCCGAACCCCCAAACCTCCCTCCCCGAACCCCCAAACCCCCCCCCTCTCAAAACCTCCCTCCCACACCCCTCCCCGAACCCCCCAAACCCCCCCAAAACCTCCCTCCCACACCCCTCCCCGAACCCCAAAACCCCCCCCTCCCAAAAACCTCCCTCCCCGAACCCTCAAACCCCTCCCTCCCAAAACCTCCCTCCCACACCCCTCCCCGAACCCCAAAACCCCCCCCTCCCAAAACCTCCCTCCCCGAACCCTCGAACCCCTCCCTCCCAAAACCTCCCTCCCACACCCCTCCCCGAACCCCAAAACCCCCCCCTCCCAAAACCTCCCTCCCCGAACCCTCGAACCCCACCCCCTCCTCCCAAAACCTCCCTCCCACACCCCTCCCCGAACCGCCAAAACCTCCCTCCCACACCCCTCCCCAAACCCCCCCCCTCCCAAAACCTCCCCCCCAAACCCCCCCCCCCCCAAAACCTCCCTCCCACACCCCTCCCTGAACCCTCAAACCCCCCCCCTCCAAAAACCTCCCTCCCACACCCCTCCCCGAACCCTCCAACCCCCCCCCCCCCAAAACCTCCCTCCCCGAACCCTCAAACCCCTCCCTCCCAAAACCTCCTTCCAAAACCTCCCTCCCCGAACCCTCAAACCCCTCCCTCCCAAAACCTCCCTCCCACACCCCTCCCCGAACCCGCCAACCCCCCCCCCCCCCCCCCCCCCCCAAAACCTCCCTCCCCGAACCCCCAAACCCCCCCAAAACCTCTCTCCCACACCCCCAGACTCCCCATGGAGGTCAGGCTGACAGGAGCTTCAGCCTGGAGACTCCCCTCCGGGCCCCACCCCATCGCACTCCTCCTTTCTGCTAATTCAGAGTGTGGTTTCTCATTTTAAGTTATGTTTTATGTTTTTATGGTCTTACATTCTCTTTGAAGGGCTTGTTATGGATGAAAGGTGTATGTATTTAGGCTTTGTCCTCTTGCCGCTGGTTAGCATAGCTTGCACAAGGACTTTGATGAGTAAACATTGCATCTTCACTTACTGGTCTGGTCCACACACAGCAGTGTTGCTAAGATACATGTCAGATTGTGGCAAAATTCTAAATGTCACCGCTCTGTCATTCACGAGTTAGCCAGGGCATCTCGTTATCTAGAAGGGTAACTGTGAGTAGAAATACTGTGAGTAGCCTTGACAAGTGACCCTTTTCAGTTACACAGCACAGAAACAAAGGCTAAACAAAAAATCCCCAAAACCCTTGATACGACCAGCTGCGCAGAACAAGCTAAAGTTGCACGCTCACTCAATTTCGGAACAAGTCCTTCAGAAGCAGCAATTTCTCAGCCTTTCGGGGTTCCCCTACAAATCACTTGGGTACCCAGCACTCACCCATAAACTGGGAGTGGACACACGTAACTTTCAGGAACCATCTTACTAATATACCTCTCTTGTCGACAACAACTATGATGAAACTCACGCATATGTAATGCTGATCCTGTGTGCGTATATTATTTTAGTTAAAACGAATAGTTTTAATTAAAATAATATGGCGATTTTTATTTCATTTCATTTCAACTTCCGCAATGACGCACTAGTGCTACTAATGCCTAATCCCAGCAATCAAAATCATGGTCACAGTGGACAGAGTCCTCATTGTTGGTGATTTTAATATCCATATCCTCTTAGGACTGCTTTTTCTTCTCTCTTCCGCTCTGTTAGACTCGGACAGCATGTCCAGAGTTCTACTCGTCACCGAGGTCACACCCTTGTGTTGACCTTTGGTGTTGACATTGATACTGTCACCCTTTCCCAATATAATCAGAGCATTTGCTTATTTGTTTTAATGTTGACTAGTACTCTGAACACAGAGCTTATGACTTGAGGTTGAGGTTGTACACTCAAGCTTGCTCCATTGTACAATGATCATACCCGTGCCCTTGAGCAAGCTTCAAGAAAACTGGAGCGCAAGTGGCGATCAACCAAGCTGAAGGTGTTTTGCCGTGCCTGGAGAGATTCTTCTGAACTATAAACAAGCTCTCTCTGTGGCCAGGTCATATGATCTGTCCAGCCTGATTGAGGACAATAAAATAATGCAAGAATCCTTTTTAGTTTAGTTGGCAAATTAACCAAGAGTCAATCACAAACTGAATCCAGAATGACTTTCTTTGATTCAAAGATTGAAAAGATTAGAGGGACCAAACAAAGGATCTTTTAACTTCTTTTGGTCGCATGCTCTGTGCTACATTCTTTGTTCCTTTAGAATGAGATGATTTCAATGTTCATATAGTATCTACATGTTTATAGGAGCCTATACCTACAAAATTAGTTAGAGATTTCACCATCTATTGGCAAACCATTACTAAACATCATAAATGTGTCTGACTGCTGGATATGTACCAAAGTTATTAGAGAAATCTGTTAATTTCTACATGAGAATAGTGTCTATGAAGTCTTCCAGTCTGGATTTCGACCACACCACAGCATGGACACAGCCTAGCAAATGATCTCTCTGCTATTGATCGCAACCACATTTCACTTCTTGTGCTGTTGGATCTTAGTGCTGCGTTTGATATGATAGACCACTGTATCCTTCTGAATAGGCTTAAAGACCTTGTCGCCATTAGAGAGGGGGCACTGTCATGGTTCAGATCCTATTTAACAGATTTTTATTAATTTGTGCAAATAAATCTTTGGGCTAGATGTGTGTTTTAAAATGATTTTTAATCATAGTAAACTTTGCTTTTATTATGTTTTGACCTATCTGTACATGTCAATGTCTGCGAAGCGCTTTGTGCTGGCTTGTATAGCTCCTTCTCTGACAATGTAACTTGACTTGACGAATGCGATGTGCTTCACCTGGAGGTTTTTCAGTAAATCCGTATGATCCTTCTGGGGACATTCAAGCAGTAAACCTAATCTGCCCGAGAGCTTTAGTTTTCATGAAAATAACTTTCTCAGACTGCATTATAGTATTACCCAGAGTTACTTATGAGGAAGGGAGAGGACTGGAGGCAAACCAAGAGTCTGAAGAGCAGGGTCTTTGGCCGGATTTGGGTAGTTCTGCCACTATGGTGCCATTACAGTCCGGTATCGTGACTGAAAGAAACGACCCCACAAGGATGGGGGCTATAAGAGGTTGTGAGGTGGAGAGGTCTGGTTGGGGTTTAGAGTTTGAACACTAGCTGGAGGTCTGGAGGACCTGCGCGCACACACACACACACACACACACACACACTGTATGTACATGCACGTACACATACATACAGAGACGCATACACACACATACACACACACTGTACCTGCACACAAGCACACACACAGTATCCCACTTGATCCAAGGCAGGGTGGCCCAAACAGCCCAAAGATTGACTTGCCGCTAAATGTAAACCCCTCATAGGGAAGCTAACTGGCTGACTGAATCGATTAATGGCAGTTTGATAATTGAAGCTCTCTTCATTATTAAGTGCTCAATGTCAAACGTCCGGTGTCCAGTGTACCAGCCTCGATCAATTTGATGAGTGCTGTCGATACGGACCAATGGTAAAAGCGTTTAACGTTTTCTTTCTTTTGAAAAGAGAAATGCCTCTGAATTGGATTTAATGTTGCGCAAACCTGGGGAAGTGAGTTCACTGGCAAAAACGTAGGAGTGTCTCTCAGTAACCAAGGTTACATTCAAGGTCTTGTCAAAGTGGCTATAAAAACAGTGGAAATTAAGATGGAAGACAAGGTAATTTCATGGTTTTTAATATATTCTCAGAGGAAACGGGAGTAATGTGTGGATTGTCGCTCAGAGATTCAAGGTGGGGTGGTGTGGCTTCAGCTTTATTTGAAGTGCATTTGTTGCTTAAACAGGAGGACTGTTTTAGAAGGGAGTGATGAAGTTGACCAGATTCATGCAGATCTCTGTGGATGTTTTGAAATGTATACTTTACTATTCTGAGGCATTCTATAGTTACTAAAGAATATATGCAGGTTGTGCCCTGTGCCCAAAATTGTTAGAACGTGCTGGAACAATCTGTACTCTTCTCTGTATAACCCCCAGTCCTTGCCGTGGGAACTTCAGTCTAGAATACTGTACATGATGTTTTGAGGGTCCTCTGTCCCCTTTAAGTGGGCAGAAAGGATGCTGGGATATTATCGGGCCTATGGCAGGCAGCAGTTTTGCCCCCTTTGTCTGGGGTCGTGCTGGTCTGTGCTTGATTGGCTTAAGTGCACTTTTTATGCACAATCTCTCCCTTTCAAACTGTGAACAGTTGGTCGCCTTTAAATAGATAAGCCGTAGTTGGTTTTAATAGTGAGGCCAGGGCAAAGTGGACCTCTGTACTCAAGCGGGTGAATCGACAGTGTTGACAGACAGTGACCAGTCCCCAACAGTGCCCTCAGGAACAAAGACGGCCCACGTGTCTGGTGCAGGGGTTTTGGGTGAAATCCCCCTCACCCCATTTCAGTTATCTCCCCCTCACCTTTTCACCGTCAATCCTGCACACAATCCTCCCTTTCTCTCCCTCCCTCTCACTCTTTCACACTTGAAACCTCTCTCCCTCCATCACCCCCACCGCTGGTACTCCTGGGCTCAGGACTTCAGATTGAGCCGGTGGCCGGGGTGCTGTTATCCTCCGGCTGCCCCCATGCTGAGTTGAAAGGCCCCGCTCCTCGGTGCTGCCAGGGGCTGGAGGTGGGATGAACGGGATCCCTCCACTTGAAAGCGGAGGCGCTGAGGTTTGCCCTCGGCCGGGGCGTCTCTCCTGGGCCGGAGGGGGCATCCCGCTGCTTTCGGACTGTCAAAAAACAAGAATACGGAACCTCATGATCCGCCACCGCTGCGCCGGCTTCAGCCAATGGGAGTGCGGGCTCTCCCCCGGAGGCCTCGAGCCGCGAGCGTCTCTTACAGAACATTACGGACGACACTTCTCTCCTCAGGGAGAGACATTTTGTGATAGAACCATTATCTTGTCTGTGAGGGAAAACCAACTGTGAGGGAATTCAGCGTTTCTTTTTTGTTCCGTTTCTGTCCCAGGGTTTAATTCTTATTTGCTCTTGGAAATTTGCATAATCCCTCCAGTGTTGCTATCTTTTTTTCTTAACCAGCCGGAGACCACGGCAACTTGTACAGCACCAAAATCCAAACACGCCTACCCTTTTGTAAATATTTACTGCAGTATCAGTAAACGACAAGAGGAACACACGCACAAGAAGAAAGACGCGATTATCGGGGGTGCAGAGATTGGCAGATTCATTCATTTTGAGTTGGCCGGCACAAATCTGCTGCTGCAGTGAAAGGGATTTTCCTGGGTTTTTTAATGTTTTACAAAACGCTTCTCATGTGAATATAGGGCAGAATTACTACCGTCATATAATATGTTTTATTAAATGCCTTCATCGTTTTATTAAATGCCTTCATCGTTTTATTAAATGCCTCCATCGTTTTATTAAATTCCTTCATCGTTTTATTAAATGCCTCCATCGTTTTATTAAATGCCTTCATTGTTTTATTAAATGCCTTCATCGTGGGTTGCAGGCACATTTGCTGTTGCAGGCACTCATCCCTGGGAATCTCTGAAATTGCAGCATCAGCAGTCCTGACATTTTTTTTCTGAATTTATGAGTCGAACATTATGAACACGTAGTATTTTGGGGGAAAGATTGCATAGAAAGTTTTCTTGTTAATATTGCATTGCACGTTATTGTAACATTCTCTTTCTGTTGGTAGTAAAATGTCAGCACTGGTTGGTTGTACTGAACTGCATTAAAAGTTAGCTCCACTGTGAAAATCTGGATCTCTGAGTACATTTATAATAAAATAGAATTGTATTATTATTTTTTATTTATGTAGTTTACTGCATATTTACTATGTCTTTTCTGTCTTTGCTCCAGCTGTGTGTGTGCAAACACAAGTTCCACTGTTTTTAGTAGTAATGCATTTCATACCTTTTACTCACACGTCATAGCCAACTGTGAGTCAGCCCATCGTTTAGGTGATGTTACACAAATGCAATTTTCCACTTATTTTCCGAATGCCTGATTGCTGTGTAAAAATGGAGACATTGGCTTGAATTCAGTTATTTGTCCTAACCTTTGGCTGAACATGAGCACAAACAAATCATCACAAACATTTGGCCAAGTCAGCAATCTGAACCTCCCTACAACTGGTGAAGAACAAACTCTGGTGTCACAAATGTTCACTGAATGCAGACCAATCGCAACGCACCTGTAACGGCAGACGCTGTAAGCGTGTCGGGACACACCTGTAGGAACGGGACACTGTAAGCCTATTGGGGCACACCTGTAGCAGCGGGACACTGTAAGCGTATTGGGGCACACCTGTAGCAGCGGGACACTGTAAGCGTATTGGGGCACACCTGTAGCAGCGGGACACTGTAAGCATATTGGGGCACACCTGTAGGAGCAGATGCTGTAAGTGTATTGGGGCACACCTGTAGCAGTGGGACACTGTAAGCATATTGGGACACACCTGTAGGAGCAGATGCTGTAAGTGTATTGGGGCACACCTGTAGCAGTGGGACACTGTAAGCATATTGGGGCACACCTGTAGGAGCAGATGCTGTAAGTGTATTGGGGCACACCTGTAGGACGCTGTAAGCGTTTTGAAATGCGCCTGTAGGAGTCATTCAGTGAACATTTGTGACACCAGTGTTTGTTCTTCACCAGTTGTAGGGAGGTTCAACTTGCTGAATGTGGAGGGAAAGCACCTGTAGGAACGTGGGGGGGAAGGCGGGCTCGGTCACTCGTGCTAGTTTCGGTATCCTTATCAATTATAGTGTCACTATCAATTGTAACAAGGCAATTTCATTTCAACACCCTGCTCAGTTGTTTAGACATTAACACCCTGCTCAGTTGTTTAGACATTAACACCCTGCCCAGTTGTTTAGACATTAACACCCTGCCCAGTTGTTTAGACATTAACACCCTGCTCAGTTGTTTAGACATTAACACCCTGCCCAGTTGTTTTGACATTAACACTCTGCTCAGTTGTTTAGACATTAACACCCTGCTCAGTTGTTTAGACATTAACACCCTGCTCAGTTGTTTAGACATTAACACCCTGCCCAGTTGTTTTGACATTAACACTCTGCTCAGTTGTTTAGACATTAACACCCTGCTCAGTTGTTTAGACATTAACACCCTGCTCAGTTGTTTAGACATTAACACCCTGCTCAGTTGTTTAGACATTAACACCCTGCCCAGTTGTTTTGACATTAACACCCTGCTCAGTTGTTTAGACATTAACACCCTGCCCAGTTGTTTTGACATTAACACTCTGCTCAGTTGTTTAGACATTAACACTCTGCTCAGTTGTTTAGACATTAACACTCTGCTCAGTTGTTTAGACATTAACACCCTGCTCAGTTGTTTAGACATTAACACCCTGCCCAGTTGTTTTGACATTAACACTCTGCTCAGTTGTTTAGACATTAACACTCTGCTCAGTTGTTTAGACATTAACACTCTGCTCAGTTGTTTAGACATTAACACCCTGCTCAGTTGTTTAGACATTAACACCCTGCTCAGTTGTTTAGACATTAACACCCTGCCCAGTTGTTTTGACATTAACACTCTGCTCAGTTGTTTAGACATTAACACTCTGCTCAGTTGTTTAGACATTAACACTCTGCTCAGTTGTTTAGACATTAACACCCTGCTCAGTTGTTTAGACATTAACACCCTGCCCAGTTGTTTAGACATTAACACCCTGCCCAGTTGTTTAGACATTAACACCCTGCTCAGTTGTTTAGACATTAACACCCTGCCCAGTTGTTTAGACATTAACACCCTGCCCAGTTGTTTAGACATTAACACCCTGCCCAGTTGTTTAGACATTAACACCCTGCCCAGTTGTTTAGACATTAACACCCTGCTCAGTTGTTTAGACATTAACACCCTGCCCAGTTGTTTTGACATTAACACTCTGCTCAGTTGTTTAGACATTAACACTCTGCTCAGTTGTTTAGACATTAACACTCTGCTCTGTTGTTTAGACATTAACACCCTGCTCAGTTGTTTGCTGCTTTCTCTGGGGCCTCCCTTTTATTCTCTCTCCATTGACTCTGTGGAGTGTGTTTGACAGCAGTCTGATGGGAAGCAGGGGTCCTACAGAAGCCTCATTACCCCCACCCCCTCCAACCCCCACATGGGCTTACCCTCATGTGCAGTACAGGTTTTATAATAGAGCTGGGTGCAAACAGGGGTAGGGGGCTTTCAGCCACATGAGGCACATCCCCCCCCCCCCCCCCCCTTCACCCTCACAATGCTCAGGGGCCTGGGTGAGGACTTACTGCCCAAATGTGTCGAGTCCTTTCCTTTGTGCTCTTAACAAAATGTTTGCTTACCACCCCCCACCCCCTCCTCCCGTGGTCCTGTAGAGGATGTTCTAGTGTATGGATGAACCCCCGAGACTAGAATCTGTTAAGGCTCTGTTCTAGTGTATGGATGAACCCCCGAGACTAGAATCTGTTAAGGCTCTGTTCTAGTGTATGGATGAACCCCCGAGACTAGAATCTGTTAAGGTACTGTTCTAGTGTATGGATGAACCCCCGAGACTATAATCTGTTAAGGCTCTGTTCTAGTGTATGGATGAACCCCCAAGACTATAATCTGTTAAGGTACTGTTCTAGTGTATGGATGAACCCCCGAGACTAGAATCTGTTAAGGCTCTGTTCTAGTGTATGGATGAACCCCCGAGACTAGAATCTGTTAAGGTACTGTTCTAGTGTATGGATGAACCCCGGAGACTGGTCTCTGTTAAGTCACTGTTCTAGTGCATGGATGGGCCCCACAGTCTGGTATCTGTTAAAGCACTGTTCTAGTGCATGGATAAGCCCCACAGTCTGGTATCTGTTAAAGCACTGTTCTAGTGCATGGAGGTGATCCAGCTTTGGGCAGGAGCCCTTCAGGTGATGTGCATTTGACAGTGTCACCCTGGGATGGGAGGGTTTCAGTCATGCCAGTGACCCCTGCTGGTCAATCAGGTGCCCAGGAGTTTGTCTCTTGAGCTGCAGGTGAAGTTTCTTCCTCCAACTTGTGTCTGTGCAACGCCACCTGGCATAATGCACTTCAGAGGGGAGCGTATGATTGTCTGCACTCTGAAACACAGTTTACAGCGATAGGCCCAGTCCTGCATTATCAGAGCTTTTGTAATCACTGAGAAAACGGGGATGGGACCATAAAAGAAAATTAGAATTTTTAACACATGAAACTTCTGAACCATTTTGACAGTGACTAAACTTTGGTACATGGGTTTCTTGCCTTGGGGAACAAATATGCATTAAGGACATTTATGCTTTGGACTGTGAATCCTCTTTTCTGACTGAGTTGTAATTTTGTGCATTGTAAACTGCAGAACATTTCTCTAGGAAATACAGTGCTACAGTGAGACAGGAGATTTAGCATATTTCGGTATAATGCTAATTAATTTCTAAAGCTAATGAAGCTTGTAAGTTGACAGTAGTAATAAAGTAGTCAATTTGATGCAAACAATGCTAATATGCTATTTTAAATGCACTCTGGAGGTAGCTGATATGTAGCTGGCTATCTTTCCAGCAACAAATCTTTAATTACATTTTCTATTTAACTGTTAAATTAAGCTGTAAACAATCCAGAAACACACACACACCTTTGTGTATGTACTACTGAGCAGATAGATACTCATTATATGTAATAATATTACTCATCTCATCCAACGCTGCTGGATTCCGGGAGACCACACCTGTGAGTTCACTCCAGGCAACTGTCGCATGGAGGAAGTAGCTATTTGAGAGGTTTTGTTTGTTTGTTTTTATATATCCCACCATTTTCTCTTGCTCACACAGCACGCATTCTGAAATGGCTCCAGAGGGCCCTGTCACTTTGAAGATGTGCCCTCATTTGTGCCAGGTGGAGATAAGATATTTTCGGCGTGACTAACACTCGCACGCAGTCCCGAACAGTGTGTGCATCAGCAGCATTTTTACACAAAGCCAAATATTTCCCAAGCCTCCATGGGGGTCGATATGAGGTTCTGGGCCTTATCTTTGCCCACAGCCCTCCAGGTGGGAGCCGAGCGTGTGGTTTTTGCACACAGCCCTCCAGGTGAAACACAATCTGCTGTCTTCTGAGGCCTACGCAAAGGTGGGTGATAGAAAAAGCCGCAGAGACTGGAAGCTTGTTGATAAATTTTTACTGCGGCAAGCCAAAGCACTTTGTGTTAAACCTCTAAATTCCCGCTTTTGTGTGGCTCATTCTACTTGATTCTGATTCTACTTGACCCAGTAGTCTTTGCACCACAGAATCTGTGAGGCATTGTGCTATGTGGGGGTAAACATCATTAGGGCTTTTAAGGCTAGGCGGAGAGAGAGAAAGGAAGAGAGAGAGAGGTGCAAATACTCTATTTTCTTCAATTTTCCCGTTGAAGATGGCAATATGTTTTTATTACACAGGCCTGTCAACAATTGGTGCTCTTTGGGTTAATAATGACAAGCAACCAGCTAGTCACCTTCCAAACTGCAGTGTGATGGCAGCTATGCACAACATGTACATTAAACCGTATGTGCAAACACACAGTCCTCTGCTACCCGCGCAATACGGGTATGCAGCCTACTTAATCTAAGAAGTACTTGTCGGGTCAGTGGAAAAATGTGGCAAAACAACTGTAAGCGATACAGCATCAAAAGCTTATTCTGTGAGCCGTTGGGCTCCAGAGATGGTAGATTGGGGAATTTAAGCGGTGTTGCCATTTTGAACACAAACGGCATGCTCATACTTCCCCTTGCATGTCCGGTCACGATGTTTGTATCCACGATCGTCGGCATCATGTTGAGCTTGTGCACCCATTCCCTTCCCCTCAGGGCAAGAGGAGTTCACACTGAGAGGAGTTCACACTGAGAGGAGTTCACACTGAGAGGAGCTCACACTGAGAGGAGCTCACACTGAGAGGAGTTCACACTGAGAGGAGTTCACACTGAGAGGAGCTCACACTGAGAGGAGTTCACACTACACATCGCAGCTCCAGTAGATAGTGTGCACGTGCTCCCATCCTCTCAGAGCTCTGTGTCTAAAGGAGCGGGAGGAGTTCACACTGCCCCTCCAGGCCCGGTCGCGGGTCCAGTAGATGGGACGCATCGTTAGGAAGTATGGCTCCTTCTCACAACATCGCAGCTCTCTTCCCAGCTTCCGGAGCATGTCTCGGGAGTGCATCCGTTTTTCCATATTTCCGCTTCATCTTAACCAGCTGCTCAAACACAACTTTGCAGCACTTCAGAAACCCTTTAATTGACAGCTATAAGAGATCTCTGTGGCCCAAGGCAGAGATGAAACTAATAAACCATGAATGTGTTCTTGCACGTCTCATAGGCAATTAATGGTTTTTAAGCTTCCTTTGTAGAATTCCTGCTTTACAGTATGTCTGAATGGGTCTTAACAGTCTTATGTCTTATCAGACATGAATTGGGCCCACTGATGTATTTTGTGTATTTGTTATGATGATTGTTATTGCTGATCATTATTTGTTTCTTAATGTTGTTAATTGTCATCTTTTTCTTGACCTAATTACTGGCAGTAATTACCACACAGAACTGTGGTGACCTTTATAATCCTAATGCTTGCTTGCTTGCTGAATATCAAGCTAATATTTTCCTGTCCCTACAATCGTTAACTTGATGACAAAGTGTGTTTACTATCTTAACTGAACCACCTCTACTACAAGACCTTATACTGTAGTTGTATTCTGCTTGATAAAAACGTGGATTTTTTAAATGCTCGTGTAATAATGTCTAACTACACCTAGAGATAGATTGGTATTTGGTAGCAACGTTTTATAAAATAAGTCTGCAAGATACCGAGGGAACTCATAGAAAGCTGGTCGTTACAAAAACTTTTTACTGTTTTCATACTGTTAAAATAGCTTGGTTGTGTATTTTCTTCAAACAGCAGCTAGCTGGCAACCTCACTAAATCACAAAACAAACATTTCTGAAGTACTAGCTAGGTAACAATTCATCCCATCTGATTGGCAGTGAACTGCAGCTCCATAGCCGTATTAGCTGGTAAATGCTATGGGGGAATCGGCTGGTAACTGGCTCGATAAAGGCTGAGTCATTAACTAGAGAGGTGTGAACAACTGAAACAACTTCCACAACCATTACCACCGCCACACCAGCCCAACTACCCTCAGGCCTGCACCACATGCATGTGCTGTGCATGACCGTTAGAATACACTATTTTAATTCCAGCACATTTGGCAAGCTCACAGTTTCTTCGAGAACACAACATCTAATTTACCTCGACTGTTTTAGATGGTGGTGTGCATGGACATGTTAAGTGCAGGCTAAATAATGAATTGGGATGAATCTGTGATTGCTTATTGACTGAGTCAATGAGAGAGTGAATGAGAGAAAGTATTCAGAGAAATGAATTTAACTTTAATCAAGAATGATTTAGGGAAAATAATTGCTGCCCCGAAAGATGCGAATCATGATCATTTCAATCATTGAAATTTTGATCTTTCCATTCATGAAATGCATTATTATTTTTATTATTAGAGCCTCTCACGCCAAAGACATATGCTTTATTAGTCTGCTAATGGCAAAATTGCCCCAAGCTCCGGGGAACGTATTTATTTTGCGGAGGGTCACGTCGCCAGAGAGTGTTGTCATGGTAACCTGTTACGAGACCTTCACTTTACTTCTGCTACTTTACTTTTACTTGCGACCTAGCTGAGCTGCTGAGCTGCTGAGCTGCTCTTCCTTAAAGTACAGTTTAATGAACATCCATTTTGAGACGTAAGTGTGGTGGGCTGGAATGTGGAGGAAGCTGACAGGTAGAGGTTCTCGGTTCAGGTGAGGTTGATCAGCTCCTTCATCTGCAGACCACACCTGCACACTCCCTCTGCAGTATTGGAAACTCTTACCGCATGTCTCCGCAATGTAATAACTACTATAATTTTAAGGAAGGCTTCAAACTGCTGCAGGGCTCTGTGTGTATACTGTGTGCTGTGTGTGTGCTCTGTCTTTGTCCTGTGTACTGTGTGTGTGCTCTGTGTGTGCTGTGTGTGTATACTGTGTGATGTGTGTACTGTGTGCTGTGTGTGCTGTGTGTGTCTACTGTGTGAACTGTGTGCTGTGTGTGCTCAGTGTATGTACTATGTACTGTGTGCTGTGTGTTTGCTCTGTGTGTGTACTATGTGATCTGTGTGCTCTGTGTGTGTACTGTATGTGTGTTTGTTCTGTGTGTGTGTACTGTGTGTGTGCGCTATGTGTGCCCTGTTTGTGCTCTGTGTGTGTGCTGTTTGTGTTTTTTTTACATAATACAAGTGACATAAAACATGTTGCAGTGAAAATATTGTAAAAATATATATATAATTAATGACATTTTTATTTAATGTCTGTCTATTGTCGGTTTCTCAGCATAGTAGGATATTATTTGTCTTGAGATTAAGGCCAGCAAATCATGTCCCCTCCCGTCCACTTCACAGGTCTTGTGCATCAATGTCTGAATGTGTATGAACATGTGCATGTGTTTGTGTGTGTGTCCGAGCAAATGGATATTTGTGTGTGTGTGCGCATGGTTGTGTGTGTGTGTGTGTGCGTGCCTGCGTGTGTGTTTACATGCGTAGGTGTGGTGGGAGTCCAAACAGCAGAATGATTTTCAGCTCTTTGTTCAGTCTTGATGGAGCTGTCCAGTTCAGTGCGAGGCTGTCTTATGAGATCTAATCATACTCCTTCAGAAGATGAATGTGGTCTGTGGGGTTATGGTAAAATCCTTGCATGTTAATGTGCCCTTTTATAGCACCTTGCTCATTAACACAAAGCAATTATTGAAACGAATATGCCACCTTGTGGCTTCACCCAATTCCAACTGTTGACCAGTTTAATTTATGTAACTCCTAAGGCCTGCACCGAAACATAGCGATGCATGTCAGTGCAGGATTTATTTCTGATGTTTCAAAGAGCATGTTGAATGTTGGACTGGATTGGCAGTCACCGTGTGTTAAGTTCTGGAAGTGTTTAGTAAGGTTTATTCAGTGTCTCCTGCCTAGTGTACACTCCAGGATTTTGTTTCTGTTTTTTTTTTTTTGCATTTTTAAAGTTCTGGAGGAAAATATCCAGTCTTTTTGTGGTCACACCCACCTCCAACTATTGTTTAATGTGAGAGGGTCAGGGACACAATCACAGTTGTCCCAATCCAGTCTTCTGAGAATATCAAACAAATTTGATCTTATCATAAGTCTTCAGGCATGTGTGTAACCCACTGTGGCCGTGGCCTGACTGTGTGTTGCCTGAGCACTTCCAAATTGGGAATACCAGCAATTCTTTACAGAAGACGCCATTAAATGCGAGATTCTCTCCGTTGTTAGGGTAGCTTCAGTGCACCACGGCATTATGAGGGGTGTTCAGTCCCGACAGAGGGAGGATTCCCCCAGCAGACTCCAGACTCTGAATTAACCGTCGTAAAAAAGAATATAGGTCACTGGGCTCTTCCTGCCCTCCCCCCTCCAGTGATTTATCCATTCATCAGAGCTGGGGTGTTATTCTTGTAATCCGGCACCACTGGATTGAAATTAATAGGTGCCACTTTTTTATTGTGTTTTATGGGAAAGCTGTCAGTATTTCATATTAACATAAGCCTATGAATCACCCCAGGAGTGTGAGATGGGGGGTTGGGGTGAGATGTCTGTGCCAATGTGAAATATTTGTCTCTTGTAATTCCATTACTTGTACAAAGCCCCAGTCTTCTGTGTAATGAGGAGGCAGGGGATGGTGTGGAGATGAGGTTAGTGAGGAATGCACGGGCCTCTGGTGCATAACTCCAGCTGTAGTTCTTCAACGCCGATGGATAACGGCACAGGAAGCCAGGAGGGCCTTGGAACCTCTGCCCTTGCGATCAATCCGGCACTTATTTTAATAATGCAGCAGGGAGCAATGGGGGGGGGGGGGGGGGGGGGGGTGGGGGGGGATGGGGGGGGATGGGGGGGGGGGGGGTGGTGGGGGGGGATGGTGGGGGGGGGTTGGGCAGCCTTTGCAAGGTGGCCCAACCTTCCCCTGAAACGGCTTAGCCCAACCTTCACCGGGAACGGCTTAGCCCAACCTTCCCTGGGAACGTCTTATCTGGGGGCGTTTGGCTTGTGTTGCCATAGAAACAGCCAACTGTTTATTCATTTTGTTGCAGTCTCTGGCCATAACAGAGACGCAATGAGCCTGTCATCCCGACTCCTGTACCCACGGCCCTTTTCATATGCCCCCCCCCCCAGTGACAGGGGGCTGCTGTAACTCATCCTGGGGTTTGTCCTGAAGGATGAGTTGGGCCATTAATAACATCGCATGAGTCATTCAGACAGGCCCCTCTGAGAGGCTCTGTAACGACGGAGGCTTTGCACAGTTCCAGGGCGAGGGACAAGCACGGCCTCCGTCCACACCCTGTCCGATCAGAGGCTTCCGTACTGTGATGCCCCAGACCCCACCCAATCAGATGATTTTATATGGTGACGTCCCAGACCCCACCCAATCAGATGCTTTTATATGGTGACGTCCCAGACCCCACCCAATCAGATGCTTTTATATGGTGACGTCCCAGACCCCACCCAATCAGATGCTTTTATATGGTGACGTCCCAGACCCCACCCAATCAGATGCTTTTATATGGTGACGTCCCAGACCCGTCCCTATCAGAGGTGTTCGTATTGTGATGTCCCAGACCCCATCATAATGTATCTGAGGCTGCTGTACAGTGATTTTATTTTAGTCTGGCCTATTGTCAGTTGCTCTGTCTGGTCTTGTTCTGCAGTGCTGCCCACCTGTTCCCCCCTGGACTTCCACTGTGACAACGGCAAGTGCATCCGCCGCTCCTGGGTGTGTGACGGGGACAACGACTGCGAGGACGACTCGGACGAGCAGGACTGCCGTGAGTCATCAGAGTTCAATGTTGCATCTTTTTATGTTGGGTGCCCAATCAAAAATGATTATGAACAAGGACCTTGTTTTACAAACCACTCTGTCATCCAAATCAGGGGTGTCCAGTCTTAGCAGAAAATGGCCAATGTTGGTACAGTAAAGGTTTTTGTTTTGAGTGTCTTGGTGTTGGATTAAAACAAAACCTGCAGCAATATTGTTTCTTTTCAGGTACGATTTGAAACCCCTGATCAAAATCATAAAATAAAGACCTATTTGGTTCTTTTCATCTAAACATTTAGCCTCAATATTATGAGGAAGCATAAAATGATCTTCAAAAACTCATTTTTTTCATCTCCATATGCAAGTGGTATACAAGATGCAAGAAACAGGGCATTTGGGGGAGGGGGGGGAATTACCTCTGACCCCGTTTTAAACACTTCTGCCCCTGCTCAACAATGCTCAATGCTCAACAAGTGTCTGTTTCTGAAATGTCTCCAGCTGGCAAGGTGACCCCAGCAGAAGCATGTGAAAATAGCATGAGGCCTGCAGGGCTGTGCTCCACTCAGGTCCTCAGGTGAGACAGCAAAGGTGGTTATGGGACCAGCATTGTCTGAAGTATGACAGTGTGCTTCCATCATTTGCCAAACCGTCCCTTCGATTCCCTCAAACTCCCTGAGATTCCTTTAGCTTCCCCAGATTTTCCCGAGGATTGTCTCCAGTTGCCACAGTTTCGCTTTTCTTCGGACGCATCCCTCCCCACCTCGGACTATGTTTACTCACGGTATCTCAGAGCGAACGCTGTTCCAAACTTTAAACAGGGGCCCCTCCGAAAAAGCCACGCCGCAGCAGCCCCCCCACGCCACCCCCCCGCCTGGCCGCCCGCTCGCTGTGTGAGAACAGCGTGTGGGAACAGCTGCACGTCCAGACCACTTCAGGAGGCTCAGCGCTTGTCCGCCATACTCCGTGTATTAATATACATGCCTCACAGGCGCCTGATCCATATACCGCTTAATCCACCGTACATTCCGTGCACTCGGGCAATGTATATCACGTTATAAGAGGCCCTTCATCACCCCCCTATTGGTTCCAGACTACATTTTAATAAGATGGGCAAGCTTTATAGATACGAAAAACCTGGGTCTTATAACTGCTCAGACTTACGAAGGCCCTGATCCGATTTCTTGTGCGTCCATATTCCTAGAATTTCCCTTCTGGAGACACATTCCTGAGTATCTTCAACCTATCTGGCATCCGTCTTCTCCTCAGCTAATTTTTTCACTTTGATTCCTTGTCCCTCTGTAGCCCACCCTCCCCTCACGTGTAACATTAATCCTGTGAACGAACGGTGAAGACATCGGAGACTCTGCTGAATATGACCCGCATTTCAAAGCCCAGACACAGGGATAGGGACCTGGTGGGGGTCTGTCTGGCCTGTGCAGTAAATGTTTCATTTGTATGGCCGTGCGTTTCTTCTCTGTTGCTGTTGCCTTTTTGTCCTTGTTATTATTTCTCGTTCCTGCATATTCCCTTCAATTATTTAATGTGCAGTAAGAGAATTGTTGACAATTCAGCAGGTCTCAGCAGACTTCAGTTTCCAACTAGAAAGCGGAAGCGAGCCTAACGTATTCTGCATGAGCTGCCATTCTTCAAACCGTGCAAACTAGGTTACGCCAGGCCGTAAAATATAAATGAGGCCTTTGATTTAAACGGTCTTGTGCATTAAAAAGCAGGTTGTCTTGCAGTGCAAGAAGGGAATTGATCAACCCCATTCCTTGAGCTTCCTTGAATGAGGACTCCTAATAAGGAGCACTAACAGCGTCTTAAGGCGTAAGAGCACGGCAAATGATTAGTTCCGTATGAACTTTGACCTGTCTGCGCTCTCTTGCATGACGTTCTGCTTGAGGCAACAATTAAATTTGACCTTTCGTCTGGTCAAAGTGAAACGGAGAAGTAGGGGAACACAACATTCACAACAAAAAAAATGTAAAGGTTGAGTTTCTGTTTTCAGCACGTTGCGGTGTGCCAGGGCCCGTTTCTGACAGTACCAATGGTGCAGCGGTATCATGTCAGCATCCAGCCTGGTCCCACACAGACATGGGCAACGGCCCGTGCCCACACCGCGTGCCTTTCCCTCTTTGCATATGAGCCATGTACTGGGGGAAAGAAAGGAAAGGCATCGCTGATCTTCTTTAATGAAAAATGTATGCAGGCTTTTTTTGTAATGAGGGCCAGTGCCTGTGGAATGGCATTAGACCAAAGCCACTGGGGAGCTTGGTCAGCTATAACTCAGAGAAATGATCCCGCTGCGGGAAGCCTGTCTTATAGATCCACCTTTATTAAATCACAGCCATCCAGGCACCGGCTGATCAATTCCAAGAGTCTCAGTGAGTGCATTCCTTTACTTCAAAAAAAAGCCTTGGCATTGATTTTTTAGGTGACGGCCTCTAGTTATTCTTTTAGCTTTTTGTACGTTTCCCAGTTTTTTGTTTTTTTTGTTCAGGTTTGTAGTATTCTAACTCATCCCTAAATAATTCAGCCAAGTTTAAGTGAAATGTTTTTCAGCATGAAGGGTATAATTGTGTGGCGCTGTCGAAAATGTCAATTGTCCCTTTAATTTACAGAGGGTTTCTTTAGTTACCTGTGTTTCTGTTTTATTTATTCATGTATTTCTGTATTTATTTATCATATTATATACAATGCTCAACATCAGATTTTGTCTTGGGTGTAAGTCTTATGCCACATCAACAGCCATGAGACTTTGGAATTCATTTCCAAAAAAACCATTTATTGTACTATGCTGAATCCTACACTACAAGGGAATTTCAATAAATATAAAATAGTATTTTAGAAAATATTTTCACTGCAACATGTCATCATAGACACGTGTATTGTTATTATTTATTCTTTCTTTTTTTTATGCCACATCTCAGGGGCATATGATGAATTTAATTTGTGCTGGAGGAAAGCGTTTGAAAGACCTTTGAGATTGCGATTTTAATAACATTGCGTTTCAGACCAGTGTCATTTTGCCTTAAGATGCGTCATTAGCCATCCGGTCAAAATAAAGCTGTTTACTTCAGAAAGGTCAAGTAAAGCAATTGAATATTGATCTCCTATGGGTGGGTGCCATCTTTATCTTCTCCCCGTTTGACATATTCAGCATTCAGACTCCTGTGATTTCTGGTCAGAGACGGCTCTGCAGGCTAATGGAGCCGTTTAAAAGGCAGCGGGTGCGTCCTATCCCGTTATAATTGACAGGGGGAATTTGAGGAAATGCATTTTCCCCTGGACACCGGAGCAATCAAACCTCAATATGTCTGAAGCCTGTCATTAGGAGTCTGGCCGTGCATGTCTATGAGTGGGGGGGGGGGCATCACTGGGAGGGCAAGGTCACTCGCTTGGATATGCCAAGAAGGCCAGTCTCTTCAAAGCCAAATTTACCAGCCCATTCAACCCCCCCCCCCTGTCTAACTCCTACTTTTTTCCCCCCAAAACATTTTTTCCCACCTGAAGATTTCAGGAGGAATAGTTTTCTCCAGCTCTATATAATCCCATAACGAAGTGATGTGTGAACTGGTTTAATGAGTTCTCTCTCTGCGTCTCTCCAGCTCCCAGGGAGTGTGAGGAGGACGAGTTCCACTGCCAGAACGGCTACTGCGTCCGCAGCCTCTGGCACTGCGACGGGGACAACGACTGTGGGGACAACAGCGACGAGCAGTGCGGTGAGTCCCTCTTCCTCATGCCCATGGCTGTTCTCCCTCCTGTCACCCGCCCCACAACATTTCCACTCAAGTCCCTGATTGACACAGACGTTCATGAATCCCTTCAGAATACCAATCCAAATGTTCCTCTCCCCCTTGGGGCCCTTGCCCCCTGGAGTCCTCTCCTCTCCCCCTGGAGTCCTCTCCTCTCCCCCCCCTGGAGTCCTCTCCTCTCCCCCCCCTGGAGTCCTCTCCTCTCCCCCCCTGTAGTCCTCTCCTCTCCCCCCTGGAGTCCTCTCCTCTCCCACCCTGGAGTCCTCTCATCTCCTCTCCCCCCCCTGGAGTCCTCTCCTCTCCCCCCTGGAGTCCTCTCCTCTCCCCCCTGGAGTCCTCTCCTCTCCCCCCTGGAGTCCTCTCCTGAGACATCTGCTTTCCATTCTTCCGCCAACTTTCCAGATCGGTTTGCTTATTTTCCCCTCTTCCCAGTGAGATCTGTGAAAGCCTAGCTTTCAGTTTCCCGCTGTGGGCGAATCCGCTGTGACTGATGTTATAAATGGGAGAGTTGTATTATTGTGACAAGTGTTATTGTACAGCTGCCGTTGTATTTATTGTTAAGTTCCAAGGTTTTTGGCTAACTATTCTCGGCCCTTGTTTGACATGGAAATATTGTCAATTCATCTTTAGCAATGTACTTCTTTGTGCTGTGGTAGAAGTTGACTGACGTTTAAAAAAAATAGACATTCAAAAAAGCTAGTCAGCTTTGATTCAAAATTGTCTTCAAACTATTGCAAGTAGAAAATTGCATCTAACACAATGTAAAGACTATATCGCAGGAATAAACACGGAATAATAGTCAAAGAAAATGGTTATTTATTTATATAAATATACATAATTTATATATATACATATATATATTACATAAATATAGCGTTACTGATATTAAAACTTGTCCACTTACAATGAGCAGTCCACAAGCCAACCCAAGCTTAAATATAACCGTTCTAAATGGCATGGAACCACTAATATTGCTCAAATTGTAAACAATTATATTATTATATTAACACTCATTTTCATCTAAAATGATTAACGTGGTGGTTGAATGTGACACTTGCCAGTTGTCTTTAGGCAACAACAAAACAAATTTATATTTATAAGCCTATATTTCCCAATATAGAAGTTCACCCAAACTGCCTGGTGTGGTAATAAGGACCGTGAATTAGCTATGATTGGCAGACCATGCCCACACCTTCCACACATTGTTGTTTGTTACCATAGCTATCTCTTTGATGCGCACTCTTCTTAGGAGACTGCATTTTCACAAGCTAGCTAGTATAACTCTCCATAGCTAAGGTAAGGGTGCTGACTTATCCAATGATATAGCTAGCTAGCCGAGCTAAGATAAAAGCACGACAATAAAGCCCTTATGAAAGCAAACTAGCTAGCTACATGAATATGACCAGAAATAGTCTAATAGCCTAATAACCCTTAAAAGGCACCCTAATTTAAGTGAACCTAACGTCAGCCAAGGCCAGCGGCGCAAACTGTGTGGAAAGGGGAGTGTTTATCCTTGTGTAACACACTATGAGGAGAACATTCTCAACCACTTGAAAATAGGACAATAAATTTAACACGGCTATTCCTCCAAAACTAAAGCGCGGACATATTTTATATTTTCATCGTGTTTCTTCAATGCCCTCTTGTGCAAATAGCATGTGAAATGTTAATCCTTTATGACAAAATACTTCAAGCTAAAAATGAATTTCAGTCCATGTACGTTGGAGTAGAACAATTATAGCAGGCAACATATAATTTGTCCATCCGTCCGTTGTCTGTCCCTTTTCCATTCGTCCCATTCTTGTGAATGCAATATCTCAGGAACGCCTTGAGGGAATTTCTTCAAATTTGGCACAAATATCCACTTGGAGTCAAGGATTTATTTTTGGGCCTTTGTCATTCCCAAGGATATATGCGCTCATTTTCATTTGCTAATAGGCTCTTTGTCGATTTGGTAGATGTGCCAGAGGTCCACTGGGGTTTTAATAGGCTCCCCCAAACCAGAGGAGGAGGGACACGGGTAATTGCCAGTCAAAGCAAATAGATCTAATATTTCCTCATCCTGTCTCAGAACCCAAAGGTCTTTTTATTTGTTTGCCCCTAGAAATCCATTATGAAATTAATTTGGTACCATAAATCCCCAACCTTGGGCGTCTGAAGTTCATTCGTCGGCAAGAAAATTTGTTTCCAGCATTTTTTTTTTGGTTAGTTTTCCCCAAAAAAATTACCTACTTGCATGTGAAAATCCCATGACTAGAACGGTAAGTCGTGTGATTAGTTGGCTTTCTGCTTATTGTGAGTGAAAACCACTGCTGATGGCCTCAACAAAGCGGCCCCTGTCCCATGTTCCGTGGGAGAGAGGTGGTCGGGGGAGGGTTGTAATGAGCAGTAGATGGGCGTAGCTCCAGTGTGCTCTAAGAACTAATTCCGGTCTCATGCTGAAAGAGTAGTCAGTTTAGCGCAGCTTATATAGAAGGTAGCCGCTTGGAGGCTTAGAAACTGACCCCTGTAAGGCCGTCTGTTTTCACCCTCTTGTTGTCGTTTTCTTCCTTCCCCCAGATATGAGGAAGTGCTCGGACAAAGAGTTCCGCTGTGCGGATGGGAGCTGCGTCGCGGAGCACTGGTACTGCGACGGCGACACGGACTGCAAGGACGGGTCCGACGAGGAACACTGCCGTGAGTCAGAACCACCTGAACACATCACTCACTAGAGTCAGAACCACCTGAACACATCACTCACTAGAGTCAGAACCACCTGAACACATCACTCACTAGAGTCAGAACCACCTGAACACATCACTCACTAGAGTCAGAACCACCTGAACACATCACTCACTAGAGTCAGAACCACTTGAACACATCACTCACTAGAGTGAGAACCACCTGAACACATCACTCACTAGAGTCAGAACCACTTGAACACATCACTCACTAGAGTGAGAACCACCTGAACACATCACTCACTGAACACATCATCAAACATCAAACTGGCCATCAGCTGCGGCCTCCGCGCTCGGTCACGGGCGTTACACGCGTGCTGATGTCCCCCCGAACCCCCCGCTGACGCTGCAGACCGGGAGGTCTGTAATGTACCCGTCCCGAGGAACACCGTGCCGCAGTCTGAATCGGAACCGCTCGGCTGCTCTTAAGCATCGCACAGATTTCACGGGCGACCGCTTAAGCGTGGAGTCTCTCCTCTTATTTAACCCAGTGTCAGTAAGCCAAATGTCTTTCATTTGCTTTAAATAGCCTAGTTGGGGACGTTGGCCATAATTAACAATGTGACTTTTGTTGTGCTCCAGTACATCTGAGACTGATTTGAGCACTGGCAGGGAGCTCTGCGCACAGTGAGCGCAGTTTTGTGGAAAGTTGGGTCAGATTTTATGCAGTAAGAGGGATGCCTGTTTTGGAAGCCCGTAGATTATCGCTTTCTTGATTGCTGCAATCTCTTCCAACTGCTGGCAGTACGTGCCGGAGCCTCAGCTATTATAACGATCCCGACTCACCCAGCCCGCAGCCTCATCATAAGCTTCAAAGGGCTTCCTGGATTGGATTTCCTGCAGGAAAAGAAGCAGGGGAGCATTGGTGTGTTCTTGTAAGATGCTTCCAAATTGAATCCTTTCCGAATGGAATTGAGGAAACGGAGGGAGAAATAATTTCGGCCTATAGGCCGGATTTGTAAAGCACAGCCATAACACATCTTGAGATTGCACCCTCCCTTTACACAAGGTTTTGTTGCATTTAGTACATCACTCCTGTCCTCTGTAGATCAGGTATCCTTAATTATGATGTCATGTGTGGGCGGCCTGTAGTGTAGTGGTTAAGGTAAATGACTGGGACACGCAAGGTCGGTGGTTCTAATCCCGGTGTAGCCACAATATGATCTGCACAGCCATTGGGCCCTTGAGCAAGGCCCTTAACCCTGCATTGTTCCAGGGGAGAATTGTGTCCTGCTTAGTCTAATCAACTGTACATCGCTCTGGATAAGAGTGTCTGCCAAATGCCAATAATGTAAATGTAATGTAATGTGTTGGTTTAAGATTATTTATAGCAGTGGTAGGCAACCCTGCTCCTGGAGTGCCAGTGATGTTTCTGTTTTTGTTCTACCTCAGCTTGATCACAACAGTTTGATGGATGACTAGAAGTCTGAACCTGAATATTGTGAATGGAGAAACACAGTGCCTTCAACACATTGTCACCTGCATTCATCTGATTAATTAATCTGTAGATGTAGGTTTGGATGTAGCAAAAAACAGAATTGACTGATTTGGAGTATAATAGATGGCAAAAACAAAATAGAAGTATTTTTCCTAAATTAGTGTGAACTTGACGCTGTACATCTCACATAATCAATTTCTTCCCATGATGCGTCATTGACTGATTGACCATGTTAGTCATTAAACGTACACTCCTCATGGTCAAGAGAGGAGTTACAACAACAAACACCGTCAAACCACAACACTGGCTTCCCACAGCCTATGAATATAATGCGTAATATGAAGCGTTATTATACAGTTCAGTGTTCTCATACACTGTTTTGGAAAGCTGACAGTGACAAATGCGACATAGCGTTCATAGCGTTCAGTTTGTTATTGGTAGCAAGAACATAGCTTGCCAAATTTACAAGTATCTATTGCTACTGATAGCAAACTGGTATTGTTTTATAACTAGATATGTAGTCTTCGCTTGGAGCAATAGTATTTGCTTGTCTGGAGTACAATTTGGGCAGCTACACACGGACAATCAGAATAAGCCCCCACGCCATTGGCTGTGGCAATTAGAACCAATTCTCAACCAATGAGCTTTAATTATTGTACAGTTGTACAATGTTTTGATACAGAGTGGCGGCCCGTCAACTATATTTTGAAACCCAAATTTAAGGACTATAAACACAGGCAGAGGGTGAGTCAACATCAGTGAGCCTTTTTCAACAATTGGAAGGGATTTACAATGGTCTTGTAACAGTGTTTTAACACAAAAATCTTAGCTATTGTACCTTTAAGACCCACTATCTCAGATTCCCAGAGGAGGTTGGCTCCCCGCTTCAGTCCGGTTCCTCCCAAACTTTCTTCTTATCCATCTCACCCAGGGGTTTTTCCTAGCCCCCTTCACCCTAGGCTGTCTCTTGTGGGGGGGGGGGGGGGGGGTGTTGCGGGCTAGAGTCCAATGTAAAGTGTATTGTGACAAACGTTATTTATTGTGTAAATTTGCACAACACAAATAGACTAGATTGGATTGACGCATTATAAGTACAGTAAAATACAGTAAACCTCACGGAAAGGAGGGGGAGGGGTCCCTGCCCTCGAATAATCTCTGTAAATTCTTCACCGTTCGCCCAAGAGGCTTATGGGCAAAGCACACTTTCCACTGAACATTAGTGCCCCGTTCGCTCAAGGAAAAGCCACAAGTTATGGGGATCTCCTGTGCCACATATATAAACAGAGCGGGGATCAGTTTGGCTTTTGGGTCAGCAGTTTCAGAAACGGGGGAGCAGCGACAGAGGGGGGAGGAAAGTGGCGCTTTCTTTCACCGCCGGCCCCCCCTCCATCTTCTGGGAGAAAAGATGAGCCCCAGTAGAAGACTTCAAAGCAGGGCTCCATGCTGTCAGCCGGCTATGGGCAGGACTTTCATCTGAGCGGATAAAGGATCCGGCTCCACCACAGACCTCGGGGGTTTGAAGTTTGGTGCTCTATGACAGGGGGAAAGAGTTTGGTGCTCTGTGACAGGGGGAAAGAGTTTGGTGCTCTGTGACAGGGGGAAAGAGTTTGGTGCTCTGTGACAGGGGGAAAGTTCTGCGGTCCCTCCTCCCCTCCCCGTTCCTGGAGGATACAGGCTCCAGTGCAGCTGTTCTCAGGGATCTAAAACATGCCAGAGGAGAGATGAGTGTTGACCTATTCGCACCAGTTTAGATGGTGATTTGTGACCAGCTTTTAGATGTTGTAACGGTACAAACTTTAAGCAGTGATTTTTCCCCATCTCATTGCCAGGAATTGGTGGAGACGTGGAGATGTTGTTGGGTCTGGGAGTGTGTGCAGACGTGCAGACGTGGAGATGTTGGGTCTGGAGTGTGTGCAGACGTGCAGACGTGGAGATGTTGGGTCTGGAGTGTGTGCAGACGTGGAGATGTTGGGACTGGAGTGTGTGGAGACGTGGAGATGTTGGGTCTGGAGTGTGTGCAGACATGGAGATGTGGAGATGTTGGGTCTGGAGTGTGTGCAGACGTGCAGATGTGGAGATGTTGGGTCTGGAGTGTGTGCAGACGTGGAGATGTTGGGTCTGGAGTGTGTGGAGACGTGGAGATGTTGTTGGGTCTGGAGTGTGTGGAGACGTGGAGATGTTGTTGGGACTGGAGTTTGTGGAGACGTGGAGATGTTGGGTCTGGAGTGTGTGCAGACGTGGAGATGTGGAGATGTTGGGTCTGGAGTGTGTGCAGACGTAGAGATGTTGTTGGGACTGGAGTGTGTGCAGACGTAGAGATGTTGTTGGGTCTGGAGTGTGTGCAGACGTGCAGACGTGGAGATGTTGTTGGGTCTGGAGTGTGTGCAGACGTAGAGATGTTGGGTCTGGAGTGTGTGCAGACGTGGAGATGTTGTTGGGTCTGGAGTGTGTGCAGACGTGGAGATGTTGTTGGGACTGGAGTGTGTGCAGACGTGGAGATGTGGAGATGTTGTTGTGACTGGAGTGTGTGCAGATGTTGTTGGGACATGCAGATGATGCTGTGTGTGAAATTAGTTAAAACGTTGAAGACGGTGTGGTGCAAAAGACTGGCCATAGATGTAATATTTTAGCATTTATAATTTCAGCTGTCAAAGTATATGTGCGCTTTGTGTATTATTTTAGACTAGATGCAATATCATTTTGGTGTGAGGATAACACGGGAGTTACACTCATTTCCCAAATCGTATGTGCTTTGAAAGAAATAATGTCATTGTAAAGTAGGCTATTCACTAGGTGCCTACAGGTTTACAGTGAGATATGAATAGGAGGCAGTTAAGCTGTTATTCGTGTCCTTTAATGAACACAATGGTGTATTTTTAGTCGGATCTTCTCAACATTAAAATATTAAAGGTTGTTAGTGCTTCCATTGAAATCCTCCAAATGTATTGACCATGCACCTTAGTGGGCCATTTCAAGACAGGCAGGTAGGTTTTGAAAGGCAGCACAGGTGCTTGCTGTTGACTTAATCCCGTCTTTGTGGTAACTTTGTTCAAAGGGTGTGCACTGCAAGGTAATGTTTGAACTTCTTCAGACACTGACTCTGTTAATGGGTGAATGGATGGCCACCCTATGAAAAGCACACATGAAGAAAAGCAAATATTTCAAATAGCGGACAGGCACAAAAGAAAACCGCTGACCTCTTTGTTCAAAGAAGCGGCCTTTTCTCATGGTTGCTCATGTTTTGGAGGATTACTTTGATTTCGCAAGACAGCCTCTTTGTGGTCTGCATTAGCTCACTAGTGCCAGTTGCATTAACTAAAGGTGCGAAATTAAGGTTATAAGCATTAAGAATTAGAGTGCACCTCTGGATGGAAAGGAAGATTGCGTGGGGTAACCAAGGTGAAAGTACTCCCAACATCTGTCTTCCATCATGAGTGAGTGAATGTATTCATTTGTGTGGATATTCGCTTGTGCCGTGGCCACATCGAACAAGTCATTCCTGCAGAACTTGCTCTGAATGCAGGATTGAATCGGTTTTTGAAAAGTGCCATTAATGAGAGCCATGTTTTACAGAGTGATTGGTAGCTTTGAACTCTTGGTCATAAACTTGGGGTGAGCACTAACCGCCATGGCGGGGACGAGCAGCCCGGCTGCTTCTACTTATTATAATTCATAATTCATTCTGCGGGTCAAAAATAAGCTCAAACTCAGCGCTTGCTTATATTGCATACGGGCGAATCCATCGTGACTGACATTATAAATGGGAGAGTTGTATTATTGTACAGCTGCCGTTGTATTTATTGTTAAGTTTCAAGGTTTTTGGCTAACTATTCTCGGCCCTTGTTTGACATGGAAATATTGTCAATTAATCTTTAGCTATGTACTTCTTTGTGCTGTGGTGGAAGATTGTCGCATGCAAAAAATCTAGTCAGCTTTGATTCTAAATTGTCTTCAAACTGCTGAAAGTGGAAAATTGTATCTAACACAATGTAATGGCTGTATCACAGTAATAAACACAGAATAATGAAATAAGAAAATGCTTATTTATTTTTCAAGTAATGACATAAATGACATAAATATAGTGTGAGAGACGTTACCGTGACTGATATTGCAACATGTCCACTTACAATAAGCAGTCCACAAGCCAACACTGCATATCTCTGTTATTTGCGATACTGTCACCTTCCTATCAGCTTTGACCTGTCTGGCCATTCTCCTCTGAAGTCTCTCATTCACAAGGTGTTTCTGTCTGCAGAACTGCTGCTCACTGGATGTTTTTTGTTGTTGTTTGTACCATTTTTTGTAAACTCTAGAGACTAGTGTACGTGAAAATCCCAGGAGATCAGCAGATACTCAAACCACCCTGTCTGCCACCAACAATCATTCCTTGGTCAAAGTCACTGAGATAACATTTTTTCCCCATTCTGATGGTTGATGTGAGCAAGGCTCCTGACCCGTATTTACATGATTGTATGTATTGCACTGCTGCCACACAATTGGTTGATTAGATAATTGCATGAATTATGCAATGCAAATTAGTATGTGTATAAAAGTAAAAATGTACCTAATAAAGTGCTTGGTGAGTGTATATATTGCAGTAGAACATATAATAACTATGAATACAAACAAGCAGTATGAACATGACAGAAAATTGAAACATCTGACAGAACGTTATCAAAACAAATTTTGGCATGTCATTCTTGGATAACAATTTCCATTTCAACTAACATCCAGATGAGGTTGTGTCTATTGATTGAGGTAAAATTAACATTTGTCTTTGTATATAGAGCTTTAATTAAATTCAGACTTTTAATAACTTCAAATAAATTGTGTGACTGACGTTACATATTTTAACACCAGCCATATCAGCACAAATAGTTGGCCTGGGGTTGTGGTTGCGATGGATAAGTTACTCATAACTTCTCGTAAGATAATTATGAAAGGCACAATATGATGATGGAAGGCTATGCAATAAAATAAATGAATGTTTTTTGTGACTGACATGACATGTGGACTAGACCAATATTTGAGGCCGTACTGGAAAAAATAATTCAAAGTTTATCTTGACAGATGTAATGGTAGTAATCCAAACTTTTTCTTGTGTGTTGTGTATTTCAAATATATGGGCTATTCTGTGATTTGTAATGATGTTTAATTGGCACTTATTTGTGGGTTAAATATTTTCTACAAGAATTTCATTTTGGTCCAGGTCCACATTTTGATGGATTTGCCCATATGTGCAAATACTTATTGTGTTCACTGTGTTATATTTGCGTCGTAAGAAAATATGCTTACACATTTTGCATGGCAGTTTCTCCACTGTAATCCGGCTGTGTGATAACCCCGGGCTGTGATGTCTGTCTGCCTCCCGCAGCCGCGGATGTGCTGACGGCCACCTGCAGCGTGGAGGAGTTCCAGTGCGCCTACGGCCGCTGCATCCTGGACATCTACCACTGCGACGGGGACGACGACTGCGGGGACTGGTCTGATGAGTCTGACTGCTGTAAGCCCCCCCACTACTCACTACCCACACACACCCCGTATACAACACCCACACACCCCTTATACAACACACACACACACCCCCGTATACAACACACACCCCATATACAACACACACCCTGTATACAACACCCACACACCCCTTATACAACACACACCCATATACAACACACACCCCATATACAACACCTACACACCCCATATACAACACACAACCTGTATACAACACCCACACACCCATTATACAACACACACACCCCCGTATACAACACAAACCCCATATACAACACCTACACACCCCTTATACAACACACACACCCCATATACAACACACACACCCCTTATACAACACACACACACACCCCCGTATACAACACACACACCCCATATACAACACACACCCTGTATACAACACCCACACACCCCTTATACAACACACACCCGTATACAACACCTACACACCCCATATACAACACACACACCCCATATACAACACACAACCTGTATACAACACCCACACACCCATTATACAACACACACACACCCGTATACAACACAAACCCTATATACAACACCTACACACCCCTTATACAACCCACACACCCCTTATACAACACACACACACCCCCGTATACAACACCTACACACCCCTTATACAACACACACACCCCATATACAACACACACACACCCCATATACGACACACACACCCCGTTTACAACACACACACCCCGTATACAACACACACACCCCCCGTATACAACACACACACCCCTTATACAACACACACCCCATATACAACACACACGCCCCGTATACAACACACACACACCGTATACAACACACACACCGTATACAAGACCCACACACCACTTATACAACACACACACCCCGTATACAACACACACACCCTGTATACAACACACACACCGTATACAACACACACACCCCGTATACAACACACAAGCCCCGTATACAACACACACACCCCATATACAACACACACACCCCATATACAACACACACACCCGTTATGCAACACACACACACACACCCCGTATACAACACCCACACACCCTGTATACAACACACACACCCCATATACAACACACACACCGTATACAACACACACACCCCGTATACAACACACACACACACACCCCATATACAACACACATGCTCCGTATACAACACACACCCTCCGTATACAACACAGACACACCCCTTATACAACACACACACCCCTTATACAACACACACACACACCCCCGTATACAACACACACACCCCATATACAACACACACCCTGTATACAACACCCACACACCCCTTATACAACACACACCCGTATACAACACACACCCCATATACAACACCTACACACCCCATATACAACACACACACCCCATATACAACACACAACCTGTATACAACACCCACACACCCATTATACAACACACACACCCCCGTATACAACACAAACCCCATATACAACACCTACACACCCCTTATACAACCCACACACCCCTTATACAACACACACACACCCCCGTATACAACACCTACACACCCCTTATACAACACACACACCCCATATACAACACACACACACCCCATATACGACACACACACCCCGTTTACAACACACACACCCCGTATACAACACACACACCCCCCGTATACAACACACACACCCCTTATACAACACACACCCCATATACAACACACACGCCCCGTATACAACACACACACACCGTATACAACACACACACCGTATACAAGACCCACACACCACTTATACAACACACACACCCCGTATACAACACACACACCCTGTATACAACACACACACCGTATACAACACGCACACCCCGTATACAACACACAAGCCCTGTATACAACACACACACTCCCCATATACAACACACACACCCCATATACAACACACACACCCCGTATACAACACCCACACACCCCTTATACAACACACACACTCCCCCGTATACAACACACACCCCGTATACAACACACACACCCCATATACAACACACACACCGTATACAACACACACACCCCGTATACAACACACACACCCCGAATACAACACACACACACACACCCCGTATACAACACACACGCCCTTTATACAACACACACACCCCCCGTATACAACACACACACCCCTTATACAACACACACCCCATATACAACACACACGCCCCGTATACAACACACACACACCGTATACAACACACACACCGTATACAAGACCCACACACCACTTATACAACACACACACCCCGTATACAACACACACACCCTGTATACAACACACACACCGTATACAACACACACACCCCGTATACAACACACAAGCCCTGTATACAACACACACACACCCCATATACGACACACACACCCCATATACAACACACACACCCCATATACAACACACACACCCCTTATGCAACACACACACACACACCCCGTATACAACACCCACACACCCCTTATACAACACACACACACTCCCCCGTATACAACACACACCTTGTATACAACACACACACCCCATATACAACACACACACCGTATACAACACACACACCCCGTATACAACACACACACCCCGAATACAACACACACACACACACCCCGTATACAACACACACGCCCCGTATACAACACACACCCTCCGTATACAACACAGACACACCCCTTATACAACACCCATACACCCCTTATACAACACACACACCCCTTATGCAACACACACACACACACCCCGTATACAACACCCACACACCCCTTATACAACACACACACTCCCCCGTATACAACACACACCCCGTATACAACACACACACCCCATATACAACACACACACCGTATACAACACACACACACCCCGTATACAACACACACACCCCGAATACAACACACACACACACACCCCGTATACAACACACACGCCCCGTATACAACACACACACCCCCCGTATACAACACACACACCCCTTATACAACACACACCCCATATACAACACACACGCCCCGTATACAACACACACACACCGTATACAACACACACACCGTATACAAGACCCACACACCACTTATACAACACACACACCCCGTATACAACACACACACCCTGTATACAACACACACACCGTATACAACACACACACCCCGTATACAACATACAAGCCCTGTATACAACACACACACACCCCATATACGACACACACACCCCATATACAACACACACACCCCTTATGCAACACACACACACACACACACCGTATACAACACCCACACACCCCTTATACAACACACACACACTCCCCCGTATACAACACACACCTTGTATACAACACACACACCCCATATACAACACACACACCGTATACAACACACACACCCCGTATACAACACACACACCCCGAATACAACACACACACACACCCCGTATACAACACACACGCCCCGTATACAACACACACCCTCCGTATACAACACAGACACACCCCTTATACAACACCCATACACCCCTTATACAACACACACACCCCCGTATACAACACACACCCTGTATACAACCCCACACACCCCTTATACAACACACACACCCCATATACAACACGCACACACCCCGTATACAACACGCACACACCACTTATACAACACACTCACACACCCCGTATACCACACCCACACACACCCCATGTACAACACACACACCCCATGTACAACACACACACACCCTGTATACAACACCCACACACACCCCATGTACAACACACACACCCTGTATACAACACCCTCACACACCCCATGTACAACACACACACTCTGTGGGGTTGGGTGAGGCTCTTTACAGCCCTGCGGCGTGCGCTCGGGGCTCTGCCGACGGCTTTCCGGCCTTTTCCGCCAACGCATCTGGATGCACACCCGCGTGGGTTCTCGCCGCGGGAGGCAGGGGGCTTCAGTTGCGTGGCGTAATAGAACCGGTGCTCGTTTCGTCTGCCGTCTGGGGGTCAGGAGGTCTCCGCTCGCTGCCGTCTGGCTGTCAGAGGCGCGGGGCGCTCAGACTCCTCCACCGAATCGCTTCGCTACGCTAGGCTTCCTGGCTGCACGTTGGGCCTGAGTGTGGATTCCTGACACGTTCTTCAGCAGCTGCTTCTGTGACTTTTTTTTTTTTGGCCTCTGAAAAAATAAATCGGTTTTCTTTGTGTGAGGGCTCCAATATCAGAGCGATACAATTTCATCTTTTCATTCAGAAGAATTTGCTCAGTTTTTCAAAAGCCTAACAAGACAGAAGGCTTTTTAATTTGAGAGTGCTGTGCGTAGCCTTTGCTTTGAGTTGCCACTAATACCACTTTTTATGTCTTATGAATATTTTCTCTTTAAATGATGCAGATTTAGGATGTAATCCTTGCAATATATTGATACCACCCCTGTGTGAGCTTGCATGACCTCATAGCCTTTTAAAATATGCTGACTGTACTGAAAAAATTTTTTTCCCCCTCATTCAAATTAAGAGGGCAGTTTTGTTCAGGTAGGCAGGACCAGTGACCGCTTTATTAGGTACTTATTTGACATATTGCGGTTTCCAGTTCAAGATTTGATGCTTTTGTGTGTTCAAAGGTGCTCTTCTGCACACCACAGTTGTAACGTGTGGTTATTTGAGTTACTGGCATCCTCCTCTCCGCTTGAACCAGTCTGGCCAGTTGCCTGTGACATTCAGTTTCCAATAGAATCTGTGGAAACGGAATGGCAACAATGGCAGCTGAATCCAATAGAACACCTACCACACTGCGATGGGAGTAAAGGGAGGCCCTTAGCCCGTGTGGTTCATGTGCAGCAGTGGTTCCTGACCGTGTCTGCGCTCTCTCCCTCGGCAGCCTCTCACCAGCCCTGCCGTTCGGTGGAGTTCATGTGCAGCAGCGGCATGTGCATCAACGCCGGCTGGAGGTGCGACGGCGAGTCTGACTGCGACGACCAATCAGATGAGAAGAACTGCAGTGAGTGATTACGTATGTGTGTGTGTGTGTTGTATATACAGGTGTATATGTGTGTGTGTGTGTGTTGTATATACAGGTGTATATATGTGTGTGTGTGTTGTATATACAGGTGTATATATGTGTGTGTGTGTTGTATATACAGGTGTATATATGTGTGTGTGTTGTATATACAGGTGCATATGTGTGTGTGTGTGTTGTATATGCAGGTGTATATATGTGTGTGTGTTGTATATACAGGTGTATATATATGTGTGTGTTGTATATACAGGTATATATGTGTGTGTGTTGTATATACAGGTATATGTGTGTGTGTGTGTGTGTATGTTGTATATACAGGTATATGTGTGTGTGTGTGTGTGTGTGTATGTTGTATATACAGGTATATGTGTGTATGGTGTATATACAGGTGTATATATGTGTGTGTGTTGTATATACAGGTATATATGTGTGTGTGTGTGTTGTATATACAGGTGTATATGTGTGTGTGTGTTGTATATACAGGTGTATATGTGTGTGTGTTGTATATACAGGTGTATATATGTGTGTGTGTGTGTGTTGTATATACAGGTGTGTATACGTGTGTGTGTTGTATATACAGGTATATATGTGTGTGTATGTTGTATATACAGGTATATGTGTGTGTATGTTGTATATACAGGTGTATGTGTGTGTGTATTTTGTATGTACATGTGTATATGTGTGTATGCATGTATGTTGTATGCACAGGTGTATATGTGCGTGTGTGTATATGCGTGTATGTTGTATGTGTGTGTGTGTATATGTGTGTATGTTGTATGTGCGTGTGTGTATATGCGTGTTTGTTGTATGCACAGGTGTATATGTGCATGTGTATTTTGTATGTACATGTGTATATGTGTGTGTATGTTGTATGCACAGGTGTATATGTGTGTCTGTGTGTATGTGTGTGTTTGTTGTATGTACAGGTGTATATGTGCGTGTGTGTATATGCGTGTATGTTGTATGTGCATGTGTGTATGTTGTATGTACAGGTGTATATGTGCGTGTGTATATGTGTGTATGTTGTATGTGCGTGTGTGTATACGCATTTATTTTGTATGTACAGGTGTATATGAGTGTATGTTGTATGTGCGTGTGTATATGTGTGTATGTTGTATGTGCGTGTGTATATGTGTGTATGTTGTATGTGTGTGTGTATATGCGTGTATGTTGTATGTACAGGTGTATATGTGTGTGTGTATATGCGTGTATGTTGTATGTACAGGTGTATATGTGTGTGTGTGTGTATATGCGTGTATGTTCAGGTGTATATGTGTGTGTGTATATGCGTGTATGTTGTATGTACAGGTGTATATGTGTGTGTGTATATGCGTGTATGTTGTATGTACAGGTGTATATGTGTGTGTGTGTATATGCGTGTATGTTGTATGTACAGGTGTATATGCATGAACTCGTGTGTGTCTCACATCGCTGCCTCTCCTCCAGCCTCCTCCATGTGCACCACTGATCAGTTCCGCTGCGCTTCAGGCCGCTGCGTGCGGTTGTCATGGCGATGTGACGGAGAGGACGACTGCTCGGACGGCAGTGACGAAGACAACTGTGAGAAAACAGGTAACCTTGGAAACGGCTTCTGTGGGGATCCTGATTGGATCACAGCCTTGGTCACTTTAGGACAAGGGCTTTACTGTAAATAACCGACTTGTTACGACTAGGAATTACACCCACTGACATTCTTTGTTTTCTTTTAGTTTTCCCCTTTTGTGTTTTTGTTTTGGCACTTGCTGCTGTGATATCACTCTGTTCCACAGGTGATTCAGGGTGGTCTCCTAAGTGGGGAGGGGGTGAACGCAAAAAGAGATTGGGGTTTGGTGAAGAGAGTTAGAGATACTGCTTAGGGGAAAAACAGTTCATTCTTGCCGCACAGGTGAGTCACCTGTGGAAATAGTGGATGTGTCTTGTGCCCTTTTGTTTTCCTTTTTTCCATTAGGCCCACAGCACACATCTTAGTATGTTCTCTGTGAGAAATGCATTGTTGAGTTCAGGTGCACACACTGCGGTCTACATTCTAAAACTCCATTTTTGCCCTCCCTAATAATTTAACTCAATTTATTTTTGTATAGCGCTTTCCACAGAAGACTGTCACATAGAAACATTACAGCGTAGTTAGTTTACAGAGTGCCCTATTGGCTAGTCTAGGGCAGAGGTCTAGTCTTAGTTCTACCTCCTGGATGAAGAAGTGTGCTAATTAGGAAATAAATTACAGGGTCAGACTTTTACTGTCTGACCGTGGATTCTCCACCTCTGGTCAAAGGACCACCCTACCCATCACATTAGCGGCGTGTTCCTATGAGGTACTGCTCACATGTAACATACATACTGCGTAACATATGCAACCCTATGGCATGTTCCTATGAGGTACTGCTCACATGTAACATACATACTGCGTAACATATGCAACCCTATGGCGTGTTCCTATGAGGTACTGCTCACATGTAACATACATACTGCGTAACATATGCAACCCTATGGCATGTTCCTATGAGGTACTGCTCACATGTAACATACATACTGCGTAACATATGCAACCCTATGGCATGTTCCTATGAGGTACTGCTCACATGTAACATACATACTGCGTAACATATGCAACCCTATGGCATGTTCCTATGAGGTACTGCTCACATGTAACATACATACTGCGTAACATATGCAACCCTATGGCATGTTCCTATGAGGTACTGCTCACATGTAACATACATACTGCGTAACATATGCAACCCTATGGCATGTTCCTATGAGGTACTGCTCACATGTAACATACATACTGCGTAACATATGCAACCCTATGGCATGTTCCTGTGAGGTACTGCTCACATGTAACATACATACTGCGTAACATATGCAACCCTATGGCATGTTCCTGTGAGGTACTGCTCACATGTAACATACATACTGCGTAACATATGCAACCCTATGGCATGTTCCTATGAGGTACTGCTCACATGTAACATACATACTGTGTAACATATGCAACCCTATGGCATGTTCCTATGAGGTACTGCTCACATGTAACATACATACTGCGTAACATATGCAACCCTATGGCATGTTCCTATGAGGTCTGGTGTGATTGTCTGGAGGAGAGAAGAGCAGATGGGGTCAAGGGCACAGGGGGTAGGGTGGTGGGAGAGCAGAAGTTGGAAAACATGGGAGTCTGTGTACATACTGCGTACAGACTGCGTGATCCATGCAGCCCTATGGCATGTTCCTATGAGGTACTGCTCACATGTAACATACATACTGCGTAATATATGTAACCCTATGGCATGTTCCTATGAGGTACTGCTCACATGTAACATACATACTGCGTAATCCATGCAGCCCTATGGCTTGTTTGGTCCCTTAAGTGCAAGTAGTCCCAGACAATAAATTAATATCAGAATATTGGGGGTCTCCCTGTCTCCCTCCCCCAAACGTGTAGTGAGTCTGGACGGGCTTATTCATGTTGCGGTGTGTCCTTGCGATCTCCATATTGTCACGTTCTCTGTTCCCGCCCCCAGACAGCCCGCCCTGTGCCCCGGACCAGTTCCTGTGTGGAAATGGCCGCTGCATCGGCCAGAGGAAGGTCTGTAACCAGGTCAGCGATTGCGGCGATGGCACCGACGAGCTGCCCCATCAGGACTGCCGTGAGTGCTCCTCCCCCGGTCCTCTTCCCCCGGTCCTCTTCCCCTGGTACAGCATCCTCACCTACCAGGGATCACAATTCCTCTGATTTACGGAAGAACTCAGACATTTCACAGCGGACACAGCTTGTCTGGCCGCAGCCAGAGGTGAAGCTGAAAGCACTGAAGTCATTGTCACTGACTCGTATCCTATGAAGTCATCGCTGTCCCCTGTAGGGGACTTGAGTCTCTGGTCTTAATCTGGTCACGAGTCTCCAAATCCATTTATTCTACTGTGCAGAAATGTGCACGAAAAGGGACGTTCTATAAAAAGATCATATTTTTGAAAATGTTTTCAGTGCTTGTTGTTGTCATCCAAGACACTCAAATTATGGCAAAAAAGAAAATCTGTTTTTTGGGTCTCAGGAGGGTATAGGGAAGCCAACACAGTGATGAGGCTCCTTGTTTTCAGTAAATGTGCTTTCTCAGGAGTGAGGCTCTCTGCTGCGTATTCCTGCATTTATATGACCCCCTCCATGCCCCCCCAGGCCCCAGGTCCAGCGAGGGGAACTGCAACACCAACAACGGTGGCTGCTCTCAGAAGTGCCAGATGGCCCGGGGGCAGGTGCAGTGCACGTGTCACACCGGCTACCGCCTGCAGGAGGACGGGCAGTCCTGCCAAGGTGAGCACAGTGCACCCAAAACCCCCACCACTGCCCCAAAAACCTGCCACTGTAGCTACCTGAACCCCTAACACTGCCCCAAAAACCTGCCACTGTAGCTACCTGAACCCCCACCACTGCACCAAAAACCTCCAACCATAGCTACCTGAACCTGTAACACTGCCCAAAACCTGCCACTGTAGCTACCTAAACCCGCCACTGTAGCTACCTAAACCCCCACCACTGCCCAAAACCATGCCACTGTAGCTACCTGAACCCCCACCACTGCCCCAAAAACCTCCCACCATAGCTACCTGAACCCCTAACACTGCCCAAAACCATGCCACTGTAGCTACCTGAACCCGTAACACTGCCCCAAAAACCTGCACCACTGGATAACTCCCCTGAAAGCCCACAGATCAGCCAGTAATACCTGGAGCTGCTCTTGTTGGCTAGCCCTGAGGGCGGTGAGCAGGCAGCGCTGTGGTGGGTTGGTTTATTCGGCAGTTTGGGCGAGCGTCGCTGCAGGTGACCCACCCTCTGCATCCAGCTGAATGAGCACAATGTTGATGTTTCAGCAGCTCTGCATTTTTCAATGAGCCTGCTAGGACACAAACAGATCGCTTGAGTTCACTTGAAGCCTTGTAGTTTTACCGAACCCTTGGGGTGAACACAGACTACGTTTTGTCACAGTCCGTTTTAATGCTGTCAAGTGACTTTAAAGTTGTACCTCGAAGTGAACTTTTATTTGCAGTTCAACCATCAGTATTTTAATTTGTGGATGAAGGAACACACGTGTGCTTTTGAGAAACTATTGAAAATGGACTGACCCCCCCTATTTTAACTGGACCCTTCCCAGATGTGGACGAGTGTGCAGAGGAGGGCTACTGCAGCCAGGGCTGTACCAACACGGAAGGGGGATTCCAGTGCTGGTGCGTGCAGGGGTACGAGCTGCGGCCGGACAAGCGCAGCTGCAAGGCCCTGGGTGAGTGTGAGCTTCGCCCTGCTGGTCAGGCCCAGCGCACGTCCAGTCTGAACTTGGCCAGTGGAGAAAGAGTCTTCAGTATTACTAGACACTGATAAAAAAGGTACATGACTGGGACATGCAAGGTTGGTGATTCGATCCCCGGTGTAGCCACAATAAGATCCGCACAGCCGTTGGGCCCTTGAGCAAGGCCCTTAACCCTGCATTGCTCCAGGGGAGGATTGTCTCCTGCTTAGTCTAATCATCTGTACACCACTCTAGATAAGAGCGTCTGCCAAAATGCCAATAATGTAATAAACATGTTGATTATGAACTTGGGCAGTGGAGAAAGACTCTTCCGCCTAACCAGACTCTGATAAACATGCTGAATATAAACTTGGGCAGTGGAGAAAGAGTCTTCAGTGTAACCAGACTCTGATCAACATGTTGAATATGAACTGGGGTGGTGGTGAAAGAGTCTTCAGTGTAACCAGAATCTGATAAACATGTTAATATGAATTTGTAGTGGTGAGGGGGATGGGGTTAAGGTCAGGTTATGGGTAAAGTTCAAGATGGCAGAGACATGTTGGAGATTGCAGCTGGAAGAGAAACCAAATACATCCGTCACATTTTTTCCTGGTTATTTTTAGCGGATCCTAAATCAGTTACTTCCCTATTTGATTAAACTGCTGTCTGTTGTGCGCAGTTAGTATTTCAAAGCCTCTTGCTCTTTCTTTCTCTCTCTTGTGTCTCGCGCTCTCTAAAAATAAAATTATTGGCATTACTTATTTTGCCAGAGCACAGAAAAGCAAAGAAAATAATAAACAAAGAACATAAACACACAGTCCCCTCTAAACTTATTGGAACAGCAAGGCCAATTCCTTTGTTTTTGCAATAGACTGGATACAATTTGGGGTTGACATAAAAAGATTAATACGAGACAAGAGTTCAGATGGTCTGCTTTTATTTCTTGGTATTTACACCAAGATATGTTAAACTACTAAACGTAACACCTTTGGTATCAAACCACCCAATTTTTAGGTGAGAAAAAGTATTGGAACAGAGAGCATTTAAATAAATGAAAGTAAATAACACTAAATATTTAGTAGCATATCCTTTGCTTGCAATAACTGCATCAAGCCTGCGACCCATTGACATCACCAAACTGTTGCATTCATCTTTTATTGCAGCCTCTTTCAGTTGTTGTTTGTTTCAGGGGGCTTTTCCCTTTAATCTCCTCTTCCGGTGGTGAAACGCATGCTCAATTGATTTAAGGTCTGGTGATTGACTTGGCCAATTTAAACCTTCCACTTTTCCTTCCTAATGAAGTCCTTTGTTATGTTGACAGTGTGTTTTTGGTCATTGTTTTTCTGCACGATGAATGAACACATTTCTCCTTAAGTTGGCAGACAGAATGTTTTTGTAGACTTCTGAATTCATACTGCTGCTACCATCATGAGTTATAACATCAATAAAGATTGGTGAGCCCACTCCAGAAGCAGCCATGTAAGCCCAAGCTACTCTTTTGATCATGAGCAGATCCCTTCTTTCTCCCCACTTTGGCCTTTCCATCACTTTGTTAATCTAGGTCTCATAAATCCAAAAAACTTTGTGCCAGAACTTTTGTGGCTCATCTCTGTACTTCTTTGCAAATTATAATCTTGCCTTCCGATTCTTACTACTGATGAGTGGTTTGCATCTTGTGGTATAGCCTCTTTAGCTCTGCTCTCTAAGTCTTCTTCTGATGGTTTATTGAGATACTCTCACCCCTGCCCTGTGGAGATTGATTATGATGTCATTGACTGATGTTTTGGGGGTTGCTCTCAGTACGCCAGCAGTTTCTTTCTTTTTCCAAGACATTTAAAGTTGTTGTACAAGTTGTCCCAAATGCACCTCTTTTCTAAGCTTGGTTGGCTTGCTCTTCTCCCAAAGACTGCTCTCTGGTCTTCATGTGGGTTTATCTTTTCTAACGCAAATGCAAACAGGCAAAACCCAAGGTTAAAACCAAGAGTAGACATTCAGAACGATATTGTTTAACCAATTATCTTTTTGTTTAACAAATTTTTGCTCATCTAATAATGGGGTGGTCTGATACAAGAGGTTATACGCTGTAAGTTGTTTAACAAATCTCAATAAAAATACCAGGAAATAAAAGCTGAAATTCAGATCTTTGGATAGTTGAAACTCTGATTTGTCATCTCATGTACATCTTTTAACTCAATTGTCTTCAGTGTATAGCAAAAACAAAATTATTGACATTGCTGTTCGAATACTTTTGGAGGGGACTGCAGATCTAGACATGCAGTGTACAGTTATATATGCCTTCCCACATATGCGCACTGGTTGTCCGTCTGTTAATGGCGAGATGCTACTCGTATAATGCATTTAATAAAAATGGAACTGGTTATTTAAATGATTGAATTCTCTTTCCCTTTCCCTCCCTCCCTCTCTCCCTTTCTCTCCCCCTCTCCCTCTCTCTCCCTCTCTCCCCCAGGCCCAGAGCCTGTGTTGCTGTTTGCTAACCGGATCGATATCCGGCAGGTTCTGCCGCACCGGTCTGAGTACACGCTGCTGCTGAATAACCTGGAGAACGCCATTGCGCTGGACTTCCACCACAGCCGCAAGCTGGTGTTCTGGTCCGACGTCACACTGGACCGCATCATGAAGGCCAACCTGAACGGCAGCAATGTAGAGGAGGCGGTGTCCACAGGCCTGGAGAGCCCAGGTAACTGCCCCGCCGTGACTGTGTAACTGCCCCTGCGACCGTGTAACTGCCCCGCTGCGACCGTGTAACTGCCCCGCCGTGACCGTGTAACTGCCCCGCTGTGACCGTGTAACTGCCCCTGCGACCGTGTAACTGCCCTGCCGTGAGCGTGTAACTGCCCCTGCGACCGTGTAACTGCCCCGCTGTGACCGTGTAACTGCCCCGCTGTGACCGTGTAAGTGCCCCTACGACCGTGTAACTGCCCCGCTGTGACCGTGTAACTGCCCCGCTGTGACCGTGTAACTGCCCCGCCTCGACCGTCTAACTGCCCCGCCGCGACCGTCTAACTGCCCCGCGGCGACCGTCTAACTGCCCCGCGGCGACCGTGTAACTGCCCCGCTGTGACCGCGTAACTGCCCCGCTGTGATCGCGTAACTGCCCCGCCGCGACCGTGTAACTGCCCCGCTGTAACCGCGGCTGTGTAACTGCCCCGCTGTGACCGTGTAACTGCCCCACTGCGACCGTGTAACTGCCCCGCCGCGACCATGTAACTGCCCCGCTGTGACCTTGTAACTGCCCCGCCTCGACCGTGTAACTGCCCCGCCCCACTCAGTCGTCATGACGAGGACGAACCGGCCATGTTTGCCTAACACTGTGAGAACCGCTGTCCCAAGTGGCTCAGCTCACTTTGGGAGGCACATCATTGTACCAGCGTTACCATAACATTCCCCCAATGCTTCACCAACATTCTGCAATGTTACGGCACGGCTGAACTGCTGCCATCTGTAACCAGCTAAGTTAGCTCACTCACTAGCCCCAGTCTCTCATCAGACAACACCTGTAGTACGTGCATGATCACGTAGCAGTGAATAACCACCCACTTTATCATTTGTATGGAGTTAAATAAGAAAAAACAAGTAGAACAACTACATTTCTGATTAAAATCAATTGACTATATGGGAATGAACACGCGAGTCAACCATCAAGGAATGAACCTCAGTGATTCTCTAACTTTGATGGCTACAGTGGAGCCGCTGTCATTAATTATAATGGATTAATTCCCTCAGTGTCTGATGTCTGATGACGATGGCTGACGTTCGATGGCTGCAGTGGAGCCGTGTTATTAGCCTAGTGCTATTAGAAAGGTTGTCCCAGCAACGCGTGCATGCTCACATTTGGAGTTTGTGGGGTACGCTGAATTGGGGAAAGTCTGACTTCAGGGGAGGCATGAGGGATAGGCCTTTAAAGCCAGTGGAAACACTTGGGTGATTTTACCGTTCTCACCTTCTCACAAATGACCCAGATAAGAAGGTTTTCATGGCTTGTCTTGATATCGCTCCTGGCACTGTGTGTGTGACATCATTACTGGGCACATGCCCCAGATGAGGTAACCAGGAGCCGAATAGACAAAGCTCAAGAGAAAATGTGCATGTACGACATCGCAATAGCGTAACCAACAACATTAATGTTGATCAGCTTTGTAATTTTGTGAATAAGCGACTGCTCACCTTTGTTGATTGTTAGTGTAGGCCTGGGAATCAAACTGAACCTTTAGGTTCCCTACCCATTATACTCCACTACTGCCCCCTGGCAGTGTCACCTGAACCTGTTCATAATGGCTTTTACGATTCCAGTCCTGGTGGGGCCAGTGTGAGTGCCAGTTTGTGTTTCCACCAATTACCCAGGCTAAATGAGCTGAATGGCTGTAGACACCAACACTCGTTCACTCGTAGATTAGATCACAGTAAAACGTTTCAGATAGGGACATAAGAACAGTCTTCTGCTGTCATTCATGCCGTTATCAAAGAATGTACCTATAATGTCAGATGGGATAAAGTCATTAAGGCCAGATGTTGGCATGAGACCCAGAAACAGATACAGCCTTCCTTGCTCACCATCCAGAGGGAGGGCTTTTGGAGGGAGGGAGGCATATTAAAGGGAGGGCTCTAAAGAGTCGAAATTCTGTCCCTCGCTCTAGGAGGCCTGGCCATCGACTGGATCCATGACAAGCTGTACTGGACGGACTCTGGGACGTCCCGCATCGAGGTGGCCAACCTGGACGGCACTCACAGGAAGGTGCTGCTGGCCCAGAGCATGGAGAAGCCCCGCGCCATCGCCCTGCACCCCATCGAGGGGTACGAGCTCATACCTCACACCTCCCTTCACTGTGTGTGTCCTGCCTCACACCTCCCTTCACTGTGTGTGTCCTGCCTCACACCTCCCTGCACTGTGTCCTGCCTCACACCTCCCTTCACTGTGTGTGTCCTGCCTCACACCTCCCTGCACTGTGTGTGTCCTGCCTCACACCTCCCTTCACTGTGTGTGTCCTGCCTCACACCTCCCTGCACTGTGTGTGTCCTGCCTCACACCTCCCTTCACTGTGTGTGTCCTGCCTCACACCTCCCTTCACTGTGTGTGTCCTGCCTCACACCTCCCTTCACTGTGTGTGTCCTGCCTCACACCTCCCTGCACTGTGTGTGTCCTGCCTCACACCTCCCTTCACTGTGTGTGTCCTGCCTCACACCTCCCTTCACTGTGTGTGTCCTGCCTCACACCTCCCTTCACTGTGTCCTGCCTCACACCTCCCTGCACTGTGTGTGTCCTGCCTCACACCTCCCTTCACTGTGTCCTGCCTCACACCTCCCTGCACTGTGTGTGTCCTGCCTCACACCTCCCTGCACTGTGTGTGTCCTGCCTCACACCTCCCTGCACTGTGTGTGTCCTGCCTCACACCTCCCTGCACTGTGTGTGTGTCCTGCCTCACACCTCCCTGCACTGTGTGTGTCCTGCCTCACACCTCCCTGCACTGTGTGTGTCCTGCCTCACACCTCCCTGCACTGTGTGTGTCCTGCCTCACACCTCCCTGCACTGTGTCCTGCCTCACACCTCCCTGCACTGTGTGTGTCCTGCCTCACACCTCCCTGCACTGTGTCCTGCCTCACACCTCCCTTCACTGTGTGTGTCCTGCCTCACACCTCCCTGCACTGTGTGTGTCCTGCCTCACACCTCCCTGCACTGTGTCCTGCCTCACACCTCCCTTCACTGTGTGTGTCCTGCCTCACACCTCCCTGCACTGTGTGTGTCCTGCCTCACACCTCCCTTCACTGTGTGTGTCCTGCCTCACACCTCCCTTCACTGTGTGTGTCCTGCCTCACACCTCCCTTCACTGTGTGTGTCCTGCCTCACACCTCCCTGCACTGTGTGTGTCCTGCCTCACACCTCCCTGCACTGTGTGTGTCCTGCCTCACACCTCCCTGCACTGTGTCCTGCCTCACACCTCCCTTCACTGTGTTTGTCCTGCCTCACACCTCCCTGCACTGTGTGTGTCCTGCCTCACACCTCCCTTCACTGTGTGTGTCCTGCCTCACACCTCCCTTCACTGTGTGTGTCCTGCCTCACACCTCCCTTCACTGTGTGTGTCCTGCCTCACACCTCCCTTCACTGTGTGTGTCCTGCCTCACACCTCCCTTCACTGTGTGTGTCCTGCCTCACACCTCCCTTCACTGTGTGTGTCCTGCCTCACACCTCCCTGCACTGTGTGTGTCCTGCCTCACACCTCCTGTCGTGTCTAGGAAACGACAGAGTCCAAATCTTCAATTTGTCGAAAAACATCTTCGCGAGGGAAAAGACGACACCAGGCAGCAAGATCTTCAGGAAAATCAGACTTTATTAGCACACGTGCATAAAGCCGGATCAGCTCTCCAGAACTGAACCCCGACTGGCATTTGTACACCCATTTTATACACAGTTACTCCACCTACAACTCCTCCTCAAACCTCATTCTGGCAAATCACCCACACTTTTCTTATCGTAACTCCTCCCAACGCTCCTCCCACAACGTCATTGTGGCAAATTGCCAACGGTCCTTATGCTCTGCCAACTCTGTACAAAGTTCAGGGCATTCTGCCAACTACGTGTCCTCACTTCACCCCGCACCTGCTCTTGGCAAACTACCAGACCTCATTAAGTTCTGGATGCCCTCCCTCTAACACGTCATCCATACACGTCACTCTGTATCTTTCGCTTTTATAAGACAAACTAAGCAGCAGTAATCATTGAAAATATACAGACAAACTAAACATTTCATTAATATTCACTTCTAATATACTTTTCTAATATACAGACATACTAAACATTTGATTAATTATTCTCTTCTAAGGGAATAAATGTACGTAGCATTCTTTGCTCTCATTTCAACAGTTTTCACTGTGGTTTCTTGCGTTTTCATAAGCTCAGCTATAATTAATGTTCTAGGTCAAATAGATACACTCCTGGCATAAAACATCGAGAGTCCCGGAGAAATCAGCTGTACAGTCATATCTTGCTCTGCCCGTTGTCGTGAGCCACGGACCCCTTGCCGAGCTCAGACCTCACGTTCCCACGAGCAGTACCTCACCATGAGGTGTCTCGGGGACGAACTCAAGTACTCCGAACGTCCTGGAGCCCTGGTAAGTTCTACTGAACTTCCAGCCCAGTCTCGAAGTGAAGGGTGTGATGCAAATCTGGTAATCGATGTCCTGTATTCAATGTATTCCTCTAAAGACTCTTTATCACATATGATTATAGTAAGATATACTTTATTATAATCAATCAAAAGAATAGAGTTATACAGATTACAGTGTACATATCATCTTTTGCAGTTTGCTAATCACATGCAAGTTACATATACCCCTCTTAGCTCTTTCTAAATTACCTTTCCACCACGATGTTTAAAAATCAAGGTACACCCTTCCTATATCCATCCTCTTTGGCCTTAGCCTTATCCTATAGCTCCCCCTTCTTGACGTTTAAAAATAAACTATTCCTAGAATATTATATTTATCTAAATATGATAACTTCTCTACATTTTTCTACTTTATATAGTACCCTAATGAGAAATAAAAGATATATAAAAGTGAACTTATAATATGTTACTTTTCCTACTTCTACAAGTAATATAGATTATATTTACCACTCCAGCTTGGTTATAATTGTTCTGCGTGGCTCTTTCTTCACCTGAGTCCGCACCGCGTATGTCACTCCTCTCTCCATATCCATATCCTGGAGTGGCGCGCAGAGGGAGCGCGCCACTCCAGCTTGACTACAGCTGTCTTGTGTTGCTCTCTCTTCACCAGCTCGTAGATATCTTCTGAAGCCAAATTCTGGGATCCTGCTCTAAGGTCTAAAAGCTTATTCCTTATATATCTTTTTTGCATACAAAAGTGTACCTTTTTTGATAAGGAATGCCCCCATTATGTCAAGCGGGAAGACATTTATCTTTTATATAACCTGTTTTTTAATGATCATATTAATTATTTCTGTTTTTCCAATTGTCATTTTCTCATACCTCAAATGAAATGTCCCCAATATTTTATTTCATGGGCCCCTCTGGTTTGGGAATTTCCACCATCTTAATATACGAGTGGAAAAACACTAGCCCTTATGTTGTTTTTAATTAACCTATTCATCACTGGTGTCTGTGTCAGTTTCATAATCTCTCCTTGACTTCCTCCAAACTTTGATCTCATGCAAGTCAGACGTTAAAGCCTGCCACCATCTCAACACCCTCTTCAGGTGCCCCTTTTTGTGGCGCCTTAAGGGATCTACAAAGGACATCCAGCCAATAGCTGAGTGTAAATCATCCGCCATTAATCATTAATTTTCTTTCGGTATTGACATCCCTTCCGTTTTCCTTATTTTTGTTTTTCTTTAGCCAGGCATTGTGCCACTCCCCTGTAGGGTTGGGGTATTCTCAGTCAGAACTTTAACCTTGCTCCTTAAAACCCTAAATCTAAGTCCCCCGACTTCAGACTCCTCTACTGACAAGTATGGTTGTTCATTCTCTGAACCACATATTTTTCTTCTTACGGGCGTTCTTACTACCACCTCGATGGCGTGTGCGAGGGGTTAACAATGCATTCCTTCTGAACCCATCCCCCGTCAATCTCTCATCAGGGGGCCTAGGGCCGGGTCCTCGACACCGTGTCCTTGACAGTTTGGTCTACACAGTTCAAGACGGCCCCCCCCCCGCCAGCTCACTGTGTAATCCTAGCACAATTTAGCAGTTAATCAGTTTGAAACTATACAGGGTACATATCATACTTAAATACAGATATATTGATAAACTTTTAGCACACATCGTCGAGAGTTTTGGAGGAACCAGCCTGCTCACTAAGGCGGAGTCTGAGTTTGACTTGTGATTGGTTATCATGCTTTTAGGAGGGAGATCTTTCGTTCTGTGAATTTTCCCCTACACTCCCTTCACTGTGTGTGTCCTGCGTGCCTGTGTCACTGGACTTCATGGGCTCTTATGTTTTTTTACTGGCTTCTTAATGAATTGCTTTGCTTTCCCCTTGTTATTCGTTCTCTTGGTATTATGCTGAATGGATAATGCAGCGACTGGCAGTTACTGTATCTCAGTGTAACTGATGTCTGTGGCTGTGTGTTATTGATGTCTGTGGCTGTGTATTAAACTTTCTCAGTAAGATCTACTGGACGGACTGGGGAAACACACCACGCATCGAGTATGCCAACATGGACGGCTCCGACCGGTGCATCATCGCCGACACCCACCTCTTCTGGCCCAACGGGCTGACCATCGACTACGCCGGCCACCGCATGTACTGGGTGGACGCCAAGCACCATGTGATCGAGCGCGCAGACCTGGACGGGCGAAACAGGAAGGCGGTCATCAGCCAAGGTAGGAACTCCTTCACGGAAGAACGCGACGCGGGCCCGAGGTGGCCAATAATCAGAACCCAAATTGGATTGAATCAGTTGCTTATGTAGTACAGCATGCTTCAGAACAAACTCTGTCCTGATAGTCTCTGGGACCAGGGATGCTACTCTTGATTTTGGGCCCTATGAAAAGTTCTCACATTGGATCCCACCCCAGCACAGTTACTGTTAGTGAGTGGTTCCCACCTCCCCACCCCAACAAAGCACACCTCATTCAACAGCTAGAGCAGGGCTGCCCAACCCTGTTCCTGGAGATCTACCATCCTATAGGTTTTCACTCCAACCCGAACAAAGCACACCCCACTCAACAGCTAGAGCAGGGCTGCCCAACCCTGTTCCTGGAGATCTACCATCCTGTAGGTTTTCACTCCAACCCTAACAAAGCACACCTCATTCAACAGCTAGGGCAGGGCTGTCCAACCCTGTTCCTGGAGATCTACAGTCCTGCTGGTTCTCACCTCGCAAAGCACACCTTAGTAAATCGCTAGAGATTTAACTGAGTTGCTCATTAGTGGAAACAGGTGTGCCAAATTAGAGTTGAAATGAAGCATGCTGGATCTGTACCATAAGGGCCCCTGTCAGCCAGACCTTGGGAGGACCCAGACCCAATGGGGGAGCGCATCTGTCTTTGGCCAGCTCAGGGTGTGCGTTGGCATTGCCTGCACAGTGAATGGAGGTTTTTTAACTAGTCTAAAAAAAGTGAGTGACTGTAATGTGTACAATCCCGGTGGGTGAACTCAAACCCAGGGAAAAAAAAAATAGGCAGCGCTTCCAACCATCATGTAGTTTTGTATTCAAGGATTTTAAATAAAATAATAAATATAAATAAAACAAAAATGTTTGAGAGTATTTACAGGTGATCTGTGTAGGAATTACAAGCCTTGTTATACAAAGAATATTTTATACAGTCCCCTACAAAAGTATTTGAACAGCAAGGTAAATTCCTTTGTTTTGGCAATACATTCATTGGGGATAGCTTGTACCACATCCTGAAAAAGAAGGAAACCACTGGTGTACAGAGCAAGACATCAAACAGGTTGACCAAGGAAAACTGATGGACTGATAAGACCAAGATTAACCTCTACCAAAATGAGGGAAAGGTCAAAGTGTGGAGAAAGAAGGGACCTGCTCATGATCCAAAACATACAAACATACGAGCACATCTGTGAGACACGGTGGAGGAAGAGGCATGGCTTGGGCTACACGGCTGCTTCTGGGTGGGCTCACTAAGCCTTATTGATGATGGTATTCAAATACTTTTCTGTGCTTGATTGATATTGCCTGGTGCAATTGAGCCAACCAAGAGGGTCAGACGGTGGGGTTTGCACTCATTTCATAGGTTGCATTGCACCAGACGAGCTCAGCAGTAAAGCATAGAAAAGTATTTGAATACCAAAGCATTCCTTATTTGACCCAGGTCCGACATTTTACATTGATATGGTTTGTTCCGTGTTTTTTGCTGGTGGCAGGTCTGCCCCACCCGTTTGCCATCACCGTGTTCGAGGACAGCTTGTACTGGACCGACTGGCACACCAAGAGCATCAACAGTGCCAACAAATTTACCGGCAAGAACCAGGAGGTCATTCGCAACAAGCTGCACTTCCCCATGGACATCCACACGCTCCACCCACAGAGACAGCCTGCAGGTCAGCAGAGGGCGCTCTGGAGAGCCCCGGCTTGGCTCTTCCTCCCCAAGGCCAGCTCTCCAATTATCCAGTTTCGCCAATTGATATGAAGACTTTATTACACCTACTTATTCATGTGATTATCTAATCAGCCAATTGTGTGGCAGCAGTAGATACGGGTCAGGAGCTTCAGTTAATGTTCACATCAACCATCAGAATGGGGGGGAAATGTGATCCAAGTGACTTAGACAGTGGAATGATTGTTGGTGGCAGACAGGGTGGTTTGACTATCTCAGAAACTGCTGATCTCCTGGGATCCCCTAGTTTCTAGATTTTGCCATTAATGTCAGTGAGCAGCAGTTCTGCAGACTGAAATGCCTTGTTAATGAGAGACATCAGAGGAGAATGGCCAGTCTGGTCAAAGTTGACAGGAAGGTGACAGTAACACAAATAACCACACATTACAACAGTGGTATGCAGAAGAGCATCTCTGAACACACAACGCATCATAACTCTAGTGGATAGGCTACAGCAGTAGAAGTCTAATAAATGCCTAAATGCTGAGTGAGTGTATAGTACCACAAGTTTTCCTCATTGTGCATATAACAAGGCATGTGACCAAGGACCAATCTTTCCCTATAGGTTTCTATTGGTGTCACTTTCTCTATATATGACATACTCTAAGGCAGCCTGACTCAACTCCACATGCTGCAGGCCGCAGTTTCTGCAGGCATTTGCTTCAACCATGCACGACATCATCTGATTTCACAAATTTGCTCATTTTCTGAAGCCAAGCAGGTAAAATAATTTGTGAAATCGGGTGGCATAGCGCACAGTAAGACACTGCGGCCCGCAGGACATGGAGTTGTCTCGTGGAGCTCGGAGGTCCTCCCGTTGTAACTGCCTCTTCTGGGCTCCCTCAGGTGGTCGAAACCGATGCGGGAGCAACAACGGGGGTTGCAGTCACCTGTGTCTGCCTAGCAACAAGACCTACACCTGCGCCTGCCCCACCGGCTTCAGGAAGCTGAACAGCTTCACCTGTGCGGAGAGTAAGTGCACATCACCGATCTGTATTCCCGTGCGACCAAACCAAACCTGTCCTTAACTGTACCATAGACACACATTTTGGCAAGTACTGTTCAGTTATCGCTGAACCTGCCAAACTGGACAGGCAAAGTTGAGAGCAAACTGTGATTGAATCCCATGATTCAAAGTAGCTAGCATTTCATCACAGAAATCTTATTAAAATTAAGCAGTTTTGCAGTTGCATTTAGATGAATTGTTCAGTAGCAAATGTCATTTAATGTGAAGTGTTCGGTGTACAAATACCCTTATGCCTTACCTGTTACTGTGTTAATATTGCTATGATAGCTTGAAATGCATTAATTGAACCATTTGATGGTATGATGGTATAGTCAAGATCATGTGTTAAGCAGGGGTTTTTAAGTTTTTGCTTTCAAGATTTCGAGATCTGCACCTCGCAAAACAGTGTGGATTTTTTGCTTTTATTAAAGAATAGAGGGAAAGTAACTGAATGGGTTTCAGATAATATAGTTTCATAATAGTCAGTGCTTGTTATCAGTGTGTTTATTGAATGCATTGCCTGGTGTCTAACTGATCTGGAGAGTAGCAGAGCTGTGTTTGCTTGTGTTGACCTTGTTGTTAAACCTAGAAGACTGACAGGAGACCTTTGGTCTTTGATCAGGTCTTGACAAGTTCCTGCTTTTTGCCCGAAGGACGGACATCCGTCGGATCAGCTTCGACACGGAGGACCGCTCGGACGTCGTCATCCACTTGGCGGACGTGCGCAACGCCGTGGCACTCGACTGGGACTCCCAGGATGAGTACATCTACTGGACGGATGTGGCAACCGACTCCATCAACCGTGCCAAGTGGGACGGATCCAAGCAGGAGGTGTGTATTGGCCCGCATCTTCTGCCCAATTGCAGATTACCAGCACACACCTTGGTGGTATCCCAGCACATACCTCCCAGTGCATCTTGATGTTTTTCTGTTTCTGATACTGGAAGCAGTGGTGAACGGCCCAGAATGGGGGGGGGGGGGGGGTCCAGGGTCCAGAACCTTATGTGTTTATGATAATGGAGTAAAGTCGCAATATGGGAATGATTCTTATGTGGCTTCCTTGTGCTTATTATTTATCGCAGGTTGTTGTCGACACCAGTTTGGAAAGTCCCGCTGGACTTGCTCTTGACTGGGTGACCAAAAAGCTGTACTGGACAGATGCAGGTAACAGTGCTGTAGATAAATACCACTGTACTGGAAATGGACTCAAAGAAACAACCCTTCCTTTGTCTTTTTATTTCTGTTTACCGTCTGTGTGTTTCTGTTTGGTCTGTGATTGCTGAAGTTAACTCACTGACAGTCCGCCTGTTGTCTCCCTCAGGCACAGACCGAATCGAGGTGTCCAACGCCGATGGAAGCATGCGCACCGTGCTGATCTGGGAGAACCTGGACCGGCCCCGCGACATCGTGGTGGACCCTATCGGGGGGTACGTGTCCGGGAGGGAGGGAGTTCGGTCTTATGTCCAATGTGGACATGAGAGTTCTCTGCAATTCAAAAATATATCTGTCCTACATATGAACATGAAGCATGATGGTGTGTTAGCTTAAACGTGAAGAGTAGCAAGCGAGGTGGCTTACAACACACACTAGATAACTTTCCCCTCTACACCTTCTCAGACAGACCTGGATCCAATACGCAATTGCTCTGGATTTAGATACGTTTCTGTTTCTGCACTCAATCTTGCCTGATGCAATTGAGCCAACCAAGAGAACCAGAAGAGTGGGGTTTGCAGTTTTCATTTGAGTTCATAGGTTGCAATACACCAGAAATAAAAAATTGTAATCAATTACGTATATGACCCAGTTCTGGTCTCTGAAACAAACACACACACATACATACAGGATAACTTTTCCCCTCTACACCCTGTGTGTCAGATTCATGTACTGGACAGACTGGGGAGCCAATCCCAAGATCGAGAGAGCCGGAATGGACGCCTCCAACCGCTTCGTCATCATCTCATCCAACCTGACCTGGCCCAACGGGCTGGCCATCGACTACCAGTCAGAGAGGCTATACTGGACTGATGCAGGGATGAAGACCATCGAGTACGCCAACTTTGACGGCTCTGAGAGAAAGGTATGACTGCACTACGCCCCTCCCTCCTCGCAGTGGGAGAGCGAAGCTTCAGGAATACCTAAATGGACGCAGCTGCCATTAGGCCTCAGTGACTCACTGATCACTGACAGTGGATTTTAACCAGTCATTGCATTTGTCAAAAACAGTCTGTTAAAGCAACCTGTAGCTCCATGTTGTGCAGGTCATGAAACCTCACTCTACATCCCGTCCACCTCATCTTTGCACTAGATGTGTGTGTTCGTGTGTAGCAGTGCTCACCAGCCACCCTCTGTTAGTGCAAGCTACCATCGGCTAGCAGCAACAGCTGTGATTGTCATTGTGATTGACTGTGGAAAGCAGAAACGTTTTATTTGCGTAACAAAGTCAACGATTGACTGCTTATTGTACCCTGGTCAATAACCCCTGGTCAAAAAGCCTTTTACAATTAATATCTAAGTGAACAGAAGCGAACCTGACCTCTAAATGGTATGTTAAACATGTCACATTTCTTCAAATCGTAAAGCAAGATTGCTTTTTATTTCAAATTCTTACTTTTATGTTTCAAAATAATACAATAAAAAAACATGAAAAGGGCTCTGTGCAAACGTTTGGGAACCCTGTCAGTTAATACTTTGTAACTTGGGTATGCTTGGGATCATTGTCTTGATGGAGTAACAAACCTCTCTTCAACTTCAATGTCTGGACTGACCTCTAGAATTTCTTGATATTTGATGGAATCCATTGTTCCTTCCACTTGCACAATATTTCCTGTGCCCCCAGATGCTTCACAGTTGGTAATTTTTCCTCCAAACATACCTTCTTTGGTGGTGGCCAAATAGTTCAATTTTGGTTTCGTCAGTCCAAAGCGCATTGTTCCAAAAGGATTCAGGATTCTCATTGTTTTCTTTTTCATACTTCAGATGCATAATTTTGTGTTGAGGTTGTTCTTTCTGACAACTGTGCCATGTAGGTCTTTGTTGTTTGAAGTATGTTCAAAGTATTGTTGTCCTGAACTGAGCCATCTTCATTCTGAAATCCTTGGACAACTGTTTAGAGGAACCCATGGTTGTTAACACCAGACAGAACAGCCACTGCAGTTAGATACTTTAGAAGGCATGGATTTACTTCTGAATAAAAAGTTCAGCCCTGGAATTATACTCACCTGACTCATTGAAGCCCTAACGAGTAATTCACCTGGGCCTGGGCCTTTGTAATCATATTTTTTTAAAGTAACAGAGAATAATCTAAGAGGGTACCCAATCTTTTTTACAGGGCCCTTTTCCTTTTGTTTTTTATAATTTATAAACTGTAAAAAATAAAAATGAAAATCTTGCTTTAGAATTTGCAGGAAAATGTTTAACCTGTACCATTTAGAGTTCAGGTTTACTTTAGATCACATGCAGATTAATTGTAACAGACATTTAAAGGGGGTGTCCAAAATTTTCCATTACCCACTTTATATGGCTGCTGAAATGAAACAGAATGCAAATATTTGTTAATTATTAAATGCGTCATTGGAATTTCCCTTCGGCTATTAGGCTTAAAGTATAAAAACAATTATACATTGAGTGACAACAAATGCATACAAATACAACATCAGTCACACAGTACTCATACCTGCTGGTGTCAATCGTGACCTGCCTCCATGACCGCCTATTGGATTGCCTAGGTGCTGATTGGCAGCCAGTTGCCCCACCCCTTTGGCCTGACCCTCTACGAGGACACGATCTACTGGACAGACTGGCAGTCCAAAAACATCCAGAGCGCCAACAAGCACACGGGCTTGGGCCGGTCCATGCTGGCCCAGAATCTGGAGAACCTGATGGACATCCACATGTTCCACCAGCAGCGCTCTCCAGGTGGGCTCCGAATCTGACCGTAACCCCACACGCCTCCACTCATTCACCCGCTAACCCCACACCCCTCCACTCATTCACCCACTAACCCCACACCCCTCCACTCATTCACCCGCTAACCCCACACCCCTCCACTCATTCACCCGCTAACCCCACACGCCTCCACTCATTCACCCCCTAACCCCACACCCCTCCACTCATTCACCCGCTAACCCCACACCCCTCCACTCATTCACCCACTAACCCCACACCCCTCCACTCATTCACCCGCTAACCCCACACCCCTCCACTCATTCACCCCCTAACCCCACAAGCCTCCACTCATTCACCCGCTAACCCCACACGCCTCCACTCATTCACCCCCTAACCCCACACGCCTCCACTCATTCACCCGCTAACCCCACACCCCTCCACTCATTCACCCGCTAACCCCACACCCCTCCACTCATTCACCCGCTAACCCCACACCCCTCCACTCATTCACCCGCTAACCCCACACGCCTCCACTCATTCACCCGCTAACCCCACACCCCTCCACTCATTCACCCACTAACCCCACACCCCTCCACTCATTCACCCGCTAACCCCACACCCCTCCACTCATTCACCCGCTAACCCCACACGCCTCCACTCATTCACCCCCTAACCCCACACCCCTCCACTCATTCACCCCCTAACCCCACACCCCTCCACTCATTCACCCGCTAACCCCACACCCCTCCACTCATTCACCCGCTAACCCCACACCCCTCCACTCATTCACCCGCTAACCCCACACCCCTCCACTCATTCACCCACTAACCCCACACCCCTCCACTCATTCACCCGCTAACCCCACACCCCTCCACTCATTCACCCGCTAACCCCACACGCCTCCACTCATTCACCCCCTAACCCCACACGCCTCCACTCATTCACCCGCTAACCCCACACCCCTCCACTCATTCACCCACTAACCCCACACCCCTCCACTCATTCACCCGCTAACCCCACACCCCTCCACTCATTCACCCCCTAACCCCACAAGCCTCCACTCATTCACCCGCTAACCCCACACGCCTCCACTCATTCACCCGCTAACCCCACACGCCTCCACTCATTCACCCCCTAACCCCACACGCCTCCACTCATTCACCCGCTAACCCCACACGCCTCCACTCATTCACCCGCTAACCCCACACCCCTCCACTCATTCACCCGCTAACCCCACAAGCCTCCACTCATTCACCCGCTAACCCCACACCCCTCCACTCATTCACCCGCTAACCCCACACCCCTCCACTCATTCACCCACTAACCCCACACGCCTCCACTCATTCACCCGCTAACCCCACACCCCTCCACTCATTCACCCGCTAACCCCACACGCCTCCACTCATTCACCCCCTAACCCCACACGCCTCCACTCATTCACCCACTAACCCCACACGCCTCCACTCATTCACCCGCTAACCCCACACCCCTCCACTCATTCACCCGCTAACCCCACACCCCTCCACTCATTCACCCACTAACCCCACACGCCTCCACTCATTCACCCGCTAACCCCACACGCCTCCACTCATTCACCCGCTAACCCCACACGCCTCCACTCATTCACCCGCTAACCCCACACGCCTCCACTCATTCACCCGCTAACCCCACACGCCTCCACTCATTCACCCGCTAACCCCACACGCCTCCACTCATTCACCCGCTAACCCCACACGCCTCCACTCATTCACCCGCTAACCCCACACGCCTCCACTCATTCACCCGCTAACCCCACACGCCTCCACTCATTCACCCGCTAACCCCACACCCCTCCACTCATTCACCCGCTAACCCCACACGCCTCCACTCAGTCACCCCCTAACCCCACACGCCTCCACTCATTCACCCCCTAACCCCACACCCCTCCACTCATTCACCCGCTAACCCCACACCCCTCCACTCATTCACCCGCTAACCCCACACGCCTCCACTCATTCACCCGCTAACCCCACACGCCTCCACTCATTCACCCGCTAACCCCACACCCCTCCACTCATTCACCCGCAGACCTCCACAGTGCATACCACTGTCGCCAAAGTCTCCTACCGGGGCCAGGTGTTTCTTTGAGAAAAGGTTTTTGCAATGTCTTTGTTATGACACAGAGTCAAATGTCAATGTCCGCTTGCTTCACATTTGTGTTTTCACTCTTATAAAAAGGAAAGTAGTATTTTTTGTTTTTTGTGTCCCTGGAGTATTGCGGTGTCTTGGCTGTTGTGTGTGTGTGTGTAATTGGATCCTCCCGCTCAGGCTGTTTGAGATACGGGGCATCCGGGGCTGGAATGTGTGTAATGAGCCCCCCTCAGCCCGGCCTGGGGGGGCCACAGGGCTTCCATCAGGTTCACCTAGAGTTCAGGGGTGCTGCCGTGCTCACCATCGAAACACAAAACCCTCTGAAGGGATGGGCAACATTCCTGCTGCCCTGCCGTAACACTCCTGCTGTAATGGTCGCGCTGCAGCTGGGGAGTGCCTTTGTGGTCGCACAAGAGGCCGGGGAATGCCTTTGCGGTAACAAACCCCCCCCCCCCGGGTCTCGTTCTCTGAGTCGTTTCCCATGCACTGCTTCAGCACCAGAGCTGTAGTATGTTGGCTTTGTGGCTACGTTGCAGGAACGTTGTCAGAGTGTTTCCAGAGAAGAGTGCTCCAGGTCGAGTTGAGGCCTAATCTCTCTCAGTCCTCCCCCTCCTCCCTTCAGAGAAGGAAAATAACGCATGACATCATCATCATTGGATGGTTGGCAGCTACGTTGTGGGAATGTTGTTGATACCTATAACCCCCCACCCCCCCTCTCTGCTCGCAGTGCGGACCCCTTGCGCTGTGAATAACGGGGGCTGCAGCCACCTCTGCCTGATGGCCCCCCTCCCCAAAGCCTCCAGCTGTGCCTGTCCCACTGGCATCAACCTGCAGCTGGATGGCAAGACCTGCACCCACGGTGAGGAACCCCACCCCTCAAAAATACACACAGACACATGCTCACACACACACACACACACACACACACACACACACACACACACAGACTCGCTCACACACAGACTCGCTCACACACAGACTCGCTCACACTCTGACCCTACCTCCCAGATCTGTTCTTTGAAATAGGATCCCCTCGTAACACCTGTCTCCAGACCCCCAGGCATTAGGGGTTGGGGTGTGGAGCAGTATGTTGGAGAAGCATGTCATGGGGTGGAACGGTAACAGGAGGGATTGTTTGACAAACTATAACCATCAATCAGAGTAGCAGGCCAAAAGTCGCCACCCACTCCCACGATACGTGTTGCCAGGAGACGATGGTTCTCATCATTGTGCTAAAACTGATCAATCCTGTTAACAATAGACACTCATCAAGCACTTTTATTAGACATATTATTCATGTGATTATCTAATCAGCCAATTGTGTGGCAGCAGTGAAATGCATATAATCATGTAGATACGGGTTAGGAGCTTCAGTTTATGTTCACATCAACCATCAGAATGAGGAGAAAATGTAATCTAAGTGACTTTGACCGTGGAATGATTGTTGGTGGCAGACAAGTTTGAGTATCTCAGAAACTGTTCATCTCCTGGGACTAGTCTATAAATAAACACAAAATGGAGGTATAAACTCAAAATGGAGGTATAATGAGAATTAGTATAATTAGGGGAGATGAAGCCGACTGTGTGGAAAATGGACTGGCACCTGATTTGTAGATCTGTAGATCTGTAGATCTGTAGGTTGGTGTCCCGATGTAGGGCCCAAAGAATAATGGCTTTACTTTTTGTAATGAAGGAATGAGCAGCTTCCTGGTTTTCGCCCGAAGAACGGACATCCGCATGGTCTCCCTGGACATACCATATTTCGCAGACGTGGTGCTGGCCGTGAACGGGTCCATGAAGAACACCATTGCCATTGGGGTGGACCCTAAAGAAGGTGTGTGGCTGGTTCATTTAGACACGGAACAGAATTCAACATGACTTTACTGTCCGTTCAGAAGTCAGGCTTTGTCTTAGCCTCCACAGCCATCAGTGATACCTTGAATTATAAAGAACCCAAAGAGTAATCTGGCTCAGATACGACCTGTGTTTCATGTGCAGTTTTCAATCACTGAGGCATCGCGCACACGTAGACCTGTGTTTCATGTGCAGTCTCTGCCCGTGCTTCTCTCACAAGCTGGATTAGGCATCCTGAAAGTGTTGTGAAAATCAGGCTGTGTGATTTACCTCCGTTTGATTCTCCCGCAGGTAAAGTGTACTGGTCCGACAGCACTTTGAACAAAGTGAGCAGAGCCAGTCTTGATGGCACAGAATATGAAGACATCATCTCAACGGGTAAGCTTAGCTCAGCGCGTTCAACTTTAGCTTTGGCCTCAAAATGAGCCTGAGCGTTTGCGATTTTGATCAGTGCCTCGTTTCAGAAGTTTCTAAACAGGCCTCCTTTTCATTTGCTCTAATTTTGAGAGTAACTGTTGAATTGTGCCTTTAGAAATAATTATTTTAGGGGAGGTTTATTTTTTTCAAATTGGTCATGTGCTTAGCCTTCCTGTCTGTTCCCCCCAGGGCTGATGACCACAGACGGTCTGGCGGTTGACGCCGTGGGTCGTAAGATTTACTGGACCGACACGGGCATCAACCGCATTGAGGTGGCAAATCTGGACGGGTCAATGAGGAAAGTTCTGATCTGGCAGAACCTGGACAGCCCAAGGGCCGTCGCACTGTATCACGAAATGGGGCAAGTGCATTCAGTGGCATCTGCTTTTGGCTGTATGAATCAGGCTGCTCCTGGCTACTTTCCACCATCAAAAGCAGCCATTTACATATTTAACTTCCATTTAAGTCACATTTAACTCTCCTTTAACTCACATTTAACTGGAATTTAACTCATATTTTGCCAACATTTAACTGACATTTTACTCACATTTAACAGAAATGTAACTAATTTAACTCCCAGTTAAATCTAAATGAACTCACATTTAAATTGCGTTACGATGGCTGACCACCCCTCATATTGGTAAGCAGTTTCAGTTTCAGTTTCAGTTCAACCTAGACCCTGCTCTCTCCAGGTACATGTACTGGACTGACTGGGGTGAGCACGCCAAACTGGAACGGTCCGGTATGGACGGGTCAGAGCGCACCGTCCTCATCAGCAGCAACCTGGGCTGGCCCAACGGGCTGGCCATCGACAAGGCGGGGTCTCAGCTGCTTTGGGCCGATGCCCACACTGAGGTCAGTGACTGCCCCATTTTAACAGACAGAGAGACACAGGTGTTACATTTTTCTTCACAGACCAGTCCGTTGAGGTCACTTTGCTAATTGCTAATGAACTACATCAGCAAATAAATAAAATAAGCACTTAAAATAGCACAAAAATAATAATAAAAATAATTTGTTATTTATCCAATCCCCCCCGGACCAACGTGGGGCTAAGGGCCTTACTCAACGGGCCAACAGCTGTGCGGACCTTATCACGGCTGCACCGGGGCTTGAACTACAAACCTAACGTTTCCCAGTCGTGTAACTTACTCGCTACGCTACAGGCTGCCCCTGTCACTGTGTGAATGTGTACAACTCGACTTGATGGATACTCAGGAGCAGCTGCATTGTTGTGTTACCAGACCTGGGTCAAATATGTAATTGTTTTGGACTCAAATACATGTCTGTGCTCGATTGATCTTACTTGGTGCAATTGAGCCTATCCAAGAGGACCAGAAGGCAGGGTTTTGACTTTTTGGGAGCATTTCAGCTCCAATACACACAGTAAAGCGCGGAAAAGTATTTGAATCAAAAACAATTGCGTACTTGACCCGGCTCTGCCCGGCACACGTGCCCAGCGTCTTGCCATACCGTGTTCTGACTCAAAGGGAGTTCTGTGACAGAGCTCTGGCATTAACGGGGGCGTCTGGACTCCCCACAGCGCATCGAGGCGGCGGACCTGAACGGCTCAAACCGGCGGACGCTGGTGTCTCCGGTGCAGCACCCTTACGGCCTGACCCTGCTCGGGCCGCACATCTACTGGACCGACTGGCAGAGCCGCAGCATCCAGAGGGCCGACAAAACCACCGGCACCAACGGCATCACCGTCAGGGGCAACCTGCCCGGGCTGATGGACATACAGGCCGTGGACAGGGAGAGGCCTCTCGGTGGGTACCGGGAGAGGGGTCCCCCCGGGAGAGGGGTTCCCCGGGAGAGGGGTTCCTCATGACTTCTCAACTTTACTGTAACTCAGGGCTGCCCGACCCTGCTCCTGGAGATCTACCATCCTGTAGGTTTTAATTTCAACCCTAATTTCATACACCAGATTCAACCAATTAGCAGCTCAATGAGCTATCCAGCTGTTGAATGAGGTGTGCATTGTTGGGGTTGGAGTGAAAACCTACAGGACGGTAGATCTCCAGGAACAGGGTTGGGCAGCCTGCTGTAGCTGGTGAGTGAGGTGTGCATTGTTAGGGTTGGAGTGAAAACCTACAGGACGGTAGATCTCCAGGAACAGGGTTGGGCAGCCTGCTGTAGCTGGTGAGTGAGGTGTGCATTGTTAGGGTTGGAGTGAAAACCTACAGGACGGTAGATCTCCAGGAACAGGGTTGGGCAGCCTGCTGTAGCTGGTGAGTGAGGTGTGCATTGTTAGGGTTGGAGTGAAAACCTACAGGACGGTAGATCTCCAGGAACAGAGCTGTAATTCACATACAAACTGCAGCTTGACACTGGTGCCCTCTGGTGGGCATGCTGAGTGATGACACGTGCCTGCTGGTACTAGGCTGTGGGCAGGCCTGCACATATCTCTGACCCAGTTTTGGAAAATGGCCCACGACATAAACTTCCACAAGTAACAACCACCCCATCTAGTCGCTGTGCAGGGTATGACGCGTACAAGGGAGCTCGACAGTAAATTAAATTTATGCATTTGTGTTCTCTCAAACAGAATCTCCTTTTCACAAAACAGGCCGTGCTAAATGGAGGGAAATTACTTCATTATATTGAGTTCTGGTTGTGCAGGCACATACCCATGTGACAAATGGCTTGAGAGTGCTGTAGACCTTTTCCTATTTGAACAGGCTCCACGTCTCCCAATGCAAAGAAAGGTCTGTCCTCATTTTGTGAACTCAGCATAAAGTTCAGCATGAATTCAGGATTGTGTTCAGGATCGTTTCACATAGAGGAGTATTCACTCTACAGGCACTATGCTGCACTCCACCAGACAGTATGCACATCCTGATTAAGGTGCTAGACTGGCAAGAACTGAAACAAATAATGAATGATGGGTAATTATACTGTCAAATATATTGAGAAGGCAACAGGTTAACGTGAGGAAGAGCAATTTGAGGTCAAAATGTTGTAGTAGTAAAAAAATTTGTGACTGAGTAATTCTGTGGGCTTCATTGGTTTCAGTCCGGGCTCTACAAGGGTCAATCATTTCATTTCAGGATTTTGTGAAGCCTGCCTGTTCTTAATGAATTGGTTTTAGTGTAGACTAGCTTAAAATAAGGAAGCCAAAAAACAACAACAGAAGACTACATCTGTACACAAAGGTACGTATCCTTGAAAACAAGGATATTGGATACAGGAGTGAACCAGTGTTTGTCTGACTATGGGGCAGAAATTTTTTTTCACTGCCAGGTCTTTTTTCCCCACAAGAACCTGTTGAAAGGTGTTTCTCCTCATTTAATGTCCCTCCATGTGCTGGTTTGTTAGGTTATTGTGGTATTGAATTGTATTTGGACTTCAATACTTTAATACCAATCAGGGAAATTATTTTACAGTCTACTGTACAGATGTTTTGAAAATTAAGCCAGAATAATTGCTTAAAGCAAAACCCAGCATATGAACGGCGGGCCCAGCAGGAACCGAACCTTCACTGATCTCAGCTTCTCGCCTCTGCAGGCTTCAACAGGTGCGGGCAGAGAAACGGGGGGTGCAGTCACCTGTGCCTGCCCAACCCCAACGGGATGTCCTGCGCCTGCCCCACGGGCATCCTCCTGAAGGCGGACGGGCGCACCTGTGAGGACAGTCCCGAGACCTACCTGCTCTTCTCCAACCGCGTCAGCATCCGCCGCATCTCCATGGACACGGCGGACCACACGGACGTGCACGTGCCTGTGCCCGAGCTGCACAACGTCATCTCGCTCGACTACGACAGCGTGGAGGGGAAGGTGTACTACACCGACGTGTCCATCGACGTCATCCGGTGAGAACCGCCCCTGTAGAACGCCCGCCCCTCTCCGTCCCCAAACTGACAGGTACAGAGGTACAGGTTGTTGGCTAACCCTCAGGCACTTGGTTTTTGGTTGTTATATCAACAATACATTATACACGTTGTGACTATTTTCAAAGAAAAACGTGAACAGGATAATCAATCATATTACATGTTTGTAATTCTACTCCACATAGTGGCGGACGGTCTCGTGTTTGTGAGCAGTTAGTCTACCCGTACAATATGGCGCCCAGCTATTCAAGTGACATCACCGTAATACTATGAATAGGACAAATCAGCATGAAGAACTTCAAAGAACTTACTTTTGGGTGGATAACGGCTCAGCCGTTGAGGAATATGAATAGCAGATAGCAGGTAGTGTTTTCCTGAATAACCAGTGCAAGCTAGCTAGCATTATTGGAAACCCTATTACTGTAACGTTACCAATAAAACTAGTTAGCTAGCTAACTAACTAGTTTTTAACATTTCATGTTTGTAAAGTTATCATTCCATTGTTTCTGTGTATGGCCGGCGATGAGCGTCTGGTGTTTATTGGCTTCGCTGCTAACAACGTTTGTGAAGGACATGAGCAATACAATCAGAAGTTCCAGTTTTGTTTTTTTTGGGTTTTTTTCCCCCATGTTTCTGAAACTTATGTAGAGCGTCTCTGTGTCCGCTGTCATTGACGGTGTCCAGCACCTGTCAAAACTGAGACCACCCTGTAAACGGACTGTAGGATCTGGGTTATCCTCCCTTTTAAGAATTGGAAAAAGCTCTGTTACTCTTCAGTGATAAGTAATGGGTCACTTCATCCTGTGGTTTTTTGAACTTCTTGTCATTTTAAATTAAGGCAGTTTAAATCTCAGCGCGGTGTCATTTTGTCAGTTGAGTTTTTGTAACCTGGCGACCGTGTGAGCTTCAGGCGGGCCAACCTGGATGGCAGCAGCATGGAGACGGTCATCGGGGAGGGCCTGAGCACCACAGACGGGCTGGCGGTGGACTGGGTGGCCCGGAACATGTACTGGACGGACACGGGCCGCAACACCATCGAGGTGGCGCACCTGGACGGCTCCTCCCGCAAGGTGCTGATCAACGACAGCCTGGATGAGCCACGGGCCATCGCTGTGTTCCCCAGCAAAGGGTGAGAGAGACTCGGCACTGTCCGCACCTACTGCATTACATAACATAGGGGTGTCAAACTCCAGTCCTGGAGGCCCATATGGAAAAGCTGTGTATGTATTAAGTATGTCAGGGATAATCCACAACATGGCAGTCTGCTATCACGGAATAATGACCGATGCGGAGGCGAAGAACCCCCTGGACATTGATTATCTTGCTTATTATATGGCAAATTACCTTAGGAAAGAAAACGACACTAAGGTAATTTGGCACAAAATAATTAAATTAAATTAAAATGAATATGAAAAAAGAATTCCATTGTATTCTTAGAGATAATATAGGCCAAGTTGAGAGTGTTTGGCTTACAGAATATTGGAGTTGCCTGCCATTAAGATGGCAGCAGTTGACTGTTGGCCTTTCTATGGACTATTTCTGCCTGTAGCCTACTTCTGGCTCACTGTGACTCTTCTCAGTGTGTTAACTTCCACGGCCCACGCAGACATTCATTTCCTCCCCCGGAAAACCGTCTGACTGACCAATTTCTAATTTCCTGGTCATGCTGAGGGCTCTGAGAGACAGCTCTCACTAGCGCCAGTGCAGTCAGGTAATTCAGACCTGTTTTCAATGTAAAGTCAATGGTACAATTGCGCTCAAAATACCAAGTGTTTTTTCTTCATCGAATGCTCCCCTGAGCTGACTTTCTTTAAATTATTGTGTTGTTAGGAAAATACAGCAATACTTTGTTGATGATTCAGGGACAGATTACATCACTCTCATTTATTTTATCGGACTTTGTCGTTCCTGTAATTTGAAAAGGTGTGATGTCAAGACGTTGCGAGCCAGGAGCCAATGCGTGTTTTAATGCGATCTTAGTGAGCTGGTGATTGTGCAGGAGTGAGCTGGTGATTGTGCTGGAGTGAGCTGGTGATTGTGCTGGAGTGAGCTGGTGATTGTGCTGGAGTGAGCTGGTGATTGTGCAGGAGTGAGCTGGTGATTGTGCAGGAGTGAGCTGGTGATTGTGCAGGAGTGCGCTGGTGATTGTGCAGGAGTGAGCTGGTGATTGTGCAGGAGTGAGCTGGTGATTGTGCAGGAGTGAGCTGGTGATTGTGCAGGAGTGAGCTGGTGATTGTGCAGGAGTGAGCTGGTGATTGTGCAGGAGTGAGCTGGTGATTGTGCAGGAATGAGCTGGTGATTGTGCAGGAGTGAGCTGGTGATTGAGCTGGTGATTGTGCAGGAGTGCGCTGGTGATTGTGCTGGTGATTGTGCAGGAGTGAGCTGGTGATTGTGCAGGAGTGAGCTGGTGATTGTGCTGGAGGTCCCATTCCCGGACACAACGGTTAGGCTCTCACATGCACCAGAGGGGACAATTGGAGGGAATTGTTTGCATCAAGTCAAAATGCCACTATATTGTTAAAACGCCACTATATTGTCATGAATTGACAGACATTGATGGGCATATGCTAACTGATTTTGCATCAGTGATGACTATTAAATACAATACACTGCTTGCTTTAATTAATGTTTATCAATTCTCCAGCTACCTCTTTTGGACGGATTGGGGTAACATCGCCAAGATAGAGAGGGCGCACCTGGATGGCTCCGATCGCAGGATCCTGATAAACACGGACCTGGGCTGGCCGAATGGACTGACCCTGGACTACGACACGCGCAGGTCGCAATAAAGAGAATCCCAGTGTATTCCGCTTATTTAGAAATGTATTGGAAAGAGATGTCAACTGAACAAAAAATTATGATAGTGGTAAATGAAGAATATCTTGCATTTTGGCTAGTTTAGGGTGTGGTTTCAACCATCACTGAGCAAACAGTTCAAAAGGGCAGGCTTTTAAATTATTTATTGTGCCTTTTCAGGCCACAATTGTAGTTGTATGGAAATTGATGAGTGTAAAAGAGGCCCTGCAAAACATGACTCATCTTCTCATTTTAATAGTTTGTCTTTAATAGTTTGTCTTGATTATTTTTGCTCCATAGAATATTCTGGGTGGACGCCCATCTCGATCGGATCGAGAGCTCGGACTTGAACGGAAAACTCCGTCAAATCTTGGTCAGCCCGGTCTCCCACCCATTCGCCCTCACCCAGGTAACTGTCAGTCAGATCAACCGACCAATCGCAGGACTGCCCCCTCCCTCACTCACTTGCTTTTTTCCTTCCGATTCATACCATTAATGTAACATCTCCCTTCTACTTCACCTCCATCTCTGACCCTCATTTTTCTTTTTTTTCTTCTGTCTCCTCTTCCCCCTCCCTTCTTTTTTTTCTCTCTTTTCCCCCCATCCCCAGTTGAAGCCGGTGTCCGCTGCACTAACCCCTCTCTTCCACCTCTCGCAGCAAGACCGCTGGATATACTGGACGGACTGGCAGACCAAGTCCATCCAGCGCGTAGATAAGCACACGGGCCGCAGCAAGGAGACTGTGCTGGCTAATGTTGAGGGATTAATGGACATCATAGTGGTGTCGCCGCAGCGACAGAGCGGTAAGAACAGGATTCCTCCACCCAGTTCCTCCCATCCCATAATAATCCTCAGGTCTCAAGAGAATGTGTGTGCAGTCAGCTCTGTGGTTTTGTAGGGTTTGGGCTGTAGAAGGGACACAGTTTATGAACCCCTGTGAATGAATGAATAACATTTATTAATTCATCCCCAATGTCTATATTGTAACAGTCTCACGTAGTGGTCTCTCTGGTGCATTATCAATGAAGGCAAGAGAGCCAGCACCTGTGACAGCCATACATGCCCAAACTATAACAGCCCGAGAACCATGTTTCACAGATGAGGAGGGGGAGCTTTAGTTTTTGTGTTGTTCATTTTAGGCTCCACATTTAGCTCTTGCCATCACTCTGATATGAGTCAATATTGGTCTCATCTGAATTATTGGAAGACAAGATGTAAAAGCAGTACGGGTTAAATATATTAAAAATACACAATATGTCATTATAAATTAAACTTGAGGCTGATAGAATTTAAACTCATGATTAGAATATATTACCCCAGAGATCAAATTCATAAATTTGATCTAACTGTATCAGATAAATGCCTGAGATAAAAAAGGATTCCCTTATTGCACTAATTTTGGAATGCAGAGGAATAAGCAATCTCTGGGGGGGAAGGGAGAAAATTTTTTTGAAAGCACGAGACAAGCAACTGGACATATCGGCATCATTATGCTTACTTAACAAGATTAAGGGTAATGCTGAACTCAGTAAAACACAAGTAAGGATAATAGTTTTTTCCTCAGCAGTTTTGAAGAAGATTATTTTAAAGAAGTGGAAAAAAATAATAGAATGGCAGCACTTAATGGAATATAATTTAATTTCGGAGAGGATTATAGCAACAGAAATGAAGAAAAATAAGTTATACGAGGAAACTTTGAAAAAGGTATTACAGATTTTAAATTCAGAATGAGCTGGAGTGGATTAATGGAGAATGAAAAGGCTTAAGGAAGAAGAAGAAATTTAATAAAATTCTATAAAAGATCCCCCTAATCCCCCTCCCATTTAATCCCATGTTCTTTTTATTTGTTGGCCAGTCTTTTTCTTGTCAAATAGAGCAGACATATCATAACTTACTGCTGCTCTGTATGTGGAGTGTGATGTGTTGTATATGATATAAAAAAATAATACAAAAATGTATTTTTTTTAAATAGAATGGAACTGAACATTCTATTGTGCAATCACTACTGGTAATTCAAAGCAATGTTCTAGAACAATGATTTAGAATGCTAAAATATACCTACCCCTGGTTTAAATGTCTGTTACAATTAATCTGTATGTGATTGAAAGCAAGCTGTTATAGTTGCCCGAGGAGGAGTTACAAAGTAGTGACAGGGCTCAGGGCCCTTTTCCTTTATTTTAAAAATTTTTTAAACTGTCAAAATTGTTTAATAAAAAGTAATCTTTCTTTAAAATTTGAAGAAATGTGTAATGTTTAACCTTGTACCATTTAGAGGTCAGGTTCACTTCTGTTCACTTAGATTATAATTGTTAAAAGCTTTTTGACCAGGGGTGCCCAATTGTATGCACACTACCGCACAAAAATATTTTTAAGAAATCTGGTCTTCAAAGTATTAAGAACGTCTCTATTCTAAACACGGCACCTCCCACTGCAGGCACCAACCACTGTGGCGTCAATAGGGGGGGCTGCACCCACCTCTGCCTCGCCAAGGCCAACGGCTTCATCTGTGCCTGCCCGGATCAGCCAGACAGTAGACCTTGTTCCACCGGTCAGTGAAGTCACCACAGTGCAGTACACAAACATTCACCTGTGATCTTTCTCTTCCTCTTTCAGACCCTAAACATCCACCTGTGATCTTTCTCTTCCTCTTTCAGACCCTAAACATCCACCTGTGATCTTTCTCTTCCTCTTTCAGACCCTAAACATCCACCTGTGATCTTTCTCTTCCTCTTTCAGACCCTAAACATCCACCTGTGATCTTTCTCTTCCTCTTTCAGACCCTAAACATCCACCTGTGATCTTTCTCTTCCTCTTTCAGACCCTAAACATCCACCTGTGATCTTTCTCTTCCTCTTTCAGACCCTAAACATCCACCTGTGATCTTTCTCTTCCTCTTTCAGACCCTAAACATCCACCTGTGATCTTTCTCTTCCTCTTTCAGACCCTAAACATCCACCTGTGATCTTTCTCTTCCTCTTTCAGACCCTAAACATCCACCTGTGATCTTTCTCTTCCTCTTTCAGACCCTAAACATCCACCTGTGATCTTTCTCTTCCTCTTTCAGACCCTAAACATCCACCTGTGATCTTTCTCTTCCGCTTTCAGACCCTAAACATCCACCTGTGATCTTTCTCTTCCTCTTTCAGACCCTAAACATCCACCTGTGATCTTTCTCTTCCTCTTTCAGACCCTAAACATCCACCTGTGATCTTTCTCTTCCTCTTTCAGACCCTAAACATCCACCTGTGATCTTTCTCTTCCTCTTTCAGACCCTAAACATCCACCTGTGATCTTTCTCTTCCTCTTTCAGACCCTAAACATCCACCTGTGATCTTTCTCTTCCTCTTTCAGACCCTAAACATCCACCTGTGATCTTTCTCTTCCTCTTTCAGACCCTAAACATCCACCTGTGATCTTTCTCTTCCGCTTTCAGACCCTAAACATCCACCTGTGATCTTTCTCTTCCTCTTTCAGACCCTAAACATCCACCTGTGATCTTTCTCTTCCTCTTTCAGACCCTAAACATCCACCTGTGATCTTTCTCTTCCGCTTTCAGACCCTAAACATCCACCTGTGATCTTTCTCTTCCTCTTTCAGACCCTAAACATCCACCTGTGATCTTTCTCTTCCTCTTTCAGACCCTAAACATCCACCTGTGATCTTTCTCTTCCTCTTTCAGACCCTAAACATCCACCTGTGATCTTTCTTTTCCTCTTTCAGACCCTAAACATCCACCTGTGATCTTTCTCTTCCTCTTTCAGACCCTAAACATCCACCTGTGATCTTTCTCTTCCTCTTTCAGACCCTAAACATCCACCTGTGATCTTTCTCTTCCTCTTTCAGACCCTAAACATCCACCTGTGATCTTTCTCTTCCTCTTTCAGACCCTAAACATCCACCTGTGATCTTTCTCTTCCGCTTTCAGACCCTAAACATCCACCTGTGATCTTTCTCTTCCTCTTTCAGACCCTAAACATCCACCTGTGATCTTTCTCTTCCTCTTTCAGACCCTAAACATCCACCTGTGATCTTTCTCTTCCTCTTTCAGACCCTAAACATCCACCTGTGATCTTTCTCTTCCTCTTTCAGACCCTAAACATCCACCTGTGATCTTTCTCTTCCTCTTTCAGACCCTAAACATCCACCTGTGATCTTTCTCTTCCTCTTTCAGACCCTAAACATCCACCTGTGATCTTTCTCTTCCTCTTTCAGACCCTAAACATCCACCTGTGATCTTTCTCTTCCGCTTTCAGACCCTAAACATCCACCTGTGATCTTTCTCTTCCTCTTTCAGACCCTAAACATCCACCTGTGATCTTTCTCTTCCTCTTTCAGACCCTAAACATCCACCTGTGATCTTTCTCTTCCGCTTTCAGACCCTAAACATCCACCTGTAATCTTTCTCTTCCTCTTTCAGACCCTAAACACCCACCTGTGATATTTCTCTTCCTCTTTCAGACCCTAAACATCCACCTGTGATCTTTCTCTTCCTCTTTCAGACCCTAAATGTCCCTGGGGTTATTCTCTTCCTCTTTCAGACCCTAAATGTCCCTGGGGTCACGAGTATTCTACCCAACTGTATTTGTTTCATATTCTCCTCTTTTTCATATTCTGCAGAATTTAAACAGTTTAATTTGGTGATGTACCTCTACAAACACAACTTTGCCATGGCCTCTTACTGGAAGTAACGCTCAAGGCAATGAAATTAGATTTTGTGCAGCAATTGGCCTCACTGATTGCTTCTGGTTGGTCAGTTATTGTAAATCAGATTCATATTCTTGTGCTTAAGTGTGTTGTTTGGGTCACAGAATTTCTTGCCTGATGAATTCTGTTGTCTGTAGAAGAGGAAGATATCAGAACTTACTTGGCTTGCAACTTCAACATGCATTATGTTCATGATCATGTACAAAAGTAACAGGACATAATTGATACAGTACAGGACATAATTTTAAAAACCACAGTCAGTGTAGCTGTTTTCTAGATATGGGGCAAAACTTCTCAAAACAAACAAGTCCAGTGAATCTCCAGCCTGTGTTTCCCAGAAAGTGCGCTCGGGTGCTCAAACTCCACCCTTGAACCTAGACTGGATACCCATCCATGACACTCCCAGGAAAATACGCTAAAGTTAGCATACAAATTTCATGGAACCTAACTTCCAGTTAGCCTGAGCGATATGACAGACCGCTCTGACTTTGCCGAGTTACGGCACGGCTCCACTGCAGCCAACAACGTCAGCAATCGCCATCAGCCATCATTTTCACATTCTACCGGCTCCATTGCAGCCATCGCCATCATCAATAAATCTTACAGCCTACTGTTGTGTTCTGCTAGTTCACTTTACATTGGATGTCAACAGCTATGATGTTTTCACTCATTAGATTAAGCAACAATGCTCTGGTCCAGTTGTAACCAGCTAGTCTCAATTCTTATGAGAGACCAGAGCTAGCTAGCTAAATTACAGACTGTGATGTCGTAGCCGATGTGAATGTAATGTAATGAAAGAAAAAACAAGCAGAACTACATTTCTCATTAAAATCAATTTAGTATATGGGAATGAACGTGCGCGTCAACATGGTGCATACGTTTACTGTGGGGAAAAATCACATCATTCCATACATGTGCAGTTTACTGTGTCAGAAAAGTTACAGCTTTGTTTTAGTTAATGTCCACCTCTCTTTCAGTCTCGGGATATGTACCGCCGTCATCGGAAAGGACTACAAGCGCCCCGTCACCCAACAAAATCCCTGAGCCAGTAACTGGCAGACCCCGCTCTGGCTCCCCGGTGGTTAAGTAAGGAAATTGCAGGCTGTTAATGTCCCTCTTGCTTCAGTTGGTGACATAAACACACATTGCTAAAGTGATTACATGTGCACACACATCAGACCTCGGTCAAATACAAACAAGAGGACCAGAAGGTATTTGGCCCAGGTATGACACACACACACACACACACACACACACACACACACACACACACACACGTTATATATATAGATTGAGTAATTTTATTGTCTGTTGTTTATGAGTATCTTGTTTATAATGTTTCTCCTGTATGTGTTTGTTTAGCTGCACAGACAGGAACTTGAGTGGGGAAGGTTGCATACAGAACAATGTCATAACAGCCTCACATGGTAAGAGACTGCTCTCCTTTTATTCATTACCTCCCCACAAAAATTAAAACCTCACTAATCATAAACATCCATCCATCCATCCATCCATCCATCCATCCATCCATTATCTTTACCCGCTTATCCTGAACAGGGTCGCAGGGGGGCTGGAGCCTATCCCAGCATACATTGGGCGAAAGGCAGGAATACACCCTGGACAGGTCGCCAGTCCATCACAGGGCACACACACCATTCACTCACACACTCATACCTACGGGCAATTTAGACTCTCCAATCAGCCTAACCTGCATGTCTTTGGACTGTGGGAGGAAACCGGAGTACCCGGAGGGAACCCACACAGACAAGGGGAGAACATGCAAACTCCACACAGAGAGGCCCCGGGCCGATGGGGATTAGAACCCAGGACCTCCTTGCTGTGAGGCGGCAGTGCTACCCACTGCACCATCCATGCCGCCATCATATAAACCACAAAGCAAAAACAATATATATATTAAAAAGAAAAGAAAAAAAAGCACTGGCACACAGCACATACTTGTATTGGATAGATATAAACATCAAATCTATAGGCCAAGTCAGTGAATATGGCATGTCTTCCAGGTCACGGTCATGCCAAGCGTTTCATCACGTTTCAGATGAATGGACGTGAACCAAATTGTGACATGTTTTGCTTTGCATGCCGTTTTTGTTGCATTATGATGTGCAAGTTTTTGCTCTTCTTAAAGGGGAAGGCCTTCACATCAGCTACATCATCGGAGGAGCTCTGTCTGTCCTCGCCATCCTCATCCTCATCACTGCCTTCATCATATACAGGTACGTCTGCGGACACCTTTACAGGCTCTCTGACACACTCAAATATTACTGCAGCCTGTGTGTACTTTTAATACTGCACTCTGTGTGTACGTTTAATACTGCACTCTGTGTGTATGTTTAATACTGCACTGTGTGTGTGTGTGTGTGTTTAATACTCCACCCTGTGTGTATGTTTAGTACTCCACCCTGTGTACATTTAATACTCCACCCTGTGTGTACGTTTAATACTCCACCCTGCGTGTACGTTTAATACTCCACCTTGTGTGTATGTTTAATACTGCACCCTGTGTGTATGTTTAATACTGCGCCCTGTGTGTGTGTTTAATACTGCACCCAACCCAATGGTATTTGTCATATTCTCCCAAACAATTTTTAATACCCAAACCAATGGTATTTCTCATATTCTACCCAACAGTATGTTTCACTTGTAGTCAACAGTATTCATGTTGTATTGAACCAGTCTGTTTGCAACCATTTTCTTTTCCCTGCCAGACACAAAAAGTCTAAATTTGCGGACCCAGGAGTGAGTAACCTGACCTACAGCAACCCATCATACCGCACATCAACTCAAGAGGTCAAAATAGAAACTGCACAAAACCCGCTTATTTATAACCAAATACGATACAAGAAAGAGGTATGGTTTTATTTCTCATTGTCAACATTGGTTTTATTTTGTGTTCAGTTAGCTTCAGTTACTCAGGAGCCCCAAGATGGGAAGTTATGAGTTTCAGCCTTTTTTATCATTAATTAATGTCATGCTTGTCCTTCATGGTCAATTCATATTTCAACTGGGATTAGCAGAACTGTTTCTCTGATCGTTTTCCTGGTTCATTAGCAGAACTTTTACTCTGATAGTTTTCCTCGTTCTTTAGCAGAACTGTTTCTTTGATCGTTTTCCTGGTTCCTTAGCAGAACTGTTACTCTGATCGTTTCCCTGGTTCTTTAGCAGAACTGTTACTCTGATCGTTTTCCTGGTTCTTTAGCAGCACATAAAGTCGGATGATAAGTGTCTTATCTTCAGTCTGAATGCTACTTCCTTTCTTCCTTCTCTCTAGCCCTCTCATTCTTACAACTCCCTTTCACCTTTTATCTTTTGACCTGATTTCCACCAAACAGAGGAAGGTAGCCAAATGGCATGAGGAAGTCCAACCCGTCTTCTGTGTTACTGATTTTACTCAAAGGCCTGGTGCTGTCTTTGCATGCTGCTCGGGCTTTGACCTGTTTGGGCCTTTTGGAACTGCAGTGGATTTTATAATATTTGTAAAATTATTAATATTTTTTTTATTTTTTTTATTTTTATGAATCCGTTGCAATAACTGGTAATTATCTCTCTTCCTCTTATGAAGAGCATTGTGCAGTTATTCTGCTCGAAGCTCAATCATGAAACAGGAATTTTTTTTTTTTTTTTTTAATTATTTTTTTTAAACCTTTCCCAACATTTTTCCTATTTTTGCACTTGGCTCCCTTGGCTTTAACTCTATAGTTGTTTAGCTTTCGTTTGAAGTATCTGAAACTGTGACGTTTTGCAGATCCCTTTTGAGGGAGTGGATCATTTGAGTCGTCTTGCAAAACTAATTTATTAACACATCAAATAGTCATCCCTAAAAGAAGTCATCCCTTCAGTGCTCAAGCATGCTGAGCAGTATTAAAGGGGCAGTTCACCAAAAAATGAAACTGAGGTAAGTATCCACTTACCCAGAGTAGCAACTGTCCATCCAGATAGTTTTGCTGAAATGTGTTGCGTTCTATATTTGGAAAGAGACTGTTGAATTTGTTATTGTAAATGGCTTTGAGGCCACAACCTGAAGTGCCCCATATATTCCGCTTTACCAGGGGGAACTACAGCAAATATTTACAACAGGTTCAGCGAAACTATGTGAATGGACAGATACTACTCTGGGTAAGTGGAAATATACCTTGATTTAATTATTGGGTGAACTTCCCCTTTAAGTGGAAGAGAAGACCGTTGCCTTGCTAACCCAGTGGGCGAGAAACATCTCTCCTCCTCACACACTGTTCATGGTAAGCTGCTCTGCCAGTTACAACGTTCCAATCTTCCTGTCATCGGTCACCTTTCCTGGAAAAATATAACCCTTCACTGTCACTGAGGCAACCGCACTTACTCTCAACATAGTAGTGAGAGTAGCAGCACGTCTGGAAAGACAAAAATGAAAGGACAACCACACACTCAACTGCTCCTTACACACCTTCATTAAAGATCCCAGTGGATGTTCTGGGCTGGAAATATCATAATAATAATAATAATAATAATAGTAATAATAAAGGTGTGTAGTTCAGTGTGTGCGCTTCTTTCCTTTCATTTATGTGTTTCTCAGCCAAGCTCATTACTAACTGTGGATGTGCATATGACTTGCTGTCAGATATCTAGACAGCCACAGCTTTGAAAAATATATATATTTTGAGAACTTTACAACAGTGGAGGGATGAATAAAATACAAAGAGGTGAAACTGGGAAGTTTCCCTTTAAAGTGAGGTGTTTGAGCTCTGAGCTGCTGAGGAACCCCGCTGTGGGCTGGTGCAGGCAGTGGAGCAGATCTCATGAGAACCCCCCCCTCTCACACACAGCTGGGCAGTGACAGCAGCTACATGAAGGAGAAGATTAAGATCGTGGAGGGGCTCTGCCTGCTGTCGGGCGAGGAGCGGTACTGGGACGACCTGCAGCAGCTCCGGCCGTCTCGGGCCGGGCTGCCCGTGTGCATGCGGACGGACACGGTGTCGCTGCAGGCCAGCAGCGTCTCTCTGGACGACGGCGAGACGGAGCAGCTGCTGCAGGAGGAGCGGTCTGAGTGCTCCAGCATCAACACTGGCCCCGCAGCCACGCCCGAACGCCACACCGCCCTGCCCGACACCGGCTGGGCCCCGCCCCGCAAGCCGTCCACCGAGAGCCAGGTCTGAGAGCCCTGCCCCACGCCACCTCTGCCTCCGTCTCCCCTGCCCTCAACCACCGAGAGCCAGGTCTGAGAGCCCTCCTCCCGCCCCCACACCGCTCCTGCCTCCGTCCTCCATCTCCCCTGCCCTCAACCACCGAGAGCCAGGTCTGAGAGCCCTCCTCCCGCCCCCACACCGCTCCTGCCTCCGTCCTCCATCTCCCCTGCCCTCAACCACCGAGAGCCAGGTCTGAGAGCCCTCCTCCCGCCCCCACACCGCTCCTGCCTCCGTCCTCCATCCCCCCTGCCCTCAACCACCGAGAACCAGGTCTGAGAGCCCTCCTCCCGCCCCCACACCGCTCCTGCCTCCGTCCTCCATCCCCCCTGCCCCCTGCCAGAGTGACTCATTGCTGCCCCCTCAGGCCAAAAGATGTACATGTTGATAAAGAACCTCCTGGAGGAAGGAAGGGGGGGGGGGGGGGGGGAAACGTTAACGAGAACACTTCAAGGAAGAACAAAAAAAGTCTAAAGGACATATCTGAACTTTTTAAAATGTGTATCTTATCTGACTGCCTTTTCTTTAATATCACAATGGTTTTTTTTTTATGTTCTGGGACTGAATAACAAAATGGTCTCTACGGCCACTCATGTTATCGTGGACTATTTATTTACGGTGTGTATTTTTTGAGTGGTTTGTTGATATAAGGAAAGTGGTGATAAAATAATGGAACAAAACAATTTGGTCATTCTAAAAAAGCAGTTAAAAAAGACTATCTGTATTTATGTTGGTGCCAAAGGGCAGGGCAGTTTGGTCATTTATCACTTCCTGTGACTGTTTACAGTGAACTCATGGTGTGCTACACCACACGGATAGACTGCTCTACTGAGAAATCATAAACGTGTTTTCATTTCATTTCATTTTTTTCTCTTCATCTAAAACATGGAATATATAGAACTTTACACAGGCTCAAACAATCTCCATTTACCACTTGTTCATGTAACACAAAAGTAAAGAAAACAAAACATTTTATAAAAAAAGATTAAACTGTAATGTTTTTGTTTTTATGGGAGAAAAGCAGGCTTGATGAAGTAAAAATCCCAAATTCTTGGTTTTATTTATGTTTGTCAAAAGTTTTAAATATGGCGTATGGCATTTATGACATTGTTTGCAAACTGAATCTCGACACCACTGCATCTGTAGAGCACTGTGCACGTACAGGATGTCTTTCTAGTTTAGGAATGATTTGGTTTCAAAGTGTAGCCTCTGTCATACCATGTGGAATAACCATACAAAAGTTTAGAATCCATAAAATCATATATCAGCTTTACTCCAAAAGAGATGAACTGGACAAGTTAAATTGTTCTTCTGAAGAAACCGGGTTTACATAACAAATGGGGTGAGGAACACCACCGACATGGTTAGCTGTAAGATGTATAGACATCTATAAAATATACCACTAACCATTTTAGTGATGTTAATTACTAAAGAACAAAAAAAAAAAAAAAAAAACATTCTTGACTTTTGGATTTGCTGTTGATTTATATTGTTTTTGTTTGTTTGTTTTTTTTGTCGAACACTTGGAGCATTTTCATGAATGATTATGAGTTCAGTACCAGTCAGTTTGAAGTAACTTCAACACGTTCAGCGATGTGCTGATTTGCTGCTAAAGTAGCACTGAGGCCTGTAGCTGATGGCCTTGGCAGCTAGTTAACCTAAGGTCTATGTGAGTGTGCTCACAAACTCACAGTTACACTAAAAGCTTACATTTTCAACTACATTAACAAAAACCCATTTGCTTTTTATTCTCAGTTTAACGGTTGTGTGTACATAATTTGCTCTATTAAAAAATTTAATTGTTGCAAATATCTTCTGATTTTTATTGTAAAAAGTGTCTTTTGTACAAAGAGATTTCTTGATTGTTTTGACTTAATTGTACCACTGGAAAAAAAAATGTTGCTGGATTTATTTAACCGCTGTGTTTGTTTCAAATCATGTAAATGATAGGATTGATGCCAGTTATTTAAGTGCTCTTTTAAGTTACACAATTTTCGTCTCATATAACGGTTGTAAAGTTAACTAAAAATGATATTTATAATTTCTGCCTTGGTTGTCTTTCAATGTGTACATATAAATAGACCCAATATGTAATTCCCCTTTGCAATACTAACAAGCTGTGTTGTCAGATATAGTGAGAGTGCCCCTTTGCTATCTTGTAATATAAAACTGTATTTGCATTGAAACGCATATATGGTTGTTGTTGTTTTTTTAAGTGCTTTGGGAATTGAATGGGACAGTGTTCATGCGAGTCCTCACGTGGAGATGCAGCAAAGCTGACCTACTTCCTGCATAGTGGGCCTGATCATCACTGGATTCAACATGCTTTGCACAAATGTTCTATTCAGCTTCATCGTTTGAAATGGTTTCCGGACATTTTATGCTCGTTATGAAATAACACGGTAGGCCTGTAGCAGGGTAAATTCCACGTATTGAAGTTTGCAAGAGTGATGATCACATTTTAGGTTCTATGCGATGAACACTGCTTTGATGAAAGGCACTTTTAATTTGCCGTTTTTAATATTTTATATACTTTTTAACATACTTTTAATATTGACTGGCTTATGTTGAGTATGCCTGCTTCAGAAGTATCTTTTCCTTTGATTAATAAAAATGTTTGGGCTGTGTGCTTTTATATGACACTTTGATCTCAACCTAATATCTTGCCATAAAGAATGGAAATTGTAATTGGTGTTAACTTTACTCCAGGGACCCCCAAATGCCACGATACCAATCACTGTGAAACCGGATGGTCATCAGTAACTTGTTTAACTACCTAAAATATACTTCACATACCACATGAGTTACCATTTGGGCCTGTCAGATAAATTACAGTAAAACTCATATAATATGAAAAATCCTAGAAACTATCCCTTTAAGGCAGGAAGCATGCCATGGGAACAGCGTAGAGTTTTGTAAAATAATTTAAGATCAATGCTGGATTTAGTAAAAGATTTTTTATTAAAGTCTATTAGCTTAGTCTGACAAGCTATAGATGGAACTGCATGCTATGGAAAGAAACTGCACACCGTGTGCCTATAGTTTGCACAAAAAAAAGGAAAAATCAAAAGGCGGCAATGGAAAATGAGCAATTATAATAAATATTTTGTATGGATGGAAATGGGATGGAAACAATGATGAAAACTGCAACAGTGTTTGTATGGACCACCCTGTGAAGCTGGCAAGCTGTTAGACAGGATGCTAACCACAGAAATGTAATGGAAAAAATAACAATCATGAAGATTTTCTGAGTTGGCTGCTTCTTTATTTTTGTTTAACATGGTTTGAAATGGCAAATGGTGCATTACTGCCATCCACTGGTCTGGAGTGGATGGAGGAGGCTAAAATGCAATGCAATATTCATTGGACAACACCAACTGAACCGGCAGGAGCACTTCAACATTCGGTTACATGGTAACATACAAAACATACTTAAATACACATTTAAGTACCCTCTCATCCAACTATAAATACATCGGAATCTTGACAACATTCAAATTGGTCTCATAAGTCCATAAAACTTTTAGAAAGTAAAATTTTTTTTTTTTTTTTAGCTCATTTTAACCTTGCCTTAAAATTCTTACTATCTCATGGTATATCCTCTGTCTTCTTCGGATGGTTTATTGAGATACCTTCACCCCTCCCCTGTGGAGATTGTTTGTGATGTCACTGACTGATGTTACATCGGACAGAAACAGTGGGGGTGAGAGAAGGGGAGGGAGGTAGAGCAGCTAGGGGGATGGAGAAGGAAATGAAGTGGTGATTGGACACAGCTCTCACAATGTTTCTGTCATCAACTGCTTTTGATTGATTGGTTAAACAATAGTTCTATTCTTGATTTTAGCCTTGGGTTTTGCCTATGAAGACTGCATTTGTGTGAGGAAGGATAAACCAAATGAAGACCAGAGAGCTGTCTTTTGGAGAAAAGCAACCCATTTTGAAGCTTCGAAAAGAGGGGAAATCAATCAGAACCATTGCACAAGCATTGGGGATAGCTTGCACAACTTGGAATGGGACTATTTGTCAATGTGTCTTCGTTTTTTTCCCCATCCACTCTTCCTCCTTGTCATTCAGACGTCGACTTCTCAAATTATTGTTGCGTTCATATTTATAACATACAAAAAAAGTTACGTAATAAAACCACAAAACGGTGATGCCAGATTAAGAAGACTCTGCTATCGAGAACAGCAATTTAGATTTGTATCATCCTCTTATTTGCATTACAGAGCAATAAAACAGCAGGCTCACCCAGGCCGAGGTTACAGGTTTACAACCACAACCTCATCACAGGCTCAAACAATAAAAGACATATTCTAACAATCCTTGATACCATTTCTCAGTCATTACATTACATTACGTGGCATTTAGCAGACGCTCTTATCCAGAGCGACGTACAACAAAGTGCAAATCAATCACAAGAACAAGTGCAAAAGTAGACCTGAGAGGACAGTACAGTTCCGAGTCCTAGTGTAAACATACAGAAATTCAGAACCCTTGAAGAGTACAATCAACTTTCAAACTAGCATACCACAGTTGGCAGCTAGAATACAACAATACAACAGCCAATAAAAACAACAATACCTATACAAGTAACGATATCTATACATAAGTGCCATTACGGTCTAAGGCTAATCAGTCATTGTGAGTTGGGGAGGGAAAGGTGTAGCCTGAAGAGATGGGTCTTCAGTCTGCGCTTGAAGGAGGTCAGAGACTCTGCCGTTCTGTGGAGGTCATTCCACCACCGTGGGACCAGGACAGACAGCAGTCGTGAGCGTGAAGTGCAGGTGTGGCGAGGGGGAGGCGCCAGACGGCACGAAGTGGCAGAACGGAGGGGTCTTGTTGGTGTATAGGTCTTGATAAGGGATTGAATATAAACAGGGGCTGATCCTTTAACTGCCTAGTATGCGAGCACCAAAGTTTTAAATTTGATGCGAGCCATAACAGGCAGCCAGTGGAGGTTGCTGAGCAGGGGGGTGACATGTGAATGTCTGGGAACATTGAATACCAGACGGGCTGCAGCATTCTGGATGAGTTGTAGGGGTCTGATGGCAGATGCTGGAAGGCCAGCCAGCAGAGAATTGCAATAGTCCAGGCGGGACAGGACCATTGCTTGAACAAGGAGCTGAGTGGAGTAGGTGGTGAGAAAGGGTCGGATTCTCCGGATGTTGTACAGGAAGTACCTGCACGCCCGGGTCACCGTAGCGATGTTCTTGGAGAAGGATAGCCTGTTGTCCATCACCACTCCAAGGTTTCTTGCACTAGGGGATGAGGTCACTGTGGTATCCCCTAGTGAGATGGAGAAATCAGAGAAGGGAGAGGTTAAAGCAAGGATGAAGATCACCTCCATCTTATCTGGGTTGAGCTTTAGATGGTGGTTGCCCATCCAGCTCTGGATGTCTCTCAGGCAGGCGGAGATACGGGTAGAGACCTGTGTGTCTGATGGGGGGAAGGAGAGAAAGAGTTGGGTGTCATCGGCATAACAATGATAGGAGATGCCATGAGCAGAGATAACGGGGCCAAGGGATCTTGTGTAGATGGAGAAGAGGAGGGGTCCGAGGACTGAGCCCTGGGGGACTCCTGTAACAAGGGGGCGAGGGATTGACACTCCCCCAGCCCAGGACACCTGGGAGGACCGGCCAGAGAGATAAGATTGGATCCACTCTAAGGCTGTGCCACAGATCCCTGTAGATGCCAGGGAGGCTAAGAGGATGGAGTGATTGACCGTGTCGAACGCCGCAGAGAGGTCAAGAAGGATCAGGACAGAGGAGAGAGAGGTTGCTCGTGCAGCCTGAAGGGACTAGTTGACAGAGAGGAGTGTAGTCTCCGTCGAGTGGCCAGGTCTGGGTCCAGAGAGTTGGTTGGAGGCGGCTTGTTCAATGGATTTGGATAGAAAAGGAAGGAGAGATACCGGACGGTAGTTTTGAATGCAGGAGGGGTCAAGAGTGGGTTTCTTTAGGAGCGGGGTGATGTAGGCCCTCTTGAATGATGAGGGAAAGCAGCCAGAGGACAGAGAGGAGTTAACAAGGGAGGTGACAAACGGGAGGATGTCAGGCGTAATTGCCTGAAAGAGGTTTGAAGGGATGGGGTCCAGGGCACAAGTAGTAGGGCGGTGGGAGAGCAGGAGGTGAGACACATCAGCATCTGTAAGGGGACAGAAAGAGGAGAAACAGGGGGCAGACACAGAAATGGAGGCAGGTAGGAAGACAGGTCCGACGGGTCTTTTGATTTCCTCCACTTCCTCTCAGCTGCACGTAGGCTTGGCCTGGAGGAACGTAGAAGGTCAGAAACCCATGGGCTGGGAGGGGAGGATCGAGCAGGCCGGGAGACAAGAGGACAGAGAGAGTCAAGGGCTGAGGAGAGAGAGGAAAGCAGCACGGAAGATGCGGAATCAGTGGGTAGTTCGGAGAAGGATTCAAGAGGAGGGAGGGAAGCGGTGACTCTGGGGGCAAGGGAGGAGGGCGATAGAGAGCGGAGGTTACATCGGACAGAAACAGTGGGGGTGAGAGAAGGGGAGGGAGGTAGAGCAGCTAGGGGGATGGAGAAGGAAATGAAGTGGTGATTGGACTTGTGTAAAGGGGTAACAGTGGGGTTAGAAGAGGAGCAGTTCCTCAGAAAGATCAGGTCTAGAAGGTTTCCAGCCTTGTGGGTTGGGGGAGAGTGCTGCAGGGAGAGGTCAAAAGAGTGAAGTAGTGGTAAGAAGGCAGCAGACTGGGAGGCTTCCAGGTGGATGTTGAAATCTCCCAGGAGGATAAGTGGGGTGCCATCCTCAGGGAATGAGCGGAGTAGAGTGTCAAGCTCATCAAGGAAACTTCCCAGGGCACCTGGAGGACGATAAACAACGACAATATAAAGTTTAACAGGGTGAGTAATTGAGACAGCGTGGCATTCAAATGTGGATAGGGATAGGTCAGTGAGGGAAAACGCAGAGAATTTCCACGAAAGGGGAGATCAGCAAGCCAGTGCCACCTCCACGGCCAGAGGGCCGGGGGGTGTGTGAGAAGGAGAAGGAGGATGAGAGGGCAGCGGGGGTGGCAGTGTTCTCCGGTGTAATCCAGGTCTCAGTGAGGGCAAGGAACTGTAGGGACAGGAGGGAGGCATAACCAGTAATGAAGTCAGCCTTCCGTGTGGCAGACTGACAGTTCCATAGCCCCCCTGCAACTGTGAAGTTGTCACAGGAGGTCAGTGAGGGGTAGCAGAGGTTGGTGGGGTTCCGTCGTCGTGGAGGGCCACGTCGCTGGAAGCGCGTTCTGAAGGGGAGAGAGCAGACCGTAATGGGGTGCTGACACAACATACCATTCCAAAATGGGACGGAGCGACGTCGCTCTGAGTACGCCTATATAAACTGCTAATTACTAATGCAAACTAGCGATCTAAAAATTATCCTAACAATTGCAGCGTCCAAAGTATCCAACTGATTCTGATCACCTAATCAGAATAACAGAACCGAGCGAAACTGCCGGCGGCTGGTGAAAAAACACACGAGATTTGCTAACTAATCACAGAAAATGCAAAACACCTGGTCTAACTAACGCAGTAATTTGACAACAAATCTACAACTGCTGATGGACTAACAAGGTTTCCTTATAACCTACTGCTCACACGCAAAAAACACAGAAACAATATTTAAGTTCCCTGGAGGTCTTCGAGTACACACGGCTAGTGGAAAAAATTATCCAATTTAAGAACAAAAATATACAATTCAGAAGTTGCATGAATAAACACATCGTTTTTTTATTCCACATCCAACCAACATATTTCCGGTTTGGTAGAAATACAAGTTTGTTTTGCAAATTATTCGATAGACATATTCATGGGTACCATGTGACGTCACTGTGTTTTACCGCCGCCATCTTTGTGTCCGGTCTCAGCTGCGCGCCACAACCAAAACGACCAGAGAAAACGAAGGAAGATCCACGATAAAGTTGATAAAATATGCCCGGGATATGTTGTGCTGTTGGCTGTGACAACAGTCGTCAGAGAAACCCTGGACTACAATTCTATTCGATCCCAAAGGAGTTAGATTGGCGAAATAAATGGATGTAACCCTTTATTATTTATTTATTTATTTATTTATTTAATAAATGAAACCCTGCCATACATGTGCAATGTGCCATCACCACTGTCCCGATCTCCTGCACCACTATCCATGGACATGTTGCTTTTGTGTTCAGAGCCTGGGAATGATTGACCTGTTAAGTGAAAAATGCAGCACTTTATCATAATTTAGGGATGTTAGTGGTCAGCCAGTTAGTCACAAGATAAAAAATATTGTTCCACATTTTGTTGACAATGTTACTTGGTTAAATAATGGGAGCGATGTCATTATTTTAAACAAACTCAAGGAGGCGCAATTACGTAGTAGACTAGGCTATGCCTAGTTTCAGACCCGCGGCTGGTTGTCCTGCATTTCTGATCAGAGCGACCGAGAACTGTGTAAAGTCTAACGTTAATAGCCACATGTAAATGAAACGCACGAAGCCGAAGCAATCACTATCACTCTAGACTTAACCACCACCAAAATAACACGGTTGATGATTGTTGTTGAATTACTTAGGTTAATTGGTGACTCTAAAATGACCATATGTGTGAATGTGTGTAACTGTGTGAATGTGAGATCTCGTATCTCAATGGGACCTTTCTGGATAAATAAATAAAATACAAATGACCCATCCTGCAACTGAGTATTGATAGGCATCCGTACTCTTGAAAGCCTTAAGGCTGTCTCCGGTGTATGGGGATGGATTATGTATCAGATAAATGTAGATGTCGGGGAAAGTAAGTTGGGGCAGACGCTTCGCAGATTTTAAGGGACAAAATAAAGTTAAAGGTAATAAATAAGGATCACAACCAATAATCGCCGTTTTTTCCAAATATCGCTTTCTTTCTGTCTCGCTTAGATGCGCTGTATTCGCTGCCGTGACGGTCCAAAAGTGTCAGTCGGACACAAATATGGCGGCGGGCATTCCGGAAGTGACGTCTTTGGTACCCATGAATTTATGGAACCAAATATCCCAGCTGGTTATGAAGCTACGACTGTTCTCTGACTACCGTTTTTCTAAATCCTTTCCGTAATTCTCAAGAAAACTATGTTTTTGCCGGGACTATACCTAAGCAAATGCTGTCTTGAACTACTTGTTTATCAGGCTCTCAGATAGCAAGACCACGACGAAGTTATTTGGTTAATAAAGTCTTTATTTGCTTAGAGTAGATCGTACAAGCGAGGGTCAAAAGCCGGCAATCAGATATAGCAGGGATAATGCAGTTCGTAAACGCTAGTCCAGGCAATGGGTCAGAAAACCGCTGGAAAGTAAGTATAAAGTCTAAACACATAACAATCTGGCGCCAAACAAGACTAACAAAGGGGTTTCTATACATAGGTAACAATGGAGAAATAACCACCAGGTGTGGGAAAAACAATCAAGAAGTGAAACAGGTGAAACGAATGAATGAAGTGACAGGGAGACTACGGTGTGCGCGGAGGTAAAAAATACGGAAACGACAAGAACAGAATACAATGCATACAAAAACACTAGGCTCTGATTAACATAATTTTAAAATAAAGTTTTTAAAATTAGTTTTTTTTAATGTGATGCAAGTTCGTTAGGGTGAGTAAGCTTTTTGGAGAGCTTTTCTGACACCATGGGCATGCTATATAAAACATACTCTTATATATGAATAAAAAATTTAAAAAAGATTTAAAAATCTGGTTTAATAGAAATCTAAGCTTTTCTGATGATTCATGTGTCTGGACAAAAAGATACTCAGGCATTTTGTATTTGGAGAGATTTGGGAACACTTGAGGATATCTGGTTTGTTTTGGGAAAACCATTGTTTTGTGGAATTTGAATGCCTGTAGATATCTTTAATAAATCTTGTACACACATCAAGATTAAGTTTGTGCACAAATATAAAGTAATTGGTCCTTGACTTAGAAATTGAGATATTCAGTGTTATACAATAAAAACAAAGCGTTTAGTATTTTTATTTTTTTAATGTATCTTTTGTGTACACTGTATGTACATGCTATGACATACAGTCCCCTCCAAATGTATTGAAACAGCAAAGTCATTTCCTTTGTTTTTGCTATACACGGAAGACGATTGTCTTTGAGATCAAAGGATGTACATGAGATGACAGATCTGAATTTCAGCTTTTATTTCCTGGTATTTTTGAGAACATATCACCTTTTGTATCAGACCACCCAATTTTTAGGTGAGCAAAAGTAAGGAACATGAGACTTGTAATGTAAAGGCCCGGACACACCAAACCGACGAGTCTTTCCGGTGTGTCCCGCACGCCGACACTCTGTCGGCGTGTTTTGGAGGGCTCCGACGCCGATTCAGCCCCCGGAGCCGTCGATGAGAGAGAGCTCTCTGATTGGCTGTCCAGCTAGCGAATCAGTGCACGAGAAGAGAAACGGAAGCGACGAAAGCAAGCCATTCCAAAGTTACTATCACTACCAGACATAATTTTCGATTAGTATTACTAAATAGCGAGAGAACAAGGAAATTGCTGCAAACTGTTTGTTGTGAGCGAGACAATGGCTGCTTCTAGGTCCAACGCAATGCAAACGCATTCCCCGGTCTTCCGGTTTCCATTTTTTGAAAGACAAATGCAGACTACCGCCACCTGCTGGTGTGGAGAGTTATTACCTCTCACGCAGGCGCAGAACGTACGTGCAACTCGGCCATCGGCGGTCCGTCGTTGCGGTGTGTTCGGTTCTGTTCCCCAAGAACAGATCAACAAGAACTAAAAAATGAGGGAGAACTAAAAAATGAGGGAGGATGTCAACACTTATGCCCTGTCCCTCAATGGAAACAGTGGAACAAATGGCCATTGTCATAAATTAAAACACATCACAGGAGTGGGGAGGGTGGTGATTAGATCTGGTGGGGGAGGGGGTAGAGGATATAACAGAGAGGTACTGATCAAAGAGGTACATTTCGATTGATGGCCGCAGTGGCGCAACAGGCTAAAATGTAGTGGACTTGCGGTTGCTGTTCACTGCAGTTGCACACAGGGGACCGGGGTTTGATTCCCAATCATGCCAAAAGCCAAGTTTGGCCGGCTCACGTGGAGCAGCATAATTGGCTCACTGCTCCAGAGGGAGGGACCCGGCAGGGTTAGTAGATCGCCGCACAATAAAGCACCTTGGGCGCCTTGGAATCATGGTCACGGTCACGAGCATGAGACGAGACGGCTTGAAGAAGGCTGCTGAGGTGTGAGCGGTGTATCTAATGCTAGCTCTAATTGAATCAGACGGGGTACAATTGGCTAGAAAAAGGGAAAAAATCAGAAAAAAATAAAAATATTTCACAGGATTGGGGGTTAGATAGGGTTTGATCAACCATTCGAAGAAGACTTAGACAGCAGTAATATAGAGGCTACTACAAGATGCAAACCACTCATCAGCAGTAAGAATTGTAAGATGAGTACAGAGATGTGCCACAAAAGTTCTGGAACAAAGTTTTATGGACTTATGAGACCAAGATTAACCTCTACCCAAGTGATGGAAAGGCCAAAGGGGGGGAAAGAAGAGATTTACTCATGATCCAAAACATACAAGCTCATCTGTGAGGCACGGTGGAGAAAGTGTCATGGCTTGGGCTTGCATGGCTTCTTCTGGAGTGGGCCCACTAACCTTTATTGATTGATAAATTCAGAAGTCTACAAAAACATTCTGACTGCCAACTTATAGAGAAATGCGTCCAAACTAATTGGGAGGAACTTCATCATGCTGCAAGACAATGACCTGCCAACACACCAAAGGACTTCATTAAAGAGAAGAAGTGGAGTATTTTAGACTGGCCAAGTCAATGCCCTATTGAGCATGCATTTCACCCCTTGAAACAAACAACAACAGAAAGAGGCTGCAGTAAGCCTGTAAATGCATCACAAAAGAAGAATGCAACAGTTTGGTGATGTCAATGGGTCACAGGCTTGATGCAGTTATTGCAAACAAGGCATATGCTACAAATAATAAGTGTTATTTACTTCAATTTACATAAATACTCTGTTCCAATACTTTTGCTTACCTAGAAATTGGGTGGTCTGATACCAAAGGTGCTATGTTCTAAGAGTTTAACACATCTAGGTGTAAATACCAGGAAATAAAAGCTGAAATTCTGAACTCTTGTCTCGTGTTCATCTTTTTATCTCAACCCCAAATGTATTATTCAGTGTATTGCAAAAACAATGGAATTGGCCTTGCTGTTCCAATACTTTTGGAGGGGACCGTACATTTGTTCTGTCTCAAATGTATGAATGGTACAAGCCTCTTCTTTAATTTAAGTTGTTGACCATGTGTGTGCAGTAAATAGTTTGAGATATTGACACTGTGGAAGAAAAATATAATGTAGTACAATGTAACCTAGGATATATGTATCCAGATATGTACAATGCATATAGTTAGAAAACTGCTTAAAAAGAATAAATTGTGCTTGTGACAGATAACCAGCAAAAATGTAAGGGAGGGGTGAGTGCTCGGCCGCGGCTTCAGGAGATAAGGCAGAACACCCTCCCATCATTGGGTGCTCTCAGGTGCTTGTTAGAAAAGAATGAGGAGGAAGCGCATCCAAGGTCGGTTCCTCCTTAACCAGCCTAGGAGGAACCACGGATCATAAATGTAACCTTTGTAGTTGCTGTAGCAGTGTGTTAATTGCAAAACAAATGTTATATGACTTAAGTAGAAGAGGTGGGCCCAGGAGTACGTGTGATGCAAAAGTACTGAAACACTGTATGAAGATGATTGGCTTTCACCGTAATGTATGCATGCGATAACTTAGGATGTGTAATGGTATAAGAATAGACACCCTGTCTGCTAAAATCCAGAGTGTTTTCTCACATTGGTGTGAGGCATTCTCCGTGCTTTGTTACAGGGTTAATAAAGTTTGTATTATTGAAACTCTCCTTGCTGTGAAAGAACTGGGTTCTTTTAAACGGGAAAGGTTGCTTGCAAGAAGTCTCTCCTAACTCAAAGGGAATTTTCCCCAGCAACACTTTTATAGGATGAGTAGAAAACAGGCTGAAATTGCATTCTTGGGGGCCAAAGTGCAAAGGGTATATATAAACTGAATAGAGGCACAAGCGAATTGCTTATCCTTCTAGTTCATGCAACGACCTGAGTATTTTTTCTGTGAATTAAACTGATCTCAGCAAGGAAGAATGTTGCTTACTCTTTGCAAAAAAATTGTCTACGTTTGAGACTAAGACTAATTCCTCAGCGGGTTTATACATACGGCCCCAGGAATTCACATGGTTTACTCTGAAGTACAAGGTAGTGTGTCGTCGTGTGCATCCGCAGTACATTTAAACAGCTCGCTAATGCGTAAGTTTAAAATGTGGAAATCTTTCTTTTTTTAATGTAAACCCACTGACATTCTTACTACTTGTATGCATTTATTACAGTATTAGACAGTTGTTAACCATAATAAATAAAGTTTAACTTTAAATGACAGAAAAGGTTTTGACATACTTAAAATATTAATAATTTCCATTCAAAAGACGCAAGCAACGGGCATCTGTGGCACAGCCCTGGACTGGATTGAGTCCTACCTCTCTGGTCGCTCCTTCCAGGTTGCCTGGGCTCGTTCGGTATCGACACCTCGGCCCCTCGCCACAGGAGTTCCACAGGGCTCAGTCTTAGGCCCGCTTCTTTTTTCTCTTTACACTCGCTCCCTTGGCCCTGTGATCACTGCACATGGGCTATCCTACAACTGCTACGCGGACGATACCCAACTCTTCGTCTCGTTCCTGCCGTCTGATACGCAGGTTTCAGCCCGTATCTCTGCTTGCCTGAGGGACATCCAGAGCTGGATGGACAACCACCATCTAAAGCTCAACCCAGGCAAGACTGAAATGATATTCATCCCTGCTCTCTCCCCATCTGGATCTCTCCATTTCCCTCGGGGATACCACACTCACGCCGTCACCTAGTGCAAGGAACCTCGGCATGGTGATGGACAGCAGACTGTCCCTTTCCGAGAACATTGCGGCGGTGACCCGGTCTTGCAGGTTCTTCCTATACAACATACGGAGAATCCGCCCCTTTCTCACCCCCTACTCAACCCAGCTCCTGGTCCAAGCGATGGTCCTGTCCTGCCTGGACTACTGCAATTCCCTCTTGGCTGGCCTCCCAGCGTCCGCCGTCAGACCCCTCCAACTCATCCAGAATGCAGCAGCTCGTCTGGTCTTCAACCTTCCCAAATACTCACACGTCACCCCCCTGCTTACTTCCCTCCACTGGCTGCCTGTCATGGCTCGCATCAAATTAAAAACATTGGTGCTAGCCTTCCAAGCAGTTAAAGGGTCTTCCCCAGCTTATCTACAAAAAATCATCAGACCCTACACCCCTGCCAGACCTCTTCCTTCAGCCTCCACAGGCCGCTTGGCACCTCTCCCTCTCCGAACCTCCACCTCACGCTCACGACTACTGTCTGTTCTTGCTCCACGGTGGTGGAACGAACTCCCCGTTGAGGTCAGAACTGTAGAATCTCTCCCCACCTTCAAGCGCAAGCTGAAGACACACCTCTTCAAGCAGCACCTCTCCCTGTCCCTCCCTACCTCCCTGTGAACCTTAATTGTTGTCTTTCTGTGGTTTACTTTGTGTATCGGTATTTTTAGTTGGCTAGGTAAGCAGTGTTTGGACAGTTAAGTTTGGTCACTTTTACTTAGTTGTTTGTTTGTTTGTTTGTTTATTTGTTTGTTAAAAAAAAAAAATTTAAATAGGCCCTGGTCCTTATCTTTGTTGTACAGGTAGCAGTTGAAATTGTACTTCCCTCTAGGGTCTTTCAGTGCACTTATCCCTGGTTATGGGTATGCACTTTGTTGTACGTCGCTCTGGATAAGAGCGTCTGCCAAATGCCATTAATGTAATGTAATGTAATGTAATGACTAAACTTCTTGCTACTGACAGGAGATGTCAGCTACGGCCTTGAAAACCGAACAGTACCTAGGCTACAGTATTCGATTTCTTCCAGAGAGAATGCTTGACGCGAAAACAAAGCAGAACGCTTTGATATTCAAAAATACTCCGTACCACGTGATTAACAAGCACGCAAACGTCAAATTAATATCGTGAAATTACACCACCAATTTCAGTCAAATGAAAAAAGATTAACATTTTTGATCAAATATAGTTTCGAAAATGTATTTATCCTTAAAAATATGTTTGAAGAATATATTTTTGCAATATGTTTGAATATTTTCTATTCAAACCGTCCAATCACATTTGCTGTGTGCACATGATCCATTTCAACCAATACAAATTGGACGTCCTGAACGTAAGTATTTTTAAACGGAGAGGAATAAACTCTGGGGGAAGTGTCACGTACAGGAGAAGGCGAAGTAACATTTTCTTTCGGTTTTTGAAAATATTTATTACAATTATCTAATTAGTTGTGACCATTTTCGGACCCTGTGGTTATAGGTAAGATGTTTTATGTATAATGTATCGGCTCTATGCTTATCTATAGCACTAGACTAGTTATACGGCTAGGTGAGTACTGGCTATAGCCGTTAGTTAGCTGACCGCTACATTCGCTAACGTCGTTAGTGGAATAAATAGCTCGGCTACCACCTATCACACAAGCCAGCGGGGAGGATCCAGGATTATTTCCCTATTGCTGGCTAGTTTTACATTCGCTAACATACGTTTGCTACGGCCATAAAAACAGTTTGCTAACTAACGTTAGCTAGCCACCTCGATTTTGTGCGTTTTTGCTGAATTCTGGAACACTGTTCTTGTTGGCGCTAGCTAATGTAGCTAGCGATGTAACTTCACGTGAATTACCGAATTCATGCAAGGAGTAAAACATTGGCGATTAGTGTACTTTCTTGCTAGCTAGCTAACGTAAGATGGTGTTATTTTTCTGAACACGGTTCAGATAAGGCTTTTAAGTCACAGGAAGAGGGGGTGAAGATGGTTATAGCTAGCTCTAGCTAAAGTAGCATTAGATGGTAACGCTAGCTAATATCTAATGCCAGCTCTGACATCAGTGAAATCTAGGCAGCTCGGACGAATATGGAGATTAGGCTGCGCTTGTGCATAATGGATATTAAGTTATGGGCTAAAAGATGCTGTGTTTTCCATATAGCTAGCGAAATAGGCTGACTAGTGTAACTTCGTAACTGTTATGTTGATGTTATTTCTTGCTAGCCTCGCTGTGGTGTTGTAAGCTATACACGATCGTTGCATTATACAATTTATATTATAAACGATTAGGACATCTTGCTAGCTGGTCTGAATTCGCTCCCGACCTCGCCGGACTAAGACAGGAGTTTGTCAAGTTGTCCAGCGTTAGCTAGCTAGCTATGTTTGCTAAATTAGCTGTAATTACGCCATGCAGTGGATTGTGTGTTGTGTCGTTTGTTAAAATGAATTGGCTGACTCGATGTATGCATCCCATACAGTTGTCTTGCTTACACACAACAATGCAACTTCACATTGGAGAAAACTCTTTAATTTCATCGGTGTTAGCTCATTGTAATCTGGCTCAACATTGTACGGATGAATCCCCCAGCTATGAGATGGGTTCTAGTGTCACATGTAAATTCAAGTATTGTCCTGTGTTGCTTGTACCTGGTTCTCAATGTATTGCTTGCAGTAATATTATATTTGAAAGCACCGATGCTAGCATATGAAGACACCCCCGATTCCTGGTCGGTTCACGCGTGGTTGGTTAAAATAAGCGCTCTAGGCGGCTCCCTCTCAGCGGTGTCGCTTTGCGCCCCTCCCTCCGACTCTCCGCCCTCGGAGGCGTTTCAGAGCTCGATGAGTAATGATCTTATATCGGCCGTAGCTAAATATCATCACACAGCCTTCCAAAAAGAATAGCAGGTAACCAGTGTTTCCATTATTTTACCAACGTCTTCCTCAGTCAAGAAATGGTCGCTCGCGTTCTCCACCTCGCAGTCTTCTCTGTACATGTGTGTGATTTGCTGCTACGTTTTCGAGGCCTGCTTGCTTGTAGCTTTTGTTTAAACAATAGTGAGTCTGTTTCGTGGCAAACACGCAAGGGATTTGCATTGTCATGCGTCGGGCTTTGCATTGTTTCGGAGAGAATGTTCCGGTTGTCGTGTCACCGGAGGTGAAAAAGCGCTTGGTTATGGACCGTGTCGCGGATGTGTTTACCTTTCTTGGGCCGGGTCGACTGAGACAGGCCTTGGTTCCTACGCCGCTATTACTGCATAGGGACGCCAGACCATGGACGCTAATCGTGGAGGATATTCCAGCGCTTAACGGTGTACCTACCCGCCAGTACATGCCATCGTATATGGAATTTTGATTCTTTAATGTCTATATTCAATATTCAGATATTTTGTAACTTTCAAATGTCGCAGTCCGTACTGATGTGACCCCGAACCATCAAGCAAGATTGTTTACCATGCGTGTTTTCGTATGTATCTGAGGAAGTTTGGGCTGCCAAGTGGCAGCTCTTGTATCGTGTAAATTTTAATCTACTGCTAGTGTTTATTGGATATGAGTTCGCGTTTCATTGTGGACCTAAATCATGGAGGATTTCTTAGTGACAACGTTACTGTATTCTATTCATACAAGAGGCAGTTCAACCTAAATAAACTCAATAACTAATAGACATGGATTTTAATGCGTCATTTGCTTTTCTTGTAAAGGTGTATAGTGCAAAATTACTATTCATATGTAGTTTCTTTACTAGGCTTGTAGTTGAGAGCCGCACTTTTCTAACTGTTGGCTCGTGTTTAAAAGCTGCATTTATGACGTGGGGCAACCACTTGATCAATGTGAAATCTGACACCAGATGCTTCCATAAGTACACACCGACCGAGGGTGCATTGGATCAGTATGTTAAAAGGGCTTGAGTGCACGTGGAAAGCGCTTTCTGTTCATTTGATGGCTTGTCTTTTACTGATTGCCTATACAGTCCAGATGAATGACTGGACACTTCATTTTCCATTAGTTTCAAATTTGTGAATTTAAAAACAAGGTGAATGAATTAAACGTCTGTATCTGGCCTGTTTTAGTATCTGTCTGTCTCCATATATGGGCAATTCCACAGTAATGTAAACCTGAGCATGAATAAATACTTACTTCCCAATTAAACTTATGTCCCAACCGTCGATTGTGACCATTTTGAAATCTGATAAAATGTAGACTAACAGGACAATTCTTACAGGTACAATGGGTAATATTGATTAAATCATTGTTACAAGACTGTTGTAAATCCATTCCTATTGCTCCCTGACAGTTTGACTCGCCCTCTGCCTGTGTATATAGTCTTTAAATTTGGGTTTCAAAATATACAGTTGACGGGCTGTCACTCTGTACCAAAACATTCTACAGCTTTACAATAATTCAAGCTCATTGGTTGAAAATTGGTTCTAATTGCCACAGCCAATGGTGTTGAGGCTTATTCTGATTGTTCATGTGTAGCTGCCCAAAATTGCACTCCAGACAAGCAATAATAGAAACTCTATGCTATTGCTTATTATCCAAGCAAAGACTACATATCTAGTTCTGAAACAATACCAGTTTGCAATTGGTAGCAACAAGCAAATTAGCCATTGTAAATATATATAAAATATATTTGTAAATTCAGCAAGCTAACTAATGGCTAATTTGATTGTTGCTACTGACTGGTATCGTTTTAGTGTTTACTAGAATACTACGAAAAGACAGCAGGCTCTGTCACATTTGTTACTGTCAGCTTTCCAAAACAGTGCATGAGAACACTGAACTGTATAATAACGCTTCATACTACGCATTATATTCATAGGCTGTGGGAAGCCAGTGTTGTGGTTTGAGGGTGTTTGTTGTTGTAACTCCTCTCTTGGCTGTTAGAAATTACCTATTGTACGTTTAAATTGATTTATTAGTCCATTACCATTGAAATCAATGCTAATTGGTGGCCATCTTGGAAACATTAAAAACATTTCGGATGGTTTTCTGAATGTCAAAACAGACTTTCAGAACCATGTTAGATGACGATAAATGTGTTATGATAAAATTTGATTGGGTAGCAGATTGTCAACCGATGTGCATTTCAGACGTGTCGCGTCCATAATGCACTGGTGTCACATGCATAACGCTGCCATCTCCTCAAAAATCCAAATGGATCAAAATTGCCATTTTTATCTTCCGCCAAGCCTCCTACATTACATGGTTGTTACACTTTCTGCATTAGCCTTTCAAATTCAAGAGACTTAAAAAAGTTTATAGTCTCCCCAAAATACCTGTGTTTTTGCGTCCCATCCATAACGCAAGTTATTTGTCCAATTCTTTCTGGCTTTTACCACTTTACGTTACTGTGTTTTCGTGGGAGTGTCGTGTGATTGCCTGGATGGGTGGCCGTCCATAAACCAGTCTCTGCCGCCAAGGGTGGAGTTTAAGCGCCCATTACCTTCTGGGAAACACAGGCTGGAGATTCAAGCCAAACGCGTCCAGTTTTGCCACATTTAGGAAACTGCTGCCCTGACGATTTAAAAAAAAATGCCTACACATAATTTAACCATTTAATCCAAATAAACTCAAGTGCCGGCGACGAGTTGCATATTGTGGTGTGCAGGCAGTACTTTAGGCCACAGATTAATGGAATTCCCGTCCTAGTCGCAACCTCGGCTGAATAATTAAGTAGATCAGAAGCTGCAAGCCCAGAAGTCCCGAGTCACGTTGGAGCTTTTTTACTGCAGAGCTGGGCCTCATCATGGCACCTGGGCCTGTTTTCTGTCTCTGCTTCTCCTGTCTTTTGAAGCAGAACAGTCTGTCCAGTGTTGAAACGAGGTGGAAAATCCAGTTTCGGAAAGTAGCCCAAATGTCCTCCTTGTTTCAATCATTTGGATTTACAAATTGGCTCAATTCTTCAGACAGGAGGTTGAACAAATTTGCTAAAAGCAGCTGGCTTTGTTTATGGGTGGAAGAAATGAATGGCAAGACTTTTACTTTCTGACCACTAGACTGTCCACCTCTGCCTGAAACAAAGTAGTAGGTACTGTCAGTCTATTTTTACAGTGGAGTTGAGAAATGGTCTTGTCTTTATGTACAGTGCAATAAGAGTATATTTATGTGTACTGTGCAATAGGGTCCTTGTGTTCTGCCCAGCGGGAGTGGTATTTCTTGTGTGCGTTTTCTTCTTTAAAATTTTATTTATTTATTATTAGTTCAATACTTTATTTATTTTTATGATGTATTTATTTTGCAGTTCCGTGCTTAAGGCCGACACACACAGCCCACCATGGGGGACGACAGCGAGTGGATGAAGTTGCCCATCGACCAGAAATGTGAACACAAGGTAGGCAAGTCCTTAACCTCAGGCATCCAGGGAGCATTTGCATTGCATTATAATGTCTGTTGAATTTGCCGTTTGTGCTTGATTGAGTTTGAACAAAGTTAATGTTTCGATTGACTACTTAATCTTTTAGTTTTGCAGTTTTGGTTGGTTGCGGCTTTCCCTTTGGCTTAATGTAGGTTAACTTAGTGTTTCAAATGTGTGATTTTAGAAGTGCAGTGGATATTAAGGTGCCATTTTAGTGTGTGGGTGTGTCCTTTGGTTTGATATCGGATCCAGACCGAGTCACTGCTGACAGTCTGCCCTGCGGGGCAGTCTGACATCACCAGAGAGCACATGCATGTCTGCGCTCACCAGAGTCTGATGGTGATGATGATGATAGTGGGTTCATGACATCTCTGAAGCCGGTAGGTTCCTACTTCCGAGTAGGGAATGTCGTATTCCGCAGCTATAAATGTCGTCATTCCGAGTCGCAATCTCCGACATTTGGAGTACTCTGAGTTTGCGAGATGAAGACATGCATCAAAGCTGAACATTGTGGTTTTTCTGGTGACCTCCCTTATTCTGAGCATACGTGTGGTGTTGTTGGGGTGACACTAGTTACATCGCCCTTTTGTCCCAGTTTTATCCCATTCCGGTAAGCAGTATGCGCACCATGAAAAGTTTCAAAGCGTTATTCTGTTTGCGGAATTAGACTGCACCGGTCTTGAAGGTGCAAGTGGCTTTACTGTTGAGAATTACATTGGGTCCGTCTGGCCAACACATTTTTATGTCCGTTCTTTGTGAATGTTAGCCTGTCAACAACTGTTAAGTTTAGTGTGTCTGTCTGGCCTGCATGGCCGGATTAATTCTGGGTTCATTCCTGGTGAATGTTAGCCTGCGCCTCCCATGGGGAATGCCTGATGGAGTCCTGTCCCTCTGCCCTAAGGTATGGAAGGCCAGGCTGCACGGGTACGAGGAGGCCATCAAGCTCTTCCAGAGGATCGAGGACGAGAAGAGTCCTGAATGGAGCAAGTACCTGGGGCTCATCAAGAAGTTAGTCACCGAGTCCAACGCCGTGGCTCAACTGAAGGGGCTGGAGGCGGCCCTCGTTTACGTGGAAAACGCTCATGTGGCCGGCAAGTGAGTATTCTCCACTGCACGCCGGATTTGTGGTTGGCACTAAAATCCCCCCTTTTAGTGACAAATCCTTGTTGAATTCTTTCCATTTGTTAAAATACTGTCTAAAATATGGTTTGTAATCAGGCCTGGCGAAGGGCAGCAATGTAGAGATCTGATGCCTGCCTGCCAGCTCTTTATGGAGTCATCAGACCAACTTGTGTCCGGTTACAGGGATTACACAGATTTGTTTGTGTGTGTATGTAGAGGGATTAAACAGGTTTGTTTTAGGTATGTCTCCCGGGTTGTGTGCACCAGTAGTTAAGAGCTGTGCTCCAAGTAGCATGTCTCTGCTGTTGGGTTGTGTGCACCAGTAGTTAAGAGCTGTGCTCCAAGTAGCATGTCTGTGCTGTTGGGTTGTGTGCATCAGTAGTTAAGAGCTGTGCTCCATATAGCACGTCTGTGCTGTTGGGTTGTGTCCGTCAGTAGGTAAGACCTGTGCTCCAAGTAGCACGTCTGTGCTGTTGGGTTGTGTGCACCAGTAGTTAAGACCTGTGCTCCAAGTAGCATGTCTGTGCTGTTGGGTTGTGTGCATCAGTAGTTAAGAGCTGTGCTCCATATAGCACGTCTGTGCTGTTGGGTTGTGTGCATCAGTAGGTAAGACCTGTGCTCCAAGTAGCACGTTTCTGCTGTTGTCATGGCAGTGCATGTGGCCTGTTGCCTTTCTTGTGGGAAACGCCTTCCCTTTTCTCTGTTATTTGTTTAGAACTTCTTTTGTTGTTTTTGTTAGAACAAATCGGCTTCAATACTTTCATGGGACTGTTCTGTGGTTGTGTATTTAGAATTGCCGTATGTGACCTCAAGTCTTCAGAAAAGGTTTAGGTTTGCAAAAATTCAATTTCTCTTGAAATTGTTTCCTTTGGTGCTTTGCAATGATTGAGGTTGTTCTTTTTTTAATGGTTTTCTCCTCCTTAATGGATGGTCATTAACTATGAATGGATTTGGAAATACATTTAGGGTTTTGGTTGGGGAAAATGAAATGGTGGATGTCAAACAATATTTTATAACAAATTATTCAAACCAATTATTATTGATTTCTGACTGTAAAGAAGTTACAAAGTTTTTGTCAGTGCTTACAGTTGGGTTGAATATTTAAATAAACACTATTAAAATGTATCTGTATTTCAGAACAACCGGGGAGGTGGTTTCGGGTGTGGTCTGCAAAGTATTCAACCAGCCTAAGGCTCGAGCCAAAGAGCTGGGCATGGACATCTGCCTGATGTACATAGAGATGGAGAAGGCTGAGGTGGTCCAGGAGGAGCTGATCAAGGGCCTGGAGAATAAGAACCCCAAGATCATTGTGGCCTGTGTGGAGACCTTAAGGAGAGCACTGAGGTGAGGCGGACTCTGGGGTTTACACTGGTTTTCATCCCTAGTCATTCCATGAAAAACCGGCAGCGTTTAAGTTCCAAAGTTTGAAGCACTTTTATGTTTGACAGTGTGGCATGTAGAGTGAGTCATGCCTCACTGGACATTGGAAGTGTCTAATTAAAAACAATTACATGTCATTACTTGCCTGTGCGGTGCTGTTACTTCCCTGATGTTACTTACGGTTTAAACCGCTCATCCTTCATGTTGTGATTCTGTTTGTTGACCGTCTTTGTCTTTATAACATGGCATTTTATTTTGGGTCCTCATTTTAAATGCAATTTTAATCTTAATGGGGTCTTCCTGCTTTTGTAAAGGCTAAATTAAAAATGGATTTGGCTGTTTCTGTTATGTAACTGAACTTCTTGTCCGACTTTCTTTCCTGCAGTGAATTTGGTTCCAAGATCATTACCCTCAAGCCAGTCGTCAAAGTGTTGCCAAAACTGTTTGAGTCTCGAGAGAAGGCGGTTCGAGACGAGTCCAAACTGCTCTCTATTGAGGTCTATAAGTGGATTCGGGACGCTCTCCGACCGCCCCTACAAAACATCAACTCCGTGCAGGTAAGCTGGACAACCCCTGTCCTGATGCAAGATGACTTTACATGTCATTTGGTTGGCGCTTTTATCCAAGGCGACTTACAGTTGATTAGACTAAGCAGCAATGCCCCTGGAGCAATGCAGGGTTAAGGGCCTTGCTCAAGGGCCCAACGGCTGTGCTTATTGTGGCTACACTGGTGATCGAACCACTAACCACTTAACCACTACCACTGGCGGTTATTGTAGTGTTTTTGACCCTCAGCACTTTTATGTTATCATTGCTTAATTTCATGATGTCTGTATGAGAATGAGTCTCTGTCCTAAGGTTGTTCAGCCCTTTACGTTCACTTGCCTTGTAAGTGTTCATTCAGCCACAAGGTAAAGATGTCCGATTTTTTTTCAAATCTATTGTTTCTAAATGAGAAGTGGAGGTGCGCCATGGTATCTGTTCAATATGGATGTTTTCTTCTGAGCAAGTAAATGGCCGGTCACTGATTGTGGGGCTCCACATTTGTTTTTTTATTGTGCGTTTAAGTTTACCTCATACCATCTTTGTATGCCTCCACACTGGCAGCCTGTCTGTCCCATGCTTGTGAATGCGATCTCAGGAACGCCTTAAGGGAATTTCTTCAGATTAGGCACAAATATCCACTTGGACTCCAGGATGAATTGTTTAGAATTTGGCGGTCAAAGGTCAAGGTCGCTGTAGGATAAAAAGAAGTGATGACATTGTAGGCCAAAGGTCAACTTCTCTGTGACATAATGTTTTACTTGCCACTGTCGCTGAGAAAATGATCTTGGGATATTTTGTTTGAGTGTTGTCATTAGTTGATATGAGTTGGTATCAAATTTTTGTTTTTGCAGAAAAAAAATGGTGCAAATCAAATAAATTTGTACAATGTTTAAACAATTTATAAAAATTGAAATCAAATATTTTTCTTGGTCTTCACGATTATCTACAAACCGGAAACTCTGGTGCAGGAAAAGAGCGAAGCGAAACGCATGATGCGAGCACAAGGATGCGTCCTACATGTCATGAGAACACTGAAAGGGAACGGCCGTCTACCAAATCACATGCAGCTTGTGATGACCTTGTTTTGTTTAAACTGCTTGAGCACTGTTGGTGAATATTTGAATCAGTCTTTGTTTTTTGATAAATGCACTGAAACTTTTACAGCTGAACTTAGTGTTGAAATCTGGGTTGGTTAAAATGTTGCAAAGCTTGCCTGTGCAACAACTGTACTCTAAAGATGGCCACTGTCAGATCTTCCTGTGGATGGCAGTATACAAACTTTGTTGCGGTCCGGATGAAATTTGATGAATAAAACGATCTGTGTCTTTAGTTTTCATAGTGGTAGTTGTTTTTAATAGCTGCTGTTTGACGGCTAAAAGCTTTGTTACAATGGTGGTGTGCCTCACCGTTTCAGACTGCCAAATTTATTTTACCAGATTTCACTCAATGTCCCCAAATGGCAGAATGTTTTAAACTGTATGACTACTGGTATTTGTACCTTCTCCCATACCGAACAAAGAGCAAAGCTATCCGATATCTATGTGCATATTTAATGTCTGCATTTTAATTAGCGGCACTGCCAGGATGGCCCTCCCTGTACGGTTATGGGCGTGTTGGGGTGGCGTGCTGTAATGGCTGACTTTCTCCCGCAGCTGAAGGAGCTGGAGGAGGAGTGGGTGAAGCTCCCCACTGGAGCCCCCAAGCAGACGCGCTTCCTGCGCTCGCAGCAGGAGCTGAAGGCCAAGTTCCAGCAGCAGCAGGCAGCCGGGGGAGAGGAGGCCGAGGGTAGGGAGAGACCCACACAGCGTTCTGCCCCGCCAGAGAGACCCACACAGCGCTCTGCTCCGCCAGAGAGACCCACACACCACTCTGCATGAGTCGTAGACATGTCTTTTTTTTTCTTTTTCTTTTTTGGATAATTTTTTATCCTATTTTTTTCCCTTTTTGGTAGCCAATTGGACCCTGTCTGATTCAATTAGAGCTAGTATTAGATACACCGCCCACACCCCGTCCCTCGGCGGCCAACGGGAGAGCGACACGCCTTCTTGAAGCCGTCTCGCCTACCAAGTTGTAACCGTGATTCCGGGGCGCCCGAGGTGCTTGTTATTGTGCGGCGATCTACTAACCCTGCCAAGTCCCTCCCTCTGGAGCAGCGAGCCAATTGTTGCTGCTCCACGTGATCCGGCCAAACTTGGCTTTTTGGCAGGACCGAGAATCGAACCCCGGTCCCCGGTGTGCAACTGCAGCGAACTGCAACCACAAGTCTGCTGCATCTTAGCCTGTTGCGCCACCGCGGCTCCCTCATAGGCATGTCTTTATCCTTTCCTGATTCTGGGCTGTTTGAGGGCTCTCATATCTGTGTGGTGGCTTGTGGTAAAGGCACGGTTGGTGTACAGTGCGTCTAATGTTCAGTCGAGTGCTCCAGTGGCCACTTTAAGCAGGGCCTTATTGGTCTCCTCACCCGTCACTGTTGACTCTTTCAGGGGATGACGAGGCAGACGCTCCACAGGTGGATGCCTATGAGCTCCTGGAGGCTGTAGAGATCCTCTCCAAGATGCCCAAAGACTTCTATGACAAAATTGTGAGTTTAGACCAGTTTCTCAGTCAAACTGTATTGCATTCTCATGTTAGGGTAACTTTTTAGGATTGCCATAAGGAATGGAAGAGGCAGCTTTGAAGTTGATTATTTTCAACATGCTTTGTGCATATTTAACCCTGGCTTATGATTCAGAATTGGATTTAATTTCATATCATTTCCCTTGAGTGTGGCATGATATTGGATCTTAATACTTTTTGTCCAATTCTTTTTTTCAGGAGGCAAAGAAATGGCAGGAGAGGAAAGAAGCCTTGGAGGCCATAGAAACCTTGACAAAAAATCCTAAATTAGAAGGCGGAGACTACGGGGACCTGGTCCGAGCTCTCAAGAAGGTAACTTCTGTAGTACGGTTTCCGAAGGGAACGTGTCATTGTGAGGAGTTATTGTTTATTAATTGGTTTGCTTTGCTTCTTGTGCTCCAGGTCATTGGCAAAGACACAAATGTAATGCTGGTTACCCTGGCAGCCAAATGTCTTGCTGGATTGGCCGCTGGTCTCAGGAAGAAGTTTGGGACCTACGCTGGCCTCGTAAGCTTCCTCCCCAAACCTCGCCTTCCCTTTTCCGCGATAGACCATGAAGCATTGTCCGGGCTTCATTTTCTGTGCTCTCGTGGCAGCAATGGTTGTGGTGTTGCTCTGCATTCACAGTTTATGGTTTGTGTTTCAAGGTGGTGCCAACCATTTTGGAAAAGTTCAAGGAGAAGAAGCCTCAAGTGGTTCAGGCTTTGCAGGAGGCCATCGACGCTGTCTTCCTCACTGTAAGTGTCTGAGGTGTTTCTGTGTGTACTCTTAATGACACTACCCCAAACCCGCTGATGCAAGTCCTGCGTTTTTGTGGTTCATGGTTTATATACTTACAGAAATTCAGTCACTTTTCCTTGAAAGTGTTTAAAGTTACAAGATTACGATGTGTACAGGTTTGCCTCATTTACAAACGTTCTACTAAGAAAATTCACATACACTGCCCAATTCCACTGCTAAAATGAGTAGGAGAAAAGCCCCTTCAGGACCTGCTCCTGCCAAACAGCGAAAGGCCATCTCCTTGGAGGCTAAAGTTGATGTCATAAAACGTCATGTCACTCAGACTCAGTCTTTCATTAGCCGAACATTGAACCTTGCGCCCTCAACAGTGGGCACAATCGTGAAGAATGCAGAGAAAATGAAACGCGGTGCTTTAACTACCACCCTGGGAAATGCAGCAAAGGTGACCAAAGGAAGAGACATTCTTAATCAAAGCTCAAACCCAGCCCAGTGCTGCTCAGTACAGTTATAATTCAACAGAAGGCGAAGTCACTGTGGAAAGACCTGAAGGACCAGGAAGGTGTCAAGGGAACCTCCCTGCATATCGGCACCTTCAAGGCAAGCAACCAGTGGCTGGTTTCAATGCCTGCAAACTTGCATAATCTCTGTTTAACTGGAGAGTAGGTGAGAGTAGGTGAGAGTAGGTGAGAGTAGGTGAGAGTAGGTGAGAGTAGGTGAGAGTAGGTGAGAGTAGGTGAGAGTAGGTACTGAAAAGGCAGCAGAGTTCCCATCGGGACTCTGTTGCATTATCAGTGTAGGTGGATATGATGAATTGGCTCTTTAAAAAAATGTTTCAAAAAAGAAAGAAAATGGCTCTTCTTGAAAAGAGAACATTCCTATCCAAATAGGAAAACAACTGGCTCGCACTCAATCAATGCAGCGGGTGATTTTGCAAGCTTAAACGATTGCTCATCTACCAATCAGAGAACCCGAGGGCTCTAAATGGTTACTCGAAAGCCAATCTGCCATTCGATTGTGGATTGTGGATTGTGTCATTTTCTCGCAAAAAACTATGCTGAACCATCTTGACAAAATCCTGCGCATTGTAGACTCCAGGCCGCCCTGCTGACACCGCTGAGCTGGCTGACCATATTTGCATTGTGTTTTTTCCTCCAAATACCACATTATTGGTTCAACCAATTGATTGGGGAGCAATTGCCACATTCAAGGTGCAAGTCGCTGGACAGCATGGAATTGTGAACTTGGCAAATGAAGCAGGCTTTGACAAAGTTGACCAGCAGGATGTGGTCATGCTGCTGGACTCTCACACGGATGATTTATCTAATGAAGGTTTGATCGCTCTCGACCAATCCAGAGAAGAGGGGAAAAGTGACGAGTCTTCTGCTTGTGACCGGCGAAGCGACTGATAACTCAACAGCCGTCAAAGCCTTGTTGATGAAGTGATTGCTATCCTTAAAGATGAGGATCCTACTTTCACCTTGATGTATGTCAGACTTTTTTATGCAGGAAAAACTGTCGATCTAGCATTTGTTTTGCCAGCGTAATGACAGGGGGATTAAATGGCATTTTAAACTCCTGATCTTGTGTCCCACAGACCACCCTGCAGAACATCAGCGAGGACGTCCTGGCTGTGATGGACAACAAGAACCCCTCCATTAAGCAGCAAGCCTCCCTGTTCCTTTCCAGAAGCTTCCGCCACTGCAGCACTGCCACGCTGCCCAAAGGTGTCCTCAAGCCCTTCTGTGCCGCATTCCTCAAGGTATGAGCCAACATGTGTCCACAGCCTCGCTAACAACCTAACATGCCCCCATGACGGTAAAACGTTAACATTTAATGGTACAATAGGTAAGATTTTTGTGTTAAAACATTGTTCTAAGTCAATTGTAAGTCCCTCTGCTCACTATGGGGGGTTTTCAGCCATGGCCAGAGGCATTAGGTTTTTAGGTTGTCTTGTCTGTCAGTCCATCCCATTCTTGTGAACGCCATATCTCAGGATCGCCTTGAGGGAATTTCTTTTTTTATTTTTTTTTTAAATGAAATGCACATGGAGCCCATAGATCAACCATAGACGGAATAAATAAACGTACCGACTTAAAGTGATCGTGGACACAAAGGGCCGACAGTTTAATACGAGAAAAGCCCCATCGGGCATTTGGACATTACGATTACAGATTAAGGTTACTCCTTATAAAGACCACACTTGGAGTATTGTGTGCAGTGCTAGGGTGCACGCTAAGAAAGATCGAGGCGCTGGAAAAGGTTCAGGGAAGTGCAACTAGATTAATTACATGTATAAAAAATTTAAAGTTCAGGAAACGCTTAAGATGCTTAATCGCTTTTATCTTAGTAAAAGGAGACTTGGGAGGATTTTATTTCATTAAAGGTACAATGGGTAAGTTTGAACTTCTAACAGTCAAGTATTTTTGAGGAATTGCAGCAACAAACGCCCTCAAACAACAACGCTGTTTATCCCACCCCTTCTTTGTGAGCATGCTGGCATTAACATTAAGTTAACAGTGTTAACTTAAACCAACTTTTCGATGAATTCTGAACTAATTCAACATGTTAGCAAGCTAGTAGTGTGGCACTTGCCTAAGCCAACCACACTCGCCTTTCTGCTTGTTGTGGAAGTGAGATGCACAAGCAGCGTCTGTCGCTTGAGGTAGTCTGCAGAGTGTTGACCAGCTATACAAAGTACACTCCCCCATCTGCATATAGATCATTGAGGTATTCATTTCCCCTGTCCTTGCTCTTCCTTGTACATAAATGAAGCCTCCTTGGCCCCTCCATAGTAAAACGCACAGGACCGTCGCAAACACGAGAGGACGCAAGGTTGTTTTCACTTGTGGGTGATTTGGAACACTCAAATTGTGTGGGTAGTTCTGTGGCCGTGGGTTCCGTTAGTGAAATCGCAGGTGGCTTGACCCAGTTGTAATGAGTTTAGTTTTTTTCTGTCCTCAGCAAGTGAATGACTCGGCGCTAGAGGTGAGAGATGCAGCGTTCGAAGCTCTGGGCACGGTCATGAAGGTGGTGGGTGAGAGGGTCGTCAACCCCTTCCTCTCCGACCTGGACAAACTCAAGCTGGACAAGGTGGGACCCGCAACCTACTGCCAGTGTTCACTTCCACGAGGCTTAATGTTGTTTTAGGTTAACGGCCAGATTTACTAGGACCTTAAGCAGGTACAGAACCTTTTGACACTCTAGATCTGGCGTGCCCCACCCTGTTCCTGGAGATCTAGTCATGTAGGTTCTCTCTTATTTGTCCCACTATGTTCTGCTAATTAGCAGCTCAATCAGGTCTGTTAAACTGTGCAACTGTTGAATGAGGTGTGCTTTGTTGGGTTTGAGTAAAAGCCTACAGGCACCGGGTTGGGTGACCCTATATTCACGTTATGTACTTTGTTAGGTTTGAGTGAAAGCCTACAGGAACGGGGTTCAGTTAGGTATATAACCCTATATTCACATTAGTTGGAAATAAAAAGGTGAACCCTTCTGTGGAAGGACCTGTTGTGTTGCTGCCTGACTGGAGCAGGTATACCTCCAGCTCTGTGGTGTTTTTGTGAGCGATGTGTTTGACGCGTGGTTTCTCTGTGCAGATAAAGGAGTGCGCTGATAAGGTGGAGCTGGCAGGAGGGAAGAAGGTGGCAGGAGGCGCTGGGGCGGCTCCAGAGAAGGAGAAACCCGCTCCCAAAGCCCCGCCCCCTGCGGAGGCGCCCGCCAAGTCCTCTGGGCCCCCGAAGAAGGCCGCCGCCAAGGTGAGAAACTGTGACATCACGCTGGGCGGCGTCCCCCTGGGGCCCACGCTGGGCGGCGTCCGCCTGGGGCCCAGACTCAGTCACGCATAAGCAAGTGAAGAAAAAAGCCCCATAATTGGAGATTCTAAAAATGGCTTCTCAGTGGTTCTGTTCAATAAGAGACCAACAAGTGAACAAGGATTGAAGGCATGTGGAAAGTTTCTGAGATGAGGGGTTGGCACTCCAAACCCAACCTACTGGATTTGTTGTTTTGTCTGACTGATGGTCTCTTTGCTATTGCCTGCAGGCTTCAGGGTCAGGACCCCCCAAGAAGGGCAAGCCAGCCTCAGCCGGCGCCGCCAAGGGGAAGAAGGCTAAAGACGACGGAAAGGAAGTGGTGGAGGTGGAGCTCTCTGTAAGTGAGGGGCATGGGTTCAGGACCTGGGTCGCATGCATTGCAGTCTGTATGTATTTAGACAGTTGGTACAATTTCTGTTCTTTTGGCTCTGTGGTCCAACACATTTGATATGAAATGTTTAACGATCCATGTGCAGATTTTCAGGTGTTATGTGCGCTTGCGTTAGCGGGGCCGTGTCCTGTGGAGTGACCCTGCGCCTGCGTTAGCGGGCCGTGTCCTGTGGAGTGACCCTGCGCCTGCGTTAGCGGGGCCGTGTCCTGTGGAGTGACCCTGCGCTTGCGTTAGCGGGGTCGTGTCCTGTGGAGTGACCCTGCGCTTGCGTTAGCGGGGTTGTGTCCTGTGGAGTGACCCTGCGCCTGCGTTAGCGGGCCGTGTCCTGTGGAGTGACCCTGCGCCTGCGTTAGCGGGCCGTGTCCTGTGTCCTGTGGAGTGACCCTGCGCTTGCGTTAGCGGGGCCGTGTCCTGTGGAGTGACCCTGCGCTTGCGTTAGCGGGCCGTGTCCTGTGGAGTGACCCTGCGCTTGCGTTAGCGGGGCCGTGTCCTGTGTCCTGTGGAGTGACCCTGCGCTTGCGTTAGCGGGGCCGTGTCCTGTGGAGTGACCCTGCGCTTGCGTTAGCGGGGCCGTGTCCTGTGGAGTGACCCTGCGCCTGCGTTAGCGGGGCCGTGTCCTGTGGAGTGACCCTGCGCTTGCGTTAGCGGGCCGTGTCCTGTGGAGTGACCCTGCGCCTGCGTTAGCGGGCCGTGTCCTGTGGAGTGACCCTGCGCTTGCGTTAGCGGGGGGCCGTGTCCTGTGTCCTGTGGAGTGACCCTGCGCTTGCGTTAGCGGGGCCGTGTCCTGTGGAGTGACCCTGCGCTTGCGTTAGCGGGGCCGTGTCCTGTGGAGTGACCCTGCGCCTGCGTTAGCGGGGCCGTGTCCTGTGGAGTGACCCTGCGCTTGCGTTAGCGGGCCGTGTCCTGTGGGGTGACCCTGCGCTTGCGTTAGCGGGGCCGTGTCCTGTGGAGTGACCCTGCGCCTGCGTTAGCATGTGACCCTGCGCTTGTCCCGCAGCCCGAGGCCTGTGAGGAGAAGGCTGCGGCCGTGCTCCCCGCCTCCTGCATGCAGCTGCTGGACAGTGGGAACTGGAAGGAGAGGTTGGCCAGCATGGAGGAGTTCCAGAAGGTAAGGCTTCCGGCCCCTATCACGTAACGGTCAGGGAAACCACATTCTCACACGTGGTCTAAAGGCTAGACCACAAACTCGGACAAACAATCTGTACGCGATGAAGCTGTTTTGGAACGTTGCAGAGCGAGCTGCAGCAGCCACGTGGTCTAGATCACCCGATTGATCGGTTGGAGACCATTCTTTAATGTTAATTGTACAGAATACTTTGCGCAGTGAAAGTGGTGAATGGTCTGCTAACCTGTACTGGGTTATCACCATATGTGATGTCATATCTGGTGTTGACATCAGAAGTCGGGTGATCTCAACAAGGTGGCCTATTAGACTGATGAGCCTATGTATATGGGTGGGGAAATGGTTTCTTTGTTTCACGTTGTGGAGGTGATGTGAACGTGTGTGCTGTGTGGTTGTCAGGCGGTGGAGGTGATGGAGAAGACTGAGATGCCATGCCAGGCGCTGGTCAAAATGCTGGCAAAGAAGCCCGGCTGGAAGGAGACCAACTTCCAGGTAAGGATCATTTCCTGTCTGAGACGGTGCGTCAGCTGCTCCCCACTAATGATGCATTGTGACTGCACAGTGTTGAGTTAATTTTGTGCGTGCGTGCGATCTGGTAGCTGTGAACTGAATATTGCTTGTGTTGTGAGTACTGGGTCCTGTTTTCAAATAGGTTACTTGCATTTCAAGTGGAACTGGCTTGCTACGTAATTCAACTCATGCGCAAGCCGGTGCTTTTCTGTTATGATTTAAACCAGTGCTGGTTTAAAACGTACTTGCGTGTCTGTAGGCATAATGCATCATGGTCATTGTAGTTACTGCGATGCTCATTTATTTTCGGTCTGCATTCAGTAGTTGGCTCTAAAAAAAACTACAGCTAAGAAATTGGCACTGAGCTCAGACCAACAGTTTATCCACCAAATTCATTCAATTCAAGTATCATTTAAATGCCTAAAGCACTGAAATGCTGGAGTAACGGTCATGACTGTGCGGTGTTGACTGTGTCATTCCTGTGTTGACCCTGCTCCGTGTTCACTAACTAAGTGTTGTGTGTGTGCAGGTGATGCAGATGAAGTTGCACATCGTGAGCCTGATCGCTCAGAAGGGCTCCTTCTCTAAGACGTCAGCGGGGCTGGTGTTGGACGGGCTGGTAGACAAGGTCGGTGACGTCAAGTGCGGAGGGAAGGCCAAGGAGGCCCTGACTGCCATCGGAGAAGCCTGCTCCCTGCCCTGGACTGCTGAACAGGTCAGCCCCTCCCGGCGGCAGCCCCTCCCGGCGGCAGCCCCTCCCGGCGGCAGCCCCTCCCGGCGGTAGCCCCTCCCGGCGGTAGCCCCTCCCGGCGGTAGCCCCTCCACGGACGTCCACCCGTAATCCGGTCGAGTGCTTGTAATCGGGTCGTGCTTGTTCTCGGGCACTAAACCTCTCCATGGCTTAGTGTGTGCCATTCTCACCTGCCGCCAGCTCTTGGGTGTGTCATATGCACACAAACGCACCTCTGCCTCTTGCTGAGAGGTGTAGGGTTTGATTATCAGGAAAAATAACGCCCCTGGTTTTGCCTTCCTGCTGAATTTCCGTTGTTCACGTCATCATTGACCCGTTACTTTTTTCCCCATTTCCCCCAGCCCATTTTTTCTAAAGTAGTGAACTTAAATTTTGCTGACTGTTGAACTATGAGTTCAAAATGTGTTCCTTGTTCAACCTCTTAAATGTGGGAGTCCGCTGCAAGGTCATCCCCGTAGTCCTAGTGTGTTTCCGTCTGACCTCCTCCGTTTGTTCGTCCATTCATCCGGCTTTGACTGATGTATCTGGAAAGGTAGTTAACGGATTGCCATGAAATTTGCCATGTTCGTCAGGGAAGCAACGGATTGGTTTTGGTGACCCCATAACCTTTTTCTGTAGAGCCAAAAGTATCTTGGTCGTGACTGGATTGCCCTGACTTTTGGTGTGTACATTCATGCGCAAGGGTGATTGAGCCTTGGTGGAGGTCTGCACTCAGTGGAGTGTGTTTGCTCAATTTTTTTATATATATATATATATATATATATTTTTTTTTTTGCCCCTGTATCTGTGAATTTCCATTGAGATACAGAATAATTTGCACTACAACAAATCAAGAAATGATCCACCAAAAACTAACAATACCAGTATAAATAATGGTGTATTTTTAGTTCATTTAAGATATGAGTGCCGCTTTGAAGGATCCCACACGTAACAGTTGGTTCCTTTTCCAGGTAGTCTCAATGGCTTTTGCACAGAAGAACCCAAAAAACCAAGCCGAGACCCTGAATTGGCTGGCCAATGCCATGAAGGAGTTTGGATTTGCTGGGTAAGTTTTTATAAATGCAGAAATGGTTTGTGTTTAATGTTGCGATTTTGTTTTTAAATGTTCTGCCTGAAGTATGTATATAATGTTAATTTCTCCATGTCCCATGTCCCCACAGGATCAATGTGAAGGCGTTCATCAACAATGTCAAAACTGCTTTGGGCGCCACCAATCCTGTGAGTGCACCCGCCTTTCGGACCATCCCACCCTGGAATGCGGTGGTTCCATCGGAATAGGGACTCGTTGGGGCAGAGAAAAACCTCAGATAAAATATTATTTAAGAGTTTTCATAATCATGATCTACTGTTGCATGTTGCACACATCGTTCCTGACAACACTTAGCTTTGGCCCAATATAGAAATGTACCACTGTTCAGAAAATTGAGCCAGAACAATTATTTGGAACCAGACCAGCATGGACCTTGGTTCTTCAGGAGCTTATTTCCACACCCTTGATCCAGATATGCATGCAGTGAATGTGCTAGGGCTGCCCTCCACTGGTCCCCTATGCGTCACACTGCATCTAACCCTAACACTGTGCCTGACCCTAACCCTTCACTGGTCCCCTATGCGTCACACTGCATCTAACCCTAACACTGTGCCTGACCCTAACCCTTCACTGGTCCCCTATGTGTAACACTGCCTAACCAATAACACTGTGTGTGACCCTAACCCTTCACTGGTCCCCTATGTGTAACACTGCCTAACCAATAACACTGTGTGTGACCCTAACCCTTCACTGGTCCCCTATGCGTCACACTGCATCTAACCCTAACACTGTGCCTGACCCTAACCCTTCACTGGTCCCCTATGTGTAACACTGCCTAACCAATAACACTGTGTGTGACCCTAACCCTTCACTGGTCCCCTATGTGTAACACTGCCTAACCCTAACACTGTGCTTAACCCTGACCCAGGCCATACGGACATCTGCCATCACCCTGCTGGGCGTCATGCACCTGTACATGGGGGCCCCTCTGCGCATGTTCTTCGAGGACGAGAAGCCCGCCCTGCTCTCTCAGATCGACGCAGAGTTCGAGAAGGTACACATTTACACTTCCTATCGCCGTGCTGCGGTTTTAGGCCGGTCCTGTGGGTTTTTGTTCTGGAGTGCTCGACATGCAGCGTAGGAGCCTTGGTCGGGGTTTTAAAGTGATTTTGATCACCGCGGCGGTGGTTTTTTGTGCGGTCGGTCTCTGAGCTCACGGGTACCTGCGGTGGCTTGTCTCAGATGCAGGGCCAGTCTCCCCCGGCCCCCTTCAGGGGCCTTAAGAAGGGCGGGGAGGACGAAGGAGCTGAAGCAGAGGAGCAGGAGGAGGAGGGAGGCACCGGCGACGTCATGGACCTGCTGCCCCGATCCGACATCAGGTGAGCCCCTCGGCCGCGTCGCCACGGTGACGGACGTCCCGCTTCAGAGCCGCCTTTCCACAGCCTCCGCTCTCCTCTGCAGCGACAAGATCACGTCCGAGATGGTGTCCAAGATCGGGGACAAGAACTGGAAGATCCGCAAGGAAGGCCTCGACGAGATGGCGGCGGTTATTTCCGAGGCAAAGTTCATCAAGGCCAACGTGGGCGAGCTCCCCGCGGCGCTCAAGGGCCGCCTCAACGACTCCAACAAGCTGCTGGTAAGAGCTTTACCGGCGGCCATCTTACCGTCTGAACCACCGGTGTCCAACTCCAGTCTCCTCGGCACCGGTGGTTCATTTAACCCTTATGTTGCGTTAGGATGAAATCTGACCCATTTTCAAGTGAAGATGTGTAATAAATGCCATCTAGTTTTTTGTTTTGGAATGCGGCTTCATAATATCCTCAAACGGCCATGTAAACGGAACAAAACTGATGGTCACCATTGTGTTCATTTCTGAAGGTCCATAAAGAAATGAATCTGTCATGTTACGGGTGAAATATGACCCAGCAGAGAATATTGACTTCATAGTATTGCATGCAGCATTGAGAAGTTGTGGGTAGGTCTGTGGATGAACCAACAAGATTCATCTTTGTGTCTAGATAGCCCTCCCCAGGAACTTAGAATTATTATTATTATTATTATATTATGAATTATAATTAATAACAATAACCTTGGTCAAATTTCTCGCATGCACCTTTTGTGTTGGTGGAACTCATTAGAAGGGTGATGTCATTGTTTGGGTAAAGAATCCACATATTCTCAAGGCCTTAATTGCCAGGATTGAAAGGAAACCACAAAAACCTGCAGACACTGTGGCCCCTTGGGAATTTAGTTTGACACTCGTGGTCTAAACTAATGTTGTGTGTTTTAACCAAAAGAATGTTTAAGCACACAGTTCAGCAATGCATTAGACAATGATAACAACATTGTTTGACAAACTGCAATGTTATTAACATTAACAAATGTCGCTGTTCAATGGTGGTTTTCATATTTTTCTTTTTAATGGATTTTCATTTTTTAATCCAGCGTTAGTTAAGCCAGGACTATTTCTTGTTAAGGGGGCTCACCTCAACTATAAACCACTGTGGGGAAACACTGAATATGCTCGATGCGGTGTTATTACTTTGCCAAGATCATCATAATGGCTAACTAGGACATTAAGAATTCTATCCATGTTCAGGCTTGTGGACTCATCAGCATTTAAGGAAAGCATTCCTTTTTTCAACTTGTCAACATTGCTACTGCCTCGTATTAAATTTCCTGTCACACACCGTGCAGAAACAACTTTAGAGTTTCTGGCACCAAGTGTTAAGCGGTTGCCCGTCGCCACCATTTTCTTCAACAGAAGCCCATCTCCATTCATTTCACTCCCCTCTCAGTTAGGCTTGTGTCTTCCGGAGTTTGAATGAACTTCGCTTCCATGTTTCAGTGGGTACTTGGAATTTCGTGCACATCACAGAGACTGACACGGTGACTGACGGACTGACAGTAGCTCCCGACTCATTTGATGAGAGAACTGCTTTACTCGCACACTGTTGGTAATTGAAGAATGAACGTGATTGGATAGGACGCATCCAGAACGAAAACGAAGGCACGTGGGATCGCGTTATGACATTTACGTTTCAAGACCTTGTGTTGCCGTGGGATTTTGTTGTGCTTCGATTATCACTGATTTAGTATGATTTTGTTAGTTTCTGTTGCGATTGTAAATAAACAAACTCGAAACAGGCGTGGGCTGGACTGAACCACTTTCAGGAGCGACATTGAAAAGCTGTTACAGTTGTGCTGCGTCACTACAAGTCTTCATAATCGTAATTGAATATGAGAATCCAGAATAACAGAGAGAAAATGGTTAGCAGTAATGTAGATTTGAAGCGGCTGAATCAACGATCAGTAATCACTAGGGAGGGAATTCCCATTGGAATTCCGGGGATATATTGGAATTGGCGGGAATAAATGTGAATAGAATAATGGACCGTTTTAGTTTTGAGTTAAACTTTAAATGTGCCTTTCCCCTCCTCAGGTACAGCAGACCCTGTCCATCCTGCAGCAGGTTGCCGTGGCGATGGGCCCCTCCCTGAAGCAGCACGTGAAATCCCTGGGCATCCCAATCATCACCGTCCTGGGGGACAGCAAGGTGAGACAAAATGTCCGCTTGTGTGATCATGGGGTATGTATGTTATGTACAATCAAACCTTGGTCCAACTTCACTCAACCAAGAGCAAAACTTGATTAATCCTGTCAGTTTGGTTTGTTAAATTGCAAAAATTATTGTCGCCGAAATGCAAGATTGTGAATTCTAACAGAATTTTTTTTAAACGTGGACATTCGGGGTAAAATAGGGGTCAAAGATTGCTGCGGCTAATGGGAAAGATTTTAATGGATGGCTGCTGAAAATGTCTGACAATTTGATCCTTGTATAAAAATATTAGTAACAACTTGTCATTGAAGAGTCACTTACAGCTTTTGAGTGTCCCTGTGCTAGTGAACTGCTATGATTTGATGTGGCCATTAAGGACAGGAATCTCATCTTTTGAAAGGACCAAAAAAATAATTTTGTTGGACCTGCATGTCATTATGTTAGTTGACATGCATTTTCTTTAGTTGTAATTGCATTGGAGGGATTGTTTAACCTTGACCAGAGAGGCATGGCTCTCCAGTAAAAGGGGGATCTTTGGAGTCCATTTTTATGGTGAACTATCTCTTTCACTGTTCCATTCTCTTGCCAAACTGGATGTGAATTGAGCCATAAGCCGGCAGGTTTCTGTGCTCCATTTCTGCACTCCATTTTGGGAATGATGCCCGAGGCCTGTCCTACCCCTGCGATATTAACCCCCACCCCCTTCTCCCAGGCCAACATCCGTGCCACTGCCCTGGCCACCGTGCACGCCTGGGTGGAGCAGACCGGCATGAAGGAGTGGCTGGAGGGCGACGACCTGTCTGAGGAGCTGAAGAAGGAGAACCCATTCCTCAGGCAGGAGGTACCCGGAGCTGCTGCTTCCTTTAGCTAACCGGTCACTGCCGTGTTGTGATTGTACACCCACAGGAGTTATGCCATTTACACATCCTGACATCAGTGTACGGAGTCCGGATAATACAAACCCATAAAGAGGGACCTGGGTGTTTGTTTGTTTTTTGTTTCTTTTGTTTGTTTGTTTTTCTCTACCCCTTCTTCTGGATGATGCTATGCAGGTTTGAGGGTTGGGCTTTGAGGGTATGATTCTATGCAGGTTTGAGGGTTGGGCTTTGAGGGTATGATTCTATGCAGGTTTGAGGGTTGGGCTTTGAGGGTATGATTCTATGCAGGTTTGAGGGTTGGGGTTTGTGGGTTGAAGTACACCGTGAGTGGGCTTCGGGTGGTGCCTGGCCTTAACTAATATCCTCCTCGACTCCTTAACACTCAAAGCTTGAGGCGGTCGGGGGTCTGTGCTGCACCCCAGCCTCTGATTTGGGTGGCAGCTGCCACATGGGTCCTGAGCGCCTGAGTGAAACCCGGCGTGACCCGCCCTCCTGCCCTTGCTCCCCGCAGGTGCTGGGCTGGCTGGCGGAGAAGCTGCCCACGCTGAGGGCCGTGCCCCCGGACCTGATGCTCTGCGTGCCCTACCTGTACGCCGCTCTGGAGGACCGGAACGGGGACGTCCGTAAGAAGGCCCAGGACGCCCTGCCCACCTTCATGATGCACCTGGGCTACGAGAAAATGGTCAAAGGCGCTGGCAAGCTCAAGGTGTGCCCACTCGCACTTCCCCAGGGGGGCTTCTGGGGTTAAAAAATTATATAATAATTCTACCCTTAGTTGAATCTCTAAGCTCCTTATTGGCGAAGGTGCCCCTGAAACAGACCATTTGGTAGACCATTTGGTAGACCATAGAATTCAAAGACGAAGCAAATTGTGAGCCAAGCCTGCATTGTTAAGTTTAGGGAACGATTGACTGTGACAGGTTTGCACTTTGCTCCGGTCGGTAAGGGGATGTAAGATGTGGATCTCTGCTCCGGTCGGTAAGGAGATGTAAGATGTTGGTCTTTGCTCCGGTCCGTAAGGGGATGTAAGATGTGGATCTTTGCTCCGGTCCGTAAGGGGATGTAAGATGTGGATCTTTGCTCCGGTCGGTAAGGGGATGTAAGATGTGGATCTCTGCTCCGGTCGGTAAGGGGATGTAAGATGTGGATCTTTGCTCCGGTCCGTAAGGGGATGCAAGATGTGGATCTTTGCTCCGGTCCGTAAGGGGATGTAAGATGTGGATCTCTGCTCCGGTCGGTAAGGGGATGTAAGATGTGGATCTTTGCTCCGGTCGGTAAGGGGATGTAAGATGTGGATCTTTGCTCCGGTCGGTAAGGCGATGTCAGATGTGGATCTCTGCTCCGGTCGGTAAGGGGATGTAAGATGTGGATCTTTGCTCCGGTCCGTAAGGGGATGTAAGATGTGGATCTTTGCTCCGGTCGGTAAGGGGATGTAAGATGTGGATCTCTGCTCCGGTCGGAAAGGGGATGTAAGATGTAGATCTTTGCTCCGGTCCGTAAGGGGATGCAAGATGTGGATCTTTGCTCCGGTCCGTAAGGGGATGTAAGATGTGGATCTCTGCTCCGGTCGGTAAGGGGATGTAAGATGTAGATCTTTGCTCCGGTCGGTAAGGCGATGTAAGATGTGGATCTTTGCTCCGGTCCGTAAGGGGATGTAAGATGTGGATCTTTGCTCCGGTCCGTAAGGGGAGGCAAGATGTAGATCTTTGCTCCGGTCCGTAAGGGGATGTACATTACATTACATTATTGGCATTTGGCAGACGCTCTTATCCAGAGCGACGTACAGTTGATTAGACTGAGCAGGAGACAATCCTCCCCTGGAGCAATGCAGGGTTAAGGGCCTTGCTCAAGGGCCCAATGGCTGTGCGGATCTTATTGTGGCTATACTGGGATTAGAACCACCGATCTTGTGTGTCCCAGTCATTTACCTTAACCACTACGCTACAGGCCGCCCCGTAAGATGTAGATCTTTGCTCCGGTCGGTAAGGGGATGTAAGATGTTGGTCTTTGCTCCGGTCCGTAAGGGGATGTAAGATGTGGATCTTTGCTCCGGTCCGTAAGGGGATGTAAGATGTAGATCTTTGCTCCGGTCGGTAAGGGGATGTAAGATGTTGGTCTTTGCTCCGGTCGGTAAGGGGATGTAAGATGTGGATCTTTGCTCCGGTCCGTAAGGGGATGTAAGATGTGGATCTTTGCTCCGGTCGGTAAGGGGATGTAAGATGTGGATCTCTGCTCCGGTCGGTAAGGGGATGTAAGATGTAGATCTTTGCTCCGGTCCGTAAGGGGAGGCAAGATGTAGATCTTTGCTCCGGTCCGTAAGGGGATGTCAGATGTGGATCTTTGCTCCGGTCGGTAAGGGGATGCAAGATGTGGATCTCTGCTCCGGTCGGTAAGGGGATGTACATTACATTACATTATTGGCATTTGGCAGACGCTCTTATCCAGAGCGACGTACAGTTGATTAGACTGAGCAGGAGACAATCCTCCCCTGGAGCAATGCAGGGTTAAGGGCCTTGCTCAAGGGCCCAACGGCTGTGCGGATCTTATTGTGGCTATACTGGGATTAGAACCACCGATCTTGTGTGTCCCAGTCATTTACCTTAACCACTACGCTACAGGCCGCCCCGTAAGATGTAGATCTTTGCTCCGGTCGGTAAGGGGATGTAAGATGTTGGTCTTTGCTCCGGTCGGTATGGGGATGTAAGATGTTGGTCTTTGCTCCGGTCGGTAAGGGGATGTAAGATGTTGGTCTTTGCTCCGGTCGGTATGGGGATGTAAGATGTTGGTCTTTGCTCCGGTCGGTAAGGGGATGTAAGATGTTGGTCTTTGCTCCGGTCGGTAAGGGTATGTCATGTGGATCTTTGCTCCCCTGCAGCCCTCCTCTAAGGACCAGGTGATGGGCTTGCTGGAGAAGGCTCGGGCCGTCATGCCGGCCAAACCCGCCGCCCCCGCCAAAGCTGCTGCTGCCCCCTCCAAGCCTGCGGCCAGCGCGCCTGCCGCCAAACCTGCCTCAGGTCAGTGCACGCCACACGACATTGGCTGAGGAGTTACGAGCGCTCATCTGGCAGTTTGCTGGTTCGTTCCCCTGCTCTGGATGTGTCCAAGCGTAAGTCACAGCTGTTGTTCTTAGGTCTTTTCCCTCCCACTCAGTTTCAGATTCGGCTAAGTCGGTATCGGTCAGCGAAGATTCTGGCGTCTTTGAGCCCAAAGTGGAAACCAAGAAAGTAAAGGCAGGAGGAGCCACTGCCAAAGGAAAGGTGAGACCCCGCCCCCTCATCCTCCCTTAGACTTTCATTGGCCCTGAAATGGCCACTGGCCTGTTATTGGTTCATGTTTGTGCCAGTAAAAAAAACCAAAAAACCAAAAAATCAAAAAAACCTTTTTTGGATTGAATGGTTTTGAATGGCCACTCCCAGGTCAGCTGGTGGGATTAAATCTAAAAGTACAGGGGGTTGTGCCCATGCCCATTTTAGGGTTGCTTTTTGTGTTAGGTCTCGCTCCTGCTTATTAAGTATCACTTTGCCACATTCCGCTCCCTTTATCCCTGTAGGGTGTTCTTGGGAAGAAGGCTCCAGCCAAGAGCAGTGCCAAGGAGGAGGAGGATCGGTCTGGGCCCATCTTCATCCCGGTTCCCAACGGGAAGGAACAGAGGATAAAGGAGGAGAAGGGCTTAAAGGCAAGGCTGAGTTCCCTGAAGTCACTGGTCTGAGAGCTGAGCTGGGGGGGTGGGGACTATAGAAATGTGGGGGTGGGTACTGACATGATATAGAACGGTGGTTCCCAACCCTGGAGCTTTCAATTTCATCTCTGATTTGACACCTGATTGGCAGCTCAATGAGATCTCCAGCTTTTGAATGCGGTATACTTTGTTAGGTTTGGAGTGCAAACCTACTGGATGGTTGATCTCCAGGAACAGGTTTGGGAACCAGTCACAATTTAGAACTTGGTTGTGTACTTAATTGTATTACCTCTTAATATGGGCAATATGAAAGTACCTTGGAACTGTAATTGCGTGGACCAGGGGGAGACTGGACAGCTGAAGGGCAGATGTTGACGCTGTGGGCAGATGTTGACGTTGCTCCGCTGTGCTGCAGGTCCTGAAGTGGAACTTCATGACCCCCAGAGACGAGTATGTGGAGCAGCTGAAGACTCAGATGTGCTCCTGCCTGGCCAAGTGGCTGCTGGACGAGCTCTTCCACTTCGACTTCCAGCGGCACATCAAGGCCATCGGTGCCATGATCGAGGTGGGGCTCCAGTCCTGAAGGGGGCTGGTGATTGTGTGGGGCTCCAGTCCTTAAGGGGGCTGGTGGTTGTGTGGGGCTCCAGTCCTTAAGGGGGCTGGTGGTTGTGTGGGGTTCCGGTCCTTAAGGGGGCTGGTGGTTGTGTGGGGTTCCGGTCCTTAAGGGGGCTGGTGGTTGTGTGGGGCTCCAGTCCTTAAGGGGGCTGGTGGTTGTGTGGGGTTCCGGTCCTTAAGGGGGCTGGTGGTTGTGTGGGGCTCCAGTCCTTAAGGGGGCTGGTGGTTGTGTGGGGCTCCGGTCCTTAAGGGGGCTGGTGGTTGTGTGGGGCTCCAGTCCTTAAGGGGGCTGGTGGTTGTGTGGGGCTCCAGTCCTTAAGGGGGCTGGTGGTTGTGTGGGGCTCCAGTCCTTAAGGGGGCTGGTGGTTGTGTGGGGCTCCGGTCCTTAAGGGGGCTGGTGGTTGTGTGGGGCTCCAGTCCTTAAGGGGGCTGGTGGTTGTGTGGGGCTCCAGTCCTTAAGGGGGCTGGTGGTTGTGTGGGGCTCCAGTCCTTAAGGGGGCTGGTGGTTGTGTGGGGCTCCGGTCCTTAAGGGGGCTGGTGGTTGTGTGGGGCTCCGGTCCTGAAGGACACACACGCACCCGTGCACGCACACACACACGCTTTTTGATCACCCTTGTCAATCAGGCGGACCCTTGGAATCATCCTAGCTCACCCCCTTATAGTTTGGGTGGGGCTTCGGTGCTGAAGGCGAGGGGTGTGGCTCACACTGTCTAAAACACCATTTTGACTGGCTGTGATATCAGAAGGGCAAGATGAAGCGGTTACAAAGTTTTGACTGTTCGCCATTTTGTTGCCTAACTTGCATTTGTTATGTTGAATGCGGGCAAAATGGTGGGAAATGCAGAGCACAGTTTGCCTCGTGGATGCGGTGTCATTTGCAGACTACCGTCCAGGCAGTATTCTGGTTTGATGGAATGTGAACGCGGCATTGTATGCTATTGCCATATTCTTTACACTCCAAGTAAAGTGGTTTTCCAAACACGATAATTCTGCATAATTGAAGGGAGCTCATCTCAGATGTATATCTACGCAGGATGCTAACATATTGCTGGGCAGGTATGTAACGTGGTGAGCGGTGTCTGTTCCTCAATTCAGCGCATGGAGGATGAGCGGGAGGCCACCATCGGCTGCCTGGACCTGATCCTGAAGTGGTTCTCGCTACGCTTCTTCGACACCAACACCAGCGTGCTGATGAAAGCCCTGGAGTACCTCAAGCTGCTCTTCACCATGCTCAGCCGGGAGAACTACCACCTCAGCGAGTTTGAGGCGTCCTCCTTCATCCCCTACCTCATCCTCAAGGTGAGCCTCCATTTTACACATTTAAAACTGTGGTTGAGGAGTTGAGCAGTGCAGTGTGTGGGGGTGAGGAGTTGAGCAGTGTGCTGTGTGAGGGTGAGGAGTTGAGCAGTGTGAGGGTGAGGAGTTGAGCAGTGTGAGGGTGAGGAGTTGAGCAGTGTGCTGTGTGAGGGTGAGGAGTTGAGCAGTGTGCTGTGTGAGGGTGAGGAGTTGAGCAGTGTGCTGTGTGCGGGTGAGCAGTTGGGCAGTGTGCTGTGTGAGGGTGAGGAGTTGAGCAGTGTGCTGTGTGAGGGTGAGGAGTTGAGCAGTGTGCTGTGTAATGGTGAGGAGTTGAGCAGTGTGCTGTGTGAGGGTGAGGAGTTGAGCAGTGTGCTGTGTGAGGGTGAGGAGTTGAGCAGTGTGCTGTGTGAGGGTGAGGAGTTGAGCAGTGTGCTGTGTGCGGGTGAGGAGTTGGGCAGTGTGCTGTGTGAGGGTGAGGAGTTGAGCAGTGTGCTGTGTGAGGGTGAGGAGTTGAGCAGTGTGCTGTGTAATGGTGAGGAGTTGAGCAGTGTGCTGTGTGAGGGTGAGGAGTTGAGCAGTGTGCTGTGTGAGGGTGAGGAGTTGAGCTGTGTGAGGGTGAGGAGTTGAGCAGTGTGCTGTGTGAGGGTGAGGAGTTGAGCAGTGTGCTGTGTAATGGTGAGGAGTTGAGCAGTGTGCTGTGTGAGGGTGAGGAGTTGAGCAGTGTGCTGTGTGAGGGTGAGGAGTTGAGCAGTGTGCTGTGTGAGGGTGAGGAGTTGAGCAGTGTGCTGTGTGAGGGTGAGGAGTTGGGCAGTGTGCTGTGTGAGGGTGAGGAGTTGGGCAGTTTGCTGTGTGAGGGTGAGGAGTTGGGCAGTTTGCTGTGTGAGGGTGAGGAGTTGGGCAGTGTGCTGTGTGAGGGTGAGGAGTTGAGCAGTGCGCTGTGTGAGGGTGAGGCGTTGAGCAGTGCGCTGTGTGAGGGTGAGGAGTTGAGCAGTGCGCTGTGTGAGGGTGAGGAGTTGAGCAGTGCGCTGTGTGAGGGTGAGGAGTTGAGCATTGCGCTGTGTGAGGGTGAGGAGTTGAGCAGTGCGCTGTGTGAGGGTGAGGCGTTGAGCAGTGCGCTGTGTGAGGGTGAGGAGTTGAGCAGTGCGCTGTGTGAGGGTGAGGAGTTGAGCATTGTGCTGTGTGAGGGTGAGGAGTTGAGCAGTGTGCTGTGTGAGGGTGAGGAGTTGAGCATTGTGCTGTGTGAGGGTGAGGAGTTGAGCATTGTGCTGTGTGAGGGTGAGGCGTTGAGCAGTGATGTGTGAGGGTGAGGCGTTGAGCAGTGATGTGTGAGGGTGAGGAGTTGAGCATTGTGCTGTGTGAGGAGTTGAGCAGTGTGCTGTGTGAGGGTGAGGAGTTGGGCAGTGTGATGTGTGAGGGTGAGGAGTTGAGCAGTGCAGTGTGTGGGGGTGAGGAGTTGAGCAGTGTGCTGTGTGCGGGTGAGGAGTTGAGCAGTGTGCTGTGCGGGTGAGGAGTTGGGCATTGTAGTGTGTGCGGGTGAGGAGTTGAGCAGTGTGCTGTGTGCGGGTGAGGAGTTGAGCAGTGTGCTGTGTGCTGTGTGAGGAGTTGAGCAGTGCGCTGTGTGAGGGTGAGGAGTTGGGCAGTGTGATGTGTGAGGGTGAGGAGTTGAGCAGTGCAGTGTGTGGGGGTGAGGAGTTGAGCAGTGTGCTGTGTGCGGGTGAGGAGTTGAGCAGTGTGCTGTGCGGGTGAGGAGTTGGGCATTGTAGTGTGTGCGGGTGAGGAGTTGAGCAGTGTGCTGTGTGCGGGTGAGGAGTTGAGCAGTGTGCTGTGTGAGGGTGAGGAGTTGAGCAGTGCGCTGTGTGAGGGTGAGGAGTTGAGCAGTGCGGTGTGTGAGGGTGAGGAGTTGAGCATTGTGCTGTGTGAGGGTGAGGAGTTGAGCAGTGTGCTGTGTGAGGGTGAGGAGTTGAGCAGTGCAGTGTGTGGGGGTGAGGAGTTGAGCAGTGCGCTGTGTGAGGGTGAGGAGTTGAGCAGTGCGCTGTGTGAGGGTGAGGAGTTGAGCAGTGCGCTGTGTGAGGGTGAGGAGTTGAGCAGTGCGCTGTGTGAGGGTGAGGAGTTGAGCAGTGCAGTGTGTGGGGGTGAGGAGTTGAGCAGTGCAGTGTGAGGGTGAGGAGTTGCACTCTTAAGTGGGGACTCCAGTGCAGTGGCATAGGATCCTCAGTCTGACCTCCTGAGGACACGCCAATGTGCACAGGGGCCATCTGACTCACACACCCCACCCCTGCCACCACACACACTACACAAACCACGCCCTCTGTAATGTTGGGAACAAAGACCATTGTTTATTAATTTGCCTCAGTACTCCACAATTTCAGAATTGTAATTGAAAAAAATCACATGGTTAATCTTCACTTTGTCAGATTGAGGACACCATAATGTTTGGGGACACAGCGATGTTATGTGAATGAATATAGTCATGTTTAGTATGTTCTACTAAAATATCCTTTGCATGGAATGACTGCTTGAAGTCTGAAATTCATGGACATCACAGTGCGCTGTGTGAGGGTGAGGAGTTGAGCAGTGCGCTGTGTGAGGGTGAGGAGTTGAGCATTGCGCTGTGTGAGGGTGAGGAGTTGAGCAGTGCGCTGTGTGAGGGTGAGGCGTTGAGCAGTGCGCTGTGTGAGGGTGAGGAGTTGAGCAGTGCGCTGTGTGAGGGTGAGGAGTTGAGCATTGTGCTGTGTGAGGGTGAGGAGTTGAGCAGTGTGCTGTGTGAGGGTGAGGAGTTGAGCATTGTGCTGTGTGAGGGTGAGGCGTTGAGCAGTGCTGTGTGAGGGTGAGGAGTTGAGCATTGTGCTGTGTGAGGAGTTGAGCAGTGTGCTGTGTGAGGGTGAGGAGTTGGGCAGTGTGATGTGTGAGGGTGAGGAGTTGAGCAGTGCAGTGTGTGGGGGTGAGGAGTTGGGCAGTGTGATGTGTGAGGGTGAGGCGTTGAGCAGTGCGCTGTGTGAGGGTGAGGCGTTGAGCAGTGCGCTGTGTGAGGGTGAGGCGTTGAGCAGTGCGCTGTCTGAGGGTGAGGCGTTGAGCAGTGCGCTGTGTGAGGGTGAGGAGTTGAGCAGTGCGCTGTGTGAGGGTGAGGAGTTGAGCAGTGCGCTGTGTGAGGGTGAGGAGTTGAGCAGTGCGCTGTGTGAGGGTGAGGAGTTGAGCAGTGCGCTGTGTGAGGGTGAGGAGTTGAGCAGTGCAGTGTGAGGGTGAGGAGTTGCACTCTTAAGTGGGGACTCCAGTGCAGTGGCATAGGATCCTCAGTCTGACCTCCTGAGGACACGCCAATGTGCACAGGGGCCATCTGACTCACACACCCCACCCCTGCCACCACACACACTACACAAACCACGCCCTCTGTAATGTTGGGAACAAAGACCATTGTTTATTAATTTGCCTCAGTACTCCACAATTTCAGAATTGTAATTGAAAAAAATCACATGGTTAATCTTCACTTTGTCAGATTGAGGACACCATAATGTTTGGGGACACAGCGATGTTATGTGAATGAATATAGTCATGTTTAGTATGTTCTACTAAAATATCCTTTGCATGGAATGACTGCTTGAAGTCTGAAATTCATGGACATCACCAGTTGCTGGGTGTCTTCCCTGGTGATTTTTTGCAACCATCTTTAGCTCTTGCCTGTTTCAGGGCTAGTCCCGTTAAGTTTTCTCTTCAGCGTATGAAAGGCATGATCAATTTGGTTCAGACTGAGTGACTTGGCCACTCAAGAATTGATCATTTAGCTTTGAAAAACGTCTTTGTTGCTTTAGCAGTATGTTTGGGATCATGGTGAAGATCATTCTTGCTGTAGAATGAACTGCCTTTTTGTTTCACGGATGAGGTGGCATGCTTTGGATCTTTGGCAGTTTCTCCATACTTTGCTCTTTTCATCACTCTGTTGCAAGTTCATCTTCATCTCATCTGTCCAGAAGACCTTAAGTACTTCTTGGCAAACTGTAACCTGGCCATCCTGTTTTTGCAGCTAAGCAATGGTTTGCATCTTGCAGTGTTCTTGAAGTCTTATGTGGACAGTGGTCATTGGAGAGAAAAAAAAAATTAATAAAAATTAAAATTCCACTCCTGAAGAGTGTTTCTGATCTGTCAGACAGGTGTTTGGGGATTTTTCTTCATTGTAGAGGAATTTCTTATCAGCTGTGGAAGTCTTCCTTGGCTTGCCAGTCGCTTTGAGGTTTAAGTTATTTCATTTCAGACATACCAAAATCAACTATTGTAATAAGAGATCACTGTTAAGCTTACTAATTGCAGTCTCATAATGGCTTCTTTGACTTGGCACAACTTTGGTCCTCATGGTTATGAACAGCAATGATAGTTTCCAAAGGTGTTCGAAAGACTAGGTGCTGAGTGCTGTTACCATTTTTTTTTACCATTGAGGAAATTAAACACTCCAGAGCAAGTGTCCCAAATGTTATGGTGCCCTGAAATGGAGGGACTATGTATAAACACTGCTGGAATTTCAACATGGTGAAACCAAAATGTATATAAAAAAATTTTAAAAATCCTTTAATAAAATCTGCAAAATGAAATATTCACTTTGCAGAGGGTGCTGTATACTTAACACTCATGCTCCCTCAGCTAGCAATTCCCCTCCCCCCCCCATATAGCACCACTGCAGCACTCTGGTAATCCCTGAGGGCTCTCTGCCGCCCCCCTGAGGGCTCTCTGCCGCCCCCCCCCTGAGGGCTCTCTGCCGCCCCCCCCCTGAGGGCTCTCTGCCGCCCCCCCCCTGAGGGCTCTCTGCCGCCCCCCCCCTGAGGGCTCTCTGCCGCCCCCCCCCTGAGGGCTCTCTGCCGCCCCCCTGAGGGCTCTCTGCCGCCCCCCCCTGAGGGCTCTCTGCCGCCCCCCCCTGAGGGCTCTCTGCCGCCCCCCCCCCTGAGGGCTCTCTGCCGCCCCCCCTGAGGGCTCTCTGCCGCCCCCCCTGAGGGCTCTCTGCCGCCCCCTACAGGTCGGTGAGTCCAAGGACGTGGTCCGCAGAGATGTGCGCGGCATCCTGGCCATGCTCTGCAAGGTCTACCCCGCCAGCAAGGTCTTCACCTTCCTGATGGACGGCACCAAGTCCAAAAACTCCAAGCAGAGGGCCGGTGAGTGGCCAGCACCGCACCCGTGTGAACGCGGAACACCGATAATACGGTCGGCTGGCTGTCTTTTTGTTTTGAGAGGCAGCCAATGGCCTTGTGACTTAGGTGCTTGACTGGGACTTGCACGGTTGGTAGTTCAAACCCCAGTGTAGCCACCGTTAGACCAGTGCAGCTTTTGGGACTTTCAGCGAGGCCCTTAACACATCGCTCCAGGAGAAATGCTGCTTGGTCTAAGCAATATAGGGTGCTTTGGATAAAAGCTTTAGCTAAATGGCTAATGTAATGTTCCTCAAACATGTAGCATCTAGCCTGTTGGTTATGTATTTAATGCTTGCATTGAGGTGGATGTTGGCAAATTTGATTTGCAGAGTGTTTGGAGGAGCTGGGCTGCTTGATCGAGTCGTACGGGATGAACGTCTGCCAGCCGACTCCAGCCAAGTCCCTGAAGGAAATCGCCGTGCACATTGGCGACCGTGACACGTCCGTACGCAACGCCGCCCTCAACACCGTGGTCACCGTGTACAACGTCTGCGGCGACCAGGTCTACAAACTCATCGGCAATGTGAGTGTCCGGCTTTTATTCTTATTTGACATTTAACTACGAATACCTCATTAAGATCCAAATCTCTTCTGCATGTGGGACCTGACCCAAAAAGACAGTTCAGTCTCAAGTTATTACCGTCTGATTCCCTGTTTGTTCGAGTCAAGAGCAGATGTTAGAAGCAGGAACATACTTCAGTCGCCATGTCAGGAATTGCATATTTTTCCAACTATGTGCAAAACCTGTAGCCCTGCTTTCCAAATTCAGCAGAGGGGTGAGAGACCCGCCATTGTGCAGGTCTTGGAGTCGTGCGACGGGGGACTGACCTGTGTCTGTGTCTCGGTCTAGCTGTCGGAGAAGGAGATGAGCATGCTGGAGGAGAGGATCAAGCGCTCGGCGAAGAAGACTGCGGCCGTGCCCCCCCGTCAGGCCGAGGAGCGGCCCCAGAGGGCCCCACCCGGGAATCCCAACGCCAGCCTGATGCGCAAGCCTGCCCCCTCCGAGGAGCCGCCCACCAAACTCAAGTACGCTCGCCCGCCCCGGCCCCCCTTCCACCTCCATCATCCCCCCTTTTCATTCTCTCAACACTCCTGCCTTCCCCTTCGCCACCCTCCCCATTCCACCCTTTCTGCCTTCTAAACTCCCTCTCTGCTCTCCCCCTGCTTTCCCTGGACAGAATCATGTATCGCACTTACAGGATGTAAGTATTCCTGTGTTGTGTTACCTGTGGAGTACTTGCTTGCCTAAGTGGTGTTTTGATTCTGTGTCGTCTTGCCTGTGCGGAAACTTGCGTAAAAAGTCGCGTTTTCATCCCGTGGAGTACTTGCGTGTGTAAAAGCTCAGGGTTTTTCTCCCTTTTCTGTTCTTGTTTCAGGTGCTTTTAAGCTGCTACATGCCTAAATGTAAATCAAACTGTTCACTGAAAATGGTCAAATGATTGTGCAGGAGTGTGAGACTGAGTGTTTGACTCCTCAACCTCCGTCCTGGACAGCTTGTAGGGATTAGCCGGCACGTAACCGATCCATTAAATCGGTTGGTTACACCTTTCTTGGGGCTGAGAAAGATGGAGTGTTTAATTGGATTAAGCAGACCCCTGCAACTGTCCAGGACCAGGGTTCGGGAGGTTGTGTTTCTTGTTCTGTGTCATGGACTAGCGTGTAAACCAATGGTTGGCAACTCTGGTCCTGAAGAGCTGCAAGGTGTGCTGGCTTTTGTTGTTACTTGGCACTTAAGATGAGGCGAGTTAATCAACTGCTTTCATCGATCAATTGTTTCTTGTCTCTCAATTGGTTGCCGATTTAAGTTGACGACAAAAGCCAGCACACCCTGCGGCTCTTTAGATCCAGGGTTGCTGAGCCCTGGTGTAAATCCTATATCATGGACTAGCGTGTAAAAGGGCAGGTTGTGTGTCATGCAATAGTTCCGCTGTCGGTCGGTCTTGTGGGCTAGTGTGTAAATGTTCACGGTCTGCGTTGTGGACCGTATATAAACTCTCGTGCTCTGTGTCTCTGTCTCTGCAGTCAGTCTCGCTCCCAGAACTCCCACCCGGACTCGCGCTCCTCGCCCTCTTTCCCCAGGGAGTTCCAGCTGGACCTGGACATGATCGAGACGGACCACTCCAGGGTGGCCGAGCTGCCCGAGCTGGTGCAGCACAAGCTGGACGACATCCTGGAGCCTGTCGTCATCCCTGAACCCAAGTACGCTCACGTCGCCCGTCTGTCTGTCCGTTACCGTAGTCATCCCTGAACCCAAGTACGCTCACGTCGCCCGTCTGTCTGTCCGTTACCGTAGTCATCCCTGAACCCAAGTGCGCTCACGTCGCCCGTCTGTCTGTCCGTTACCGTAGTCATCCCTGAACCCAAGTACGCTCACGTCGCCCGTCTGTCTGTCCGTTACCGTAGTCATCCCTGAACCCAAGTACGCTCACGTCGCCCGTCTGTCTGTCCGTTACCGTAGTCATCCCTGAGAGTTACGGGGAAACCAGTAGCCTAGTGGCTAAGGTGCTTGACTGGGAGCCGGGAGGTTTGTGGGTCGAGCCCCGGCCCAGCCACAATAAGGTGGGTCCTTGAAGGCCTTTAACGGCACGTTTTTCCCCAGGGGGATTGCCCCCTACTGTAGACTAAGGCGCTTTGGATAAAAGTGTCAGCAAAATGACAAATTACATTGCCCGTCCATCTGTCTGTCAGCTACCGTAGTCATCCCCAAACTCACATCGCCCGTCTGTCCGTTCGTCCGTCTGTCTGTCTGTGCAATAAGTAAACCTGTAAGCCCAACCCCTCCATTATTGATGCAACACTCGAGGGCTGTATCCAGGCTTGTCACAAAAAGCCAAGTCACATTTTATTCATGAATAACATTTAAAATGAGTACCATCAACCAAAGTGCTATACAAATTATAATTTCATGGCTGCAAGAGGAAAAAATGATCATACACAAGAAAACGATAAACAAAATGCACCATACTGCAACAAAAACAACAAAGACGTCTCTCTTGAATTAGATGCAACATTTTAACAGATTTGAAGGTGTACATGGAAGCTTCAGACTTGAGTCTGTTTTTTTACATTGTCTCAGGGTGGCCACAGCAAGTGAAGTTTCCAGACTAAACTGTAGCAACCGTAATGTTAGAGTGCTCTAGAGCAACAAGTCGGGTGAGCTGTGCGTCACCCTGAGTCTGTGCAAACGGAAAAGTAGTGATCTGCCGTTAACGGTGACTGGTAGGGGGTGAATGCGGAGAAGCTCACGTCTGCGTTTCGGTGTGTGGTGTGCCCAGGATCCGGACTGTCTCTCCCCACCACTTTGATGACCTGCACAACAACACCGCCTCCACCATCAACTTCGTCATCTCGCAGGTGGCCAGTGGGGACATCTCCACCAGCATCCAGGCCCTGGCACAGGTGTGTGTGTGTGTGTGTGTGTGTGTGTGTGTGTGTGTGTGTGTGTGTGTGTGTGTGTGTGTGTGTGTGTGTGTGTGTGTGTGTGTGTGTGTGTGTGTGTGTGTGTGTGTGTGTGTGTGTGTGTGTGTGTGTGTGTGTGTGTGTGTGTGTGTGTGTGTGTGTCGGCGTGTCGGCTCAATGTCGGTCCATGTCCAGAGTGGTCTGTTGAAAGCCCAGGCCATAAACTGATGACAGAGGACTGATTCTCCATATAGAAACGTATGTGCGTGAAGTCTGTGCCCAGTGCTAACCGGCCGCCCCCTCGTCACACACTCAGATCGACGAGGTCTTGCGGCAGGACGACAAGGCGGAAGCCATGTCGGGCCACATCGACCAGTTCCTCATCGCCACCTTCATGCAGCTGCGGCTCATTTACAACACGCACATGGCCGACGAACGGCTCGACAAGAGGGACATCTTCAAGCTGTACAGCTGCATCCTGGGAAACATGTTCTCTGTGAGTACCCCTGCCCCAACCGGGAGTTCTGTCAACCTCGACACTATAGAGGTCTACTGACAGTCGGAATACCAGCTGTTCTGGATCAATATGCTGCGTCATCTGATGGGTTGGAATTCATTATGCAAATGAGATTGTCACATACCCTCCCAGTGCCAGAATTTATTTTTTTCTAAATTATGTTAGGGTGGAGCCAGGCTGATATGGTGCGTGCAATTATTCTTAGGGTTTCTGTTCTGTTTTGTCCCACTCATTCGAATGGAACCGTCCGAGTTCTTTGGCTAAAGCCAAGGTTGGTTCGATTCTTTGAGCTGTGCGACAGTCATTTGCGTCCTCCTCAAACCTGGAGTGTGCTGTGTGGTTCCCCCAGGTTCTGCTCTGTCCGGGGTGATGAGTTGCGCCTGTAGGTGGTGCTGTTCTGCAGTGGCGGAACGGCTCCACTCTGACTCCTGACGACAAGCCGAGTGCACAGGGGCCATCTGACCGGCAGGGTGCAACCTGGGGAGCCCTGCCTGCTCTTATCATGGCAACCAAACTCCCTGTCTGCACCTCCACATAGTGCTGTAAGGTCATGAGCAGCCTGGTCTGGCTCATAGTGCTGTAAGGTCATGAGCAGCCTGGTCTGGCTCATAGTGCTGTAAGGTCATGAGCAGCCTGGTCTGGCTCATAGTGCTGTAAGGTTATGAGCAGTCTGGTCAGGCTCATAGTGCTGTAAGGTCATGAGCAGCCTGGTCTGGCTCATAGTGCTGTAAGGTTATGAGCAGCCTGGTCTGGCTCATAGTGCTGTAAGGTCATGAGCAGCCTGGTCTGGCTCATAGTGCTGTAAGGTCATGAGCAGCCTGGTCTGGCTCATAGTGCTGTAAGGTCATGAGCAGCCTGGTCTGGCTCATAGTGCTGTAAGGTCATGAGCAGCCTGGTCTGGCTCATAGTGCTGTAAGCTTATGAGCAGCCTGGTCAGGCTCATAGTGCTGTAAGCTTATGAGCAGCCTGGTCAGGCTCATAGTGCTGTAAGCTTATGAGCAGCCTGGTCAGGCTCATAGTGCTGTAAGCTTATGAGCAGCCCGGTCAGGCTCATAGTGCTGTAAGCTTATGAGCAGCCCGGTCAGGCTCATAGTGCTGTAAGCTTATGAGCAGCCCGGTCAGGCTCATAGTGCTGTAAGCTTATGAGCAGCCCGGTCAGGCTCATAGTGCTGTAAGCTTATGAGCAGCCCGGTCAGGCTCATAGTGCTGTAAGGTTATGAGCAGCCCGGTCAGGCTCATAGTGCTGTAAGCTTATGAGCAGCCCGGTCAGGCTCATAGTGCTGTAAGCTTATGAGCAGCCTGGTCAGGGTTATGGGCCTATGAAGTGAGGCTCATTTGGGCTGCTCTGCCGTGTTTGGCACGTGGGGTGCAGTGAGCTCTGGTGTTCTTGCAGCTCTTCTCCAAAGAGAGCCTGGCGCGGGAGGCCTCCCTGGGCGTGCTGAAGGACCTGATGCATGGCCTCATCACCCTCATGCTGGACTCCAGGGTGGAGGACATTGAGGACGGCCAGCTGCTCATCCGCGCCGTCAACAAGCTGGTGGTGCCAGTGCTGGAGAAGTCTGATCAGACCAACATCCTCTGGTACGCCTCGCTCCTCCTCCGTCTGTTTCTCTCTCTCAAACTCAGACCAACATCCTCTGGTACGCCTCGCTCCTCCTCCGTCTGTTTCTCTCTCTCAAACTCAAAAGCTGTATTGTCATGACCACACATCAGCGTTGTATTGCCAAAGCAATTCTTTGCATAAATCCATAATAGTAGCAACAACTATAATATCAATACTAATAATGAACATTGGTAATTACTTTACAGTGCTTGAGCCCTAAATAATGGTAATGCACAGCCAAAAGAAACTAAGTATATTTCTCAGGCTATTCCCTAACTAGTAAACTAGATTGACCATCCGCCATCTTGTTCTAGTGTCTGAATGTTTAGGAGAAAAATAATTTGATTTCACATTTTGAGGGCATGAGAAGTATCCCACAATGCACCGTAAAATCTAGTGAACAACCGTGGTCATTAGAAAGGTCGATATGAACCACAATGCTTTGCGACCAACATTTTCCATAATTCTATTATGCACAAACCTGTTTTCATTCTCATTTTAAGCTGCGAGCGATGATAGTGTGGCCCAGGAGCAATTCAAATTAAATAACAGCATTTCTGGGTTTTGCCATGTTGATAACACACATTTCTATTGAGCATTATAATAAAGTACAACTACCCTAATATAACCTAATATAGCTACTGTATTCATCATTCAATGATCCAAACCCTGTTCGCCCATTAAGTGGCACTGTTCGTTCACTAGCTAAAAAGCTATAATGTCTTATATTTGACATTAGAAAACCAAACCCATGTTCTGTTCAATTTTCAAATATAAATGTGTTGTACATATTTACTCGGAGGGATGCGTTACATGTCCCACACACAAAATAAACCAAGGCCATGTAGTTTCATGTTTTAAATATAATTATTTGTAAAAATCACTGTTAATCAAATCAAAAAACTGTTCATTACAAATTGAATGCTGCAGGGTTAAGTCAAATGCATCTTGACGAGGCATTGCAAAATAAAAAATGGGTTTAATATCTCTGGAGTAATGTTTCAAGAACCGGTGATGTCATATGTTTGTTTATGGTTTTGTGGCTATATGCAGCAGTGTATAGCCTACGTGATGACACTGTTCGATTGCAAAAGACGACATCTGCTGTCCGAATTCACTGTTTATTTGGTAAACTATATAGCGCACTATTGCGATTCGCTAGTTAGGGTAATAAGGGAATAGTGAGGGGTTTGGGACAGCCCTGTGGTCTCTGTCTGACGCTGCGTGTTCCCCCACAGTGCGGTGATTGTGCTGCTGCAGGACAGCCTTATTTCCACTGCCGGGTCTCCCAAGTTCTCTGAATTGGTCCTCAAGGTACTGTTTGTGTGTCCGTGTGTGTGTCCGTGTGTGTGTCCGTGTGTGTGTCCGTGTGTGTGTCCGTGTGTGTGTCCGTGTGTGTGTCCGTGTGTGTGTCCGTGTGTGTGTCCGTGTGTGTGTCCGTGTGTGTGTCCGTGTGTGTGTCCGTGTGTGTGTCCGTGTGTGTGTCCGTGTGTGTGTCCGTGTGTGTGTCCGTGTGTGTGTCCGTGTGTGTGTCCGTGTGTGTGTCCGTGTGTGTGTCCGTGTGTGTGTCCGTGTGTGTCCGTGTGTGTCCGTGTGTGTCCGTGTGTGTCCGTGTGTGTCCGTGTGTGTGCAGAATGCTGCTAGTGTGCTTGTTCATATCCCTCTGCGCGCTGAGATGTGTTCATATCCCTCCGCGTGCTGAGACGTGTTCAGCAGTCTCGTCTCCGCTCCTGTCCTCCCCAGTGTCTGTGGAGAAAGATCCGCTACCTCCCCGACACCATGAATAGCATCAACCTGGACCGCGTCCTGCTTGAGATCCACAGCTTTATGAAGGTCCTGCCCAAAGAGAAACTCAAGCAGCTGAACTGCGACCTGCCCTACCGCACCCTGAAGACCCTCCTGCACACACTCTGCAGACTGTGTGGCCCTAAGGTGTGTGCACACACACTCTCTCACACACACTCCTGCTCTCACCCACACGCAGGGCTGCTGTATCCACTAGCGTTAGCTTGCTAGCCCAACCTCCTGGCTGTTACTTGTTCAAAAATCGCAGTCCATATTATCTCAACCTAGCATTATCAAGTGTTATCAAATGCTACGCCGTCTATGTAGTCTCCTGTGGTCTCTGTCTAGATGCTAGATAAGCTGCACTGGTCCATAGTTGATGGGGGGGGGGGGGATAACATTGAGACATTCTTGCATGTTAAATTGGCGGGTGAATATGTACAAGGCGTTGGGGATACAGAATTATTCAAAAGCCACTCTGTTGAACAATTTGGTCCTGACATTTGTATAGTGTGCACCTGTATTAAGTCTGTGGATGAGCACACATGCTGAGCGTGCCGCCCCCGGGTGTGTCTCACAGATACTGGACCACTTGTCCATGATTGAGAACAGGAACGAGTCTGAGCTGGAGGCACACCTGAGGCGTGTATTCAAAGTCTCCGGAGAACTGTCAACCTCCAAATCTGACAAGGGCAGCGAGAAGGGAGCGGTAAGAACGGTGTGTGGCCTCCTGTGTGCATTTGTAACTCTGTCCTGTGTGCTGCTCTACAGCCTCCTGTGTGCATCTGTAACTCTGTCCTGTGTGCTGCTCTACAGCCTCCTGTGTGCATCTGTAACTCTGTCCTGTGCTGCTCTACAGCCTCCTGTGTGCATCTGTAACTCTGTCCTGTGCTGCTCTACAGCCTCCTGTGTGCATCTGTAACTCTGTCCTGTGTGCTGCTCTACAGCCTCCTGTGTGCATCTGTAACTCTGTCCTGTGCTGCTCTACAGCCTCCTGTGTGCATCTGTAACTCTGTCCTGTGCTGCTCTACAGCCTCCTGTGTTCATCTGTAACTCTGTCCTGTGCTGATCTACAGCCTCCTGTGTGCATCTGTAACTCTGTCCTGTGTGCTGCTCTACAGCCTCCTGTGTGCATCTGTAACTCTGTCCTGTGTGCTGCTCTACAGCCTCCTGTGTGCATCTGTAACTCTGTCCTGTGCTGCTCTACAGCCTCCTGTGTGCATCTGTAACTCTGTCCTGTGCTGATCTACAGCCTCCTGTGTGCATCTGTAACTCTGTCCTGTGTGCTGCTCTACAGCCTCCTGTGTGCATCTGTAACTCTGTCCTGTGTGCTGCTCTACAACCTCCTGTGTTCATCTGTAACTCTGTCCTGTGTGCTGCTCCTACAGCCTCCTGGGTTCATCTGTAACTTTGTCCTGTGCTGCTCCTACAGCCTCCTGTGTCCATCTGTAACTCTGTCCTGTGTGCTGATCTACGGCCTCCTGTGTTCATCTGTAACTCTGTCCTGTGCTGCTCCTACAGCCTCCTGTGTTCATCTGTAACTCTGTCCTGTGTGCTGATCTACGGCCTCCTGTGTTCATCTGTAACTCTGTCCTGTGCTGCTCCTACAGCCTCCTGTGTTCATCTGTAACTCTGTCTTGTGCTGCTCCTACAGCCTCCTGTGTTCATCTGTAACTCTGTCCTGTGCTGCTCCTACAGCCTCCTGTGTTCATCTGTAACTCTGTCCTGTGTGCTGCTCCTACAGCCCCCTGTGTTCATCTAACTCTGTCCTGTGTGCTGATCTACGACCTCCTGTGTTCATCTGTAACTCTGTCCTGTGCTGCTCCTACAGCCTCCTGTGTTCATCTGTAACTCTGTCCTGTGTGCTGATCTACAGCCTCCTGTGTTCATCTGTAACTCTGTCCTGTGCTGCTCCTACAGCCTCCTGTGTTCATCTGTAACTCTGTCCTGTGCTGCTCTACAGCCTCCTGTGTTCATCTGTAACTCTGTCCTGTGTGCTGCTCTACAGCCTCCTGTGTTCATCTGTAACTCTGTCCTGTGTGCTGCTCTACAGCCTCCTGTGTTCATCTGTAACTCTGTCCTGTGTGCTGTCTACAGCCTCCTGTCTTTGTCATAACCGCACCCCTCTGGTTGCAGGATGAGAAGATTTCCAGGGCAAATGTGAGCGACATCCTTTCAGAGATTTTCAAAAAGATTGGGTCGAAGGAGAACACAAAGGAGGTGAGATTTCCAGCGTTGGCGTGTGGTGTAGGCATGTGAGGCGTGCACTGCTTGTGTGTGCTGATGGCGGTCTCTCCCTCACCCTGCAGGGACTGACAGAGCTATACGAATACAAGCTCAAGTACTCTGACGCCGACATCGAGCCCTTCCTGAAGAACACTTCGCCTTTCTTCCAGAGCTACGTGGGGCGTGGCCTGAGGATGATCGAGTCGGACCGAGAGGGCAAGAGCAGGACTCCGCCCTCCAGCACCGGTGAGTGACACATGCACACACATACACACGCTCCATTGTGTTACAGATCAGATCTCATACACTTGAGCACTGACTCACTCACTTCAACTCCCACTCACTTCGAACTACTTCACCGATCTGTGCTGACATATTCTAGCCAAGCACAGTGCTGGCCACCCCTCTGAGAGAAGAACACGGCCGGCACTCTGACCCCTGCACACAGCCGATTGGCTAGCGGTGGAAACAGCTGACGGGTGACGTTTCTCTCTCTGCAGTCATCCCCCAGCGTGGCACAGAAAGCTCCGCCTTTGTGCCCGCCCCCAGCGCAGCGCCACTCAACACCAACGGGGAGGAGCCAGAGCCAGCCATGTACTATGAGAGGCTGAAGATCCTCCGGCAGCGCCACCGATTGGAGGACAACTCCAAGGTTCCCGCCCCCTGTCCTGTCGCACGCTTGTCACACCAAGTTCAGCTTAACATTCAAACATGGGGGTGGGAGTATAAAGCTCTATTGCACTGGATCTGTTGCGTTCAGTGCGCCACTCGCTTCCATTCAACACCCATGCTCGTGAGCAGTAGCTGTACAGTGCTGCACAGACTAACTACTGTAATTTACCAGCATGCTAAACAGCCTGTGTAACTACTGTAATTTACCAGCGCACTACGCAGCCTGTGTAACTACTGTAATTTACCAGCGCACTACACAGCCTGTGTAACTACTGTAATTTACCAGCGCACTACACAGCCTGTGTAACTACTGTAATTTACCAGCGCGCTAAACAGCCTGTGTAACTACTGTAATTTACCAGCGCACTACGCAGCCTGTGTAACTACTGTAATTTACCAGCGCACTACACAGCCTGTGTAACTACTGTAATTTACCAGCGCACTACACAGCCTGTGTAACTACTGTAATTTACCAGCGCACTACGCAGCCTGTGTAACTACTGTAATTTACCAGCATGCTAAACAGCCTGTGTAACTACTGTAATTCACCAGCGCACTACACAGCCTGTGTAACTACTGTAATTTACCAGCGCACTACACAGCCTGTGTAACTACTGTAATTTACCAGCGCACTACGCAGCCTGTGTAACTACTGTAATTTACCAGCGCACTACGCAGCCTGTGTAACTACTGTAATTTACCAGCGCACTACACAGCCTGTGTAACTACTGTAATTTACCAGCGCACTACACAGCCTGTGTAACTACTGTAATTTACCAGCGCACTACGCAGCCTGTGTAACTACTGTAATTTACCAGCGCACTACGCAGCCTGTGTAACTACTGTAATTTACCAGCGCACTACGCAGCCTGTGTAACTACTGTAATTTACCAGCGCACTACACAGCCTGTGTAACTACTGTAATTTACCAGCGCACTACACAGCCTGTGTAACTACTGTAATTTACCAGCGCACTACGCAGCCTGTGTAACTACTGTAATTTACCAGCGCACTACGCAGCCTGTGTAACTACTGTAATTTACCAGCGCACTACACAGCCTGTGTAACTACTGTAATTTACCAGCGCACTACGCAGCCTGTGTAACTACTGTAATTTACCAGCATGCTAAACAGCCTGTGTAACTACTGTAATTTACCAGCGCACTACACAGCCTGTGTAACTACTGTAATTTACCAGCGCGCTAAACAGCCTGTGTAACTACTGTAATTTACCAGCGCACTACACAGCCTGTGTAACTACTGTAATTTACCAGCGCGCTAAACAGCCTGTGTAACTACTGTAATTTACCAGCGCACTACGCAGCCTGTGTAACTACTGTAATTTACCAGCGTGGGCACTGAATGGATGCCGGCTCCACAGATCACACTTTTTGTGCTTAAAGTTTTAATGTAAAGTCTTAATGTTTTATGCTAAGGGTATCCATAACACCTAAATGGCAGAACGAAGCAATACCAAAATCAGTAGTTGGTAAGCCTGTTGCTATTGTAGTAGACCTGCAAAATGGCATTAAGTTTGGTTTTTGAAATGGATGTGCTTGAGGTTCAAAATTTGCTATTTTCAATGGAAGTGCCAACAGTGCAAACCAATAGTGAACACTACTGTGCTCACTATAATTCTTGCAGTAGCAACTCCATGCGATCAAGAGCCTTTATTTAAAGTGCGATTCAGCCTTTATTCCGTTGAATCGCCCAGAGTTACTTTCCTTTGGAGGACCGCTATCGTATTCCTTATACTGTCCAATAAAGCTGAAAAAGGCCGAAAAAATATATAAAAAATAAAAAATAAAAAAAAAGATGTAGAACAGTCTTAAAAACGTTGTTTTAGTTTGAAGTAGAAAAATTGCTAATTAAATTGTAGGCGTGTTCAACTACCTAATTATGAGCCTATTCGTTAATTCAGTCTTATGTCGCCTGTTATGTAATTGTTTGCAAGATGGTGCAATAAGCACAATATGAACATGGTAATATTATTCTTCATGTCATTGCAAAGCTATTTCTGGTATACAATATTTTTTAATTCAGAAAGATTAACAGCTTAAAATGATTCAATGGAAATTAGGGTTCGAACAAAAACCAGGACTCACAGGGATACTCCAGGCGCGAGTTTGGTCATCTCACCTACTGTACGCGTGCATGATGCTGGCTTGCCTCCATTTTACCCTGTAAAGCCAGACCTGTCCAGCTGGGGGCAGTATCACACCAGGCCTGCAGTTCAGCTGTTGTGGCTTCTCTTCACTGTTGGCTCTGCTTCTGTATTTCCTTTCCTCGGTTCTATCATGGCTACTGCCAGGGACTGTTACAGGAACCATAGAGTGCTTGCTGAAATGAGAAATTCAGAAGCAGTGATTCACTGCAATTTCCACTGGTGAATTTACCTTTGGAGTATATTCGCTGTGTAAAGCTGGCCTATTCCCTTCTGCATGTCTCTGACCGGTCCCAAAACTGCAGCTCTTAAATGTGATGTTTGCACACTTGCATGTTTTGCCTGTGGTGGGTGTGCGGCTGACGCCTCTGCCCCCCGCAGCAGGAGGACGACCGCGCCCCGCTGACCTCGCTGCTCTCCCGGCCCTCCGTGGCCTCCTCCACGGACATGCTCCACAGCAAGCTGTCCCAGCTGAAGGAGTCGCGCGAGCAGCCCCTTTCCCACAGCCCTGCCCGCGGCGCCTCGCGCTCCTCCTCCCCCGCCGCCAACCTCGACGACCTCAAGAAGAGGCTGGAGAGGATCAAGAACAACCGCCAATGAGGAGCCGCGGCCCCCTCAGGGACTGCCCCCCTCAGGGACTGCCCCACGGTGTACAAAAGCCTCGCTGTATCATACGCGGACTCCTTTTCCTCCAGTATCGTGGCACAATTAATTGTACATACTCCAGGCTTCCTAACCACTCAACTTCAAGTGTCAAGATTTTAGTCTACAGTTTCTCCATGGAGACTGCTGTCATATGTATAATTTAACCTGTTCCTTTTTTTGTAGATTTTAGAAATAAGGTAGTTGATTTTTTTTTTTTTTCTCTTCTCTGCTAACTCTATCAGTTCTGTTTGTCCGTTTCTTTTACCTTTTCTGAAGTTTGTTGTACAAGCTAAAGCGATGATTCTGTTGGGATCATGGTGCATGGCAGGAAGTAACGGTTTTTGTAAATAAAGTTTGCATTAATAAATACTGCTTACTAAAACATTGCTTACTTCTGCCTTCCTACATGTCTGGCGTTCCTAGACCAAAACATAATTTTTGTATTTATTTTGGAAGTAGTTTTTAAAATGTATTACCCTCATTATTCATTTAGCCCTCAAAGTTTTAATGTGGTTTGATCAAGGCTACATGTATTATCCATAGTAAAAAGGCAATAAAGGATAGAAGTTCTTTCTTTTTTTTTTAAATAAAATAAATTGATAAGTATTGTGATGTGCTTGCATAATTAGTGAGGGTGAAGGTGGAATGATTGGTAAGGAAGGTGCAGTTGATTGGTCTGTTTTAAGGCATGTAAGTCTATTGGAGGACAATACAAAATGGGTTGGAATTAGGAGTACACCAGGGGTACACAAGGGCCTATCAAGCTCATTTTAATTAGCCCAACTATTATTTTGAATTTGTTTTTGATTGTCATGACAACATGAATCTTTTGTAAAACTGGTCTACCATGGTCTCATACAGGAGAGCTGGTAAAGCAAAATGTAGAAATTTAAACCAGAATAATTGGGTTGAAACAAAAGGCAGTCTGCACACTGTCCCTCCAGGGGTGTAGTCCTTCCCATCTTAAAGGATGATGAGCATTTTTGTTTGTTTTTCTCCAAGGGAAACCAACTCTTCTGAAGGACCTGTCGAGTTAGTTGGCAATTGGCCTTTTATTGAGCAAGCCGTTATGTTTATCGATGTACTGTAGGAGGATTCAATCTAAATGTGTTGTCCAAATTCCTACTTCCTAAATAACTTTAAGGCCCTGTAATTTTCCCTGTACCAAAAAATGGTTGGTGTGACAATGTAGCCTGCTGGTTGGGGAACTGGATTTGTAAGTGAAGTTGCCAATTCGATTTCCCTGTTGTCCCCTTCAGTCTGGATGACTGCATCGCTAATGGTAAATATCCTGATTTGTAAGTGGATTGCAAGGAGTGTGACCTGTGTAAGTCGCCCTCGATAAATGGCTGCTAAAAGTAATCACTTCAGACGTGCTGGGGCCTGCGGTCTGCAGAAGGTGCCAAGGTCAAAATGTTGCAGTGTGAACTTCCTGTATTCATTCAAGTGCACAAAAGCCTGCCTGTAAAAACAAGAAAGTCAATACTCCATTGCCTGCTTTCAAAGTTCAAATGGAAGGCTCTTGTACTCTAAAGCAGAGGCAGAGTCTGCACTTACCTGATTAAGTGATTATGTGCGTTCAGGCTTTTTTGCCCGATTCCACTCGGTGAATCAGGCTAAATCTTTTTTTGTGGTCGATTACGTGGATCCAGTTTGCATACTGGGATGTAACAAAAGCCTGCAAATCGATAAACTTTAAAAACTGATGCATCAGTCAGGCATTAGAAAATCTCACCATGTTGAATGTTGGTGAGGCTATTAATTATTTCAGTTAAATTCCTGCTTCCACTTGATATCTGGGCAGAAGTGTATAATTAACCTAGTTCAGAGAGAACTGGCATCATTGGCACCATCATCTACCCAACTTGCACCTGCAAATTTGGGGTTCCTTTGCTTTTCTGAATATGTGACCATTGGCACATATGGAGAGACGTGTTGAGAATTTACCTGGGAGCACATGATGCAAGTCATGATTTCAACCTGCTCCGCAATTCTGGTGAGTTGAGTGCTTATAGTTTATAGTATACTAACTTGAAAATTTATGGAGACAAACCTGTACAGTCCCCTCCAAAAGCAAGGCCAATTCCTATGTTTTTGTTATATGCTGAAGGCAATTTAGTTTGAGGTGAAAAGATGTGTATGAGATGGCAGATCCAAATTTCAGCATTTATTCAGATATTTCTAGATTTGTTAAAGGAGTCCCATTTGTCCAATTTTTAACCAGTTGAGAATGTTCCCGTAGTTCATCAGAAATGCGTCGAAACTAATTGGGAGGAACTTAATCATGCGGCAAGACAATGACCCAGAACACACTGCCAACACAACAAAGGACTTTATTAGGGAGACAAAGTGGATGCTTTTAGACTGGCCAAGTCCATCACCTGCCCTTAACCCAATTGAGAAGTGGTTTAACACCGGGATGTACAGTACTGTGCAGTCTTGGGCACCCTAGACTTTATTATACATATAAATATGGGGGTTTTTTAATTAGTATAAAATAACACATTTGAGATTTCCAAATATTCATTTTCCAAAAGATTTAATTTTACAGAGACATTTGCAATTGACTACGTTTTGCATAAAACTTGATCAAGGCTGTCTGAGATCAGAAGCCAACCAAAGTCTGCAGAAGAACTGTGCAACATGCTTGGAACAACCTCCCTGCTGATTGTCTTATAGAACTGCAGGACAGTGTTGGCTATCTCAGAGAAGTGATGCACTTTTAACCCCAAAGGGTGGTCACAAAAAATATTGATTTGATTCCGTTTTTAACTATTCTGTCAAATTACTAAAAGTAATGTAAAATGTATAGTATGTTTATTTAGGACCTTTCATTGAATTATTTTTGAAAGAATCTTATCTGTACAGAATGTTATACAGGTGCCTAAGACTTTTGCACAGTACTGTAATTTTCTTTTTTCCCAATTGTATTCAGTGTATTGCAAAAACAAAGGAATTGGCCTTTATATATATAATATTGATGTTCCAATATTATGTGGGGGGACTGTATTTCTATGAGTCTCATACACTCCTTCTGAAGTCTAATTATTTCATGTCATGGCTACGGTCCGTGCCCTTCTATATTGCAGTGACAGTCATATTGATAACCTTCTTGCCAGAAAAGTATAGCATTTTGATTAAAGAAATTAATAGTGTGAACTACATGATTCTTCAGGGTGAGTTCTGTTAACATAATGAGAGGGCACAAATTGGCAAAGGATAAATTCCGCACAAATATTAATTAATTAATTAATTCATTCATTATCCTAACCCGCTTATCCTGAACAGGGTCGTAGGGGGGCTGGAGCCTATCCCAGCATACATTGGGCGAAAGGCAGGTCGCCACTGTGTGCCAGAGTGGTCACTGTGGAGTAGCTTGCCTGCTGATCTCCTAGGATTTTAACGCACACTAGTCTCTAGAGTTTGCAAAGAATGGTGCAAAAAAAAATCCAGTGAGCAGCAGTTCTGCAGACAGAAACACCTTGTTAATGAGAGACATCAGAGGAGAACGGCCAGACTGGTCAAAGCTGACAGGATGGTGACAGTAACTCAAATAACCACACATTACAACAGTGGTATGCAGAAGAGCATCTCTGAACACATAACACATCATAACTCTTATGTGGATAGGAAATAAATATAAAAAATTAAAAAAGTCTAATAAATACCAAATAAAGTGCTCACTGAGTGTATAGTTGTATATATATATATAAATTGGATTATTCAAACATTCAGACTTGGGAACCGGCTGCTTGTGTTTGAATATTAGATTCATGAAAATGCAAATCCCTGTTACAATGGGATTGGAAAGCATTTAATTGGCAAAATGGTTTAGATTTAATAAAGGCAATAAGAGCTGTATGGATACTTAATGACCCATTAAGGAATTTTTTTTTTCAATTTAATTATTATTATTATTATTATTTTTTAGATAACTCTAATAGCTATTATCTAGCAGGGTATCTGCAGGTTTCAGCAAGTTAAATTTAAGACTTTTTAAGACCTTTTTAATGCCACTTGGAATGGAATTTAAGACCAAGCTTTACAACAAAATATGGTTGGTGAGACCTAAGGCCTAACAGCTGCTGATAGCAGAACTAGCAAAGTGGGCTAACCACAGTAGAGTTTAAGCCATATTTTTTTAAAGAATGAAATGAGCAGATTACAACACTTTTATTTGGAACATATTTATTTAATTTATAAATCATTAGTGAACAAAATTTTTTTCTAATTATAAAAATATTATTTATTCGGGGATGGGGGGTAATTCAATTTCTAATTCAATCCATAAATATCCCTGTCAATTACACTTAGTGATTTGGAGATGAGGCACTGTATGGTCAGTCTGCACCAACATTGATTTACAATGTTTATAAATTATATTAGGCGGCACGGATGGTGCAGTGGGTAGCACTGCCGCCTCACAGCAAGGAGGTCCTGGGTTCGAATCCCCGTCGGCCGGGGCCTCTCTGTGCGGAGTTTGCATGTTCTCCCCGTGTCTGCGTGGGTTTCCTCCGGGTACTCCGGTTTCCTCCCACAGTCCAAAGACATGCACGTTAGGCTGATTGGAGAGTCTAAATTGCCCGTAGGTATGAGTGTGTGAGTGAATGGTGTGTGTGCCCTGAGATAGACTGGCGACCTGTCCAGGGTGTATTCCTGCCTTTCGCCCAATGTATGCTGGGATAGGCTCCAGCCCCCTGCGACCCTGATCAGGATAAGTGGGTTCAGATAATGGATGGATGGATGGATAAATTATATTATTATATTTCTAAAGTTTCTCATTCTGAATTATTAAAGACAGTTAATTATTTAGTGTAATGGCATCTCAAATTTAAGATCACTGGTTGCAGAACATAGAGTATATGGCTAAATATAACATCTTCCTTTAAAAATGCTAATATATATAATGAATTCAGATTTCTTTGAAAATGTATAACTTTTAGGAGAGTCTTCATTTACTGTTGAGTGGAATATTTTCCGGAATGAAAAATGGAGTTGAAAAGCAGGCCTTTATGAATGTGCGATGTGGCATGTCTTTTGTGTGGAATAATGATTGTTTTATGAATGGAAGAGATAATAGGTTATGCATGCATTGCAAATTAAATCCTTTCTCACAGGCAAAGAGTGAATAATGTAGTGTTAAAATTGAGCCATTCAATGTTTTAATTAGTGTGGTCTCAATGTTTATAGAATGGATCTCTATTTAATTGTATTTGCATAGCACTAACATATTTTTTCTACAAACTCATAAGAGAAAACGGAAAGAAAAAATAGAAAACTTGGTCTGACCCCCACACACACACACATACACACACACCAAAACACAAACAACTATTTGGGGGGGAACACACAAATGATTGCAAGTACAGACAGAAGTGTTGTTCCACACTACTTTTACCAGTGGCTGTACATGTCCTTATAATTACATCCATAATGATAATTCATTTTGGTAACCTCGTTAAACTTTCTGTAGATTTGCTGCCTAAGACTTTACATATTGAAAATAATGATATTGTACGGTAAATCATTATTTCCTTTTAGTGTCTAAGAAAGAGTTTCCTTGTCTGTTATGGGGACACTTACAGTAAGATCAATTATGAGTCATCTTGTCAGACATGTTCCATTATAGGACAAACTGACCTATTATGTCTGAGTTTGCTTTTTATCTCCCTTAATGCCTGCTGTTCTTTGATCTGAAAAGAGAATAGCAAAGGGCAGATTTACGTGCAAGAGAGAATAAATATCCACTGTGCGTTTTGCTCGAAAGCATTGTGCCTTACAGAGTGAAGTAGCCTCAGGAATGAATGAGTGTGTTTTTCAGCCAAGGTGGAGCTGTTTAACTTGATCTGTTGTTCAGAGTTTGATGGGATTTTGATTTTTTTATGTTTTTTTTATTTGCAGAGGACAGACCGCTTCAATTCCGTCTGCTGTTTTAGCAACCTAATATTTATTTACATATTTATTTCTCAAATCTGGAATGGAGTACCCATTAATAAAGATATGTTGTAGGCTAGTAGTAATTTAATAATCATTTAATACTATTTTTATGATCAATATTTCTGTAGTGCTGTCTGATTTTCTTTCTATTGCTTCAACCTTCCAGCAGATGGCATGGACGTATCAACAGACATTAATGAGTAGGCCAATCTCTTGCAAAGAAAATGCTTTTTCAATGCAAAGACAGGCTAAGACAAAGTTGCATCCGACAGTTGTACTGAATATACCTGTATGTGAATATATAGAAACCGTGAAACTTAAATTTAGCCTATGTACATTCTTGTTTGATTGTCCACTCACTCAGTTATTGGAAAACACTCAACCTGTTCGGAGGCCTGGCCGACTGCTTCTGAGAATTGGCTGAGTCTGAAAGCTGAAAATGATTAAAACACAGATGCTTTTAGCCAGAGCTGTTTGCACTGTTGAAATGTATCTTGGCTCCACAAAGTTTGAGTTTGAGTTTTCCCTGGGTAAATACACTTCCCAAATTCATTGTGGCATCCATAGCACTAAATCCTCAAATGCCCACTTGCACCCACTATAGCATAAAGAACCCACACCTTTTTCTGAATGGGCTGCTGATTGAAAGGAAATCTCAGAAACCTGCAAGCACTACTGGTGTGTGTCCCAATACTCTAAAATAATGTATCTTTCTGTTCCCTCCGTCTTCTCCTGCCGTACTGGGGTTTGGGGGAAGAGACGAGTGGGGGGAAGGGATGGTGCATTTTTTAAAATATTGGTATGCACCCCTGGTATACTTTCCCCTTTAAATTGGCAATTATATTATATTACATTACATGTCATTTGGCTGACGCTTTTATCTGAGGCAAGTCAAAGTTATTAGATTGAAAGCTTTATTCAATACTGGCCACAATAAAACAAATAGTAAGAACCAGGTGCTTGAGGATCAGAATTAGATACCTGGAGTCAACTATTTATTTATTCATTTGTGTAGTTTAGTTTCTTTCACAGGCAATTCATTTATTAATAATGTTTCTGTAAAAAGTTGCAGTTAGCCAGGAAGGCTAGTAGTCTGTAGTTCTTGGGCTAAAGTTTTTGGGCAGAGCACGCAAACTCCACACAGAGAGAATTTGGGCCAGCTGGGACTCGAACACAGAACCACCTCCTTACAAGGCAAAAGTGCAAACCACTGCACTGCTGTGCTGCCTATTGCCATGATGTTAGTTTCTCTTCCAGAAACAAGGTCATATTTTGATCGGATATTTTGATGCCTTTGATGCCTGTTATGGAGAGAAAACATGTCTGTTTTCTCTCCATAACAGAGAAGCTGACTGTAACTGAAATTAAGGCTATTATTTAAAGGGTAAGCACCACAAAACACCCCTCAAATATATTAAACCAAATATTTCATTATATGGGCAGTGAGTTCCACAAGAGCCAGCCGCCAGCTATATAGCCAACTGCTGCAATGGTAAAGGCCGGCTGCTTTTATGGGAGCAAACGCAATGTGATGTTGATTTTTCAATCAGTCGGTGTACCCGTTGGTCACATATTTTTACTCTAGCCCTCTCGGTCAATTAAAATGAATACAAACTGCAGCCTGCTCAAGGATGTTGGATGAAGATTGCTGAAAATGGGAGGCGAGGCAAAAAGAGTAAACAGGGCTTATCTTTTGCCTTTAAGCACTCTGAGTGTGAGAAAAGTGCTACATACTGTAAATGGTAAATGGTTGGCATTTATATAGCGCCTTTATACAAAGCGCTGTACACTTGATGCTTCTCATTCACCCATTCAAATACGCAATCACACACCAACGGTGATTGGCTGCCATGCAAGGCCCCGACCAGCTCATCAGGAGTGTGACGCCACGCCTGGTCTTCCTCAGCTGAGGTTGTTGCTGTCGTCCAGCAGGGGGCAGCGCTGCTATCCTTCCTTCCCCTGGAATGGTCTAATGGTTGATTAGATAATTAGTTGATGAGTCACCAATTTTCCTGGATGTTTGCACCTGAGAGAACCCTGATAAATGGCTTCACCCAGATGCTCAGTGAAGTGATTTCTCACTCCGTGCTGAGCCTTTGACGTTGGGACGTTGGACGTTGGTTGACTTGGTCTTCCTTTGTTATTTTGGATTTCCACACTCCACTTGCACTCACACTCAAACACCCCTAAACTGATTCACTCTGACATGCATTCAGACAGAAACACAATTATTGAAAATAAAACTCTTAAACAAAACATGGAGACCAGACCAGGAAAATGAAAATTGACTGCTTGAATGCCGGTCATAACAGGAGCATTTAGAGGTTAGGTGTCTTGCTCAGGGACACTTCAACACAGCCTGGGCAGGGGATCAAACCAGCAACCCTCCAACTGCTCTTATGGCATGAGCTGGCATGGTACTGTCTATCTGTCTGTCTATAAAATAGGACAGCTTCCACTTGGCTGGTGTATTGTTTCACTCGTGCTCAGCATGCTCCACTGTTGATTCGGGACCCTGGAAGTACGCGGTGTCAGCTGCTGCTTCTTATTGCACCGCAGTGGGCAAAGCCTGGCTCACACCGACACCAGTCAAAGGAAGATGGACTAGCCACTGATCAGCCAGCAGAGGTCACTAGCATGTGATGAAAAGCTATCATCCCTGCTCACTGAAACCCTCCCTTGAAGAAGGGGGATGGGGTTTCATTCATTGGTTTATGAATGAGCAGTTGACCACTTTGACAACTGATGAGATATAGTTTGTTAATATTTTTGGAGTTGGATACTTTAAATCAAATCAAAGCAGCTTCAATGTGCATATATCTCTGTATTACCTATGTTTTTCTTATGCCCTGAGTAGCAAAAACTATTCTGCAGCATTGCATCACAAGACACAAGACTATGTTTTGAGAAGCAATGGGAAATAATGACTGGACTATATTGAGGACCATCAGGTCAGTTGTGTCTGTCTTGTGAAAGTACATGTATTTCATCTCTTCTCTTGATGACTGTTCTAGACTATTTCCTCATTATGGGACTGGGGCCTGCTATGTCATTGTGGAACTGGGTTAAACCACAAGACATTCTGAAGCCTCTTAGAACTGCAATGGATGTTCCTAACCTGGCCTACTTTTTAATGTCTTAAGTAAAGTGTGTCTGTACCGTTCAATTCCCATGTGAGAATCCCAGTAACTTAGTTATTAAAATCACTCATTTAGAAAACACAAAATGGCATCAAACTGGCCTTGGGGGATTTCAACAGTTATTTTCCATCTTTGTAAATGTGTCTATTTTTGGTCCGGTGCATTATATATGTCCAATCATTAAGACATTGGAATGATAAAATATAGCTAAAGTTGCATAATATGAACTCTACATCAATAAATGCTTTCCCGCTATACTGTGCAAAAAAAAAAATACTCAAAAAGTTTGTGTACAAATGTACAGTTTTGTGAACACACTTCTTGAAGGACTTTTTTTTTGTCGTTCATCTGTTTCTCTGGGTGTCTCCACAGCATCTGTTGAAGGTTCTGGCTCTGTCAGCTCACGGTTGTAAGATTGGCACCATTGATCTGACTTGATTTCTTTATGTGCTGCTGTGGCCCAAAAATCTGTCATACGTGTGAGCCAGCATCTGACGTTTCCCTACACTCTGTCTATCGGCATCACTGAATAAAATAAGCTCATCAGGTTACAGCTGACAGCTTCCTGGGACCTATTGACTCCATTTGCATTTCAAAAAGGAAGCAATCAGGCCATTCCAGAGGATTTCAGCCTGAGGAGTTGTCCTGACATCTGTAACTGAAAAGTTAATCAGAAATGCTCCCAATAACAAACAGTCTCAGAGCGGCACCTATAAAGAAACATAACACAGTCACAGAGCCACTCAGAATAACGAACATAACACAGTCACAGAGCCACTCAGAATAACGAACATAACACAGTCACAGAGCCACTCAGAATAACGAACATAACACAGTCACAGAGCCACTCACAATAACGAACATAACACAGTCACAGAGCCACTCAGAATAACGAACATAACACAGTCACAGAGCCACTCACAATAACGAACATAACACAGTCACAGAGCCACTCAGAATAACGAACATAACACAGTCACAGAGCCACTCACAATAACGAACATAACACAGTCACAGAGCCACTCAGAATAACGAACATAACACAGTCACAGAGCCACTCAGAATAACGAACATAACACAGTCACAGAGCCACTCAGAATAACGAACATAACACAGTCACAGAGCCACTCACAATAACGAACATAACACAGTCACAGAGCCACTCACAATAATGAACATAACACAGTCACAGAGCCACTCACAATAACGAACATAACACAGTCACAGAGCCACTCAGAATAACGAACATAACACAGTCACAGAGCCACTCAGAATAACGAACATAACACAGTCACAGAGCCACTCAGAATAACGAACATAACACAGTCACAGAGCCACTCACAATAACGAACATAACACAGTCACAGAGCCACTCACAATAACGAGCATTACACAGTCACAGAGCCACTCACAATAACGAACATAACACAGTCACAGAGCCACTCACAATAACGAACATAACACAGTCACAGAGCCACTCACAATAACGAACATAACACAGTCACAGAGCCACTCACAATAACGAACATAACAGTCACAGAGCCACTCACAATAACGAACATAACACAGTCACAGAGCCACTCAGAATAACGAACATAACACAGTCACAGAGCCACTCACAATAACGAACATAACACAGTCACAGAGCCACTCACAATAACGAACATAACACAGTCACAGAGCCACTCACAATAACGAGCATTACACAGTCACAGAGCCACTCACAATAACGAACATAACACAGTCACAGAGCCACACAGAATAACGAACATAACACAGTCACAGAGCCACTCAGAATAACGAACATAACACAGTCACAGAGGCACTCAGAATAACGAACATAACACAGTCACAGAGGCACTCAGAATTACTAACATAACACAGTCACAGAGCCACTCAGAATAACGAACATAACACAGTCACAGAGCCACTCAGAATAACGAACATAACACAGTCACAGAGCCACTCAGAATAACGAACATAACACAGTCACAGAGCCACTCAGAATTACTAACATAACACAGTCACAGAGCCACTCAGAATAACGAACATAACACAGTCACAGAGCCACTCAGAATAACGAACATAACACAGTCACAGAGGCACTCAGAATAACGAACATAACACAGTCACAGAGGCACTCAGAATTACTAACATAACACAGTCACAGAGCCACTCAGAATAACGAACATAACACAGTCACAGAGCCACTCAGAATAACGAACATAACACAGTCACAGAGCCACTCACAATAACAAACATAACACAGTCACAGAGCCACTCACAATAACGAGCATTACACAGTCACAGAGCCACTCAGAATTACTAACATAACACAGTCACAGAGCCACTCAGAATTACTAACATAACACAGTCACAGAGCCACTCACAATAACGAACATAACACAGTCACAGAGCCACTCACAATAACGAACATAACACAGTCACAGAGCCACTCACAATAACGAACATAACACAGTCACAGAGCCACTCACAATAACGAACATAACACAGTCACAGAGCCACTCAGAATAACGAACATAACACAGTCACAGAGCCACACAGAATAACAAACATAACACAGTCACAGAGCCACTCACAATAACGAACATAACACAGTCACAGAGCCACTCACAATAACGAACATAACACAGTCACAGAGCCACTCAGAATTACTAACATAACACAGTCACAGAGCCACTCAGAATTACTAACATAACACAGTCACAGAACCACTCAGAATAACGAACATAACACAGTCACAGAGCCACTCAGAATTACTAACATAACACAGTCACAGAGCAACTCAGAATTACTAACATAACACAGTCACAGAGCCACTCAGAATTACGAACATAACACAGTCACAGAGCCACTCACAGTAACGAACATAAGGCAGAATCACAGAGCTGCTCACAATAATAAACATGATGCAGAGTGACGGAGCCAGACATAAGAGACATAATGCAGTCACAGAGCCACTCACATTAACATACATAATGTAGAGCCACAGCCACTCTTAACCCGCTGGGGTCAACAAGATCAGATCAACTTTATTTGGATGATTCACTTTGTGAGATTTCACCATACAGGTGCGACGAACATATTGCCAGAAACCTTTAGGTGTTGTAACACGATGCAATTTCCACGCAACTTTGGTTGCGGCAACTCATTGCTTGTGATGTCATTTTATGCAATTCCACTGTTACACGGGGCAATTCACAATCAATTTAAATTGCATGCAACGACCAATCAGACTCCTTCCATCCATCCATTATCTGAACCCGCTTATCCTGATCAGGGTCACTGGAGCCTATCCCAGCATACATTGGGCGAAAGGCAGGAATACACCCTGGACAGGTCGCCAGGGCACACACACACACACACACACACACACACACAGGCAATTTAGACTCTCCAATCAGCCTAACGTGCATGTCTTTGGACTGTGGGAGGAAACCGGAGTACCCAGAGGAAACATGCAAACTCCGCACAGAGAGGACCCGGCCGACAGGGATTCAAACCCAGGCCCTCCTTGCTGTGAGGCGGCAGTGCTACCCACTGCACCATCCATGCCGCCCCAATCAGACTCAAGTATGTATTTAGCCTTTGAAATTACGCCGGATCAGTTTATTCCAGTAGATACAAATCTTGATCACAAAATTTAGCTAACGTTATTTGTTTTCTATTGATGTTACATTTAGCAACAAGCAAACATAAAGCCTTATGTGCATTTTATTGGACCACCTTGAGAACGAGTCGGAGGAGGAAACTCACACGCCAAAAAAGCAGTTCTGGGTCAGTTCAGTTCTGGCTCCTCAAGAGACAGGAGAAGGGGTAGATTAATTACACCACGAAGATCCAATGCATTACAGGTAAGAATAAACAAATCCTAATCTAACCTGGTGGACAGCATGGATGGTGCAGTGGGTAGCACTGCTGCCTCACAGAACGGAGGTCCTGGGTTCGAATCCCAGTCAGCCGGGGCCTCGCTGTGTGGAGTTTGCATGTTCTCCCTGTGTTTGTGTGGGTTTTCTCTGGGCACTCCGCTTTCCTCCCACAGTCCAAAGACATGCAGGTTAGGCAGATTGGAGAGTCTAAATTGCTGATGGGTATGAGTGTGTGAATGGTGTGTGTGCCCTGCGATGGACTGGTGACCTGTCCATGTATTCCTGCCTTTTGACCAATGTATGCTGGGACAGGCTCCAGCAACCCTGTTCAGGATAAGCGGGTTAAGATAATGGATGGATGGATAATCTGACCTGCCTATTATATTTGTGTACATTACATTACATTACATTACATTAATGGCATTTGGCAGACGTACAACAAAGTGCATACCCATAACCAGGGATAAGTGCGCTGAAAGACCCTAGAGGGAAGTACAAGTTCAACGGCTACCTGTACAACAATGATAAGGACCAGGGCCTATGAATATTATTATTATTATTTTTTTTTAAACAAACAAATAAACAAACAACAAAGCAAAAGTGACCAAACCAAACAGCCAAACACTGCTTACCTAGCCAAACTAAAAATACCGATACACAAAAAAGTAAATCACAGAAAGACAACAATTAAGGTTCACAGGGAGGTGGGGAGGGACGGGGAGAGGTGCTGCTTGAAGAGGTTCAGTTTGCGCTTGGAGAGATTCTACAGTTCTGACCTCAACGGGGAGTTCATTCCACCACCGTGGAGCCAGAACAGACAGTAGTCGTGAGTGTGAGGTGGAAGTTTGGAGAGGGGGAGGTGCCAAGCGGCCTGTGGAGGCTGAGCGAAGAGGTCTGGCAGGGGTGTAGGGTCTGATGATTTTTTGTAGGTAAGCTGGGGAAGACCCCTTAACTGCTTGGAAGGCTAGCACCAATGTTTTGAATTTGATGCAATCCATGACAGGCAGCCAGTGGAGGGAAGTAAGCAGGGGGGTGACGTGTGAGTATTTGGGAAGGTTGAAGACCAGACGAGCTGCTGCATTCTGGATGAGTTGGAGGGGTCTGATGACGGACGCTGGGAGGCCAGCCAAGAGGGAATTGCAGTAGTCCAGCGAGGTGGAGTAGGGCGTGAGAAAGGGGCTGATTCTCCGTATGTTGTATATGTTGTTGTACTCCACAAGGTGGCAGTGTAAGCACTGACAGTAATATTAGACTACCAATAATATTCTTGACTATTAATTCACTGTTCTGAATCTATGATCGTGCTTACTTCTAGCTATCAATAGCAGGGGGTTTACAGTTGTGTACCATTAACAGTGGCAAAAATAGAAAATGAAAAAGCCAAATGTAAATCTTACCTACCTTTTCCTCTCAATATTGTCAACTCAGTTCAATTGATTTGAAAATAGTTCAATAAACTATCTCACAATAACTTTTTCGTATTTATTTTACAGATCATGGCTGCGCTTGGATGAAGACTGCAGCTGTTGGACATGGTGACACCACTCATAAAGAGAGAGGACACGGTAATGAGGGAAGCCATCAGTCCTGCAGAACGCCTAGCAGTAACACTGCGCTACCTGGCCACTGGGGAGACGTTCTCCTCATTGTCCTATAGTTTCAGAATTAGTAGACAGGCGATTTCTGAAATTTTATTGGAAGTATGCAAAGCGATTTACACCGTCCTCCCAAGCACGGAGGAAGAGGGGCACACCATTGCCAAAAGATTTGAGGATGGCACTTTGGCAGTTCCCAAAATGCATAGAAGCCCTGGATGGAAAACACGTGGTTGTGCAGTCTCTGGATAACAGTGGCTCCTACTACCACAATTATAAGGGTACTCCATCATCCTCATGGCTCTTGTGGATGCAGACCGACAATTTATTTACGTGGATGTGGGAACAAATGGAAGAGTGAGTGATGGTGGGGTCTGGAATAAGACCACCCTGTGCCAAGCACTGGTGGGGAGCAAGCTGCACATCCCAGCACCATCTCCTCTGCCTGGATGCATCATGCCTGTCCCCTTTGTTGTGGTTGCCGATGCTGCATTCAGCCCGAAGAACCACCTGATGAAGCCTTACCCGGAGAACCAGCTGAACAATGAGAGCAGGGTGTTCAATTACAGGTCAGGGTTTTCTTTTTGCACAAATTGAAATGATGTATTTTTAAAACTCATTATCAGCAGTAAGAATAATGAATATTTATGGACCACCAGTTTCAGTGTGGCAATGAAAAGAGCTTTGACCTCAACATTTTAAGTTTATTTTCAATCATGTTTTTGCAGACACTCTCGGGCAAGGCGCTGTGTGGGCCTTCAGGGCACATATTGCTTTGTCCCCCAAGAAGGTGGAGCACATTGTGCTGACATTAATAGCCCTCCACAATTTCCTGAGGAGGCAGAAAATGGGAAGGGCCCTGTATACACCTGTGACCCTCACTGACCGCGAGGACCTGGGAACAGGGGAGGTTCTGCCGGGGCAGTGGCGTGCCGAACCTGCTCCCTCAGCTACGGTCCAGCTTAGAGCAACGGGCAGCAGCAACTATGCCACAGATGCCAAGGTGTACAGAGTACAGGTGGTCAGAGAAGAGTACAGCACCATTGGTACTGCCAGCTGACAACAAAGTTACCGTTCTGTTCTGAATTTATGAACGATTCAAACCATTACATCCCAAAATAATATCTCTGCATTTTTGCAAGACATGCATGCTCTGCAGAATGGACATTGGGAAAAAACAGAACACTCTGTGGAAGTGATGTGTGATGTCCGCCTGTGCTTGCAGCTAAATGGGAACTGTTTGGAAAAATGTCACGCAAAACTTTGAGATGTATGAGAATGGCATCTTCATTGTATGTAGTTTGTGTGGTGATTTCAATAAATTCCTGAATCAAAAAATGTATTTGTTTCTGTCTTCTAAATGGCTCACTGAGCATGTCTTTGTGGAAAGGCTTTGTCTTAGAGGTAGGGAGGGGTCAGGTGTGAAAAGCCTACTCACCTGGCAGGACCGCATACCACATAAATATTCATTGAAGAAAGGCCATTAGCCCTCCCATTGTCAACTGGTGCTGAAAAATATTTGTGACAACAAAAGGTTTTTGTAATTAATTATATATTTCTAACTGGATTTGTTACAATATTTTGTCATCTTTTGATACCCAAGACCAAATTTCAGTGATCAAATTTTTTAAATTACAATAGATTAGTTTGTGTTTTTACAGTATTCTTGCACGTGTTCAAAACTATTATTTGCAATTTGTGTGATTCTAGAGCAATTTAAAACCAACATATGATTCTGACCATATTACTGTAGCTGAGTTTGTGCTGGAAACAAAGGTATGAAACACTTTGGAATCACTGTATATAAAGTTGACGTACAGTTGATTAGACTAAGCAGGAGACAATCCTCCCCTGAAGCAATGCTGGGTTAAGGGCCTTGCGCAAGGGCCCAACAGCTGTGCGGATCTTATTGCAGCTACACTGGGATTCAAACCACCAACCTTGCCTGTCCAAGTCATTTACCTTAACCACTACGCTACAGGCTGCCCACAAATGTCAGAGCATGGCACAGTCACCAGTTTTCCTAATTTTGCCCTCAGACCCCAGAGGATTAATAACAAACAAAACACAGTCACAGAGCTGCTCACAATCACAAATATAATGTAGTCACAGAGCCACTAACAAAGAAAAAACAGAAAGCTGAGTCAGCACCAATCACAATAACAAACATAATGCAGAGTCAGAGTCACTCATAATAAAAAGAATAATAACAGTCACAGAGCAGCTCACAATAACAAACACAACAGTCGCAGAGCCACTCAAGAAGAAACAGCATTGAGTCTCAGCCACTCACATTAACAAATATAAAGCAGTCAGAGTCACTCACAATAATAAACATAATATAGAGTCATACTTCGGACTGTATCCCTGAACAGGGGTCATATCCAACAAACATAGCCATTAATTACACATCTTCGTGTTATTCGACTGACTTTTCTAAATACAATACAGTATATAAGCATTCATCCTTTCTACCATTTGGCATCTGATTGTACAGTTAGGCTCATGATCCTCTTTGTGAGTCTCCTTATCATGTGTGCGCTGCCTGATAAGAGACAAAAAGGCTCAATAAGCTCAATGTTCTCACACACAAAGCAGTCAGTCACTCACAATAACAAACGTAATGCAGGGTCACAGAGTTGCTCTCAGTAACAAACCTAACAGAGTCACAAAGCCTTGCACAATAGCACTGAGTCACAGCCACTCACAAAAACTTACATTACGCATAGAGTCATAGAGCCTTTTTGGAAAGTATAGAAACGTATTCTCTAACTTTAATTCCAACCCCTACAAGAGAGCTTCTCCACATATATATATGAAAGCTCTTGGGCTGCCTTTTCCTGAAGATCAGATGAAACAGAAAGTCAATCTGGGTGGCTGTCTGTCTGTCTGCACTACTGCAGAATTCCTCCCTCCAGCAAAGTGGGGTACCTGATGATTTGTATAATTAGGATTGTCACCAAAATAGGAAAGGCAGCCAAGTAGTTTCAAAAAGCTTTAGGATCAATATTGTGTCTGCCTTTGCTTTTTTGGCAATCAAAATCATTAGCAGGCCTTGCAGTCTGGATTACAGGGCACATTGCAAGCATTACTAAAGCACCGCAAAACCAGACCTTCATTGTGCAATAAGTGCTTCTGCAACTTTTATTATCAAACGGACGTGTCAAGCTTACTTATATTAATTTTGTGGACATCATTACAGTGATTGGTGGAGCTTTTAGTGGTGGAGTCAGCTCCCAGACAGGCCAGAAAATAGAAAAGTAAAGTGTGCTTTTTGCTTTCTTTCTGCTCGTTGACACACCTGCACATTAGGCAAATGTTCGTTAGCCTCCTGCAGATGTGCGCATGAATATGCAGGCCATTAGTCATCAAGCCGCCAATCACACAGATTTCAAATGCTGTCTGGAAGAAAGTGGCCTCCAGGTCACGGAAGTTGTCAGGAAAGTTTGTCATCCCAAACCTGCTCTGCTGTGCCAGTGAGGGAACTCCTGTACTTGCTTTCTTAGTTCCTTGTCAGTAAGCATGGAGTTATCAACGCGACAGTCGCTTGCGGTCTGCCGATCCTGTAATCAGTATTTCAGTTGTGTTAATTGAGTTGGGTGTGTAATTTCAGGTTTATAGTAGTTTATGGGGTGGCCTGGGTGCCCTTGAGTACAGCTGTGGTCTGGTGCCACACCAACCCTGATGTTTGATAGCTCAGGGCTCTCAAACTGAAATCCTGCAGAGCTGCAGTGTGTTGGCTTTTGATGTGTTTCAGAACATTAAGTTCTTAAGTTTAGTCAATGTTGCGCTATTGTTTTCTCTGAAATCCTCTGAAATCACCTCTTGGTCTAGAGTGTTTCGTTGGTGACTGCTGCTTCGCAGCTAGAACTTCACTCCCAAAGTGAAGAAAGTAACATTAGTTAGCCTGAAGTCACAAACCGTCCTGCTGCTGGAATTCCCGAATATAAATGTAAATGGAATTGATTTAAAAAAGGAAAAAAATATAAATGGAAATGGAATTGACTAACACCAGCAGCATTGCCTGTGTCTTGTTAGCATGTTGTTATGGTCTGTGTACTAATTGGAGTGGATGGAAGAACACTGAAAACCACTGAAGACTTTAATCATGCTGCATATACATATATCTGTTAATGAAAACAGATATACTGTATCTTCAGAGTACAACAATTTAAAGGATTGTATTGTGAGAGTGATTGAATCTGATTCTGAAAATGGTTTGGTATTAAATTCAGGGCTGGTTATGCTCTAGCTGGAATGAAGGGAAGATTGATTTATATCAGTAAAAGGATATTGACCTTTTTTGGTACACAGGTATGATGCACTTTTGCCTCCAGAACAGCCTGATTCAACAATGTGCTCAAAACATTCCTTGTGGATTTTGTGCTGATATGACAGCATCATACAGTTCCTTAAAGGCATACTATGTAAGATTTCCACCTTGAAAAAATTTGTACTTTATATGCTCTTCTATGTCAATAACTCTGTAGTCTTCAGTCAGCCTAGGAGAAGTGTCACAGTTCTTGGCTCCTGTCTGATGAATTTCCAGGCACTACCGCAAAGAAAATAGAAAAAACGCAGAAACTAGGTTGCACAGAGTAAAATAAAGAGAACACGTAGAAAGAGGAAAAAAACAATGGGAAAAAGCCACAGACCTGACAAGAGACACTCTGCTCAGTGTAAACATCCAATACAGACACTCTGCTCGGTGTAAAAATCTAATACAGATCTGGAAGGCAGCCTCTGTAGCATTAACAGAGTGATAATCACTCTGCCCAGAGGCTGTGAAGGCAGCAGTGATTAAGCACGGAAAAAAGAGGAAGCCCAAATTAATATGCATTAAAAAAAACAACAACAATAAAGGCAACATTTAAAAAAAATCATTTCCCAAAAGGCTTCAGTAACATTTCATCTGAAACTCCCGTGATTCATGAGTCTTCACGTTAACCTTCCCTTCGCTATAATATGTTGTTTATTGCTCGCAGGTCTGACTAAACGCTGTTGTCTGGGCGTCGTGTTCCAATTCAGAGCCAATCAAGGGGAAAATGAAAATTCTCAGTCCACTGTTTTATTTATAGCACGCATCCTTCATTTTTCATTCAGATCCCCCTCTTCACGGGCGCCTGCATCCTCGTTTCTTGGCCACGTGAGAAACAAAGCCCCATCTCTGTCGCCGGGCTCCGTGGCGATTTTGGGCGCCCCGCAGATATACTATCCCGGCCCGCAGATGGGAGCAGGGAGTCTTGTTTTTGGAGGCGGCATGCCTCCTGAGGTGTGAAATGCGGTGGGTCGGAGCCAAGGCCCAGCGTGTCATCATACCTCCATTTCCTCCCACGGGTGGCCAACGCACAACCTGGTTCAGATCCATTTTGAGCTGGAGAACTGTACTGGCCACAGTAGCTTCAGGCATGAAGACGTTCAATCCTACACCATGGGTAAATTCAAACACTGGGATACAAGTGATTTTGCAGGTCAATTGCCCACCAGCCTAGAATGACTGATTTAAACATAGTAATAGCAGCACATTACAACAGACCAATTATATATGGACCAATCATATATATCTCCAGCCTGCTAGTATGTTGCCGTTGGTGACAGACTTATTTTTGGTTTAATCGCTAAGAAAAGGCGACTATGGTAGGCCGGCCAGGCTAGGTTTGAGAGACTCTGCACCTGCAAGTATCTGCAGTCAATGAGAAGACTCTTTTGACTTCAACAATTATATCGCAACAACCTCACTTTATTAAGGAACGATAGCCTTGCTGCTTCAGTTACTTATTCTGTATCTGAATGCTTATCAGATTAGCACAGACCAAATTACTATTTACAGGATGGCCGAGGCCGTTATTGGTCACGGCCATTTCTACAGGGAGACTTGCTCAAAGGTCCTTTTTTTTTTTTTTTGGACGAACAAATAAAACAAGAATAATAAAGAATAAAGATTAAGGATAATTTTATCGCTTTTATATTTCAAGTCTATATTGTGCACACACAACCAGTTCAATGACTCATTTTAATGTTTCCATGATGATGTCCTAGACCAGAGATACTAAATCTGATTCTACTAATTATGATTCTACAACTCACACCTGATTCTATTAATCAACCAAAAAGTTTTGAAATACTGGGCCGTGGACATTCCCACGCTGTGAGTCCTGTGGCTGAACATTGATCTAGCTGAAATTAATCCTCAATTTTTAATCTTTGATTTTGATTTTGATAATGATTTTAATCCGGATTTTGAAATCACTTTTTTTGCTATCACAGATCAAATCTTGTCAGATACCACAAGATCAGGATTACAGAGTATAGATGTGCAGTCTGTCTGTCGGATCTGTCTCATCTCATCTGTCACATCTATTGGTGAAAATAATGCAACATTTCATGAAGACAAACATTTATCCAAACAAATTTGAAAATGTTTCATTCAGTTTGCATATTAGTCCTATTCATCTGTATTAGTTCACAATACGAAGGGCACACAGTCAGTCTAATCGACATCGACAACTGGTCTGGCTTGGTCCCAGTTTTTAAATACCCAATTTTGATATTTAATCTTCCGCTGAACAGTAGGCTAGTTTAAAGAAATAGAATTCTACGTTTATTTATCCAATCAAATAAAAACTGCATAAAAGCACATTTCTTTCAGAAACTACTGCATATACGTGAATGCAGTCTACAGGTATTTCATTACATTGAAATCTAACGTAGGCTACAAGTCCAGAACCATAAAACGCTTGGACAACTGAGTTCTCAGCCAATGGTTTCATAAAGCATATTTATAACGATGCATTACTTAAAAGCAACTCAGAACAGGTAAACCCAGAAAACATGTCAGTCTATAGCTCCAGTAATATTCTAATCCAGCCCCTCAAAACTGATGCCTTTTTTCTTCCTGAAGACCTGCCCAATGCCTGCCTCAGAACAAAAGATTAGTCTAGCTAGTTCAGTCACATGCATTTTAAAAGTGTAATGCTAATTACATACATTTTATGAAGAGGTTTGTGACTTAGCTAGCTTACTAGTTTTTCTTGTCATCAAGTAAACTAGCAGCTCTTTTACAGTGAAGCTAGTTAACTAGCTAGATTTAGTTTTTAATTTTTAGCTTGTGTTTTTGGTCCACCAAGCTCCCATTGTACAACAGATAGGTGGCCATAGCTAGGTGGCTTTTTGGCACAGTTAGCTAGGTCACATGTTCACCTAGTTAGGTCGCATGCCTATGGCAAATGGCCACCGAGCTAGGCTGTATGCATGCAATCTAGTTGTGGTCGAGCTGTGCAAAAAGACACCTCCTTCTGCAAAAAAGCCTAAAGCTAAAATAATTAATAACGTTTAACTAGGTGGCTGAAATTAAGCCTTCATGATAGCTAGCTAGTTTGTAAGACATTTTTAAAATGCAGCGAGTTAACTAGGTGGCATTGATGCCATACGTTTTCAAAGACTTTTGCCCTCAGCTAGTCAGCTAGCTAGATTATGAAATTCTTCTTGTGACTGAGCTAGCTCAGTTGTAAGCCTGAATAAAACCTAGCTAATTAACTAGTAAGCAATTTACAGCAGCCAGTAAACTAGCTGTGTTTTATCTGTGCTTACAACCTAGCCAGTTTACTAGCAGGAATTAGTGATCTGAGCAAAGCTGGGACAACTAGCTTGGTTGTGTGGCCAGCTATTTGACCCAAATGGTAGCTAGCTGGGGCATTTTTGGTAGCTAGCTAGGTTGTATGACCAATGAGGTTGGGCAAATGGGCAGCTAGCTAGAACTACTACAGTAGCTAGCTACAGAAGTTGAATAAATGTTAAAACAGAATACCACAATATGTAGTTTGTTAACAAGCTGGCCATAACAGCCAGCTATCTAGCGAGGTCGCAAATTACTTTTTTAAATGTAGTTAGTGGACTAGCTAGCCTTAAAGCCATGTCAGCTGGTAAACTAGCTGCCCCTAGGTGCAATATATTCATTAGCTAGTTAACTACCTGGCATTTTTACAGGACTAGGAGGGACATACGGCTAGCTAATTATGACAAATTGGCAAGTAGCTAGACTAGGGCTAAGACAGTAGCTAGCTACTGAAGTCGAATAAAAGTTAAAACAGCCTGCTATAAAAATGAACTGTTATCTCATTCAACTGAGCTCATTAAACAGTAGAACCCCCCAGCTTTTAGTTTTGATATATATTTCCCCCTCAGTGTGCTGCAAATATTTTTTCTTGGAGAAAATAGCCTAGATGTTGTCAAAACATAAAATGAATGCTTAGAAAGATTTAGCCAACCACATATTACATAGTTAGTCTCTTTGCTTGACTATATACAATACTTTAAGGATTTCTTTAAAAACAGTAATTTTAACTCCCACCACGTACAATAATTTAATATTCTCTCCCTCAAAGGAACTGCATTGTGGCTGTCACAGGTTATGGTCTGGTGCAGACGATATCAATGTTCCCACGCAGACAAGAAGCACCCTTTCTGTATTTCACAAATTTGCTATGCAAAATGAAACAAGAAGCAACTTGTCATTTTCATTCCTCTTTAGCACACAACACCAATGACAACAGAAAGAATCCACAAGAGAGTCTTCTCAATCGCAAAGAAGCTTGAACATGATTATGTAGTGTAATTATTTGCATTAGGTGACTGCGTAGCCTAAATAATTGCCAGACAAATGCGTTAGCTGTCAGTCAGCTGAAGACAAACTCGCCTATTGCCAAGGGCAACAACGTTCTTTTGAATTGAATTTTGTTATGTCATGGGAGTGATTATTTATGTTATTGAATGAGAACCCATGGTATATCGTGGATATTGGCACAGCTAGTGGGGTGGTTGCGTGAGTTGAGTGCCGTTACACCCCCTAGCTGTGCCAATATCCACGATATACCACAGGTTCGAGTTCCAATGCTTTTATACAACGGTTACCACTTGTATAATTTCACAAAAGAAAGTCAGGACAAACTTTAAATGTATTTTTAATGGAACTATGTTTTATGGTAAATGTACTCTTCCGCTGAACAGTAGGCTAGTTTTTTGGTTGCTAAGCAATGGTATTGCTAACGTTAGCTAGCAATAACGTATCACCGCTGCACTAGCTAAGCAATGGTATTAACCTTAGGCACTAGCAATAATATATCCCCACTGTACTAACGTTAGCTAAGCAAAGCTATTGCAATAATGCATCCACACTGCACTCAAGCTAGCTAGCTTGCTCGTTTTTGTTACACCTGACAACACTGACATGAAAGTCATTTGTCTTCGTTATAGACATTTATCTGGGTACTGTCAGATAACATGCAGTTAATGAAGTAACTAATAGCATTGTTATGAGTCATCATTTGTTTCGCCGAGGTTTGGTGGTCTTGCTGCTATTTTGATCCGAGGATGTTGCCATTTTTTCCGTTCCTATCCTACTCCTTTACAAATCCCTGATTAGGTCAAAGGACCCTTTAAAATTACTAATTTTGGTTTACTTTGGTAGGCTACTAAGGGCAAAATGATGACAACATTAGGTTAATTTCAGTTACAAGGTCGATAACGGTGATTTAAAAACGCGGAGTAATACTAAAAGATGTGTGAAGATTTTGACCATGACCATGTGTGACCATTTAGCCGTGCGTATATCATGGATATTGGCATAGACATAGATATATGGATATTGGCATGGCTGGAACGTAAAGTGACCAATCGAGACAATGGACCAGACCAATCCATTGTAAGGTTTCTTATTGACTATCTCAGACACTAAACACTTTGATTAATGTGAATTGGACCAATATTTATTGAGAAAACGACAACTGCACAATGGTCACTATGGTCCGAACACTAATTTACTCTGTTATGCAGGCTGAGGCGAAGATGCGTTTTAGATGCGAAGATTATGGTGTTGCGTCACAAATAGCTGAATCTTGGAAGGGACATCTCTACATGTAAAAGCAATGGTAAGATAGTTGTATTCTATATTTAGTCACAGATATTGAAAGTAGAATGACTTGATATACAGTATTTAATTTGTCTTGTTAATTTTGCTATTCACTAACTAGCGTTTTACTCCACTATTCATGGGTACCAAAGACGTCACTTCCGGAATGCCCGCCGCCATATTTGTGTCCGACTGACACTTTTGGACCGTCACGGCAGCGAATACAGCGCATCTAAGCGAGACAGAAAGAAAGCGATATTTGGAAAAAATAGCGATTATTGGTTGTGATCCTTATTTATTACCTTTAACTTTATTTTGTCCCTTAAAATCTGCGAAGCGTCTGCCCCAACTTACTTTCCCCGACATCTACATTTATCTGATACATAATCCATCCCCATACACCGGAGACAGCCTTAAGGCTTTCAAGAGTACGGATGCCTATCAATACTCAGTTGCAGGATGGGTCAACGACACAAATATATGGCATCTGGAAACAAAAAATATATTTGTGATCACAGGACATGTAAGTATTTGTATTTTATTTATTTATCCAGAAAGGTCCCATTGAGATACGAGATCTCACATTCACACAGTTACACACATTCACACATATGGTCATTTTAGAGTCACCAATTAACCTAAGTAATTCAACAACAATCATCAACCGTGTTATTTTGGTGGTGGTTAAGTCTAGAGTGATAGTGATTGCTTCGGCTTCGTGCGTTTCATTTACATGTGGCTATTAACGTTAGACTTTACACAGTTCTCGGTCGCTCTGATCAGAAATGCAGGACAACCAGCCGCGGGTCTGAAACTAGGCATAGCCTAGTCTACTACGTAATTGCGCCTCCTTGAGTTTGTTTAAAATAATGACATCGCTCCCATTATTTAACCAAGTAACATTGTCAACAAAATGTGGAACAATATTTTTTATCTTGTGACTAACTGGCTGACCACTAACATCCCTAAATTATAATAAAGTGCTGCATTTTTCACTTAACAGGTCAATCATTCCCAGGCTCTGAACACAAAAGCAACATGTCCATGGATAGTGGTGCAGGAGATCGGGACAGTGGTGATGGCACATTGCACATGTATGGCAGGGTTTCATTTATTAAATAAATAAATAAATAAATAATAAAGGGTTTCACCATTTATTTCGCCGATCTAACTCCTTTGGGATCGAATAGAATTGTAGTCCAGGGTTTCTCTGACGACTGTTGTCACAGCCAACAGCACAACATATCCCGGGCATATTTTATCAACTTTATCGTGGATCTTCCTTCGTTTTCTCTGGTCGTTTTGGTTGTGGCGCGCAGCTGAGACCGGACACAAAGATGGCGGCGGTAAAACACAGTGACGTCACATGGTACCCATGAATATTGGATTACCTTCGAGCTATTGTTGACTTTATCTTAATACAAGTGGCAAAGTAATATATTTATGAACTCCCAGTTAAGATGCTATTGTTCAACATGTCATGCTAGTTGCAGATGAGACGGGGCACAGGGTGCTTGTTAACTGGACAAATTATGTAACAATGGTGGCACTTTAAAAAATCTGTATTTGACATAGCTTCAAGTTATAGTTTGGTTACAGGAGCGCTGAATGTCTGAATTTAGCAGTCTCAGGATGCAGGTGCCATGGCCACTCGGGGGCTTGCGGGAAGGGGTAAGCAGAACCTCAGAGTTATACATTCTTTGGGAATATATGGAATTCAGAAAAGAGAAAACAACTTGTAATGACTTAAACATCAAATCGGCAAATGATAAAGAAGCATACACTATACCAAATCTTAAAAGCCTAAAGTTTACTAAGGGCAAAATAAATAATTGTATTTTTCTGGCTAAATCACAGATATGGTAAGGCATGCTTCATAAGGCATTCAATACCACTTTTACCCAAACCATTTTAATTTGTCTCTAAGCTTTTAATGAGGCTATAGAAAAAGCTGTCTATTCATTCATTCATTCATTATCCTAACCCGCTTATCCTGAACAGGGTCACAGGGGGGCTGGAGCCTATCCCAGCATACATTAGGCGAAAGGCAGGAATACACTCTGGGCAGGTCGCCAGTCCATCGCAGGGCACTCACACACTCACACCTATGGGCAATTTAGACTCTCCAATCAGCCTAACCTGCATGTCTTTGGACTGTGGGAGGAAACCCACGCGAACACGGGGAGAACATGCAAACTCCACACAGAGAGGCCTCGGCTGACCAGGATTCGAACCCAGGACTTCCTTGCTGTGAGGCGGCAGTGCTACCCACTGCACTAACTGTGCTGCCAAAAGCTGTCTTATCTTTTTAAAAAATTAAAAAATATATAATCCAATTCTGCTGGGATTTTTGACTTGCAAAGCCATTTGGAGCAGGGCAACAGGAGGTGAAGGCAGAGTAGCTCAGTGGTGTGAGAAAGCGTGCAGTGTGCAGCGTGCAGTGTGCAGCTAAAGGAATCAGAAAGAGCTTGTGTACATTGTACAGAATCACTACGAATGATAAAAAATACAGAATAAAATGGATTGCAGCAGGTAATTCATATTAGGATAGACCTATTTAGTACTGGTAATTGTAATCATTTACAATTTAGCATTTAAATGGACCCTAATATTTCACAAATAATCTGAATAATAGCATAATCGGAATACAAATGTCTCAGGTAAGCACCTCAACCAGAACTGGTCCATTCCAATTGAAATTTTGAACCAATATGTTAACCTATAATACTCCATTCATTAGGACAATACTGATTTTCTATTCTGCACATATTCTTGGGGTAAGTGATATTTCTTAGTTTCCAGGAGATTCAGAGACATGCCCCTTGCCGAGCAGTACTGACCAGTGTGCTGCCAAAAGGATTGTTGTACTTTGCTTAGATGGTCAAAAAGCTTGACATATCATCTGGAGTCTTTAATTGGAATTATTTAAATGAGAATACAGAAATAGAAAGTGTGTCACCGCAGCTAGCATAAATCACTCTGGATAAGAATGTGATCTAAATTATTGTAATTATTGTAATGTAATGTCATTATTTTCTCCTGCTACTCACTATTAGCATGATAAAACATGACCTATTCCAGCACATACATCTACACAATAATTATTCTGGATTCAACACAAAGCATGCTTGATTATTTTACATGCATTCATTCCCATGATGCCTTGCAGAAAAGAGGCTGATACATGTTTAATCATGGTACAGCTCCTCAAAACCATTCTGTGTTCTTTGCCTAAACATAATACGTAAATGAAAATCTGGACCCCCTCTCGCTGGACTGCGCAACCAGATGTGGTTCAAACGGCAAGAGACTGCCACCAAGAACAGTTCTTGCTGTAATTTAAGCTTTCATTCAATAATCTTTAAACATTAATATTGTATTCCTATGGCCCATGGAGATGTTAAATCCCACAACCACTGAGGAAGATGGAAGTGGCCTTTTCCAAGCGGGAGGAAGGAGGGAGAGGGAGGGGGAGAGGGAAATCATTTTCAGACACTTTTAAAAAACTGGGTAGTAGGTGCAAATCCTGAGAAAAACCATATAACTAAAAAAATACAGGAACTTGGCAATTAAAGATAATCAAAAGCCTCTGGACTTCTCAGTTACTGAGCAGGAACATAGAGATAAAATCAAATCCCTGAAATACAAAAAATGCATCTGGACCTGATGGCATAAAAATGGCCGACAAAATAACAAGTTCCTTCTTTCAGGATGGTGGGGTGAGACAGGGCAGCAGCTTAAACCCAACTGTGAAACAAGAAATTCCTTTAGAGCAGGGGTCTCCAACAGTGGTAGCTCGCGAGCCCTCAATAAGTAGCTCTCAGAGCAAATCCAAAATGTAAAAAAAAAGAAGAAAGATGCGTTATATTGCAATTAACTGGTGTGTGGCGTGTCGTGAAGTGCTGTGCTGCGCTTTACCGTACTGGTATATGGAAAAATGTCCCCACAATGAATATCGACCAATCACGTTGTAGCTAGGTGCGACTGTAGACTAGTGCTGTAAACTGTGACTGTCGTAATGCGCAATAGCAGTAGCAAGCCGGCAGCTAATGTTTTAGAACCGAACGTGAACGCAATTAACGTTACACGTGTGGATTTTATTTTAACTTTACTGAAGCTAATACACAATTTTGAGTGAGGCAGGTCCATCGAAGAAAAAACTGAAAGCGTACCATTTCCATCAAGAGTGGGAGACTGACTATTTCTTCACAAGTGTAAAAGACAGGTGTGTGTGCTTGATTTGCGGGACCAGTGTTGCAGTCCGCAAAAAAAGCAACGTGGAGCGGCACTTCACCACACTTCACAAGAAGTTTGACCGTGATTTTCCTTCTGGCAGCAGCCTGCGGTCAGCTAAGGTGAGCGAGTTGAAAGCGGGATTGCAACGGCAGCAATCGTTGTTCACAAAACCAGTGAAGAAAGCCGAAGCTGCAACCAAAGCTTCATTCAAAGTGGCCCATCATTTAGCCAAGAATAAAAAACCTTTTACAGATGGGGTTTTTGTTAAGGATGCAATGACTCTTGTGGCTGAATCTTTATTCAAGGATCACAAAAATGGCCCAGAAATCCTGTCTGCTATATCAGAGGTGCAGCTAGGCGCAAATACCATGGCAAGGAGAGTTTTTGCGCTCTCAGAGGACGCAACGGGGCAGTTAGAACATGACATAAGCATATGCAAATGGTTTTAAATTCAATGTGATGAATCAGTGGACTCAAGTGACACTGTTCAGTTGGCGGTTTTCATAAGAATGGTGTTTGAAGACTTCTCTGTTAAAGAGGAATTTCTCACATTGCTACCTTTGAAAACAACAACCAGAGGCCTGGATATTTACAATGTATTGAAGAACCACTTTGCCAAAAAGAATGTGCCATTAGAAAAATTGGTGTCAATAACAACTGATGGATGCCCAGCTACGACAGGGAGGCATAATGGCTTTATTGCAAACTGCAAGCAGACCCGGATTTTCCTTGTTTTTTGAACTACCATTGTATCATCCACCAACAGTCCATTTGTGCCAAAGTCATGGGGTTTGATCATGTCATGACACCTGTCATAAAGATAATAAATTCTATTCGAGCAAAGGCCAAACAACATCGAAGTTTCAAGTTATTTTTGGAAGAACTGTCATCAGAATATGGCGATCTTTTGATACATACAGAAATCAGATGGCTTAGCAGAGGAAAAGCACTTCTGACAGAAATCAAAGCTTTCATGAAGCAAGAGATGAGGATACAACACTGAATGGCTACTGGACCTGGCATTTCTAGCAGAAATTAAACAACCTGAACTATAAATTGCAAGGCAAGGGGAAGACAATCAGTGATATGATTAGTAGTGTCAAGGCTTTCAAGGCAAAACTGGGCCTGTTTCTCCAACAAGTGAAGAAAAAGAAGATGCAGCACTTCCCTTCTGTGCACAAAATGCTGGAAGAAAATGATATTGCATCTGGGGCCATGGACATCCAGAAATACATAGACCTCTTGACCAGGCTGGGTCAGGAGTTTGAGGAAAGATTCACAGACTTTGTGAGGCTGGAGCCCTATGCCACATTTATTTCAAACCCCTTCATGGATGTGGACATATCTGACATTTCTGAACAGATGGATGAGGTGTTCAATCTCAGTGCTGTTGATTTGGAGATGGAAATTCTCAGTCTGCAAAATGACATCCAGTTGAAGTCTGCTGCTGATTTCTGGAAGCTTGTGGATGCAAAGAAGTACCCCAACATTAGCACAGCAGCCATGAAATGTGCTACCCTGTTTGGCTCAACATACCTTTGCGAATCTGCCTTTTCTGACATGAACTTTATCAAGTCGAAGTTCCAAACTCGTCTCACTGATGCCCACCTGGATGACTGCATCAGAGTGAACCTCTCTGGATACACACCAGATTACAAGGCCCTGGTCGACAGTATGCAGTGTCAAACATCTCATTAAAGGTAAGCATATAATAATGTTAAAACGTGCTAAATATGTACTCAGCAAAAACAAAAAACAAAACAAAAATGAAGGGAGTAGAAGTAGCTCGCGACTTGTTTTATTTTTTGTAGCTCTCATCCTAAAAAAGGTTGGAGACCCCTGCTGTAGAGCTTCCAATTAGAACTTAACTAGGGCTTAAATTATTAGAAGCTATAATTGAACCAATTGGTCGTCATGGCAGTGAGGTGTGGGGTCCACTCATCAATTAAGAATTTGGCAAATGGTACGAACATCCAATTTGAACCCTGCATGCAGAATTCTGTAAACATATCTTGAAGTTACATAGAAAGACAACAAATAATGCATGCAGGGCAGAATTAGGCCAATACCCACTACCTATCAAAATACAAAAAAGGGCAATCAAATTTTGGAAGCACTTAAAACATGGCGACCCCAAGTCCATACAAAGCCTTGCCCCTCACTCAGCTGGCCCTAAACTTTAGTTCTCATACACATACTTACAACCTCACTGCTTCAGGGACAGAACAAAACTACAAAACCATCAACCAAATTGCAACCCAACTGAAACAAAATTATATCACTCATCGGAAATCACAAACAAAATCACAAAGTAAAATGAAATGTGCAAACTACCTAACCACAGTCACAGACACAAAACTGAGAAGCACCTTGACAAGGTACAGACATAATGAGCACCACCTAGCCATCGTGACCAGCAGGCACAAAATATCAGGGCTGCCAGAAGAGGGATGATTGTGCCAACAATGTAAATAAAATTTCAACAGAGAAACATTTCTTGATAGAATGCCCAAAATTTTTAGCTAATTCACAAAAATAAATTCAGCCAAAAATGTCCCCAATTCAATAACATGCCAGATAAGCTACCCTTCTTATTAGGGGAAAACAAAGGTTGCTGTAGCAGCAGTACAATTTGTCTTTTCTTGTCACACTGCGGGACAGTGAGTGACCCTGACATGCACACACATACATGCAAACACACACATTTTGCCCACAGTAACATGTTACTGCTTAACACAAACACTTTATTGTTATTACATTATTATTAATAATGTATTAATAATAATTAATGTTAATGATATATTTGGACAATGATTGTACAATTATAGATTTTTTGTTTATTGTTTATAGTTGTTCATCCAACAAGCTTTGGCAATACAAGTGTTCTAATTTGTCATGTCAACAAAGCATTTTTAATTGAATTGGAGAGAGAGAGAGAGAGAGAGAGACCACTAAAGTCCTATTAAGTTCTTTCCCAAATCTTTTCTGCATATTCTTTTTTAATTATTGTTCAACGTACCCACACAACCAACAACAAAAAACAATCCCAAACAACCCCCACAAGCAGGAAGAGAGAGACAGTGAGAGAGACACAGAGGGAGAGAGAAAGAAATCTTCTTTCATACACACAGTGCTGCATCAAAACAGATTTTTAAAAAATCTATGTAGAGCCTTTCTTCCTCATCAACATGACATGGGAGCCCTTTGCCCGCCCATAAATGCTCCAGATGAGGTGTGTTACACCCATGTTGTAAGGGAGTGGGTCGGAGGGCAAAACGCGACTGAGTTGGGTTCTAAAAGTTACTCACAAGATGTGAAATAACCACTGATATTTTCTGGGGGCATCCCTCAAGACACACCCCAGAGGGGGAAACAAGAAAGGGATTAAGTAACTCCCCGGCAATTAACCAACCAATAAAACAACCTATCAAAACCAGTCGAGAAGGTTAATCTGAATCCAGCAAGGAAATGACGAATGGTATGTAAACTCAACCGCTCATCCTACTGATTACGGCAGTCATAAGACAAGATGAGTATGAGATATGTAGCCTACGCAAACCGTGCCAGGGAGAGACCTATGCAGGCTCCCAACTGCACTATAGCTTACCTAGGACCGGGAACGGTAAAGTGATAATGAAAGACAAACAAGACATCCTGTCTCCCAATTCCACTGACCCTAACACTAGAATACACAAAAGCATTACAATTTAATTCAACTGATGAAGCATTATTACTTTAAAAAGGAGACGGGAATACATTAAACATATTAATCCCCCTAGTTCCACTGGCCAACCAGGAATCCTAACAATGGGGTAGGAAGTACATACACAGCGATGGGGGTCTTCGGCAAGTTTGCGAAGCTCTCCACTTAAAAGGGCGATTGCACAAGTACCTCGGCCAAAAGGCTAATGCAAAAGTAACCCAACTACACAATCTGGCAAGGGGAACGCTGACGTAGATCCCCAGACTATCGGGGGTGCACAGGGGTCGCACTAATAGAGATGTTACTTCTGACAGTGGCAAATTGGGACTTAGTACTGTATATACAATAACAGACAAAGGCGACGACAATCACAAAAATAATGCGTTTAGAAAGTGACAAAAAGAAACACCTCGCTATACTAAAGTAAACGTAAGGTGGTTGACAAAAAAGGAATCCCGTCCTCCAACTGTAGTGTGTCTAATACTTGTGCACAACATAAAAAGTAAAGGTGAACATGACAGAATGTCCCCACTGCCCTAAAGTGCTGAAGAATCACTGCGTGTTCAGCTCCCATTAACCCCAACACCACAGATGACTGGGACACGACAGTCACACCTCACATCATGCACAAATAAAAAAAATCTAAATAATAACGTGTTATGCAAACAGGTGCTGATTCAATGAGAAACGGGGCTTAAATAGAAAGACATGCAGCTGACCTTCATTGGCAATCAAACCACATGTGGCAGACAATTGGGAATTGAGACACGCAGGAATTGATTACCTTATCACCATCCATTGTCAAAGTCAAATGAATTACCAAATAGGCCGAAATGTGACAAGGCCGCGCAGAAAGGTAGTGCCTGGAAATGGAGTAGAGCTGAGAACCATGACACGTGTAATAACAACTCCACCCTTGCTGCCCTTAACCCACAAAAGATCCTGTAAACTGAGCCCCTCATCCTTAAGCTGACCAGGCCATTGATGTAAAAAGACTAAATCTCCAGTACTACCTTAACATAGGAGCCATTAAAAGCTATTGTCTCTGAGTGATGAGGACAATTTCATGTATATTGACTTTCCCCTTGGTTTCAGGATGAGGTCCATCACACTGTCCACAAGATGGAAAATGCTCAGTTCACTTTCTACAAATGTTGTGAACAGTGGGGTGCAACTGACCAAACTGTTTGGTATCGAGAGATAGAGCTGCTGGACTGAAACACAGTGTTTATGCAAAACTGAATTTATTGACACTTTTCATTTTGAAACATCAAACTCTAATGGGTGACCTCCACAGATTTGTTTTTTTGACTGTGACATGCCAGTTAGTTGACCATACCTTCTCACGATCATTCTGTCCAGTGAATGCAATGAGATTTAAGATGGAAGCAGGCTAAATTTAGCCCAAAACATTGATTGCAGAAACACATTACATTTGCATTGTACATTTTAGTCATTTGGCAGACGCTTTTAATCCAAAGCTACTTACAAGTACATAGGTTCTCCCACAAGTTAAAGCATCACATGCAGTGATACATGCAGTGAAATGTTTGTTTTTAAAACAAGAAAGAAGTTTTCTTTGAAATTCTACTCTTTTGGCATAAGAAACCTTGCTCATCAGCACTTTGGTGTAGATATAGTCCTTTTTTTATCGATTCAAATACTGAAAGCAGAAAAAAGGGATGAGAAATGAATGACCTTTTGTTCTGGATGTTCTACATCATATAGAATTTATATACAGTCTATTTAACAAGTGGCTGTTGCTGCAGGATTTCATATAGGGAGAAGCACGGATGTCAACATAAACACACATTCCATAAGGAACAGAGCACAAACTTTTGCAAACCTTACTACTTTCAGGACACAAATCACATGGTGTCAAAGCAAAGTGTGTTTTTTGTTTTGTTTCACTTTTCACTTTAAAAAAGGCAATGAGTGGCTTTATTATTCAAATAAGGGCCATTTTTGTAAGAGGGGAAGTACTTTTACTCCATTGCAGATATTCCCAGAATGATACCCCAACAAGACCTGTAAACAGACAGGAAAAACATAGTAATTACTTTTGTTTTTCAGATGATAAACACCCATGTGACCCACAGTACAAATTTGCTGGGGTAAAGAATTTATGTAAAAAAGCAAAACAAAAGCAAAGACAGCATGGTCCTGACTGAGTTGTTCTTCTCATCATTGCTCATCAAACCGATCAGTTTGTCAATTTCTCAAATTGCATCTTGCCTATGGGGGAAACAGAAGGATTTCTCAATACGTGTGTATTTTTTCCTGCTGCAAAAAAACAGCTCAAGCTATTTTTTGAAACGGCTGGTAGCTGGTATTTCAAGATGGTCATAGCTGGATTTTACACCAGGGTTTTCTACACTTACAATTCAGAAATCACAATAAGAGCTAATCTGTTCTCTGTTTTATGTCTAAATTATTTTTGTGCTTTCCGTTGTCTGTCTGTCTCCCTATTCATTCCCATTCACTACCATCTGTTTGCTCCATTTCACCTGTGCTCCATTTGTCTCTGCCTCCCTCTCCTTATATGTATTTCTGTCATTCTGTCATGTCTCTGTTTCTCGTTGTCTGTTAATCAGTTTTTTATTACATTACATTAATGCCATTTTAACCTGTCCTTTTCAGTTCCTCATTGCTAGGTTGTCTCTTTCTGTTTCTGAGTTCTGCCCTTACCTGTGACTCTGTTCCCTACCCTGGTTGTAGCCTCCTCTTCCTCGTGCCTTTGCCCCTGCTTTTTCTCTCTGGTTTAGCTTTTTTTGGATTTTGCTGGTTTTGACTCTTTGTGTTTGGATTCCGTTTTTGTACTTCTGCTGGTTTGGTCTGTCTTCTTGGTTATTGGTGCCTGTGTTGTGTCTAGGAAATGACAGAGTCCAAATCTCCAATTTGTCGAAAAACATCTTCACGAGGGAAAAGACACCACGGCAGCAAGCTCTTCAGGAAAATCAGACTTTATTTAGCACAAGTGCATAAAGCCGGACCAGTTTTTTCATAAACATCGACCTCGAAATGTCATTTTTACACCCATTTTATACAAAGTTACTCCTCCTACAACTCCTCCTCAAACCTCATTGTGGCAAATCACCCAAACTGTTATCTTAACTCCTCCCATAACTCCTCCCCCCAACAGGTGCAAACATCATTGTGGCAAATCGCCCAAAGTCCTCATGCTCTGCCAAATCTCTATAAAGTTCAGGACGCCCCCGCCCTCGCGAACTGCCTCTAACACCCATGTCATCCATGGTTTTTTCTGAGCATACATGTCACTCTGTATTTTTCCACATATGTGTACGTTGCATTCTTTGCATTCTTTGCTCTCATTTCAACAGTTTTCACTGTGGTTTCTTGCGTTTTCGTAAGCTCAGCTATAATTAATGTTCTAGGTTCATTCGATTTCATAACAAGCAGCGTACATGTGATATATTGATTATAAGTCACTTGCATATAGATACACTTCAGGCATAAATCATCGAGAGTCCCGGAGAAACCAGCTGTACAGGCATATCTCGCTTTGCCCCCTGTCCTTGACCATCTACACAGTTGCCCCCTGTCCTTGACCCCCCCCCCCCGCCAGCTGGCTGCTTTATTCAACTCTGGTTACATATGGGTTCACTGTGTAATTCTAGCACAATTTAGCAGTTAATCAGTTTAAAACTATACAGGGTACATATCATACTTTAATATGGGTATATTGATACACTTTTAGCATAAATCATCGAGAGTTTTGGAGGAACCAGCCTGCTCATCAAGGCTGAGTCTGATTTTGACTTGTGATTGTTTATCATGCTTTTAAGAGGGAGATCTTTTGTTCTGTGAATTTTCCCCTACATTCCCCCCTTTTCGGGGTCAAAACTTATGGCCCCGAATATCTCCCTTGGCCAATGCACCATATTAAGTTGGGTTCCTGCACATCCCCTGCTGCTATAGCAGCATCCAATTGCCTCGTAATTTGACTGGCCACAGCCGTAGCAAAGCTTTATGTATTATCCTAAGTGACCCAACTATTACAATTATCACACACTTCTTTTAATTTTGTTAACACGTTGATTCGTAGCACGAGGAATCGCCACAGTCTCTGTAACAGGTGGGCTCCTGGATCCAACCAGTGGATGTGGTCTGCACGTCCCTCCACTGGTGAGCCGGCTTGATCTTCCAACCAGTGGATGTGGTCTGCACGTCCCTCCACTGGTGAGCCGGCTTGCAATTCTCGTACTGGGTCTGCTGGGGCACTGTTGGTGCTTCTGGCACTCCCAGCTGTAAGCTGGAATAAAGCAACCCTAAAAAACGGGGCGAACACCCCAACCAAAATAAGTGCTGAAAGGCAAAACACAAACCAAAATACAAATACCGGAGACAACGTCCCTCACCCACAAGCTCACACGAGCAAGAAAATAAAAAGAGACAAAGAACCTTTAGGAAGGCGTCTGGCTCTATGTGTTACTTCAGAGGGATCCACAAACTCCCTGTGTGTCGTGGTGTTCAGTCCCACCACCTCATCGAGGTGGCGCCCCATGCCTGGTGACATCCCCTCCCGTATGGCTTTACGGCATTATGGGATCTGTGTGTATGTCCCTTTTGGTTATCAGCCCCATCTGCGCAACACGTACATTGTCAAATGGCCCACTGTCCACTGCTGGAGGTTGCACCTGGGCTCTGACAAAGCTAGCCTGCTTGAATATGTCCAGCATTGTTTCCATCCCCACAACCTTCCCCAGAAGAGCCTTCAGGCCCCCACAGCCAAGATTCGGCCTGTCATCTCCTCCTCCAGCACCCTGAACAATTGGCTCACTCCATTCTGTAACTCAGGGAGATTTGTTATTACATCTTGCATGTCCTGAGTGGACCAGGGAATGTATCAAGGTACAGCATCCCTAATTAATAATGGCCCTACTATTTTGGGGAGCTCCTCCTTATCGCTAAACCGTATGGGTTTCTGTGTTGTTCTTGTTTTATTTAATTTTTTATAGTTTTGTATCACCCAGCTAAGTCTCTCTGCACCCATACTGACTGTATCTCCTGTTTTGACCCCCCTTCTCCACACTCCTCCTTCCCAAGGCCACCCCCACCTTCCCTACATTTAGTTTTGTATCGCCCAGCTAAGTCCCCCCCTTTTCCTCCGCACGTCCCAGTGACTGCGCGTCATACGGAGGAGGAGTCATCACTTCGCTGCGGTCTCTACCCGCCGCCATTACCCTCTCCTTCTCCTCCGCATATTTTTCTTATCAAACGGCCATTTAGCCACCATTTTCTTAGTCCTTTTTTGTTTCCACTTATCGGAGATAGTTTCTATCTCCTGTTTACATTTAGGATACACCCCCGCTATTATCTTTACCGCCGTTTTCTTTCCCTTTTTCATTTTCATATACTGCCCGTAATACTTTTATATTATTATCTATTTATTTATTTACTTTTATTTTTCCGCCTTTTATTATCTATATTATTATATCTTTTTTTTTTTTTCACAACTCTTTATTGGGGTTTTTCTGAGTTAAACAAACAAGCAAGTATTAAGAAGACATAAAACAAAGACTGGGCAGAAATAAACATTAAAATGCAAGAGTGTAGCATTCTATGTCCTGCAAATAAGTGGGCTGTTTCACAGAGGAGTAACTTATTTGTAGCAAATTCAGCCCAAATACAGACAACAGAGATAAAAGAAGAGAAAAATAAATAAATAAATAATAATAATTTTAAAAAAAAAAAAAAAAGGAAAGAGGAAAAGAAAGTGGATGTCAAGTAAGTCCGTAGTGCTTTCATATTTAAAACAGGCTAGTTTGGGGGAAGGGTTGACTAATCTTTGCTAAAGTGATCGATAAAGGGTTGCCAGATCCGGTAAAATTTGTCTTCACATCCTCTCAATGAGAAGTTTATTTTTTCCAAATGCAAGTGTTGCATAACATCTCTCATAAGGTTAGAGCAAGTTGGAGGTTGAGCTTGCTTCCAGTTTAATAATATCAGTCTGCGTGCTAGAAGGCATATAAATGTCATCATATTATATTGAGAGCTGGATAGCACGACACCATGTTCTTTAACACCAAAGACTGCCATCAATTGATTAGGATCGATCACTCTTCCTATGATGTCCGAAAAAGATTGGAAAAGTTTTTGCCAGTATGTTGTTAAACTTGGGCAGTGCCAGAACATATGGGCTAGTGATGCTGGTGACTGTCCACATCTATCACATGCAGGGTTTATATTCTTATACATTTTACAAAGCTTTTCCTTTGAAAAGTGTAATCGATGTAACACTTTAAACTGCAAGAGCCCATGTCTCGCACAAAGGACGAGGAGGAGTGTACCAATGTCAGAGCTTTCGACCAAAGTTCATCCGTGATGGCCACTCCTAGGTCATTTATCCAGGCTGTTAGATAATCCAGAGAGGTGGTGCAATTTAGACATGAAAGTGTATTATAAATAGTGGAAATGCCTCCTTTTGTTAGCGGATTTGACAAAAATATAGAATCCATTGGTGAACTGTCTGGGATGTTGGGGAAGGACGGAGTGTTGTGTTTGACGAAGTCTCGCAGCTGCAGAAATCTAAAATGATCCGAGTGGGGCAAATCAAGTTCAGTTTGCAGCTGTTGGAATGATGGAAATATATCCTCAATAAAAACATCTTGAAAGGTGCGGATACCTTTTCTGTGCCACTCATGAAATATTGCGTCAGAGAGAGAGGGAGTAAATGAATGATTCGCAATTATAGGAGCACGAAGGGAGCCGGAATGCCACCCAAAGTGCTTTCTTATTGAAGACCAAATTCTGAGGGAGTGTGAGACTACTGGATTATTTAAAGGATATGAGCGAGTGGAGGGCAATGCTGAGAAGAGTAGAGCCGATAAGGAAGTTAGGAAGCAACATTTCCCCTCAATATGGAGCCAGGCAGGCATTTGATCTTGAGGCCAAAAGGAGAGTGCCCGTAAATTGCATGCCCAATAGTAGAGTTTGAAATGGGGTAGTCCCATTCCGCCCTCCGTCTTGGGTCTTTGTAGGAAATCTTTCCTTATTCGGGGGGTCTTTTTATCCCAAATAAATTTGGAGATTAATTTATCCAGATTCTTGAAAAAAGTGTTATTGATGAAAATTGGAATGCTTTGAAAGAGGAACAAAAATTTCGGAAGGGTGTTCATTTTAATTATATTAATTCGGCCAGCCAGTGAAATAGGAAGAAATATAAAGGGAAATATTCGGATCTAAACTTGTTCGTATGAACAGAGGCCAAAGGCGAGGCATAAAGTAATCCATCCATCCATTATCTGAACCCGCTTATCCTGAACAGGGTCGCAGGGGGGCTGGAGCCTATCCCAGCATACATTGGGCGAAAGGCAGGAATACACCCTGGACAGGTCACCAGTCCATCGCAGGGTACACACACGATTCACTCACACCTATAGGCAATTTAGACTCTCCAATCAGCCTAACGTGCATGTCTTTGGACTGTGGGAGGAAACCAGAGTACCTGGAGGAAACCCATGCAAATACGGGGAGAACATGCAAACTCCGCACAGAGAGGCCCCGGCCGACGGGGATTCGAGCCCAGGACCTCCTTGCTGTGAGGCAGCAGTGCTACCCACTGCACCATCCGTGCCACCACATAAAGTATTCTTATCCAGGAAATTAATCTTGTTCCAAATCCAAATTTCGACAAGGTCGAGAAGAGAAAGTCCCACTCGACCCTGTTGAAAGCCTTCTCTGCGTCGAGAGATATGAGCACCTCAAGACTATGTGGGTTTGAGCTGGAAGAATAAATAATGTTAAACAAAAACCTAAGATTAAAAAATAAATGTCTATCTCTAATAAAAACATGTTTGGTCAGAGGATATCACTGTTGGGAGCACTTTCTCCAATGGTGTAGCTAGAATCTTGGCTAACAATTTTACATCTACATCCAGAAGGCTCACCGGTCTGTATGAACTTGGATTGAGCGGGTCTTTTTCTTTTTTAAGAAGTAAAGAAATACTAGCTTGATAAAATGTTGGTGGCAGGGAACCTGTTCTGAGAGATTCATTAAATACTTGAAGTAACAAAGGAGAAATAAGTTCTGTAAATGCTTTGTAAAATTCTGCCGTGTACCCGTCTGGGCCCGGAGCTTTCGAGCTTTGCAAATTACATATAGCTTGTTGTATTTCTTCCAGGGTAATCGCTTCCTCGAGTTGCCCCCTATCTTCCCGATTTATGGAAGGTATATCTATTTTGTTGAGAAAATCATCAATTAATTTAGGATCGCCGGCCGAATCTGTAGAATATAAATTGGAGTAAAACGATTTAAATTCATCATTAATTTCTTGTTGGTTTATCGTTATTTGTCCAGAACTAGTACGAATCTTTGTGATTAATCTAGAAGCAGCTGATTCTCTGATTTGAAGAGCTAAAACTTTGCTTGCCTTTTCGCCATGTTCATAGAATCTGTGACGGGCTCGTGTCATCAAAGTAGTTGTTCAAGTAGAAAGAAGATTGAACTCAGTTTGGAGGGAGACCCTTTCTTTGTGCAGTTCGGGTGAGGGAGAGACTGCGTATTGTCAATCAAGATTAAGAATTTTATCAGACAAAGTATTTCGCTGCTCAATTCTCGCTCGCATGGCCGATACTTTTAGAGAAATAATCTGCCTGCGAACATAAGCCTTTAGGGCTTCCCAGAGTGTGCTTTTAGAAACATCTGGTGTATCATTTGTCGAGAGATAGAACTGTATTTGGGATTTTATATCCTGAACCAAACCTTTGCTAGACAGGGTGTCCGCGGATCCTTAAAAAGTCTTAAAAAGTCTTAAATTCATTTACCTAAATGTAAGGCCTTGAAATGTCTTAAATGCATTAAAATTGTCTAAAAATGGTCTTAAATTCATTACTCCAAAGTCTTAAAAAAAATGTCTGGGCTATTACCATTTGTGTTGTGCAAAGGTTCATTTAGCTTGAGTCGCGCGCAGCCCGCAAACCACTGCTAACTTGCCGTCGTGAAAGTTGGCTGCTACAAACACTGAGATTAGCCTAGCTAGCACTCTACTGCCACCATGGGGAAATGCAAGTTTAATGGAAAATGGTTGGACAACAGCAACTTTGCTCCATGGCTGAAGTCTGTTGAGGGAAATGAAGACGAAGGCAGGTGCATTTTTTGCAATAAAGTTTTCAAACTTGGCACGATGGGGATTAAAGCAGTAGAATCCCACATGCAGAGTGAAAAACACCGAATTGCTGCGAAAAGCCACGAACAAACGCCGGGAATTTATCAGTTCTGTTCGGTCATCTCTGACCCATTAACGGTACCACAGGCAGCAGTCTCAAGTAACGTTAACGTTACAGCGAGCACTTCAAACGATCTCCGAACAATGTTTGGCTCTACGCCCACGCTAAAAGCGGAGGTGCTGTGGACTCTTTACACAGTGGTGAGGCATCAGTCCTATAATGCCAATGACGGAGTTGGAGAGGTATTTCAGGCGATGTTCCCTGACTCATAAATCGCCAAGACATTTACATGCGGAAAGGACAAGACTGCCTACATCACACGTTTTGGATTGGCCCCTTACATCAAAAAAGAGCTGATCTCCGATGTAAACAAGGACATGTTTGTTTTGATGTTTGACGAAAGCCTCAACCACAGTACAAAAAGTAAGCAACTGGACGTGCATGTGCGCTATTGGGAGGGAGATCACGTTCAATCCAGGTACCTGGGGTCGCAGTTCATGGGGCATTCAACAGCCCAGGATTTACTGCAGCATTTCAAAGTAAGTAATACGTGGATTTATTGAATTATTGTTAATGTTATTGATATTATTTGTTAAGAAATGTTGGCTAATTGTTACCTTTACATTATTTTCAGATTAACGTTAGCTGATTATGGCAGTATCATGTATTCAAACAGTAATAGTATTCTAGGGAAAGCTAACAAAGGTGCCATTAGCATTCAATATCTTTTGTTGCCTCATTAGACTTGGCTTCAGTTCTTGAAAAGTGTAATTCAATGTTATAACATAATTTATATTACCATCATTTTTATTACTCTATTATAATGATGCTGTGTAGGCTAACTAATTTAAATGTGAACTGTTTGAGTGATGTGTGGACAGCAATGTTTCACATTGAACCATTGGTAAGCTTGGTATACTAATGTCATTCTCAGGAGTGTGTGGAGCAGCTGAACCTGCGGAGCCTGGTGTCCATCTCCATGGATGGACCCAATGTGAACTGGAAGTTCTTTGAGCTTCTGCAGCGAGAGCACGCTGAGCAGTATGGTGGTGCACAGCTGGTTGTTGTGGGTAGCTGTGGCCTCCACACCCTACACAACGCATTAAAATGTGGCTTCTCCATGTGGCAGCTGGAGAAGGTTTTGAGGGCCATGCACTTTCTTTTCCACAATGTACCAGCAAGGAGAGAGGACTTCACTGCTCTCACCAAATCCTCGGTATTCCCATTACCATTCTGTGGCCACCGGTGGATTGAGAACCTGCTATAGAAGCTATAGCTATAGGAGAGGGCTATAGAAGTATGGCCATCACTGGTCAAGTATGTGGATGCGGTAAGAACCAAGAAGCTTCCAAACCCCGGGACAGGCTCATTTGACATAGAAACAGCCCAGCAAGATCAGCTCATTTTGGCCAAACTGCAGTTCTTCATGGCTATCTCGAGGACCTTCAGTCCCTTTTTGACAAAGTACCAGACGGACAAGCCAGTGATGCCATTCCTCTGCAAAGACTTGTCTGAGTTGATCAAGGTAATTATTTATATTCTATGCTAGCACTGCATAATTTGTTATTGCTCTTTGATTTCAACTCTCTTATCTCATTGTACTCTTGGTGATGTGACACTTATGATAGAAGTACGGAAGCCCTGAGAGGCAAGTTATTTATTTATTTATTTATTGGGTCAGGCTCATTTGTGTGTTTGTTGTTGTTGTTATTTCGGCCACAAGAGGCTGAAGTGCACCAATCCATCCATGCCACTACCCCATGTTGCAAATGAGACTAAAAGCATTCATATTTTCTACCAGGTGAGTTTTAATTTCTCCATGCACTCTAAACACAAGGTACATTTATTGTGTGTTACAGTAGCAAGTTATGTAACATATTAATTAAAATTGCCAAAATCAAAATGTATCCAAAGTGCTTATTCTGCTGTTAGCTATCATTAAATGTACAAAATGTGTGTATGTTACATAATGTATGTTACATAACTTGCTACTGTAACACACATAAATGTACCTTGTGTTTAGAGTGATGGAGAGATTAAAACTCACCTGGAAGAAAACATGAATGCTTTTAGTCTCATTTATAACATGGTATGGCATTGATGTATTGGTGCATTTCAGCCTCTTGTGGCCTAAATGAGTATTACAACAACAAACAAAAATGTACCTGGCAAAAAACATTTTCACTTGCCTCTCAGGGCTTCTGTATAGAAGTGATGATAGAGATAATTTTTAAGTAATAACATATAGAAATGTATTTAATGATGAATGTGGGATTTGCTGTACAATCAGAGTTTTCCTGTTTGCAGAGTTTGCTTACGCGTTTTGTGGGAGCTTCTGCAGGACATCACTCCACTGCAGCTGATCAGACTGGATGTTGCTGACCAGAAGAACTGGGTCTGCCTGAAGAAAGCTGATTTAGGCTTGGGTGCTGAGGCAGTCCTTAAGGTAGTGTGATTATTTAGATGTATTACTTTCTATAAAATGATGGTCTGGATGCAGGCAGGAGAGAATATAGTGTTAGGTCATTCAGCACTATTTATGACCCATTATCCTTCTGTCAGGAACTCCAGAGAAGTAACAGCGTAGGAGAGCTCACTGTCCTAGAGTTTAGGAATGACTGCTTGAAGGGTATGTCAAACATCATAAAGAAAGTGCAGGACAAGAGCCCGCAGAAATACCCCACCGTGAGACAGATGGCATGTTTGGACCCCACTGTCATGTACTCTGACCCAGACTGGTGCCAGAGAAGAATGAGCAGTCTTGTGCAGAGGTTTCTGCAAGACAAGCAGTTGTCAGGAGGTGTCTCTGCTGGTAGGAATAGTTTAATCGAATAGTTCTGGAAGTTTTGTTCCTGATTATTACCAAATGTACAGAGTAATAACTGATATAAGCCTGTCTGATTTAAATCTAAATAATAATATTTCACTTATTTCCTTTCATCCTTGTTAGAGGTGATGTGATTACCCAACAGTTTGGGAACTTCCTATCCATTGTGGCTAAAAGTGAGCACTTTCTGTCCTTCCGGCCCACAGAAACGAGGCTTGATGTGTTTCTGCATGGCTTCCTCAGCCAACCCTACCCTGAGCTCTGGGCTTTCTGTAAGAAAGTCCTACTCTTGTCCCATGGACAGGCAACGGTCGAGAGAGGCTTCTCCATTAACAAGGAGGTAGAGACCGTTAACTTGCAGGAGGACACTGTCATTGCCCAGAGACTGGTCTGTGATTATGTTGCAATCTGTGGGGGGGTTGTCAATGTCCCTCTCACCAAGGAGCGGTTGACCTCTGTGGGATCAGCAACATCAAAATACAGAGAATACCTTGACCTGGAGAAGAGGAAGAGGCAAACCACTGCGCAAGGCCAGAAGAGAGAAGCTACAGAGGACCACATAGCTGAGCTTAAAAAGAAGAAAAAAACTCTGCTGGAGGTATCAGACAGCCTGGAGAAGGATGCAGACAAGTTTGCTGAGCAAGCAGAGAGAAAGTCCGGCACCTTGATGGCTCAGCTCATCACAAAGTCCAACGTCCTCAGGAAGTGATTTAAAGAAAAAAATAAGCGAGCTGAAACAAGTTGAGGCAGAGTTGGAGAGTAAGGCCATTGAACTGAGGCTCATGCCATGAGTGACGACCAGGAAATCGGAGGATTGGGGGAGGGCTCTTCTGTGTATATGGGGAAGGAATGGGTGTACAGGGGAAGGAGAGAGACAGGGAAAGTTTACTCTGAGAAATAATATTTTTATAATTAGAAAATAATTTTGTTCACTAATGATTTATAAATTAAATAAATATGTTCCAAATAAAAGTGTTGTAATCTGCTCATTTCATTCTTTAAAAAAATATGGCTTAAACTCTACTGTGGTTGGCCCACTTTGCTAGTTCTGCTATCAGCAGCTGTTAGGCCTTAGGTCTCACCAACCATATTTTGTTGTAAAGCTCGGTCTTAAATTCCATTCCAAGTGGCATTAAAAAGGTCTTAAAAAGTCTTAAATTTAACTTGCTGAAACCTGCAGATACCCTGCTAGATAATAGCTATTAGAGTTATCAAATCTCCAGGTTTTGGGCATGTGCTTGTCAATTTAAAAACAAGGGGGCTATGATCGGATAACACAATCGCTTCATAATCACAGTGTCTCACTAAAGAGAGAAATTTAAAGTCAATGAGAAAATAATCAATCCTTGTGAAGGTGTGGTGAACGGGTGAAAAAAATGAGTATTTACGCTGGTATGGGTACATAAATCACCAGGAATCTGTTATTTTACACGTATCCATGTGTCGAGGACCCGGCCCTAGGCCCCCCGATGAGAGATTGACGGGGGATGGGTTTGGAAGGAATGTATTGTTAACCCCTCGCACACGCCATCGAGGTGGTAGTAAGAACGCCCGTAAGAAGAAAAATATGTGGTTCACAGATAATGAGCAGCCATACTTGTCAGTAGAGGAGTCTGAAGTCAGAGGACTTAGATGTAGGGTTTTAGAGAGCAAGGCTAAAGGCCTGACTGAGGCCATGCGTAGAATGTGTTCTAGCATGACCATGGAAGATGCTGAACACGCTGAACGGGAAATTGGTGACCCAGGGAGTTTTGCATTCAGGGAGACGATAGATGTGATAAAATACTTGGTTGACACGTGTGGGCTTGCTCCTACAGGGGAGGAGCACAAGGCCTGGTTAAAGCAACAGGATGAGAAAAACAATGAAGATAATTGGGAGATCAAAGAATATGAGGAGATGGAAAAATGTAGGAGAGATAAGGAAAATGGAAGGGATGTCAATACCGAAAGAATATTAAGAGGCTTCAAGGGCCTTCCTGATTATAGCACAAATAATTTATCGGATAGATTCAAAGGACTGACTGTAGAAGAAGTTGGGGGATGATTTACACTCAGCTATTGGCTGGATGTCCTTTGTAGATCCCTTAAGGCGCCACAAAAAGGGGCACCTGAAGAGTGTATTGAGATGGTTGCAGGCATTAACTTCTGGCTTGCATGAGATCAAAGTTTGGAGGAAGTCAAGGAGAGACTATGAAATTGAAACAGACACCAGTGATGAATAGGTTCATTAAAAATTACATAAGAGCTAGTGTTTTTCCACTCGTATATTAAGATGGTGGAAATTCCCAAACCGGAGGGGCACTTGTAGAAGTACGAAAAGTAACACATTATAAGTTTCCTTTTATTTTAATGTCTTTTATTTCTGACTAAGGTACTATATAAGGTAGAAAAATGTAGAGAAGTTATCATAGTTAGATAAATATAATATTCTAGGAATAGTTTCTTTTAAACGCCCGGAAGGGGGAGCTATAGGATAAGGCTAAGGCCAAAGAGGATGGATATTTGAGGGGTGTACCTTGATTTTTAAACATCATAGGTGGAAAGGTAAATTAGAAAGAGCTAAAGGGGTATATGTAACTTGCATGTGATCAGCAAACTGCAAAAGATGATATGTACACTGTAATCTGTATAACTCTATTCTTTTGATTGATTATAATAAAGTATATCTTACTATAATCATAAGTGATAAAGATTCTTTAGAGGAATACATTGAATACAGGACATCGAATACCAGATTTGCATCACACCATTCACATCGAGACTGGGCTGGAAGTTCAGTAGAACTTACCAGGGCTCCAGGACGTTCGGAGTACTTGAGTTCGTCCCCGAGACACCTCCTCGTGGGGTACTGCTTGTGGGAACGTGAGGTCTGAGCTCGGCAAGGGGTCCGTGGCTCACGACAATTTTGGCGCCCAACGTGGGGCACGAGTAGTTGAGAACTGCTCACGGCCTATTGAGGCACAGCCCGAGTAGAATCCTACTCGTGGGGCTCGAGTCGATTACTGGCACTGACGAGAAAGGTGCTAGGCACCTAAGTAGTGAAACCGTAATACTCGAACTCGAAAGGAATCGAGGTAATTTAGAATAAGTTACAATATTAGAAGACTGTATAGGACAGTAAATTCTAATAAAGTAATAGTATAAATATAAATTTATAACTAGGTGGGAAAATGGCTGTCAGTGATATGCCAGACCCACACATGAATGAATTTATCACTTTCGCTGATTTAGTAAGAGCCTGTGTCCTGTCCGATGATCTATCTAGCCTTGGGTTGAGAACAAAATTGAAATCGCCACCTAAAATCAGTTGGTGGGTGTCAAGATTGGGTAGAGTGGCCAAAAAAGAAGAGATAAACTGCTCATCATCATGATTGGGAGCATAAATACTGGCTAAGATCACCGGGATGTTATAAAGCTTGCCAGTGACTATAACATATCTGCCATGTAGATCTGGGATGATATCAGATGATATAAAGGGAACATTCTTACTAATAATTATAGCAGTACCTCTGGATTTGGAATTAAAATGGGAGTGAAATACCTGGCCAACCCAGTTTTTGCGCAGGAGAGTGTGATTCTGATTTTTCAAATGTGTCTCCTGCAGGAAGGCAATGTCTGTCCCCAACCTCCTAAGATGAGCAAATATATTTCCACACTTCACTGCCCCATACAGACCCCTACAGTTCCATGTGGTAAATTGCACCAGACTTTCACCCTTTGTTTCATTAATACTAGCCATAATCTAAGTTGGAAGAAGATAAAGGAAAAGCACTAAGTATGTGTACTGACATCCATAGAGATTTAAGAAGAAACAAAAAGACTGCAAAAACACAAACAACCCCGCAAGAACATACCCCCAACCCCTCTCCACCTTTCCCCAACTGAAAGGCGTGGAAGAAAGACTTCTGCAGGTAACTAAACTTTCACTGTCTAAGACACATTCGGTTAGACTACAATGTGCACAATTTAGCTCGTAGCTCCCTAACTACAGAAATATATAACCCTCAAACCAAATGTAACTGTATAATTTAAAAACATTTAGTGCAACTCAAAATGACCAAAAGCTGGTAGAAACGGTGGTAGTTTCATTTAACATGAATTCAATAATAACAATAATAATAATGATGATAATAAAAGAGTAACCATCATCTCTAACATTGATTATAACAATAATACCAGCATTAGTGAGAGCAAAATGTGACATATTCATCACGGCAAAACCATAACAAAGAGAGGAGAGGGAAACCCATAATTCCCCCTCCTCCCTCCTCCCTTAATATACTTAATTAGTCTTACCCGATCTCCACCTCTCTCATTGTGGCGCACCCAACTGTGGTGGGCGGACTTTCCATGTAAACAAAAATAGCAGCCTCTGCAGGCTTCAGTTTATTAACTGATAGTCTTATCCGCGCAGCGTCAATGCGTGCGCACATCACAAAAATGAAACATCAAAACCATCTTTCCTCAAATTTTTGCAGAAACAAATATAACAGTTCGTCCACACCGACAATAGAGACAAAGAGAGAGGGGAGAAGGAGAGAAAAAAAAATATATATATATATAAAACTGCTGCATTTACGCTCTCGTTTATCATTCAGTCAGGCTTATCACAGTGATTAACAATATCCTTAGATCCGCTCAGCTCTGTGTATCACCATAACATCCATTTATCACTCAATAACATAACCTTGTGCACTCTGCATTTGACATTAACTGTTGATATAACGTTGGTGATAGTTGGCACCCGGTGTTAGCATCAAGTCATGCCGCTCGGCTGCGTTTTGTATTGAAAACTTATTAGCTCAACAGCTAGCCGCCAGCCAGCTGAGTGTTTTGCCAGAGTTTATCAGCCATCCTGCTGCTCCGTTGAGATGATCTTCTTGTTATAGAACTCCTCAGCAACTTTGGGAGTGTCGAATGAGTACCTGATGCCATTCAGGGTGAGTGTAAGCCTGGCTGGATAACTGTAATAATAACTGATAATAGACTGTAGTGTATTTTGGCTTCTCGTAGCTTTGCCTTCACCGGGTTGAATGCGGCGCGTAGCTTGCCCACCTCTGGGCTCACGTCTGGGAAGATGTGCACCGGGGCTCCTCTGTAGGTTAGGCGGCCTATACTTTTAGACAGACCAAGAATTTTCTCCCTGTCCGAATAGTAATGTAGGCGAATAACCATAGCACGAGGCCTCTCTCCTCTTTTGGGTTTTGGTGCCAGTGATCTGTGTGCGCGATCAATAATCACCGGGGACTCGAAGTTGTTCTCCCCCAGCACCTCGGGGAAGAAAGCGGCGGCAAACTTTGTAGGTTGCCCGGCTTCGGCTCCCTCCTCAATGCCCATCAGCCTCAGGTTTTGTCTCCGGCTCCGGTTTTCGAGGTCCATGCATTTTTCCTGTAGTTTTTTGTATTCTTTTCCTATCGAGTCCTGGGTTTCTTCAAGTGCTCCGACTCGATCCATGGTGTCACTCAAAGCTTTGCCCATTTCCGACTGCTCTCTGGAAACCTCGATGTGTGCCGCTCGGAGTGAAGATAGCTTGCTTGCTAGCTCAGAGCGAATGCTGCATATGTCTGCTTTGGTTTCTTCGCGGAGAGATGAGAAGTCTTGTTTAATCTCTTTGTGAAGATTGGCTATTTCAGATTTAATGTCACTAAGCACTGCCTTTCGTGATACTTGCAGCTCGGTTCTCAGCACTCTGAGGGAGATAATCGGCTCTGTTTTGTCCGCCATTTTGAGGCACTCAGACGAAGTCACGGTTGCAAAAAGCAGTGTTTTAGCCTATCTTTTTTTTGCGTAAAGTTCGATTCATGCCACGTTCCGCTGCCTGGTCGGGTCAAAACTGGAGTTGCCACTTAAAATAAATGTTTGGTCGAGTTGAAATAGATAAATTAGCTAAATAAAGACGGAGCTTTCCCTCGTTGCGTCTACTCCATCCCGCGATCCACGTGATCCTATATTATTATATCTTTAACCTTTATTTTCCTTATTATTATCTATATTATTATATATTTTATCCTTTATTTTCCCTATTATCTATATTATTATATATTTATCTTTATTTTTCCACCAGAGCCTGTATTTTCTCCCATTAATACTTTTATTCACCTTTGCATTTCTTATCTAACACATACATAAATAACGATTTTTACCTCCGTTGCCTCAATACAACGTTATATCAGCTTTTTTTCTCTTAAATCACACCTTAGAGGAAACTACCTAGGGATATCTTGCAGGATCCCCTTCTTGGGTTTCTTTCCTTCCAAGTCTCTGGCACCTCTTATAACATAACACTTTTCAACACAATTTATGACAACACACTTAGTTTACTCACAGTTCGCAGCGTGCGTTTCCTGAAGAGTTTGCTGCGTTTTTCCCCTCAATTTGCGGGTTAGTTATATGAGAGGATGTCGCCTCCGGCGTCCGGGAGAGGAGATCAGAGTCGTTAAATACTCTCACTCCCCGATAAGCTGCAGCTTATCAAAAAGTACCCTCCGCCCTCGTCTCCAGTCGCCGGGAGCTTCTCTTTAGTATCCCGGACAAGCCCCCAAATGTCGTGTCTAGGAAACGACAGAGTCCAAATCTCCCCCCCCCCCGCCAGCTGGCTGCTTTATTCAACTCCAGTTACATATGGGTTCACTGTGTAATTCTAGCACAATTTAGCAGTTAAACAGTTTGAAACTATACCGGGTACATATCATACTTTAATATGGATATATTGATACACTTTTAGCATAAATCATCGAGTTTTGGAGGAACCAGCCTGCTCATCAAGGTTGAGTCTTTGAGGTTTGACTTGTGATTGTTTATCATGCTTTTAGGAGGGAGATCTTTTGTTCTGTGAATTTTCCCCTACACCTGTTCTCACGATTATGCTCTGCCTGCCCCGCATGTACCTGTCTGCCAGGACAACGACCATTGCCTGTTTTTGGATTACATTTTGGATCTTCCCTGTCTTTTTTCACATCATCCATGAGTCTGCTATTGGTTCCCTCTGCCCAATTCCTGACACTAAATTTTTTTAAAACAATATAATTAATAATAAAAGCTGTATTTTCCAGACATCTTGTAAAGCACTTTCAGCTGCATTTTATGATATGAAAGGTGCTCTATAAATAAAGCATTATTATTATTATTATGTGATCTTTGCAGCGTTATCACATAAAAGATCAACTGAGTTCTGAGCAGATGGCTGCACTGGAGGCTTCACAAAGGTCAATCACAAACACAAACCACAATCTTAATAACTAAGACTTAACTATCATTTTCAATGTGTTAGCCTAATCTTAGCCAGCTATGTTGGGTATGGTTCGAATTAGCTAGGTGAAGCTCATATTAGCTGGGTTTGTCTGATATTAGCCAGGCACAGCTAAGATTAGCTGGGTATGGCTTATATGCAACCATGTGATCTTGACTCATCTTCTATGTTGGCGGACAAGCTGCCCGTAGAACTCAATGTAATTTTCCGGCAAAAATATTGTTTCTTAAATTCAAGGTCAAGGACAAAGCATATAAACACAGCGATAAAACAGATTCATAATGGTTCATTTCTGCGCAGTTTATGGTTGCTGAAATCGAGCTGATTGGAAAAGAGCCCAGACAGCAAGCAACTCCGGGTCGGATATATGCCCCGATTCTGGCCCGAAGTCAGTCAGTACTGGCACAGATCCGGAGTCGCTTGCTATTCAAGAGACAAGTAGTTTCTTTGTTTGCCGATGATTATTTCCCAGGCATATGAAAATTGAAGGTCGTCAACAGAAAGAAGCAGGGTGGATTTTCAATGTAATAGGCATGTCACACCAGAAAAAAAAAATTTGTTCGGATGACTGTGTCACAGGTAAGCTTACTTTTAATGTGTTCTATCATATACTTATAACTCCTCACATTCAAGCTAACCAGTGAGCTGAAAGGACCAGTTTTTGTTACGGTTTTAGGCTTCTGTTCTAATGAATTTTCAGGCACTACCTTTTTGCACCGTTAGAGGTTGTATTTTTGCCAATTTGTTGATTAGTTTCACTTTGGCTATCAGGTAATCAATACCCTTGTGCTAAACTACTGACTGATTCCAATTGTCTACCACTTGTGGTCTGATTACTGATGGAGGTCAGCTGCGTGTCTTTCTATTTAAGTCCCACTTTTCTTTGAAACGGTGCTTGTTTGTTTTATTTTTCACGGTCTGTTTTATATTTCATTTGTTGGATGTGAGGTCTGTGACTGACGATTCTTATTTACCCCTTGTGCTGAAGAGAATGGGAGCTGAACATGCAGAAACTCTTCATTACTTAAGGGTAGTGAAGACAGTTCATCACACTTTCACCTTCATGTTTTATTTTGTGCACAAATGTCAGACACGTGACAGTTGGAGGACAGAATTCCTCTGGGAATTGAGACCCTGTCAGAATCTTCCTTCTGCCTAGGCCAAGTGTTAGGGTTTGAGTTTATTGCACCATTTGCTGTACACTTGCTCTCATATGCTGTTCGTCCACCTAGTTTATCTTCCCCTCATAAGTGTCCTGTACAGTGTCATTGGAGCCAAGAGGGAGTGTCCTTGGTGAATCTTATTTCCTGGATTTTATAAATTCAAGTAGTGTACATGGTTGTGGAGTTATCGCCCCTCCCAGTGGAGAGACTTGCAAACTCATGATAGCTGAGGGGTCTATGTCTGAGACCCCCGTCGCTGTTCATGTACACTTTTCGCCAGTGTATAAATAATCCTGTTTCATCAGTTGAATTAGGGGTGTAATGTTGTTTCATTTGTCCTGCCTCGTCAGTTGAATTAGAGTGTTAATGTTTTTTATGTATGTTAGTATGAGGGTTAGTATTCCTGCGTCGTCAGTGGAATTAGTGACTGTATTTGAACTGAAATACAGCTGGCGCAGCCCAGAGACCACATGCAGGGTTGCTGCAGCAAAGTTCCCCCCCCTTAGATCTTTGTTTTATTCTGTCAACCATCCAACCTTTATATGAAAACTGATATTGACTGGGCACCAACATAATATATTTTTTAATGGCCATCTCATCTAGGCCTAGTTTAACCCCTTTGTTTTACCCCAAAATGAATGGGTTGCTATGGGTTGCTATAGCTGCTTGTCCTCCATTATCACCTGATTAAGAATCTGACATGATCTGACATGTGATCAAAGGCACCTTTACATGCAAGGCAAGATGCCCTATTAGCCAGAATATAAATACAAAATGCACATCATGGTGCGGAATGGCACATGGCCACAGTCGGCGAAACGTGTTGCGTTTTCATGAGAGCGCGGCGTGTCGACTGTCAGGGCATAGCATGTTCCCTCTCAGCCAAAGCAGATGCAAAGTGGGGCTGCTTCGGCTTTGGCTGTGAGCTAACAAGCTATGTCCCCCCCCATCCAATTGTTTCTGATTGAATTGGCCTGGGAGGGCAATAGGAGTCCGGGAATTTCAGAGAAAAGAGGTTGCACTGTTATGAGCCATTAAGAAAGGAAAACGTAACTGGGTTTCTTCACACATTACATGACACTACATTACATTACGGGGGCGGCCTGTAGCATGATCGTTAAGGTGAATGACTGGGACACACAAGGTCGGCGGTTCTAATCCCGGTGTAGCCACAAAAAGATCTGCACAGCTGTTGCGCCCTTGAGCAAGGCCCTTACACCTGCATTGCTCCAGGGGAGGATTGTCTCCTGCTTAGTCTAATCAACTGTATGTTGCTCTGGATAACAGCGTCTGCCAAATGCGAATAATGTAATGTTCTGTGTGTTCTAGTCCCATAGTATAGAGCCACTTCTAACGTGGTATTACCCCTGTATGCCCTCCAGGTCTGTCTACTCTTGTCCCATAGTTTATCACATAGATTTGACAGGATCTGAGTGCAATTTTGAACAAATTCCAAGATGTGAAATCTGATGTCTTGTTGCAGATCATCCTAAGAGCTTATTTTCATCTGCCGCCCCCAGGCAAGTTTAACATTAGAACACACCACTAGAGAAAGGTGTCTCAAAGAGACCAAACAATGATAAATGACCTCACATGAACAGTTCCCATAAGTGCAGTGTGCCCAAATGATTTATACCAAACTGTGGAAATAAAAAAAGAGTGATTGTGGAGATAAAAACAGTGATTATGCATTACGAATGTGACATGTTTGTTGTTGCTTATTCCATGCTTTAACTTGAGTGGAAAATTTATGGAAATGACTGCAATTTTGTTATGTCAGTAGGGAGGCTGAGGCTGGCATTTCTGAGATATCACAAGAAATCCACAGAAAAACAATGACATTTAAATTATAGTTTGTCACCAGGAGTCATGAGTGTTTCTTTTTTTGTGTATAAAGCAGTCTGCAGGATTTGGAGTAATGACATACAAGAAGTAAAATCTAAAAATCAATCGACCACGTTTTACAACTGTGTTATTAACCTGCTAGAGTAAAGAAATGATTTTGCCACTTTTTGTGCAGAATTACTGAATTGCTGTTGGGCACACCTTATGGGATTATGGGTATATTTTATGTCTTTTGATGGAGTTCAGTTGTGTCATAGCAGGCTTCCACCCCGATGTGACTCTGGCATCAGTGTAGAAATCAAAGGTTGAGGATGAAACACGGCCAGTGGAGGCAGAACTGAAACAGCATTTCCATCTCAGCTCCAGAGCAGACACATATCAGCGATTGCTCTTGACAACTTGATTTGTAGAAATACCAATATATTTATGCTGCATGTATGTGTGTTTCAGTTTCATGAATATTTATACAGTGAAGGGGTCCTCGCTGAGTCAACATACATATACTCAGCGAGCACGTTATTAGGTATTTATAAGACTTCTACTGCTGTAGCCTATCCACGTAGACTTAAGATGCATTGTGTGTTCAGACATTCTCTTCTGCATAAAACTGTTGTGATGTGTGGTTATTTGCATTATGTCATCTTGCTGTCAGTTTTCACCAGTCTGGCCATTGCCCTCTGAAAATAGGTGTTTCAGTCTACAGAAATGCTGCTCACAGGATTTTTTTTTTTCACCATTCTTTGCAAACTCTAGAGACTAGTGTGTGAGAAAATCTCAAGAGATCAGCAGTTTCTGAGATACTCAAACCACCCTGTCTGCCACTAACATTCATTCCACGGTCAAATTCACATTTCACAAGTAATCGTAAATCAAAAAGGCGTGTAAATTGACAACCCTAAAATACCACATATGGAATTTAGGTTTTTTAAAGAGAGAAAAAAGAAAAAGCTTCTCTGAAGCGGCGATTAAAGTTCTGTTAATGGTTCTGTAAAGTACAACAAGCCAAACACATACACCAATTAGCCATAACATTAAAACCATCTGCTTAAACAATGTTTTTCACGATTAAAAATGCTTTACATTGTATAAACCTGTCTATAAACACTTAATAGTGCATTGTTTTTGTTATTTAAATATATTGGTACATACTGGTGTTCATGATCATGTCTATCTTAACAAGTGCTCCAGGACCTGTAGAATTTTTCATATTTAAAAAAAATTAATTCCGACATAGGTTTCACCACATGCAGTACCATGTAATTCCAACGGAGGGAAGAAGGGTGAAACTGATGTAGGATTAGATGCCATACATTTTCAAATATGGCGGGGGGTCTTTATTTCTTGTTGAATATGAATAATTCTACAGGTTCTGGAGCATCTGAGAAGACGTCATCATGACCACCAGTACGTACCAAGATATTTAAATAACAAAACAATGCACCTGCCTCCCAATGAGCTTACAAGACTTCCATTTTCATTTAAAAATTAAACTTTTGAATGAAGTGAATTTATGATTATCTGCTCATATATGTACGCACATATAGGGTTTTTACGCACTATTATGTCCTCACTTTGGCGCCAATTATGTAGGGGAAGCAGTGTATACTGCAATGAGTAATCCAACTCATAAAATTACAGGTTGGAGTTCTTCGGAAGACAAATTTTACTCGGTTCTCATGTCATCCACGCCGGATTTAATAAGATAATTTATGAAACAAAACTACAAACACAAAGTAGACAAGGACGAATCTAATCACAGAGAATTAATGTGAACAAAAAATGCTATAGGGCTAACCAAGGAATGTGGGTGTGTGTACGTGTACACGCGTACATACGCTTTGTATTAAACAAACGAGAGGTGTGTGTGTGTGTGTGTGTGTGTGTGTGTGTGTGTGTGTTAGTGCACGTAATTGCACCAAATTGCGTAAATTTGTCTCTGGAAAATGAGAGGGGAGAACATGCATTTTGTTTGTATAGTTTGCGTAAGTAGTTATTAGTGGAGTTTACAAGAGTTAGCTGTGGTTAGGAGTAAAACATGTGTGATTACTCTGCATGTTACATACATGATAACAGGGAACTGATTCACATGAATAAGCTTCACAGTGAACAAGCATACTCGCATAATGAAGTGAACGGGAGCAGAAGAAGGGTTGGACAACGGATTGTCCTATCTCTTATAGAGTGAAAGTTCCCGAGAGGGAAGTACAATTTCAACTGCTTCCTGCACAAAAAAGATAAGGACCAGGGCCTATTTGATCTTTTTTTTTTTCGTAATAATGCAACATGCAAATGTATGAACAAACCGCTTACCTAGCCAAACACTGCTGACCTAGCCAAACTAAACATCCTGATACACAAGTAAATATCACAGAAAGACAACAATTAAAGGTTTACTTCTTTACTTTACGTTACATTACTACTTTATTTTACAAGGAATTATTTTGTCTATCCGTAATGCCATCACACTCGCCCTTTAGACCCACACCCACGTTGTCCTAAAGCACTATACTCTGAACACATCCCTCACAGTTTGTTACATGAATCAAGTAATGCAGATCACTCAACTAACATGTCATGAATCACAAACACTTGTGTGACCAGCGACCATACTCCCGTCAAGATCCTGCTAGCTACCTACAGCAGATACTGTAGTTAAAATGTTTTACATGCATGTAGCAACAACAGCAATAAGTCAACAGGGTCCACCAAGATAAGCATTTAACATTATAGTCCACCAACTGTTAGATTAAGTCACATGAAGGACCAGAAACAGAGGCATTGAGTAGTTAAACGTAGGGTGAAGAATGGCTAGACATTGAGGATTTTCAATCGTCCACACACACTACAGTGTGTTCAGATAACAGGTAGAACATCGGTAGGACATAACAAGCTCACTAGCTAGCTACATTAACTTTTTAGGCACCAAAGGTTTTTTCCTAAAATGCTTGATTTTGACATCTAAATTTCAAAAGGCTAGAGCTTAAAAGTTATAAGAGAGTTTATGTAGGGAGTAAATTTACCCATCTAATTTGCATATGATGATGTCCTATAATGGCGGCCATTTTGGATTATAGAATTTTCATGAAATTTCATGTTTTAATGATTAAATGCAGTACTTTTTACTTTTTTTTTTTCAAAATAAAATTGCCCCTCACCATTTTTGTGGTATATTGTACAATAATATATGGTCAGGGAAACAGTAAATAGTAAAACAACAGTGTCAATCAGTACTAATAAATGGCAGAAAACCGAATGCATGTAAGTAGTAGGCTGGTCTTTTGCCTGTAGAGGTCTAATGTATGCCTATCCATCAAGGTGACACTGTTTGTAGTTTTTCATGGTGTGATACCTCTCATTGCAAGGTACAGCGCAAAGACCCACCCCACACTGCCTACACCTGCAATTTGTCTGACGGCGGCCTTTAGGGCGGGTCCGATCAGAACAAACTGCACAATCTGGGAAATTATCAACCTTGTAGAGAAAGTGACGTTCAGTGAGTCCCTGTGGCATTTCTCCCAATGAGCGCTTTCTCCCTTTATTGCTCTCTTTCCTGGAGTACCCTTCCAGTAAAGCAGTGATGACATCCTGCACAAAGACCTTCAAGGGCTTGCGAGGAGCAGCAGTGCAGCTGCAGTAAATTATATGAGCATTCACCATGCTTATACTTAGAATGGCATTGAAAATTCTATTATACCATTTTCCGGTGGGGAAAGAGGTAGGTCTTCATTCTCTGATTTGCTGTGTCAACACCCCCCATGGATGAATTGTAGTGATCAACACACACAGGCCTATTTATCTCTCTATACCCACCATCAGTGTGTTTGGTCCTGATATGTTTCCAGACACATGTGTAGAGTGTAGAGAGCATTGTGACACGCTTTGTATCATGCCACGCACAAGCCAACTTTTTTCCATTCCTCATGAAGACTGGATCATCTCCCTTGCTCAAAGGTAACTCATCTCGGGTAAGGCCCTTTGGCATCCCTTTCCTTTTACTTCTGACAGTCCCACACAAACCAGTATCATTGTTTGCCAGCTCATCTGCTATGGCTGGTAAGGTGTAATAACTGTCCATGTACACCTCGTGCCCTTTCCCTGCGTACTGGGCCATCAGCTCACGGACAATAAGGTGTGTGGCACCAAATTCAGTATTCTCACTACTTTGTCCGGTGTACATGGACCACTGTAGCACATAGCCTGACTTGGCTTCACTCAGAACAAATACTTTGTAGCCATATTTGTCTGGTTGGTTGGGATTGTACCGTTTTAGGGTTGACCTTCCTTTGAATGCAATGGTCATTTCATCCAGTGACAGCTGCTTACATGGACCATACACTGCTGAAAACTGGGACGATCAAATCAATAATTGCTCAAATGCAGAGATAGGAAGGCTTTCATTTCACTAACTGTTACATCATACCACTGGTGAAATCTGGAGTGTGGCGTGAGTTGATTGGAGGCTAAAAACTGATGGGCATAACGATTTGTTTCAGTTGCTAACAAATTCCAGAAATCATCAGAGAGAAAGAGTGGCAGAAACTCTAGGGGCGAATTGGCATTGGAGAGTTCTCTGTTCCCTCGATATCCCATTGGGTCATCAAAGTGCTTTATCCAATTTTGATAGTCCTCCTCATTGGTCAAGTACGTAAAGCCTGCATTTGCAACGCTATTTAGAAAACGCATGTTAGCTCTGCCACGTCCCACACCCCGTCTGCCGCCCCTACGTCCAAAACCATGTTTACCGGTACCACCCACTCGTTTCGAGGAGTGAGAATTAGCATGGCTCTGGCTACTGCTATTGCGACCCCTTGCCTCCCCCCAGCTCTCCTATGAACACTTCGACCTCGTCTGACATGCCCAGCGGTGTTAGACAAAGGGTCCAAGTTACTGGCTGCGCGTTCGCGTTTGCAAGGCAGGGACGCAGAAAAACTAAACGACCGACCGTCATTTTCTAAAGGCAGATCTTCCCCTTCATAATCAGGATCAGCGAATAAAAGACCCAACACATCGTCGCAGGTAAACTTTTTCGATGTCATTATGCAACTATCTAATGAAAATACTCGCTAACGCTGCTTAATCGCTCTGCTAAAACAGCTCACTGGCACACTGGCTCCACTTCAGCTTCAACTGATTCAACGCGGTCTTGCTCAAATATTTTATATAGAAGGATGACGAAGTTCTGAGCTAGGGATAAAGTACGATATGTCTGCCACCTAATGGATGGGAGTATAAACAAATTTTGACAGGCTATTTGACACAATTGGCTGTTTTATTCAGGATGGCATGTTGTCGAGTATACTTGACAATGGCGCTAAGATAACAGCGATCTAAAAAATCCACCGCAACCGCGAACAACATCAACAATCAAAATCAAGCCAATGGACACAGATAAGACTGTCAGTACCTAGCTAGCTGGCTAGTAAACACATTTAAAAGTAAATAAATAACAAGAATCTAAAAAGCTAAATTGACCAAATGTACTACCTTACCTAGCTAAAATAATGTTCATGTCCACAAAATCATGACCGCATCCTCCTAGCAATTAATTTAGGCATTTTTAATCCTGGATCATTCCTGTCTCTCCAGCTCTGTACCGTAACTTCTTTGAAGCACATGGCTGTGTGTTTACAATGGGTCATGCCCTCCCCATCAGCAGCCAGTCTCTTGACACGCCCAAGAGAGAGGTGAGGAAAATAACAGCAGGCAGTAGTTTTACTGATCAATTACTCGTACAACATTTGTATCTGGAAAAAAGTCAATAATCGTTGCGAGTACTCGTCTGAAACGGATACTCAGATCACCCCTACTGAACATGCAGACGTGCGCAATTACAAGATTTGGACTTGCTACAGATATAAACCTGCAATTGTACTGGCTAATGAGGCTAATGGAGTTCTGGTTAACCTATTTTTTAAAGAATGTTCCATTTTCGATGTGATGCAGATTTGTTAGAAAGCGTTAGGTTGAGTAATCCTTTTTGGAGAGCTTTATGAAAAATACTCTCATGTAAGAGAATAAAACACGTGAAGGTTCATTTTCTTTCAATTTTATCTCAAAACATCTGTTTTAATAGAATGTTAAGCTTTTCAGATGATTTATGTGTCCGGACAAAAATATCTGTACATGTTTTGTTTTTGGACACTTGAGGACATCTGGGTATAATTTTGGGAAAAATTGCAAAAAAAAGTTGATAAATAAGAATGCTTTCAAAAATAGAAATGTTAATAGTTTATTTTTATTATTTAACAGAATGCATGAACAGAAGAAGTGAATGAACAGAAGAAAAATCTAAATCAAATCAATATTTGGTGCGACCACCCTTTACCTTCAAAAGAGCATCAATTCTTCTAGGTATACTTGCACAGTTTTTAAATGAACTCAGCAGGTAGGTTGTTCCAAACATCTTGGAGAACTAGCCACAGTTCTTCTGTGGATTTAGGCAGCCTCAAATGCGTCTGTCTCTTCGTGTAATTCCAGACAGACTTGATGATGTTGAGATCAGGGCTCTGTGGGGGTCATACCATTACTTCCAGGACTCCTTGTTCTTCTTTACACTGAAGATAGTTCTTTATGACATTGGCTGTATGTTTGGGGTTGTTGTCCTGCTGCAGAATAAATGTGGGGCCAATCAGATGCTTCCCGGATGGTATTGCATGATGGTTAAGTATCTGCCTGTACTTCTCAGCACTGAGGAGACCATTAATTCTGACCAAATCCCAAATATGCCTACAAAATCCCTGACTTTGTGCAAGTGTACCTAGAAGAAGTGATGCTGGTTTGAAGGCAATGGGTGGTCACTTAGATTTTGCTTCTGTTGACTCACTTTGCATTTTGTTCATCGATAAAAATAAACTATTAACATTTCTATTTTTGAAAGCATTCTTACTTTACAGAATTTTTTCATACCTGCCTAAAACACAGTAGTGTATATTATGTATTTTTTGGTATTTTAGTGTAACATTTATGGACATTGCATTAGGGATGTGACACATTTTTTTTTTTGTAAATGGATACCATTCTATTTTTTAAACGGTTAACCGTGTAACTGATGCTTATGACTGCTAGGGGTCGTATCTTTTTATTTTTTATTTTTTACTGGAGTACTGACACATTTAATTGCATTTTCAAACTTTATTTTAGGCCATCTTAATATTTAAATGTCAAAATTATAAGTCAGATAATAGCCTAACTGCCAAATTAAAGATTTACATTGACATCGTGCAGTGCATCGTGCGTAGTTACAGCAGTCTGTAGGCTAGCTAAATCTAGGGGTGAGCGAGTATTGCATTATTTGTATCCATTTCTGTATCTGTTAAACCAATTAAACTATCCTTATCTGTATCTGTCAAACCAATGAAACTATCAGTTTCTGTATCTGTTAAACCAATGAAACTATCCGTTTCTGTATCTGTAAAACCAATTAAACTATCAGTTTCTGTATCTGTTACCTGTACTCGGAAGTGGGCGTGGCGTAACCCAGAAGTGGTGTCGTTTGAACAGTCGCCCATACTACATTACGATTTGCAGGACATTGAAACCAAGACTTAGTTGACACCTGAAGCACTACTACTACAGTTTTGCACTGTTATGCAGGTAAATCTATATTAAATCTTCCTCTGGTTAATATTAACATTAATTAAAAACCAAAACGTCTATGTAAAACGTGCATGAACAATTTTACAAGGAATACTTTTGGCTGAGCCGCCCAACACATCTGTACACACTGTGTTACATAATTATGCAACTTAGATCTAACATTAGATTCTGCAGCCATTTCTGTTTGCGTCGCACTACCTTTGCAAATTGTTAACTAACTTTGGTGGCAAACAGAAAAGAAGTTTGAATATATAACGAATGCACCTCTGGTCACAATATGACAAGATACTAGTTAAGTTATTTTACCCTTAATGTTAACATTAGGTAAATTAACATGAACTAAGATGGACACTGCATGATTAACATCAGCTAAACCTTGTTAACCCTGACAGGGGGTTAAGTTGTAGCAGTGTTAGTGGATGTGTATAGTTAGCTACTAAGCTACGTTTCTTCAAACTAATGGGCAACATTTTAAAACCGTGTTATTTTAATCATTTATCCAGACAGTGCAGATTGTAATCGCTAAACACATTGCTAATTGCTGTTAGCTAAATTCCATTTTAAAAAGATAGGAATAGGAATAAAAAATAAGCGCATAATTATTTATTTGGTGAGGAGCCGTGAATAAGCGTAATAAACCACTGCAGTTCTAAGGAAATAAACCACTTCAGGGTGGGTAACAGCCCCTTGGGGCCACATCACACCGCCCTGGAGTGTTTTATTTCCATACCGCACTGCCAGTTGCCGTTTATTTCCATACCGTATTTCCAGTCGTGGTTTATTTCCATACCGCACCTCCAGTCACCGTTTATCCCTTACTCATTTGCTACTCTGTATGTTCAACTCCATTAACAATTCATTGATCAAGAGAAAATGTATTTCAAAATAGAAAGTGTTACAGCTAATAATGTGAAGCAACATGGCTTTTAACCTATTATATGCTTACATGCTTTTATCATTAACATTAGCTAGCTGACAAACTGACCAAGACAAGATTTCATCATTCAGAGAGCCAACGTCCCTCTTCTTCAGATGCTCCAGCATAAGTGATGTGCTCCCATGCCAGGCAAGGTCAGCTTTAAGAGAGTTAAGAGTGAAATGCTCCCACATTTGGGAGGTCGTTGCCATTGTGCTATTGTTCACTTCGCTCCAGTATGCCTACATGTCAGCGCGAAAAACACGTGATGATGCCACAAATTAATCAACAATTAAATTTGTTGACAACTAATTTAGTCATCGATTTTAGTCGACCACGTCGATTATTTGTTGCACCCATAGCAGTGTGTACCGAAGCTAACAGAGCATCCAGCTTGCCAAGTCACGTGCTATTTCTGTGCTAATGTTACCGTATTTTCATGGGAGTGTCATGTGATTGCCTGAATGGGTGGCCGTCTATAAAACAGTCTCTGCGTTCAAAGGTGGAGTTTGAGTGGATGGACAGGCTGGAGATTTAAACCAAACGTGTCCAGTGAGGTCCCCACCACTCGTGTGGATGGCCTGGCATCCAGCTGGGCTCCTTGGAACAGATCTTCCGCTGTGAATGACAGACAACGCGGGGCAAACAAGGACTAGCAGGCGGCAAGACACCACTCATGCATTAATCACCTCGGCGACCAAGAGGTGCCACTTAAGACAAGGACGAGGCTGCCCTGCACATTCGCCTCCAATGAACTCTTTCATCAAGTTTTAATTACAGCTCTCCGTTGATTCATATACAGAACAGAGTCTCTGCCCTGTGCCCTGACTGTAAAAACATATTTAATGTGGAAGAAACAGGTCTTGAACAGTGTCTGAATTTCCAAAACAAACACTTACGTTTCTGATTAAAATCTTTTATGGAATTCTAATTGCCATTGATTTGTGTTTTCATTTATATCTTGGTTTTCTACCCACTTTAATTATGGCTTGATTACTGTGAGCAGCATCAGCTCTCTGATTACAAAAGATCATTGTCAGCGGAGAGAAGCCATCGGGAATATAAATGAAGGAGTTACTCTGCTGGCATAATTAATTCAAGCAAGTTGCATTTTCCAATTTCAGAGCTCAACCTGAAATAAACTGAATTCTCAAAATCTCAGGAGAACATTTTTGGTCAAGCTTTTTATGAGATCTTTTATGAGACTGTTTCCAGCAGTTCAGAATTTTAAACTGATACACACGCCAGGATTCAAACTTTTGCCCTTAGATTTTCAATTTAATTACATTCACATTTGCATTTAATCATGAGTCAAAGTAGAGAATTGTCTATTGAGTCCCATCTTGGATATAATAAAAAAAAAAATTTTAAAGTCCCATTATCAAAATAGATGAAAAAAACTCAACCCTCCTCCTGATGTACATCAGGTCTTTTCACATTTCTGGGTGACTTCAGGCGCTCACGCGAACATACTATGTTGGGGAACTTAAATTAAATTCCAACAATTATTAAAAATAGCCAGCCAAATTCGTGTCGTTATTATCATGCATATCATCCTAACTGGATTGTGAAATGTCACTTCGTTTTTGTGGCTCATACATTTTCCAATTTAAAATAGGGAAGCGAGTTTCTATTTGTTTGTACTTGTAACTCTAAACAAGCATGGCAGCTACCATTATTTCAGTACATAAACATGTATGGATTAATTTATTCAACCAACCATTTCCAAATGATTTTATTGCCAAGAAACAGATGTTACAGTGGGAAATAGTACAGTGAACACTGAACATTGGAAAACAATAACTCACATATGAAGCGCCATATAGGCATTAATCTACAAAATTTGTGGTGAGTTGCAACTGACAATAGCAATAGCACAACTGACAACTACACAATTCGCCAGGAAGACCTACAACAGATCCCCAGACTAAGGGAGGTGCACAAAGCTCGCTGATAAGGATGTTACCTCCGGCAGCAACAAATTGAAACTTTGTGGTATATGCACAATAATGAAACAATGAGTTTTGAAAGTGACAAAAAAGAAACACCTCACTATACTAAAGTAAACATAAGGTGGCTGTCAAACTTGGAAACAGCACAGTACAGGAAACAGACACACCGCAGCGGCAAGAATAATGTCGACATATGGAAAGGGGGAATATTTACTTCTCCCTTACACTTGGAGTCTGAGCCAGCTTTAATTACCGGAGAGACTCAGTACTCCTGGGTCCACTTTAACTCAGCCTAAAGCGCCTTCCTTCCTAAAGGTAGCTTTTACACAAGGTGGAAATAAACTATGTGGACGAACAGCCAATGAGAGCAAGCATGCGGAAAAGGGCGTAACAAACTAAAAACCCTAACACTTGGCCTAGCCAGAAGGAAGCTGCTAACGGGCTCTCAATTCCCAGAGGAATCCCATCTTCCAACTGTCATTTGTCTGACATGTTTGCACCAAATAAAATGTGAAGATGAAAGTGTGGCAGACTGTCCTCACTACCCAAAGGTAATGAAGAGTTGCTGTGTGTTCAGCTCCTACACCCTCTCACTATAACAGATAAACGAGAATCATCAATCACAAACCTCACAAAGTGCACAAGTGAAAAAATAAAAACAGAACATGCAATTGGAATTGGAAGACAACACACAAAACGAAACTCGGGACTTAAATAGAAAGCTGACCTTCATTGGTAATCAGACCACACGTGGAAGACAATTGGAATCAGTCGTCAGCACGAGGGTATTGATTACCAAAGTGAAATTGATTACCAAATAGGCAGAAATACGTCAAGGGCGCCGTCTCGGTATTTCCTGGAAGTCCATCAGAATATAAGTTCAAAACCATGACAGCATTCTGCAAGTGTTTTTCCAAGATGAGGCCTTTTGGTGTGCCAAAACCTCTCCAAATGGTATATTTGGGATAATGTTGTGAACAAGTTCTCTACACCTTAAAACAAGTTTTCTTCAGTCAAAATGACATCACCATAACCTCATATTCCTGGTCCTCTGCTCCCTGTCTACCTGTGTTCCAAGATGGCCCCTCACCTTCAGTTGCAGATCAACTTCCACTTCTGTGGCAGTGTCACCACCCTCCCCTACTCCCCTAATTGGAATTATCTATGATTTTCTAGACTTCCAGATCAAAAAATTTGCCAGTCTGAATGGAGTGAAATGGAGTTAGAAATCCTTTAAAATAAATTATGACATTTTGACATTTGTTTGTTTATGAAAAAAGAATGCTTTTCATCAAATTTTTATAGTCTAGATAAAATCTGTGTAAATTTAAAAAGCAAATTGCTACAGCTAAGTTGTTCGCAACTCGTCACACAATAACAACATCACCCAGAGTGATGTATATTGTTTGTGTAATGAATTATAAATCGTTTTTTTTTACTTAATAGAGTTGCCTGTATCGCTAGAGAACTTGTACTTTGATCCGGAAATCCATATATGTGCAACGGTTTATCTCTGGACTACATCAGACTTCCGAAGCCTTTGTTTTCACCACCCTGAGAGATAGGAGTCTCAGCTGCCAGGGATCAGAAATGAAAAAGGCTCTGAATAACAGACCTGGAGGAGGCTCTGTTCCTCTGCTTTTTGGAATTGGGCATCAGATGGACTTGCGAAGGCCCTTTGTGTGGTGTGGGGCCCCCGGGGCCACGGGCTGTTTTGATTGATGAAGAGCGGAGGAGAGCTCGCTATGGAGGTAAGGGGGGCCTGTCTGTCTCCAGCGTTCCAGGGGACTCTAACAAACAATGGTGCTGTCGCCACCAGCTACTGCTGAGCCCCGATAATGCGGCTAAAGGTCACAGAATGCCAAACGGCATATTCCAGAACCTTCCCTGGTCATTTCCTCCTCAGGTGTCAGGGCTGATATAGCTGTCCTGCCCTGAGAGGGGAGCGTAGAGGAGGCCTGCACGCCACCTCAAACTGGGGTGTCGCTTCACCTCACCTCACCTGCGAACGAGCGAGCCAGAGGGGGGGAGAGAACAACTGGACCTGTGTGTGAGAGTGTGTGTGCGAGAGAGAGAGAGAGAGAGAGAGACAGGGAGAACAAGAGACAGACAGCAAGAGAGAGAGGAGAGAGACAAAGAAGAAAAGAGGAACATACAGACAGAGGGAGAGATAGAGGGAAGGAGAGTGAGCAAAAGAGACAGACATAGAGACAGAGGGAGAGACAGAGAAAGAGCAAGAGAGAGTGAGAGAGGAAGTGAGAGAGCGAGAGGGAGGGAGAGATAGAGAGAACGAGCAGCCATGAGAGGCACTCACTGCAGGGTAGCCTGTCTCCCAGGCCTGTTGCATCCCAGAGCTCAATTAAAATGACTGCTCATCATAATAGTATGCTTAACAGCAATAACAGCAATAATCACATACAATTTTAACTGAAATTGGCAATAACATGAAATACTGGATACTAATGTATCCAGCTTGCAATAATGTATCCCCACTGCACTAGCTAAGCAACATTAGCTGGCAATAATTTATCCCCGCTGCACTAGCAAAACATTGGTAAGCATTTCACCCAGTGTCAAATGCTCAGATTTTTAATACTTTATTTCTTGGTCTTTTTTTTTACCAATTACACAGGCTTCAGACACCGGCCAACAGAATATCAACTTTAAGGTACAATGGGTCATTTTGGATTTTGAACGGTCAAGAGAGGAATTGCAACAACTAACACCACACAACACAAATCCTTCCCAGTCTATGAATATGAATATAATGCGTAATATAAAGCATTATTATACAATTCCGTGTTCTCGTGCATTTCGGAAAGCTGACAAAGAGGAAGAGAGCCTGTCATCTTCTCGTAGTGTTCTTGTAAAATGTTTTTATCATAGCTATATTATGAGCAAGCAACTTATTTGGCTATGTAACTAGCTGGCTATATAACTAAGATATGATAGTGTACCACAAACGATTCAACTGTAACTTACAGTTTGTGACAAATCAGGGTTTGACTAAACACGCATGATTGAACGCGTAAAGAAATAACAGGAACATGTAGCTGCCCAAATTGATCACTAAAATTCTGGATACTATTGCTTATCCAAGCAAATACTACATACTGGTTCTAAAACGATATCAGTTCATTATCAGTAGCAACAAGCATATTAGTTATTAGTTAGCTTGCCGAATTTGAGCTTCTGCAACTATGCTCACAATGCTCGCTACTATGTTCGTAAATTCGTTGAGCTAACTATGGCTAATTTGCTTGTTGCTACCGATAGTGAACTGGTATTGTTTTATAACTCGATATGTATGCTTGTCTGGAGTGATGACCTGTCAACTGTATATTTGAAACCCAAATTTAAGGACTATAAACACAGGCAGAGTGTGAGTCAACATGTCACTGAGCCTTTATCAATGGAAGGGATTTACAATGGTCTTCTAACAATGTTTTAACACAAAAATCTTCCCTGTTGTACCTTTCAGCTAGCTAATTGCAATAACTGAAATATATGATGTAGACTATTTGTTTTATATAACCTAGTTACATAAACACTCAGCTAGCTAAGCAGTTTGGTGTTTGTTCCTATTCTACAGAAGATGATATAAGACTCTAATCTTTGACTCAAGGCAGTAGGCTATGATATGTTAGTAAATGTTGCTAGCCTATCAGTATGATCACCGATCTAAATTCATATCTATAATATAATATCTTGGAATCGCAAGAGCTGCACTGTATGATGAAGAACATTGGTTTTATATTGAATATCATAGTTACATAAATACTCATTAGTTTGCTATTGATTCCTTTTCCACAGACAAGGGTGTGAATGTAGTAAATATACTTGTATCAAGTCAGAGGTAATGTTGCGAATTAGATTGCCAGTATGCATTGTGCTGCATGTACTAGCATTAATAAACTTTGGGCGCAAAACTGTTGTCATTCATATAATTGTCACGATTGTTTCAGTTGAGCTTATTTGGATTGAATGCTTAAATTATGTGTGTAGGCATTTTTTAAATCACCATCAGTGTAGCTGTTTCCTACATCTTGGGGCAAAATTTCTATGGGCTTGAATCTCCAGCCTGTCTTTCCCAGAAGGTAACGGGCGCTCAAACTCCGCCCTCCGCTAGGGATGGGCGGATCGATAATGCAGTATCGATACTTCGATATTCACAAGCTACTCATTTGGTATCAATCCCTTTTGAGAAATATCGATATTATATTACGTAAATAAAAAAACGTTGGTGGCTGCATCACATTCAAACGTTTTCAGTACTTTTGTATAACGTTTTGCCAATTGAAAGTCTTGAGCTGGCCCGTGTGTCACATGACTGGAAATCTGTTACATGATTGGCCATTGTGCTCCTGCGAACTGGCAATGCGCATAATCAAATAATTTAACGTTTGAGATAATGGTGGAAAGAAAACAAAGTGTTGTCTGGTGCTACTTTTCACCACTTGGTAAGAATTCAGCAACATGTGGTATTTGTGATAAGAAAGTGTTACACAGCAGCAACACCAGCAACTTGTTTAAGCACTTGGAAACAACACACCCAGATAGCTACAAAGACGTTGAACAGAACCAGACTGATTTCCTAAAATCGAAGTCTCCTGTACCACCCTCTGTCCAGCAGATTATATTGCTGGAGAGTTTCAAGAGAAGCTCAACATACCAAGGTAGAACCGTTATTAGTTATTATTACGCCATCTTAGCAATTGTAAATTGTAAGCATTCACCTCTCGTAATGTTTCTTATAATATGGGGAAACAAACCGTAGCCCACAATATGTACTGTTAATTGCAAAATATTGTGTAATGTGTACAAGATTCAGCATCCCTTTCAAACAAGCTAACATTTAAAGAGATTAAATTCAGAAAAATTAGTGATGTTGTCTTGATGCAACATGAAAAAACACTATAAATATAAATAGTGTAAAATTTATCTCAAGACGCTTGGTAATCTATATTTTTCCCCTATGAAAAGTAACTTTAAGACAGGTGAACACTTTTTTGTATTTACAAAATGCAAGACAAAAAGGACACTAATATGGTCTCAGCTGTGCGGAAAACCCACTGGAAACACATTCCATATTTTTCACACACCCTTTACTTAGTTGTGAAGGACTCCATTAAGGCTGACACAAATTTGGAGTCCATCCTGGAGAAATGTGGTGCCATCACATCGTTCTTCCACCATAGCACCAAAGCATGTGACAAGCTAAAAGTATTACAAAGTCAGTTGAAATTGCCAGAGCACAGACTAATCCAAGCAGTAGAGACGCGATGGAATTCGGTATTTTACATGCTGGAGAGACTGTGTGAACAACGACAAGCGGTTATAACAACACTTTGTCTTCTTGGGAGAAACACCTTGTTCTTGAATGATTCCAAATCAGCCAAGCCATTGAAGCCCTCAGGCCCTTTGAAGAGGCCACTAAGGAAGTTTCAGCAGAGCAGTATGTACCCATTTCTAAAGTATATACCTCTGGTCTCTCTTCTCCAAGGAGCAACCGTGTCTGCTGGGCAGAAGGGTAACACTGTCTTCACAGCTTGCAATGCAATGTAAACGACACAACTAGGCTCTTGCAGCCAACACCTTTTTGGACATTAGGTTCAAAAACATTGTCTTTTGTGATACTGGAAATGTGGAAACTATTAAATCATGGCTCATCACTGAGATGCAAGCCCTGGGCAGTTGTGATGGACAAGCAACAACCAGAGAACCCTCTATTACTGCATCAACCGCCTCTACGGGAATAGCAGTGCCGGAAGGGTCACCTGCTGCAAGCACTGAAAGGAATGGTGCTGCAGACTGTTCAACATCCAAGGGAGGATTATGGCAGGAGTTTGACACACGTGTAATGGCTTTTCAGGGGAATCGCACAGCAAACACTAATGCATACATTGAATTGCGCCGATACATGGAAGAAAAAGTGATCCCTAGGAGTGAGGACCCTTTGCTTTGGTGGGGAAAAAAAATGAGAGCACATTTCCAGGGCTCAGCAATGTGGCAAAGAGATACCTTGGAACTTTCGCAAAACCTCTGTTCCAGCGGAGAGGCTGTTTTTTAAGGCAGGAGAGGTAATTAGTCAGAGGCAAAATCGGCTTAAAACTGAAAATGTTAACATGTTACTTTTCCTAAACACCAATCTAAAACTTCAGTAAAAATTTTTTTTTTTTTAAAAGCACTGTAGGAAAATGTTACTTTGGTTCCCCAAACACTGCTATTAAGAAGTGTTAAATGTTCTTTACAAAATGTAAATCATTATGTTAAAAGATAAGTACAGGTTCAAGGTTTGTTTTAGGACTGGAGTTGAGACCACTTTCGTGAAGTCTCTTATTTCCTTTCAAATTGTAAGAAATTTCCATAAACACTAACAGATTTATTTCAAACCCAGATCTAGAGCTTTAGCTGTGCAGATGTTGGAGTCATAAATCTTTAAGAAAATGCAAATGTGCAGGTTTTATGTTGTTACTTTAATTAATTTTATTCATATTTGTTATATTTATTTTATTATTCATTTTATGTCTATAATGAATTAATATCATAGTATTTATGTAAGATTCTGGACTATTTTTTGAAAACCTTATTAGCAAAAAAATATTTATTTAAAAAAGTATTTTGTATTCATATTTGCTTTTGTAATAAATGTGTTTTTAATGGCTTGTATGTCTTGTGATTTGCCTTTTAATGTAATGATCTTTAAAAAAACAAAACATTATTTTTTAAAAATCACATACCCATCTACGAAATTACCAGTATCGATATCGGTATTGGTATCGGTACAATTGTAATCGGTATCGTATCGAATATCAAAAGTTTGGTATCGCCCATCCCTACCCTCCACGCAGAGACTAGTTTATGGATGACCACCCATCCAGGCAATCACACTCCCAGGAAAATACGGTAACCTTAGCATACATATATCACGGAACCTAACTTGGCTAGCCTGAGTGAAGGACAGCTCTGACTTTGCCGAGTTAGAGGACAAGCTTGTAATCGCCGAGATGAGAGCTTCCTTTGATTGTACAATAACCCCTAACCCTCTCCTCCCCTGCCTCTTGCTGTCTCCCCTGCTCTGTATGTAATATGAAATGTCAACTTTCATGACGAATAACAAAAAGAAAAGACTTCCAGATCAGCTTTGGTTTTTGGATGTGTGTAAAGTATAATTCCTTCCGCTTTCATAAGAAACTTGGTACGAGTCACATAAGCGAATAAATTTCAGTAAACAGTGACATGGTAATTGTGATCCACTGTAACATTGTGGTGGAGAAGCTATTGCAAAGACTATGAACCAGGCAGGCTATAAGCCTCAGCCTAGCATGTTTTACCCAGCCTACATATGGAAATTTCGGGTTTTACCTCTCTATACCACGAGAGGGCGTGCCGGCCACATTCATCATGATGAATTACCTCCTGCATGTGGTATGCGGGTGTAATCATAGCCAATTGCAGTCAGCTGCGTGGAGAGCTATTTAAGTCTCTTCCTGACACTGCTTGGGCTTTGGGCTTTCATTCTGTTATGTGTACTGAGTCAGTAAAGAGGTATTTGGAGGACGTGAGGTGCTTTTAGTCTTGAAAGGCATTCAGGAATCGCTAGAATTAATTACTAGCATAGGGGACTGGTAGTGCTGCTTTTCTTTGGTTGGATGGTTCACCTGGGTCTTCCTTATTTGTGGTTTCTTTAGCCCACTTCACATAAGCGAAGCGAGAGGCAAAGTTTGCCTCTGGGGTTTTCTCTGGAAGAACCCTATGAGCCTTATTGAGACTCTTTCGCTGAGGAATCTTGTTTGGTTTTTTTTTTCCTGAGCGACTTAATTTATCAGGTTGATTTTCTGTTGCTGAAACGGGAGGATTTTTTTTTTTTTTTTTTGGCCGAAACTCGCCCGTTTCTTCAGGAATTCCGTGCTAGTCTGCAGATACCCTGTTTGAGCAATTTTTTTTCATGATTTAGTTTGGCATTTTTTTAATTAATTTTTTTCTCCCCTCCCCTCTAGTGGCTGTTGAGGTACTGCTGCTCCAAATGAAACGCATGTCTCACAATAAAATGCACTTTAGGAAAAAAATATCCTTTAACTTGCTGTTCTCTATGCTAATTTGTTATTGTTTATGAAGGTGTGTCTGGCAAGTTATTTTATGGATTCTGGACTTGCATGTGATTTATTGTGTTTGAGAATATTTGCAATAAACTAAGTCTGTTAAGACTGACACTATGACTTACCAAATGGTGTTCCTGATTAGCCTACACCAATTGATTTCTGAACGGTTACAGGAAGTGTTGAACAGTGTTGGCCCACTAAGTGGAGCCTTTTACTTTATTTCTAAGACTAACATTCTACAACAGAAGCCTAATAAGAAATAAAGGCCTGCCCGAAATAAAGGCCTGTGCTTTGTGCAGCCTAAGTAAATAAAAGACCCCGGCCACAATTTGAGGATTTACGGTATGTGGCAGAGTTTGGACCATCGTGAGCTAACACGGTCTTCTGAACACAGGGACATTGTGTAGTTGTTTGTTTTCTCTAAATATTGCTCCAATTCACATCGATGCATTTTAGTGTCTGGGATAGTCAATAAGCAACCATAATCACAAATCACAACTACCATTGAACAGAAATTGACTTCTGGTGGAAGCGGCCGCTTCCAAACAGAACACGGGGAGTTTACGTTACAGTAATTTCATCTCTGATCGTAGCACTGAATTTCTGTGTTTATCACTACTATAAGAGTGCCATGTTGCTGCTACAATCTGTCATGAATCATTCTTAAAAATCGGATTATGAAATATTAGATCTTGCTCCCAAAGCATCTTTTCTTTTTTCTTTTTTCCTTTATTTTTTTTTTTACAAATTAATAAAAGACCATGATCTTATTGTACCCTGTTTAACTGAAACCTGGTAAATACGTTGCACTTAATGAAGTGTCTTCTGTGGATTTAAGCATTCAAGATTCACGTCCATCGGGTAGAGGTGGTGGCATTGCAGCTACTCTGAATTTAACCCCTAAGTGTGGAAATACATTTTCTTATTTTGATGTACTATGAACTGTGTACATAATGTCCCAGCTAAAATAAGTGGTAGCATGCAGTGTTTCTTTCTTAGTGTCTGTTTACCAACCACCTGGGCCTTATTGTGATTTTCTGAAAGAATTTGCCATTTCTGCTGGTAAAATTCTGATTGAAAGTGATTTCAACATACATGCTGATAAGTCATTGAAGGGGTGTTTGCTTAGATTAGCTTCATTAGACATTTGCATAAACAAGTTGGTGTACGGTGTATGGGTATGCTGCTTATGGACCGATAAGTGGCAAACCGCTGGCTCCTGTGCCCATATGTGTCACCGTGAGGAAATGGGGGTAACATTATTCGTTTTACAGAATACTTATAACTTATAAAAAAAAAAAAAGACCTGTTGGTCCTCCACATTGTCATTCGCTGGTGCATCAGCTATATCTTTGCAAATTAAGTGGTGACAAATGATGTATGTTAATTCACTGTTCCCATAATGTTTCCGAACAGAACACGGGGAAGTGGTCGCTTGCACCATAAGTTAACGTCCATTCAATGGTAGTTTTTCTCCCTAGAAATGTGGTTTATGATTATGGTTGCTTATTGATTATGCCAGACACCAAAACACTTTGATGTGAATTGAACCAATATTTATAAAAAAATAACAATAACTGCACAACGTCCCTGTGTTTGGAAGATCGTGTTAGCTCATGATGGTCGAACACCTATTCAATCGGTTATGCAGGCTGAGGCAAGTAAGCCTGCCCGGTTCATAGACTGGTTAGCAACAGCTTCCCCACCACAATGTCACAGTGGATCAGCATTACCATCACTGTATGCTGAAATGGATTGGCTATGTGATTTATATTAAGTTTTTATGACAATTGAAAGAATTAGACTTGCACACACACACACACACACACACACAAAGCTGATCTGGAAGTTTTTATTTATGAATTGGTCATGAAAGTTGCACTGTTCGGAACATATTGAGTTAACTCGGTGAGTTTAAGTTCTAGGCGTGCTCCCCAAACACTCCCTTAAGGTCTTTACACACCGGACGCGATGCGAAAAAGCGATGTCAAAACCTTAGACACCGGACGCGATGCAAATTTTTTTTTTTTTTTTTTTACAAAAGATTCGACTTCTCAAGGAAAGATATGGCTTCCATGTATTTCCTCTTTTGCTTCCCTGCCTGGCCACTGGTTGTGTTTTTCTCCTCTCTTTTCTTCCGGATATATGTGTCCCTGAGGTTCTTCCATAGTTTCTTAGCATCTTCAACTAAAATCATCAACTGTATGTTAAATACGATATCAAAACATACCATGTCAGCCATCAAAAGTCAAATAATACCTGAAATACGACACAGGAGCACTCATATAAAGCCTATGTGTACTCCAATATGTATGCTCCATTGTCTTATGTTACTTTGGTTAGTCTATTGCAGTGTCCGGGTAAAAAGCTACACACGGTGCCTCCCGTATTTTGACATTACGTTAGCCAAACCTGCTGACACTTTATCTTGCTACCAACTCTACTTCCAACAGTAAACTACATAAGCTTACAATCCTGATAGCCGAGTTGTTCGGCGATGCTGCTCCACACGCTGTCCTTAACGTCATTATCTTTGTACTGTTGATGTTCCTTATCATATAACACGGGGTTTTGAGACACACAAACAATTAACTGGTCCGCCATTTTCTATTTTTATATGGTTTTGTAAACTAATCTGGAATCACTTGTGGCACTCTTTGCTGTACCGTGCGTAGTGTACATTGTCGTAACGTCGTTCCATGCAATGTGATTGGTTGATGCGTTTATTAGCAGCGCGAAACTTCAGAAGTTTCGCTCCTGGATGCGGAAAAAAACCCGTCGTTTTTTCGCGGCAAAATATTCGCGTCCGGTGTGTAAGGACTCAGGAAACCAGCAGTTCTAAAAAAAAAAAAAATTTTCGTGCGAATTATTCACGCGAAAAATACGCGTCCGGTGTGTAAGGACCTTTAGGAGGTAGCTTAAGGGATAGCTTTATATATAATTTTAGTCAAATGGGTGCAAGAACATGGCACCTGTGATTGTGGTGTCATACCTCCCACTATGCCACCTGCCAATATATTGGTTGGCTAATTGCCGGGGAGTTATTTATTTATTTTATTTATTTTATATTATAAGTTTGGGTACATGTATACACATATAAGAGAAAAAACGTCTCTCAGCTCAAGCTAGCTAGTTGGCTCAGGCTGCCGAGTTAGATGGTGTAATTGTAGCCTGCATAAAATACAATTCCAGCAATATGCTTCATTTTCGGTTGTAAGTTGCAATTTAGGTAGCTATGTTTTATCATGATGTGCTAACAGATCAGCTGGCCAAGTTAATTAACTTTGAAGCGAAGTTAGTTCACTTGGCTACACTAAAACACAACTAGCTACTACAGTTTTGCACTCTGTTAAATCTATCTGGTTAAGCTTAACATGAGTTAAACTGATACCGTCTATATAAAACGGTGTGTATGCGCATGAACAATTTCAAAGAACACTTTTGATTGAGCTGTATTAGCCTGACCGGTTCATCTATCTTTAGCAACCACTTCCCCAGCACCATGTGCATGTGCTAGCCTAGCTAGGTAGAACTTTAAAATGATGGGATAATTTCATATTTTACAGGCAACACTAAATCAAACTATAATTCAGCTGCTGTGCAGTCATTCATGGATAACAAGCTGACAATGCAATATTGCTCAAATGCATATGCTTATTTGGTGTGAGCCGAGCATTTGTTTCATACAAATACTCGTAACGAGTATTGACTTTCTTTCCCGAATACGAATGTTGTACGAGTAATTGGATTCATTAGCCGAGATTGAAGAATTTGCCTGCTTTTATTTATTTTTTTACATTGGCAGCAGTAGCTGCACATCAGTGACGAATGTGTAACAAAGTGAACGCTGTTTTGTGATAGGCCAGTTGATCCCTGGTTCCTCCCTCTTGGATCATTAAAGCTACTGCCTGCTATTATTTTCCTCACTTCTCTCTTGTGCATTAAGGGTGGGCAATACTGCAAATTTTGGGTCCAATACGGTACTAGGACAGTATCATCGATATCGATTTCGATACTTTTCAATCATAAATGCTGTTGCAGGAAAGTGTCATTGAGAACACAGTGATTAATACAGGCATTTTTTTCTTTCTTGGCATATTAATTTATCTACACAAAACCACATGAGTTTTTATTTATTCACAGTAAAAAGTAAAATAAAAAAGCATCTATTTAAAAGATTCAACTTCTCTGCAGCAATCAGTCGGCCTGTAACATTTCAGTGAGCATATTGCTGAATACTTGACGAAGTCGTTGCAAGCCAGGAGCCAATGCAAGCTTTTTGCGATCCTTGCAAGCTAGCGATTGTGCTGTATGTCCCATAATGTCATCTGAATCGTCACTTTCTCCACCTGAGCATACTAAATGTGGATAATCCCTCTTAAGTGGTTCATACGAATAACCAGTTGAAGTGTCTGAATAATATTTGCCATTCATAATGATGGACAGATTCTCCCCAGGAACAGATTTATTGAACAGATCTAGGCATGCTCATTTTGGATACAGGTAACATACCCTCCTAGCTAGCTATTGACATTCGGCTAGCATATTACATCGGTTAAGCTACCTAGTGAATAAGTAAAGGCACAATATAGGCATGCTAAACAAATTTGACAAATACTATCAACCTCTTGAGTAAGATATACCTGGATATACTCTGCTTCTTAAAAATAGTCTCTCACTGGACGTCAGTTCCTGGTGTGCTTCTTTGGGAATCTTCCCTCTTTTTTGACTGGCTTTCTCCGTATTGATCAGGGTGTTAAATGTTTAAATGAGATTAGTGGGGATTATCAGAGTATCACAGACTGTCCTGCTCATTCCACATGCCGTCAAGTAACACCACACAACACTTTGCTTCTTTTCAGCCATTTCACATGGTTTTCATTTTGTCTCCTGCTCTCGCAAAGTTCGGTCAGATGAGGAATCAATCAGGAGCAATCACAGAATATTCACGAGCACTCCCGCTGCGTAAACACAGTAAGAATGCCTGTACAAATGATGAAAATCCATTTGTGCAGGCAGCTAAAAAATGAATGCCCCTGCATACAAATAGTTAACATAAAATATCTCATGAGAGATCCTTACCAAAAACAGACCTGCCCACCCCTATTGTGCATGTCAAAGGACTGAGAACTTCTTCCAATCGTAGATTAAGGATATAACTGCTTAACTTTTCTTTTGAGGAATGTGGTTATTATTATTTTTAATTTTAATTATTACTGCCTGACCAAATCCCCTGGATGACGAAAATCTGGGCCGACCAAGAATCTGCTTTCACCCTGGCTAACAAACCCCAAAGTTTCTCTTCGGTTACTGCTCCCCTGGGCAATCGATAAAAACCAGGGGTGCGTTTCCCGATAACGAAAATAAAGGTGTACCTTACTAAAGTTGTTTACTTTTCTATGCGTGTTCCCCGAACAATCACTTGTTTAAGGGATAGGTTCTACGTGCGACGTTACTAGGCCCATCGACTCGCTCTAAGAACGATTATGCACTCCATGCAGCGACTGTTTGACTGCGTTATGAATAAATCACTGCAGGAATACTTTAAAATAGTCCATTTATCAGGACTGGTGGGAACGTATTAATAGAATAAAAAACTTAACTAAATTATCCAACCGTATATATCATTGCAGTGATGCGGTTTGTGGCTACAGCATCTAGCAATACGGCATCTTTGGCATGTGATGTTTTATTTACATTATTTTAATATCTTTGTTATAGTGCCTTAAATTACTTTGCAATCAGAGTTGATTTGGTAGAAAGAAGCACCATCACATTACTGGTGTAATTCACTATTTTCTCTGATTAGCTGACGTTTTCAATAAAAGCACACCCAACACACTTTTTGGTTTTGTTTTTTACGGTGGAAAAAATCAAAAATAAGAGGTCCCACAGCTTCACAGCAAACAATGGAGATATTTTTAGACGTGGCGCTGAATAAAGAAACATTATTTTTGAGTTTTAGGACTACGGTGTCCAACAAAACCAAGAAAGAACTATGGTTAAACATCGCTCCTGCACACAGAGAGTGGGAAATCATCAGTTTATGAATATAATTTAAAAGGCAATGAGGCAACATGTTCAATAAAGTGCAACATGCGTCCTTCATAATTTACAATTGTATTATTTGCATGAAAACAGTGCCATTTAATGTGGTATTTTAGTAATATTATTAGCCAACTACTAGTGTAGAATTATTAGTGTACATATGGCTTAACAGATTGAGATGTAACTAAGGGCAACAGCTGATTTCAGAGGCTTGCGGTCGAAACAGTGGTGGCCACTAGCGGAGTGAGTTGACACCATCGCTAAGGTATAGAGTGGTCCAGACCAACCTTATGAAAGTATGACATACAGAAGGTATACTTAGCTAAAAACGTTTCGAGAAACACGCTGAAACGTTAAGGTAGAGTTTAAGGTACGACTTGAACAACATATAGTGTTAAGAAGGCTTCGGGAAACGCACCCCAGAGTTATTTCATTTTCATTTCATTTTATTCTTAGTCCTATGGCAACTCCACACTCCACCCTGGGTTTGTCGCAGTATGGTAATGCAAGTTTAGGTCAATTTGGGTCACTTGCCCTAGATAAACTGATGACCCTAATTATATTATCGATTTTTATTTAAAAAGCCATGTATCATGATTCTTTGAACTGTGAAAATTCTCAGATCTCATTTGTAATGTCCATTGCTGTCCCCTTGAACGCATTCTCATTCCCCTTGAACGCATTCTCATTCCCCTTGAACGCATTCTCATTCCCCTTGAACGCATTCTCATTCCCCTTGAACGCATTCTCATTCCCCTTGAACGCATTCTCATTCCCCTTGAACGCATTCTCATTCCCCTTGAACGCATTCTCATTCCCCTTGAACGCATTCTCATTCCCCTTGAACGCATTCTCATTCCCCTTGAACACATTCTCATTCCCCTTGAACACATTCTCATTCCCCTTGAACACATTCTCATTCCCCTTGAACACATTCTCATTCCCCTTGAACACATTCTCATTCCCCTTGAACACATTCTCATTGCAGCCTTTATAAAAATGTGTTCTTCTGGGCCTGGCTGGTTTCTCTGTCAGTGCAGCAGCTCATCTATAAGGTTTGGTGCTGCCATTTTGTGTCCTCTTGTTGGGAAATCAGAGTTTTGTCATGGCAGCCATCACAACAGACAAAGTGTCCACCTGGACATGGTGAGTGAATGCCTACCACTTGGGCATCTCCCCTGCCATTACCTCAACAGGCCAATGGTGCTGGTTTTTATGATTCCCATTGTCATGGTTCATGAAGACACCACACCCCAGAATACAGGCGTGCTTTGGTTGAGACTGCATGGATATACACAGTTGGCATACCTTGAGAGAATGTACTTTTCAATTGAACCATGCACATCATGGTCTTTAGATGCGAGTATAATGAGTGACTGTTGAGTTACCAGAACCATGCACCACCAATCCTGTTTTACTGGCAGAACTTGCCTGCCTTTCCCAACTTGGACACCACTAAAGTACCAGGCCACTGATCAGTTGGTTTTTGGTCAAAATTGTCCCCCTAAGTATTCAGTCGTAATTTAGGCTGAAAAAGGTATAAAATGGAAAAGGCAGTCCCCAGGCAGTCAGGTTTCGGGCAGGGGGAGAGGTCAATGGCTTTCATAGGGACACATTTCCGCACCGTTTTCCATAGGTTCCTGGATGGTTATGATGTCCTAGGTATACTATTGCAGAAATTAGACCATCGTACCAGTCACACTGAGCCAAGGAAAATGATACCAAACATGAATATTATCTAAACTGGCGTTGCCATGAAATATCCAATGTATTATGCATCATTTCAGTGACTATGAAATGAGGGAGGTGTAAGAGGGAGAGAGTAAAGACGGGGGGTTCAAGAGAAGAATGTCAGGGCCCTGCAGGAAACCTGCTCTCAAACCTTCCTGTGCCGTAAAGGCCATGTTGTGATGATGGAAATGGAGGAGGGGGTGATTAACAGGCGGTTCAGGAAGATGTCTGTTTTGGGAACAATGTATGAGTTTTCCCCCCACAGTTCTGTATGGGTGCAGAGAACACGGGGGCTAAAGATGTATGCTTTTGGTGGGAGAGTTAAATTACAGGTCCGCAAGCTGACCAGAGTGATGACACCAGATTTAAACATTTCCGCCTTACAAAGGTCTTCACATCTCTAATTATCTTAATTGGTAATTATTTAAGGCACACAGGCAGATGAATGTTGGATAAAATATTTTTATGGTAACTTTCAGAACAAAAACAAAAAAGATTACAACATTATATATATTAAAAGTTTTACAAACATATAAACATAATGACAAAAGTATAAATTAATAACTATATACATGAATAACTGTATACAGGGCTGATACACACTAAGAAATCAAGGTACAGAAATGGTCCTAAAAAGGTGCATAGGCTTTGTCGCTCCAGCAGTACCCTACCAGAGTACAGCACTGTACCTTTGAACATTGGTACATTTTTGTACCTTCTTGTCTGTACCTCTAAAAGAACATTTCTGCACCCCTAGTGACAAAAATGTACCTTTATGTCCTGGTACAAAAATGTACCCATTGGAAAGGTACAGAATTGGTACCTAATGAGGTACAGCTGGAGCGACATGCCATTTTGTACCTTCATGAGGCAAAAACATACCCTTAAATTCAGAGACAAAAACATTTACAATTATTCACCAAAATGTACTTTAATTTACACATAAACTGGAAGCATCAGAACATAACAAAATTCAAATTAACATGTGGGATTCGTTTCAATTCCTTCAGAGCTTCAAACACAAAACTGAAAGCATCAGGCCCAATGAGCCGTTCATTAATCAGTTTTAAATGCAAAACACTCAAGCAGTCCATGTTTCACAAATGTAAACAAAATGTAACACAATTCTGAGTATACAGAACATTAACAGAATTCAACTTTATAACTGTATAAAACATAACCCAATTAAATTCACATTCGGAATTTGTTTGAATAGACCCTTCCCCTTATCGCAATGCATCCTGGGTCCTGTATGCAGGAAGCAAGAAAACACATTGGGTTCTATGGGAACGCGACGACAAATTATGGAAAATCAAATGACATCTTGTGAAATCTTTACCTCTTTCAACTCAACCTGACCCCCAGACTCATGCAGGGGTCCGGGTCTAGTTTTGAAGTGTTGCAGAGGCAAGAAAGCGCTGGAGAAGTTGCAGATAAATGCACGCATTCCCCTGGGAGTCAGCGCATATCCTACTGGCAGAATCAACCAGGCATCAAGCCTCATCTGGACATCTTTGGGAAAGGTTGGAATGACAATCACAACTGGTAATCTGTTGTGAGCTGGTTCACCACTGCAATGCAACAAGTTTACAAGTTCAGTGTTTCCCAATTATGGGCTATTGAACAACTCCAGAGACCAATGAAACTATGATGGGTTTACACTGTTACACTGTTTTCAAAAAAGCAAACACTAGAATCACACAACATGCAAATGAGCAGACAACCACCATCATAAAAACATTAATATTGATTTGTTTTTATGTTGTTAAGCACGTTAACCACGACTGTCTCTTAAAGCCTCACGGTGATGCACTTGGAGCTCTGCTGTAGACTGAACTGGCACTGGCTCTAATGTAATGATGGTCTCACCCTCCTTGTATTGGCGCACAAACTGTTGAAATTTAATTTTGCTTTTTGAAGGATCCATCAAACAGGTATCCAACCATGGCTTCAGTCAGTCCACAATCCACCGTTTCTCCATCCACGTCATTTTCTGATACAACGCACACAAAATTACAACACAGTTATGGGCTAAAAAAATGTAAAACACACACATACTCGCGTTCAACCAAATGTGTGGAAGAGAAGACGAAAACCGTCAGAGTTTAGCTTAACTTAATATGACCGCTTGCTAGCTAAATGAGTTAAACCATGATTTAAACACATGCAGGTGTGGGCTTTGAAATCCCTGTGCAAAGTTAAAACAGTTAACTAGTTAACAACTCACGGTCGTTCCACGGCAATTCCGCGTTACATAAAAAGCCTAAATATACAGATATACAGACTAGATATATACAGGCTAGACGGCCACAATGTCATTTAAAACTTACGCTACAGAAATAGCCAGCGACCATGAAAGAACAGACATACGGCCAAGTTACTGTCGGTCGGAGAATAAGACTACAAAACTTGTGGGCAGGAAATGACAGTTACTTGATTAAATGAACAAAATCACTGAAATAAAAACATCCTGTCACAAAGTTTAACAGTTACTTCATAAAAAGACCCAAATCACTCTGAAATAGCTAATAAGAGTGTAGCCTATCTAGAAACTAGCCACAACGTGCTTGATGTAGCTAGCTAACGTTACGTTAGCGTTAGCTAGCTAGCTAACAGTAGCATGGACAGAAACGTTAAGGTCCGGTTACTTACCCCTGAATTTCCTTGCCTCTTCTTCATTCATTTGTATTCCAGCTTCAATTGTTTTTTTAATTAGTTCATCTGTGGATAAGCTCGACCAATCAGGAAAATTAACCGACATTTTCACTGTCTCAGGTGCCTCATGTTAAGACCCTGACACACCGAGCAGACGGCAGACAACTAGCGCCGACCAAGGCTGACGTCAGATCGCATTGCGTCACCTCTCGCCGCCTCACGTCGGCTGTACACCCCGCAATGGGGGATGAACCCGGAACACTAACCGCTGCTGGTCTTTCACTCTCGTCATTTGAATAGAACTATAGATCTATAGAATAAAACAACCATATCATGATCCTACAAAATTATATATTTAAACTATTCAATTATCATTTGCATAATACCAATACAATGTAAAGACTAGCTGAAATCACTAAAATGCACACGCAGCTAAGTTATTAATAAAGCTCATAAAATTATCCACACCAACCAATAATTGAATGGAAATTTACCAGTAGCCTATTTTATTTCAATAAACCCAACTCCCTATTTAAATCAAGATTTTGTGATGACAGATTAGTTGCATCATTTGCCTGTACCTCAAGCTTGTTAAAAGTACAATTATGTACCCTTTGCTGTCAGCAATTACTTTGTACCTTTCAAATTAAACAAAGGTCCACAGTTATCACTTTAAGGACCATTGCCGTACCATACAGGGCACTTTTCTAAAAAATGTACTTTTGGGTACAGAAATGATACCCCTATTTCTCTGTGTATGGACAGGAATGGGATTGGTCTGCAAGGGAGCACACTAATTTAATTTTTTTTTTTTCATCTTTCTACCGGTTTCTCTCAGCCTCATGAAATGGAGTATGCTGAAACTCCTGCCAGCTTAACTCCTGATCCATGCCCTGTCCTTGGTGTGACAGTACCTTGGCTGGACAATATATGTATTTCCCTGACAGCCCAGGGAAGTAAGCATGCACATGAGGGCTATTGGGGTCCTGCTCCACGGGGTGGTGGCAGAATCTGCAGAGGGGGCCTGCTGGCTGCACCTCCACAGACTTTCTCTTCCCCCTCTCCTCCAACACCTGCTTCCTCTGTGCTCCTCTGCGCTTCGAGGCCTCCAGCTCCCTCTGAGAAAAAGGTCCGCAAACTCCAGAAATGGCATCCTGGGGTTGGTGAGTCCTTCTCCTGCATAAGTCTGGTAGACTTTTGTGGAGCAGTAGAAGTATTTAACCTCCCCCGTCTGATTAAAAAAAAAAATGGATCGTGGAGCCATCACCCAGGTACTGAGATTTTGGTTGGCCACAGGCAAGGCAGTTCCTTGTTTTGTTTTTTCTTTTTGTTGAACTGCCGCCTGTTGCTTCTCAAGGAGCTCTTTAACCAGTCTCTGGACTGTGACATCAGTCACAGGGGCTCCCTGCGTGTGACTTGGTTGGGATGTGACTGGAGCAAGGGGCATTGATCAGGGCTGGAGGCAGGGTGACCTGGGACGGTGGCCGTCTGACTCCCTGCAGTCAGATGCTGCCACAGCTGCTGTGTCCCCTGCAGTTTCTCTGGGCTGGTGTTCAGTGAAGTGCTGGTGTTTATTTGCTTTGCTGTGTGTTTCACATAGCGTGAAATAAGCTGCTATGTGGTGGGGTGTAGGAGCCGTTGGGGTCAGAGAACGTACTCTGCACCAGAGCAGCATAGTCTCTGTCCACCCGCTTAAGGAAGTGCTTCTCTCCCTTATGCTGGGCCAGCAGTCCATCAATGGCTGCTCTCATGGGTGCTGGCCACCTGTTGGGGTCCAAGACTAACACCAGCCCTCCAGCCTTTACTGGTCCTGTGCGTGCAGCTCTGGGGGAGGCAGCTTGTGGCAGGGGAGGAGAGCTCTGCAGACCTTAAAGGAGATGAAATGATTTTTATTATAAACAAGTCAGGATCACTCCCATACAAAATACTAAAAGATCAACTAGAACAAAATGCGTGTGTGTGTGTGAGACAGCACGTACTGTATATTCATATTATTGGGCTTTTTAGAAGAATCAGATTTCAACACATGAAAGTATTTTTGATTGCATGCAGTGGTATTTGATTTACCTGGGCCCATTAAATATCTTCCGTGGCTCTCTTTGTACGTTGTGGCCAGCTGTGGGTAGACAAAGCCTGGCAATTGTGAGGACTGTGGTGACGGCAGGGTCCGTCCTGTTGGTGATTGGGACCGATTGAAATGAAGCAACACAGGGGTGCAGCAGATGATGGCTGGGTGATGCAGGTGGGAAATGAAGCACCACAGGGGTGCCGCAGATGATGGCTGGGTGATGCAGGTGGGAAATGAAGCACCACAGGGGTGCAGCAGATGGCTGGGTGATGCAGGTGGGAAATGAAGCACCACAGGGGTGCCGCAGACGATGGCTGGGTGATGGAAGGCGGCTCTTCCACGAGGAGAAGGACCGTTTTCAGGACCTTGAGTTTTTGCCAGTCGAAAGGAACTGGATGGCAGCCTGGCTCCAGGTACTGCAGTCCAAACCTCTCTCCTGTGTCCCTGGCAGAGATGTGGAGTGCTGGATATTTCATGTGCCCCATCACCTTCGCAGATGTTTTATTCAACTCAAATTAAAACAGGGTCAAACAATGCTGGCAGCACCACTCCAGGCTGCCTCAAGTCCACCAGCTGCTGGTAATTCCACCTTGCCACTCCAGTCAAGCCCTGAGCTTGGAACAGCTCATTGGAGACCAGATTACCAGTCACCCAGCGGGCCTGGTGAAGGTGGAAGCCCTCCTGCTGGGAAGTGCCCCTGACAGGGATCCACACTGGCACAGCGGCTCCTTCCCCCTGCACATGGTTGAGCTGCAGAGTGCCCCCATACCTGTACAGGACCCGATCCTCCACTTCTGGGTCACTGAGGCACCCCCTCAAAATGTGGACTCGCTGGATCCTCCAAACCTTGAGCATGGAGGGCTTGTACAGCCGGGTGCCATCAGGGTCCTTGGCCAGATGGAAATGGTGAAGGACATGCTCTACTCTGTGCAGCAGCTCTCTCGCACGCGGCACCTGCATCCTCGCACGCGGCACCTGCACCCTGCTGTGCTCCCTGATGTGCTGCTTGGTGGGTTCAGCAGGCCCAATCCCACAGAAGGTGTCGGCCTCATTCAGCCTCTGCAAGTCTCCCTGGTCCACACCCAATCCCACAGCAGGTGTCGGCCTCTTTCAGCCTCTGCAGGTCTCCCTGGTCCACACCCAATCCCACAGAAGGTGTCGGCCTCTTTCAGCCTCTGCAGGTCTCCCTGGTCCACAACTGTAAATGCCGCAGACAGGAACTTGCAGAATGTGCTGTGCAGTGGATGGTGCTCAGAAACGCACTCCCTGGTGAATGCAGTGAAACAAGTCCAGCTTGACCACAATGTCTTGGTTGAACTTGCTCTGTGACGTGCATGTGTTATGCAGGTTCCCAGAGGTGGCCTCTGCCACTATAGCATCAGTTGTCTGCCAGGAAGCCCACTGAAGGTCCTCGAAGGGCTGCAGGTCCGGGACTCGAAAGGCCAGCACAACATTCTCTACATATGCACAAAAACACAGGGCAATTGTAATTGTTTATCATAGAAATGTGAGAGAAATGTACATAAATATTTTCAAAAACGATTTAATGACAACAAAGCAGCTACACTTATTTCATAGTCAAATGGTTCAGACATTTCATAAATATAGCCAACTATATTATATATTTAATCAATACATTTTTATTCTATTCTTTGTGTAAAAACTAAATTCAGTAGAACAGATAGTAGTGACTAAATGTTGTTATTCATACCTGTCCACCCACTGGAACTTTGCCTTCTCTACCCCTGCAGGGCTGTAGCGGTTGGCGAGACCCTCATACACGGGCTCCAGTGACATGTCACACTCTGACTGCAGCATCACCTGGGACAGGCTCATCCAATTCTCATTCATGATGGCATAGGAGGACGTGGTGCCAGATGAGACGGTGACCTTCCTAGCCACTCGGCGTGTGTGGTCCGATCTAAAGACCTGTCCAAATGTTCCCTGGAGGAGCTGGGTTATTGCTGCTTCCTGCCGCTGAAACTCCTGTAGGAAGTAGTCAGTCAGGTAGTGTGAAGAGACTCCAAACCAGCCATCTGCATCTTCATACTGGCCAAATGGTGCTGGAGATTCCTCTTCTTGGAGATAGCCAGTAATTGTCATCTGCCCACATAGCCCTGCTTCTCCATCCCGGATATTCTGCACTGCCAGGAGATGGGCCAGGTTGGCAGGCTCATATTTCAGGTGGAGCATCTCTGTCACCTGGTTAGCCATGTCTTGTGGGGACTTGCCGGTTCTTCTCAGCTCGTCCATAAGTTTTACAAATGGCCTTTTTCTGCGTGAGGAAGGCTGGAAGGATGTTGGTAAACCTCCTTGGAATTTTTTCAAACCAATAGCGCCTACAAACTTTGCAGGTCAGTAGGGCGGCAAAGATGTAGTACTGGCCACTGGTGCCAACAATCACCCGAGGCCTTCCTACACCTGAAGACTGAACCTGCGGAGAGGCACAGCCATAACGACATGGCAGGATGTAATTGTTCCTGACTCTCTCCATGATGGCATGCTCTGGCTTCCAAATGAAGAATGGGTGGAGCTGGAAGTGCTTCGGCGAGGGAAGCTTGGTGCTGGTCTCAATGAGCTCAGGCTGAGGAGGGTAACGCCACAGGGACACCATGCTTAGAGTGCCGCACCGGTCGGGACCCCGGCCATAGCCCCAAAGCTTCCAACTCGGTCTTCATCCAAATGCGCTGCTGGAGAGAGCAGTTCCATCCTGGTCATACCTGTAGGCCAGTGCTGAGTGTGCAGGCTGAGTGATGGAGGGTGGGTGAGGGGTTTGGGCTGTTGCAGGGCTGTGGTAGGTTGTGCCAGAGCTATGGAACACACAAAACGCATTAAAACCACACATTTTGACCACAGCACATGAAATTAAATCAGTTACACCTTAAAGACACATTATAGAGAGTGATACCTTCAGCCACAGCAGTTTCCGGCTCGGCTCTGACAGAGGAGCTCACACTCTGATACGGAATCTCAGGGAAAGGGTGCAAACACAGATGAGTCCGTAATAAGCAGATCCTAATCTCAGATATTTATTACTAATATGTACTGTATATGGTCTTTGTGGAATGCTTACCAACACAGGGAGGTGTGACAGTTTGCCTCGTCACAGATGGAGGTGGCTGTCTGACTGCAGACTTGCTGCGACCTTAAGAGGATCAGAATCACTTTATTCGCCAAGTAGTTTACACATACAAGGAATTTGCTGTGGTTAGTGGGTGCATGCAGACAACAAAGAATAATACTAAAAATAGAAACACTGATGGACTGCAGCCTCCTGCCAGAGGGGAGTGTTTCTAACAGACTGTGTCCGGGGTGAGAGGGGTCGGCCACAATCCTTCCTGCACGCCTCAGGGTTCTGGAGGCATACAGGTCCTGAAGAGATGGCAGATTGCAGCCAATCACCTTCTCTGCAGTGTGGATGATACGCTGCAGTCTGCCCTTGTCCTTGGCAGCGGCAACAGCATACCAGATGGTGATGGAGGATTTGAGGATGGACTCAATGGCGGTGTAGAAGTGCAGCATCATTGTCTTTGGCAGGTTGAACTTCTTCAACTGCCCCACTGCTGGGCTTTTTGGGTGAGGGAGCTGAACGTCAGAGGTCCTGGGAGATGATGGTTCCCAGAAAGCGGTATGACTCCACAATGTTGACAGGGGAGTCTCAAGATGATGGGGGTGGATGGGGCTGGGTTTCTTTCTGAAGTCTACAACCATCTCCACTGTCTTCACAGCGTTGAGCTCCCAGGAAATTTTGAACATCTCTCACTTAATTTCCTGCATTCTGGTGAATTTTTATGAACCAATTTGCTCCTCTTCTGCATCAATTTGTGTAGATTTATTTTATTTATGTAAAGGAAAAGACATCATTCAGGTAGGCTACCCATATAGTGACACAAATAAAATTTTATATAACTCAGTAAGGCTCTCATCTTTAAGGGCATGCCTATTCAGCTGTGGGCAGTGGTAAACTACAGTGTCATCAGTTTCACCTGTAATGAGAGCTTCCTCAAGCTCATCCATACTCTGCTGATCAAAACAATCCTTCAACTGTGAATCAACAGTGTCCAACATGCTGAAGTACTCTGCTCTGTAGTACTCAACTGAGAACTTTTTTAGCACCAAAAAAAGCACCTTATTAGCGCATTTCCACCGGTGGAACTTTACCCCGGAACTAAGGTATTTCGCTGGAAGTCGACGTGTTTTCATACCACGTGCCTGGCAAATCTCATCGTTCCGGGGCCGTTATTCAGCCCTAAAAAAGCCCCTGCTCAGGAGGTAGAGCTTTCTGATGGCCAGGAACTAGTGTGGGTGTTGCTGGCAGCGCCGGTCATTTCTGATTGGGCGAGTACTTGTGTGGCTAGCAGCGCAGGTCATTTCTGATTGGGTGAGTTTACGTGCATTGTATTCCAGGCAGCATTTTTAAATGCCTGCTACAGAGCTTGTTTTGTTTGTTGTATCACCATGGAGAACACCACCACCACCACCACCTCCTCCTCTTCCACTTCCATGAAGGCGTACGACCAGTGGACTGACGATGAAGTCCAAGCCCTGTTGAGCATCTACACCGAGGATGAAATCCAACGAGAGTTGGAAACGGCGACCCGCAACGAGAAGTTGTACGCCAAGATCTCCCGGCAGTTAGGCGACCTGAACATAGTTCACACAGCGAAACAATGCCGGGAGAAGCTCAAGAAATTGAAGCAGGACTATAAAAAAATCAAGGACCACAACAACCGAAGCGGCTCCAACCGGCGGACGAGCAAGTGGTTTGACCGTTTTGCAACGCTTATGCCGGTCTGCTAGCGAGCTAAGCTAACGGCGTTCTGTGTCACATCAATTTACTGTACGAGCACATAATGCTTACTCTGGTCTGCCCGCTAGCAAGCGATTATGTACCGATAGCTATTTAACGATAGCTAAAAGACCGGCGTTTTGCAACGCTTACGCCAGTCTGCCTGCTAGCGAGCGAAGCTAATGGCAAGCTGTTGTTCTTATGCTACACTGGGTGTGGGTGTGAAACTAATGAAAACCCACCACAGTTAAGCAGGAGTTCAAATACTGATTTCGAAAGGAGACAGACTCAGAATTGAAAAAATGTTGCATTTATTCACTTGTTATGGTTTCACATTGCACATAAGTAAAACAACAGTCACACTACAATGTGTTAAACACCATTAGACCTGTACGTGCGTCTACCCCCTCGGCTTCTACAGTGGCTGCCTGTGCCACATCAGGCTGGCGTAATGGACCGACAACACCCCATTCTTCTCTGTACTCATCACCATTCATTTCACAGAGGTTATGCAGAACACAACATGCTAACACCATGGTTTTGACCTTATCTGTGTTGCAGTCGTTACGTTTTAGCAAGCACCTCCGTCTGCCAAAAGCGTTCTCAACCACCACCCTGGCTCTGCTTGTTCTGTAGTTGTACACAAGTTGCTGGGGTGTCAGTCGTCCATTGTCTGTGAAAGCTTTCATCAGCCTGCTTTTCAACGGATAGGCTGCGTCTCCAAGGACATAATACCCCGCATCATGTCCACCAATGTTCTTTGTCTCACCCGGGAGTAGCAAACCCATGTCCACCAGTCCCCACAACCCTGACAAGCGCAGCACTCTGGCATCATGCAGGCCCCCTGCTGCTCCGAGAAAAACGTTCCAGAAGAGCCCCCTTCCATCCACAGCAGCCTGCAGGATGATCGAATGCCAGCCCTTGCGGTTGAAATACTCTGTGTGGTATTCCTCTGGTGCAATGATGGGGATGTGTGATCCATCAATTGCGCCAACACACTGTGGCAACTGCCATTTGCGCTCAAAATGTGTCGCCATTTCCTTCAATTTTTCACTTGTAGGAAACGTAATAACATCTTCCATAAGTACATTCACAACAGAGGAGCAGAAGTCATGCACACAGTGACACACCGTAGTAATGCCGACTCCAAACAAATGAGAGATGCTCCTGTACTCTGAGTTGGTCACTAGTTTCCAAAGTGCAATGGCGATTCTTTTGTCAATGGGCACACAACGTCGGTAGTTTGTATCACGTCTCCCGAGGTCTGGTTGCAGTCGACGGCAGAGGTACACAAATGTGTCCTTGGACATCCTGAAATTCTGTAACCACTGGACCTCGGTGAACGATGGAACCACCTTTTCCGACCACTCTCGTGCTCTATTGTGTACCCAAATGGTTGGCGAAACACGGCGCTTTTCTGAGAGACTCGCAGATCTGAAACACACACACAAGGTGGCAAATATAAGTCAATGTAGTCTGCAGTAACAGCCATTATTCAAAAATACATAATCCACTATTGTGCTTTACATGACAATGTAACTTTACCATTCTAGCTCTTTGTTCCCGATGCCATGACTCCAGCTCCACCATCGTTTGGTCTATCTCCAAAATAGCACGTAAACATGCCTGTCTGCGTGCTCTAGTTTGGCGTAGCCTAGCCCTTCTAGCATTTCGGACACTTTCTAATCGTGTTGATTCACGCATCCGTTGTGCAAACCAAGAAATCGCGAGCAGCAGCAGCATAACCTGGACTTCCTCCATTTCTTTTTCCTTTTTATATGACGCCATCATTGTTGTTGGATAGTCTTCTGCTTTACCGCCATCTACTGCATTACCACCATCTACTGGCCTGGAGTGGAACGTCTTTAGCCCCCGGTGGAAATGCAGGCTGAAGGAACCTTTTGTTCATTGCGTACTTGTTCCTGGGAGTTAAATTCCCAGGAACTCCCGGTCGAAATGAAGCTTATGTCTCCTTTCCTCTTGCTCATGTTGACTCTGTGAATGAAAGTGGTCATGCATTTGAACTAATACAATAGTCTTTAGCACAAATGGGTTTTTAATATCTACAATTCATCCACCATTGTCCATCAGTGTTCACTAATAAGCAATTATATGACATAAAAATTTTATATTGGTAGCTAATGAAATGCCAAGCATACACTGGAAGTGAAAATCATGCTATTAGCTCCATGGATGTAGCTACGTTCTTAGCTCATACTACAGCTATAGGGGCCAGCTAGTTAGCTAAACTTAACTGAGGTGTGTTCAAGTTTTGCAAACAGAGAAAATGTTTGCTTTGAAACTGTTCGATGGCTTTTAAGAACATTCCAAATTGAAATCCTCACTTCCCTCAGTCCAGCTTCCTCATTGTTTGCTGCAAATCTTTCAGACCGTTTGCAAACACAGCGAACAGAATGCTAACAGAAAAAAAATGAAATTTTTTGCAAACGTTCGCCTGTTTGCTGAACTTTAACGCACCTCAGATAACTTCAAGCACAAGTTATAAACTAGATAACATTAGCGTTTCATCCGCAGATACTCATTCAGAAACACTGAAGGTAAAACAAGCGTGATAGCTACTTACACTACACTCTCATGCTTCCACAACGGTAGACATATAGCAACTGCGAGTCAGCAAGGCCTGCAGACTCCGCAAGGTTAAGATGGTATGGTCCAGTAGGGGTGTATGAAATAATTGTAAAATAGGTAAGAAGGATATCTAAGCGTTTAGATCCTCTGTGCTGTTATTTTGACCTGTATTGGGCAGGAGGTTCATTCATTATGTTTTGGGGGGGACAAATTCACCTCTTCTAAATATTGAGGGGGACATGTCCCCCCTGTCCCCCCCTAAGTCCGCAAACTTCAGGAGCTCCATTCCGCTGGGAGAGCTTGTCCTGTAGCAGAGTTGGCAGTATTGTGTTGAAGGCAGAGCTGAAATCCACAAATAGGACCCTGGCGTAGGTTCCTGCGGAGTCCAGGTGCTGTAGGATGAAGTGGAGAGCCATATTTACTGCATCTTCTACAGACCTGTTGGCTCTGTAGGCAAACTGCAGGGGGGTCCAGGAGGGGGTCTGTGATGGATTTGAGGTGGGACAGCATAAAGCGCTCAAAAGACTTCATCACCACAGAGGTCAGGGCGACGGGTCTGTAATCATTCAGTCCTGTGATCCTTGGCTTTTTGGGGACTGGGATGATGGTGGAGGTCTTGAAGCAATCTGGTACATGGCAAGTCTCCAGTGAGGTGTTAAAAATGTCTGTGAACACCGGAGACAGCTGATCAGCCTGAAGTAATACTTGAATTAAATAAAGACAGGGTAGTATTTCTACATGGATATTTACTGGCAGAAGAAGTCCCACAGGAATCGTCGGCTGGCCTGGAGAGTAGGCTCAGTACGCACGGTACTCCTCACTGTAAATGCAAATGTAAAGTTAACCAATGCCTGTAAACCTTGCCCTGACAACATTGTCTGCATGTACAGGAGTACAAGTACAGAAGCCTTGTTAATTCTTCCTTTACCTGTGTCTGATTGTCGACTAATTATACTTCTGAATAGTTTGTCCTCATTTTTTACATCCAGAACAGTAATGTTTTTGAAAACAGGTAAAGCGAGTTAACTGACATTCATGTTAAAACTGTGAAATCTCACCACGCAGCACTGGCTCAAAGAAAGGCCTTTTCACTGATTTACAAAAGCGTACAAAAAAAAGAGTTCATTTGAACACTTACCCTCATCGCTGATATACTGTATGTTAGTGTTTGGTGAGTAGAAAAAAGAACACAAGCATGAGAACAGGCCAGGACGCAGCCAAAATAACAAACAAGTGTAACTCAAGAACAGGGGAACACTGCACATCACTCAATTATCCTTCTGAACTGATGGAGCAAACCTCTTGGCACAGGCACAGCTTTGGCTCTGACAACTATAGCTGGTGAACCTGGAAGAACAGCAGAGTTATCGTTAGTGTTACATTAGTAATCATAGTGATAGTGACACTCAAGTAGTCATAGTGATAAATATGTTTCTAAATTGTGTAAGTTACTTGTAAACTCTCTCGGTTGGGCCTCAGCGGGACCAGTGTCTGCAGCTGCTTCTTCGCAACCAGGCCGAAGAAAGAGGAACACCGGGTGGAATGAGAGATGCGGATGGAGGAGTTGGCGGTCCGCCGGTCTGAGGCGGCAGCTTTTCTGGCTGTTCTCAGCCAGCTTGCCCTGTCGCTGAGCTGGAAAGACTGAACTGAACTACCCCTAAGAGTGCTTTTTATTCACTTGTCACTTTTATTTATTATTACTTTTATACTTGGTTTTGGCACTATACTCTTGCACTATGTTTGCTGTGAAATAAAACATTGTTTTGCTTATAGTTGCTGTTGTTGTCTTTACTTCTAAGGTTGCACACATCTTGTAAAGCCTCCGTAAAATGTCCTTTTTGAAAACGTGATCGATGTTGTCAGGCAAGTAAGGATAGTCATAAAGGGCTGGCCATGTTATAAAACATGTCACTATATATATATATAACACTGTATGAGCACGTAGATAGAAGCTATTTAACGGTAGCTTGAAGAAGCAGACCAGCGTTTTGCAACGCTTACGCTGGTCTGCTAGCGAGCTAAGCTAACGGCATTCTGTGTTGTCACACATCGATTTACTGTACGAGCACATAATGCTTACGCCGGTCTGCCCGCTAGCGAGCTAAGCTAATAGCAAGCTGTTGTTCTTATGCGAAACCATAACAAGTGAATAAATGCAACATTTTTTCAATTCTGAGTCTGTCTCCTTTCGAAATCAGTATTTGCAACTCCTGCTTAACTGTGGTGGGTTTTCATTAGTTTCACACCCACACCCAGTGTAGCATAAGAACAACAGCTTGCTATTACGCTATAATTTGCGTAAACTTCCCGGGGTCTTTAGCCCCCGGTGGAAATGCAGGCTGAAGGAAACTTTTGTTCCTGGGAGTTAAATTCCCAGGAACTCCCGGTCGAAATGAAGCAATACAGAACATTGGGGTAGACTATTCAGTGTTAAAATACAGTTTACAGGGATGCGTCCTGGCTAGCCAGAGACGACTTGTTTTCATTTAGATAGGAACCTCTGATGGGCCATTTAGCAAGGATGTGTGACATCCCTGCTGCAGACACTATTCAAGAGGTATACAGAGACAGAGAATTTAGAGAAAATAGTATTATCAGAGCAATACACATACATTTGTGATCCCGATGCAGCTAGCAATAGTAAAACCGGGAACCTACCAGTACTTATAATTACATTTACATTTTAGTTAGTGGCAGACGCTTTTAATCCAAAGCGATTTACAAGTGCATAGGTTCTTCCATAGGTTAAAGCATCACATCCATAACTAGGAAAATAAACATGGAATGCTGTTCTGAACATATAGTCATCATGCTATTTATTTATTTTTTATTTTATTTCTTTATTTTTATTTTTTTGGGTTCGACAAGGAGGATAGGGATATCAGAAAGGGGGGACGGGGGAAATCAGGAGGGATAATGACAACTAAACTGAATTAGAAACAGCAAACAAACAAATGATACTTAACTAATCCAGGAGAAAATGCTACCAACCCACTGCAGAACACGAATGCACACTGAAGTGAGTTCAGGTGTGCCAGTAATTATACCAAAAGCAGGGTGCAAACTATTGGCTCCTCCTACAACAAAAGCTGTGGCCTGCCAGCCAGTAAAAACAATAGCCTATTCCTGCAATTTCCTGCAGGGCGTTGGTGGTATAGTGGTGAGCATAGCTGCCTTCCACTCTGCGGCCAGTTGCGTGTAGGTGTGGAGCCCTACAATAGTCACCACGGCTCGGATGCGCCCTTTGGCAAACCATGACATAAATAAAGGAAACTATTTCCTTGTAGAATTGTCCCATAATCATGTTTGTTGTGTCATAAGATTTGATCTCCAGCTCCATTTTATTATTCCATTTCCTACTTAATAGTTATCTCACATTACAATTAAGGTATTTGCCTTTGTCCCCCAACTGTTCACTCAAAACAAATTGCATATCCCATATTGTTCAAAGTACATTGTTTTTAATGGCTGTTATTTTAACTCTGTAAATGTTTTTTTTTTTTTACATTTTTTTTTTTTTATTCTTTAAAATTGTGCCTTGTTGGCGGAGTACCAGGTCGTTCGCGCAATTGGGAGCACCTGTGACCAGATGTTAATGTGCCTGACTCTTGTCTGAAGGAGGGAACTCACGTACCTGTTGGTTCTTTTTGGGTTTGCATCAGACAGCATTGCTTCAGCATACTTTTCACACATCCATTCACTCACCCTACTGATGCAACTGACTTTCACACTACACATTTTTGTTAACTGGTTATTTCAAGTAAATTTGACCTCGTTTTTTAAATGCGTCAGTGTGCGTCTCCCTCTTTGTCATGGCCAGTGAGCCAGGTTGTGACAGATAATGAAGTACATAATTTAATATCTTCTAATCCTGACAAACTTTACATTCAAATGAATAAAATCAAGCAGGAAATAAAATGAAAGGCAGCTGGTTGGATGTTGGGTAAAGGTTTTTATGGCAACTGAAGGAGAACAATATTTACAACTTGTCTACTATCCATGCACACAGATACAGACAATTGCCAAAATATCCACTCACTGAGAACTTTATTAGGAACACCTGTACATCTACTTAGTCATGCGATTACCTAATCGTGGCAGCAGTGCAATGCATAAAATCATTCAGATATGGATCAGGAGCTTCAGTTAAAGTTCATATCAACCAAGAGTGATTTTTATTGTGGCATGATTGTTGGTGTAAAATATGTAACTGAGGTGAAGGGTAAAGCTTATTAAAGTACAGAACTGTATAAACATATTTACACATACACAATGAGGCAACATACGTAGTACAGTAGTATGTATGTGAAAATAGCAGTAAGCTGGGGAACATTCGTCAGTATAACAAGGGGAAGAAGGGGGAAAAGGGGAAGAAATTCCAGGAAGTCGCCGGTTCGAATCCGTGCCGGCGCAAAAGAAAAGTGCAGATATTTTGGTTCTTTTGTATGTTTTGTTTCTTGTAGGAGTATAGCAATTTAAACTTTCCCCAAAATACTGTTATTTAACTACATTGACTATCCTATGGCCTTGTTTCCTATGGCTTTTAGAGTAGTCATCATTCACACTACGCTGTAATAGGCCTACATTTCATTCAGACTGCAAGAAGCTAGGCCTATTGGATTCAAATGCAACTCCATAAAGATCAAAATATCCAGATTATTATCTTCGGCATACTACCTGCATGATGTATTTGTGCCCACCTCTTTATGGAGAGTAGCTCCCTTAAATTAATGTGCTAAAGCTGCCTCATTTTTCGCAGCCACTCCTCTTTGCTTAAAGTTTCTGTTTTTGGGCAGTAAATTTTCCCTTTATATTGGCTGTGGCCAGGTTCCCCTGTGCGAAACTGGCCACATCTCCTACACGAATTAGTCGTTACCGTCCGGGTGTACTTCCTTTTTTCTGTACTCTCTGCAGGTGGAGAGGGCACAGGAGAAATGGCAACAGTGGTGTGCATTAGGGCAGTAGGCACTAGGGATGTGTATCGTTAGGATTTTATTGATACCGATACCAATACCGATACTCCTTATCGGTGCCGGTATTTATCGATACTCTTATCGATACCACGGCATGCAATTTAGTGTATAAAATAAAGACGTTACAAGATGGTAAAAGATTAAATCGTTTTTTATTCCCACAAGGGGGGTAACACCAGCAACATCATTAAACAACTTACAGCACCTGCCTTTTAAGCCCTTAGCAAGTCAACATGTGCAGTGCGAGTTATGTTAAAAAAACAAGCAGGCAGCTCCATACAGCCTTAAAGGTAACTGTCAATGTGATAATGCTTCAACAGAACAGAAGCTTAATTTAAAATTACAAACTTACATCCTCCTCCTCTTCATCATCCTCTTCTCCATCTCCCTGGAACTCAGCTTCAGTCATCGATGAAATTCATTACTGCACTTTAAAAAAATGGTAATTTAATTACTTATTATTATACTTATTATTAATCCAGCTTTACTGGCAGTCTTAAACCTTTAAGGATGTATATATTGGGAATCAATCTTGTAAATTATGCCAACTTAATCTAGTATTTCACTTCCCCTTTAATGACCTAGTAGGCACAGACCCAACAGGAGCTGGTTTGAGTAGTATCCTATACCACTGAGATGCCTTCGGGGCTGAGGCAGAGGGCTGAATCTTTCTTCATTTGGTTTTCGCCGGCAAGTTATAATTATGTAATTGGTGGCTATAGTTTGGTGGTGCAACAGGCTGCACTCGTGCTGGTGGCAGAGTATCCAAAGTGACTGGCCTAGCCACAGGAAGCTGCAGCCCCTGCATAAGCACTGAGACCTCCTGAGCCTTCAAGCGCTCATTGTGCCAGGTCATCAGGGTCCTCTGGTTTACCTCCACTAATTGGAGTGTAGTCTGCTGCATCACTATCGCGTTACTCAATATTAACTGCCGTATTCTCTCTTAGAATTAAGTCCCACCTGGACACCGATACTGTGCCCTGTTTTTTGGGGCTGCGGTAGATGTTGCACAGCCTTATAAAAATCACCTCCACCAGACGACAGCAGTTAGGCCACTGCGCTGGAGAGCCACTAGAGCCTAGCACACACCTTTTGGTGCTGTCTACACCAGGAGTAAAAACTGCCTTCTTTTTTGGGGACCTAAAACTCCCCGTAACTAGCCTGGGATGATGACGGGCGGCATAGGTCACCCTGTCTTTATCAAACTGCTCCAGGTTCTGCCACAAACTTATAATTGTTGCCGCCTGTTGGTTTGTCAATGTCAGGCTGGATTGACTATGCAGTTCCACCAGGTATTCCGCCAACTCATCCACCCTGTCCAATCCAGGACCCCGTCAACCTGGAAATATATGACTGGTGTTTAGATGGGTGTACATATGCACTTTCATAGTTTCATTTAGTTTCATTATGGAAATCATACACTACTACATTTGTGTATTTGTTTCTCATTGGAAAATTACTAAATTATTGGGAATGTGAGTTTGTCGTTTGACTACTATAGGGAATCTTACCGTTGCTGTGGGAACAAAGCCAGGTGAACCCTGGGAACAAAGCCGAGGTCCAAAGAGCGTCTGGGCGACAGGCAGCACAGGAGCAGGTGGACCCTGGGCAGAGGGCAGCTGGGCAGCAGGCAGCAGCACTGGAGCAGGTGGACCCTGGGCAGAGGGCAGCTGGGTGCTAACCAGAGGTGGAGCAGAGGGCGGCTGGGCAGCATCAGGCGCTACTGGTGGCACTAAACTTTCAACAATGGCCTCCTCTCCCGAGGTATCCACAAAGCTTTCATCCTCTTCCCCTTGTTCCTCTATATCAAGGTCCTCCAGCAACTCTGAGGTCCTGTCTGAGCCAGGGGTCATGTCCTCCAGGGGCTGTTTACTCTGCCTCAACAGGTATTGGAATCCAATAAGCTCCCCTGAGGAAACAGTGTAATAGGGAAAAAAATGAAGGGAAATTAAAAAGGGGTTCTCTGAAAGGCACACAATTGTGAACACCAATAAAACCACTTTTACATGAACAGTGTGATATTAGTTTCTTATCTACCTGTATGTACAGCAGGGGGAGAAAATTGGGGGACCAATTTCCTGCCAAACAACGCGGTGTAGTTGGTGTTCACGGCATACACCAGCTCCCCTGTGTAGGTCCGCAGGGGTGAATTTCCACCATCTGCAAGAGCAGCTGCAGCACAGTCTTTATTCCAGCGGAATATACCTTCCAACAGATTTTAACAAAATTTAAACTGTTGGCGCTGTTCCCTGTGAAAACCAAAAGAGGTCAATACATTACATAGAGAAACACAACAGTGAAGCACAATACATTACATAGAGAAATACAGTGTATTTGTTTGGAAAATGTGTATTATGTTAATTGCAATGAAATAAACAAACAGTAATGACAGTAATGACAGGTGTGGTATATTCTGCAAAGACAAACCTGGAATAAATCTGGCCAGGTGGCAGTGAAAGGACTCCAGCGACGTTGAGCCCCTGGCACACCTATAGGTTTTCAGGGCAATTCCACCCTTGGTGACCGTCCCCGTTTCTGTGTAGAGCTCTACATTTGGGAGGTCCTGAATGCAGCCAACATGTCGCTTCTGAACCCGCCACAAGTGCATCATCCGCACAGTGTCGAAGAGCGGAACACCCATGGAGTCTTTGCCCTTGTCCCCAATAAGCTCTTCTATGAGCATGTCCACGAGGCTGATGGTGTTGTCCGTCCCTCGTGTCCTTCTCTTACAGTGAAGCGCCAGTTCTGCCTTGGAGATGTGCTTGTCCACTTCTGCATCCATCAGAACAGGCCAGCCTTCTTGGGTCAACTGCTCCCTTTTGGCCCTTCGCAGTTGGGCAAGGTCCCCAGCGTCCCATTCAAAATTGCACGCCGACAGCCTCGCCATAAAGATGGGATACAGCTGGTGGGCATCCGTTGTGACCCCTCCAGCCAGACGTCGGATGAAATGCCAGATGTCAAGGCGGATAATTAAATTTGGCCAGCCACTAAACCTCTGCTTCAGCTTCGTGTCTCCCGCCTCCTTGCAGCAGTGGGAGTCCACATACAGCAGAGTCGGAGGAGCAACACCTGCCCTCCTGTATCGCTCCACCAACCCCGCTGTCATCGCATCTATTCCACCGCCTTCGTCTGCTGTCTGGACACTAATCAGTACCTGACCGATTTCATTGCCCACAGACGTCAGCCACTGGGCCGTCCCCTTCGCTGGCCCACTCAATTTCTTTGTGATCTGAAAGAAAGAAATAAATTATACACATAGAAAACAAACAAATAATCATCATTATAATTATCCAAAAAAACTGAAAAATGATCAAACAATAACAAAATGATATCAACAATACATTTCAAATTAGTGTGCAATTACAAATACAGATCAGACCTTTTTGGTGGAATCCATTTTTAAAGTTGACCCATAAGTGGAGGTGAGGGCTGCCTTGATATCCTCCAGCCTGGTGAGGATGTCCTTGCTGTACACAGTGAGGAGGCACTTGTAGTTTGGCACTGGCACAGGTGGTGGAGGTTCCTGAAACGTCAGCTGTTGGAGGCCGGGTTTGTTTTGAAACCCCATACACTCTGAGGTGTACCGACTCACCGCTGTAACCACTCCTCACTGTGGTTCTCTGTCAGTTGACCTATGAGCCGCACCGGTCCATTCCCCAGGGTCCTCTCACGCAACAAGCGAATGACACGTATGTGACAGGCAAGTCTGAAGAGGAAATCAATTCAAGTATAATTTTCAGGGACGCTTTTTGAAATAAATACTGTCAAAGGTCATAAAAAGCTCATACATAAGTGAATAAGAGGGCAAAATAATTACTTGCGGGTGAGGATGACCCTGAACTCGGACCGATGGGTCAGGTCTAACTGCTGCAGCACGGTGTGTCCCCAGGACAGGTAGCTGGACCTACACCTGGTGCAGATAAGGGTCTCTGACCATATTGTAGTGGTTGTCGATGTCCAGCACTTGCCGCACCCTCCTGTGCAGTCCACCACCACACAACTGATGTCCGGCACAGGCAGGGCTGGTGCACTGGAGGCGTAGCTTCCACAGCCTATAGGGCATCCAGACCAGGAGCCGGTGGGAGAAGAACCTGTCTGGAGTGGGAGCCTGATGGTATAAGACAGTTGGAGGTGGGGGGTGGTACCACAGCTGTAGACTGTCCTTCAGCTCCAGCTTGCCTTTGCTATTCCCCCGAAACACGGCTTCAGCCACCCACTTCTGGTCATGCTGCAGCATTGTCTGCGGCCAGAGCAATGGCAGTTCCACCGGGTCTGCAGGCTAGGTTGAGACGATAAGTTTACACAACATGAAACTACTTTGAACGACAAAATGTCTATATTTGAAGTGGCCTCTTACTGTGGTGTCTGTTGCTGGGGGAAGGAAGAAGGAAGAGGAGGGCTGGATGATGGGCCGGAGAGCTGGAGAGGGTTGGGGGTCAGAGGTTGATGTGGATGTGGCAGGAATCAGGTATCCGGCCTTCTTGGAGTCACTGGGCCGCATCCTGGAAAGGGTGCCACCCGGAGACTCCATAGTTCTGCTGGGCGTTGTGTAAAGTTTTAATGCAATAAAGAGGTGCAATTATGAACTTTCAACTTACATGCCCTTCACTTTTAAATGTGTATATTTCGAGTGGCATCTTACTGTGGTGTCTGATGCTGGAGGAAGGAAGAAGGAAGAGGAGGACTGGATGATGGGCTGGAGAGCTGGAGAGGATTGGGGGTCAGAGGTTGATGTGGATGTGGCAGGAATCGGTGGAGTCTGTGGAGTCTATTGAGAGGGGTTGGGTAAAGATTTAATACAATAAAAAGGTGTATTATGAACTTTCAACTTACATGTCCTTCACTTTCAATGAAATGAAGTGGTATTATATATATATTTTCACCTGGGTGGGTTTCCTCTGCACATTCCAATTAGGCCTGGCTGCAGCCACATGCGAGCCCCCAAACCTTGACTTTTCAAACAGTTCACAAAACGTCGGTAATGGTTATCCTAAGGTGGTTAAAAGTTGGTTGGTCAGTGAAACATAAAACCAGCACCACTAAGGGTAGAAAGTGACTATGTTTCAAATTCAAAAAGATGTAACTATGCAATAATACAGTATGCTTACTGTTTACTGGCTGCGGCGTCCACTTTGGCTGGTGGATGACCCTGCAATATACGTACAAAGACATACGACACATAATATTATACAGCCTTCCAAATGTTAATTTTGACACACTGATATTGCATCTATTGCATTCTATCTGCACAATTTGAAAATGTGGAAATGTGGGATAATTGGAGGCACCTTGTGAAATCCACACGAGCAGGGGTGATATTTCCCCCAAAGACTGGCCTGCCCCTTCGACTGAAGCGGGCACTCTTCTGTCTGTAACCATGAAGAATAACTATGTCGCCATTTTGTGTATGGCATCACATCTCCAAGTAACCAGAATTCAATGAATAACTATATCAACATTGCATTTAATAGTTAGGTTATCGGCTAGTTGTATCATTTACCTTCTGGTACAGTTTGTGCCACCTCTTCTGTCGAGGAGCAGGTCTGTTGCCCTCTCCAGAAGGCCACACTCCTGAGCTGGCAAACCTCTGCAGGCGTGCTAGCCATTCCCCATCACCCATCGCTTTGTGTGACTTAGACATGTTGTCCAACTGACATGATACAGAACACAGTGAATTGTCATTATAATAAAAAACATAAGACAAACAACACAAGAATAACACAAATCCGCACTGCCATTATAGTCATACCCAATGAGATAAGAGGGCCTACAAAAACACAATTGACACACTTAACAGTTTCAATGAAACCTCTGGGTCTCGAGGGATATTTTAATAGGGAGGGCAAAGTGGAGCTTTATCGGACTGATCCGATATTTTTTTCCGCGCAGCGAATTTCGCCTTTTGGTGTGCACAGCCTTGGTGTGGAAGGGCCTTTAGAATGTAGACCGCTGTGTGTTCACGTGAGTTCGCCAATACATTTCTCACAGAAAACGTCATTTGTCGACTTTTTTACTTCCCATAGAGGCGCACCGTCCAATCGCACCATAGGATTTATTTAAATCTTTAAAAGTTATTCATTTTCTAATCGTCATTCATTTCTCTTGTTTCTATCAGTGATTCGGCCTGATCCTTGAGTTCTGTTGCTATGTAAATGGGCTTTTAAGGCGGGACATACCGAGTATCCAGCGAAAATATTGACCGGGCTACAGTCACTTTTGACAGTTGGAACTGCCATCAACTGCCATGTATGAGCGCGCGAAGTAAACCAGTAAAAGCTATTGTTGCGTCACCATTTTCGAGCTCCATATACGTAAAGAATGGAATGGTCAGTGAAATCTGCCTGTATTTCAGCTTGGGGTCCAGCATTTAACATTGATGGCATGCTGGTAAAATGAGCCCTTAAAAGCCACAAAAACAGGAATTTTTGTCACATTTAAATTCCACCTAAGCAGAATTATTGTCCACAACACGTTAATTTAAGATTAAACTGAGATTGTAATCATAATATTCATGTTGTTTCCAGAAATACATTTTTCGGTTGTCCGCCATCAATATTTTTAACCATGTTAAGGTTCAAAATCACTGTATTAGCTGAAAGCATCTAGCTTCCCAAACTAGCACCAGTCTAGGTTACCTAAAGCTAATGCCGCTTAACAAAGTTGGGGTAAGTATTTGAATTCTGACGGCTGAGAGAGTTTACTCGTGTTAATGAAAACGTACCTGTTCGTCTTGATCGATCAACGGCTGTGCCGTCAGCAGTGCTTGTGCCTACCGCTTCGCTCCTCTACGAAAGTCTGACCGAGTGCGGTGATTGGACGCTTGAGCGAAAGTCTGAAAGCGCGCAGCGATTGGACGGCAAAACCTAGACCTGGTCATTTCATTGGGGAAGCAAATCTAGGACTCGGCATGCGGTTGGCGCTTGAAACATAGACCCAGGAACGCCATTGGATCTGACTTCTTCAGACTTTCGCTCGCCGGGTACCGCAATTTCCACACCCTCCGTGGAATGATCACTGAAGAGTGACGCTGGTACAACAATGCTGCAGGTTCAATGCGTAAAATGGCCGAGTAGCCCACGTGCTGCCGAAGATATCGATGAAAGGAAAGATACTCTGTCAGAAAGCACAGCAATTTATCTCTGGCAGTTTTCTCCTCCAATACAGCCATCCCTCAACAAGAGGTGACTGGAGTTGTCTTTAAATTCAAGTATCACATTGCTGCTCGCTTGTAGTAACTCTGGCCCATTGGAATTCCTCCCAGCACGATCGCTGAGCGACATCGATGTATCCGGCGCGCTGTGGGGCGCTCTGGCAGCCGGCACCGTCTCCTCGTTAGTATAGTGGCCTGTATCCCCGCCTGTCACGCGGGAGACCGGGGTTCGATTCCCCGACGGGGAGTTTGCCCTCTTGTTCTTCCCACCGACAAAACAAAGCAAACTTCAGGTAAAAGGAGTCTTGTCCCGCATCTCTCACGGGGAGGCGAAAGGGTAACAGCGCGCTCTTGATGTTGGCTTTTCACTTTTCTCCTGCACAGTCAGTAATCTACGCAAATGAAGAACAAATGACCATTGGCAGCAATGTTCCCGCACGGCCGCACGGCGGTTTTTGTAGAGGGTGAAATCTGGGGAACTTGTTTGCCACAGTGCTTTATCAAAAAAATGGCAGAAATCCTCAGAAGTTGATTGCGTCATGCGAGCGCGGTTTTATCACCCACCAGACTGTTGAGCGGTCAGCAGGCTCAGGTAGGGAGGTCAGGACAATTCACAAAAAAGGGAGCGCGGACAGTGTGCCGAAACCCGGGATCGAACCAGGGACCTTTAGATCTTCAGTCTAACGCTCTCCCAACTGAGCTAAAGCTGGGGAACATTCGTCTGTATAACAAGGGGAAGAAGGGGGAAAAGGGGGGGAGAAAAGGGAAAGAAATTCCAGGAAGTCGTCGGTTCGAATCTGCGCCGGCACAAAAGAAAAGTGCAGATATTTTGGTTTTTTGCTGTTTTTCAATCAATGGATTGACTTTTAGTATGTTTTGGCCCAGAGAAATGTCAATTATCAGAATTATCCAAATTCTAGCCTGCATGCATATCAAAGGCAGCCTTTTGAAGATCAAAATAACCATATTATTATATTTTATACATTATATTTGTATTATTATATAAAAATATCCATAAATAGCATTACATTTAACATGTAGAAGACCTAATTGTGAATGAATACAACACACCAGATTTCAATTTCACATAAAAGTATATTTATTAGCCTATTAACATATTTACATTCATGGACAGGTTGGCAGTATTTTAAAGAAACTGTACACTGTACAAAAAAACTGTAAAAAAAAAAAACCCCAAAAAAAAACCACACAAACACATACTACCGGCATGACGTATTTGTGCCCACCTCTTTTTATGGAGAGTAGCTCCCTTAAATTAATGTGCTAAAGCTGCCTCATTTTTCGCAGCCACTCCTCTTTGCTTTTGGTTTCTGTTTTGGGGCAGTAAATTTTCCCTTTATATTGGCTGTGGCCAGTTTCCCCTGTGCGAAACTGGCCACATTTCCTACACAAATTAGTTGTTACCATCCGGGTGTACTTCCTTTTTAGTGTACTCTCTGCAGGTGGAGAGGGCACAGGAGAAATGGCAACAGTGGTGTGCAATAGGGCAGTAGGCACAGACCCAACAGGAGCTGGTTTGGGTAGTAACCTATACAACTGAGGTGCCGTAGGGGCTGAGGTAGCTGAGGGAGAGGGCCGAATTGTTCTCAATTTGGTTTTTGCCTGCCCAGCTGTGTTTGCTGGCATGTTATAATGATGTAATTGGTGGCTGTAGTTTGGTGGCGCAACAGGCTGCACTCGTGCTGGTGGCAGGGTATCCAAAGTGACTGGCCTAGCCACAGGAAGCTGCAGCCCCTGCATAAGCACTGAGACCTCCTGAGCCTTCAAGCGCTCATTGTGCCAGGTCATCAGGGTCCTCTGGTTTACCTCCACTAATTGGAGTGTAGTCTGCTGCATCACTATCGCGTTACTCAATATTAACTGCCGTATTCTCCTATAATCTCTGAGAATCAAGTCCCACCTGGACACCGATACTGTGCCCTGTTTTTTGGGGCTGCGGTAGATGTTGCACAGCCTTATAAAAATCATCTCCACCAGACGACAGCAGTTAGGCCACTGTGCTGGAGAGCCACTAGAGCCTAGCACACACCTTTTGGTGCTGTCTACACCAGGAGTAAAAACTGCCTTCTTTTTTGGGGACCTAAAACTCCCCGTAACTAGCCTGGGATGATGACGGGCGGCATAGGTCACCCTGTCTTTATCAAACTGCTCCAGGTTCTGCCACAAACATATAATTGTTGCCACCTGTTGGTTTGTCATTGTCAGGCTGGATTGACTACGCAGTTCCACCAGGTATTCCGCCAACTCATCCACCCTGTCCAATCCAGGAACCCCATGTCCGTCAACCTGGAAATATATAACTGGTGTTTAGATGGGTGTACATATGCACTTTCATAGTTTCATTTAGTTTCATTATGGAAATCATACACTACTACATTTGTGTATTTGTTTCTCATTGGAAAATTACTAAATTATTGGGAATGTGACTACTATCATTTGACTACTATAGGGAACCTTACCGTTGCTGAGGGCACATGGCCAGGTGGACCCTGGGCAGAGAGCAGCTGGGCAGCAGGCAGCAGGCAGCACTGGAGCAGGTGGACCCTGGGCAGAGGGCAGCATCACTGGAGCAGGTGGACCCTGGGCAGAGGGCAGCTGGGCAGCAGGCAGCATTACTGGAGCAGGTGGACCCTGGGCAGAGGGCAGCATCACTGGAGCAGGTGGACCCTGGGCAGAGGGCAGCTGGGCAGCGGGCAGAGGGCAGCATCACTGGAACAGGTGGACCCTGGGCAGAGGGCAGCGGGCAGAGGGCAGCATCACTGGAACAGGTGGACCCTGGGCAGAGGGCAGCTGGGCAGCAGGCAGCACAGGAGCAGGTGGACCCTGGGCAGAGGGCAGCATCACTGGAGCAGGTGGACCCTGGGCAGAGGGCAGCTGGGCAGCGGGCAGCATCACTGGAGCAGGTGGACCCTGGGCAGAGGGCAGCTGGGCAGAGGGCAGCATCACTGGAGCAGGTGGACCCTGGGCAGAGGGCAGCAGGTAGCACTGGAGCAGGTGGACCCTGGGCAGAGGGCAGCTGGGCAGAGGGCAGCATCACTGGAACAGGTGGACCCTGGGCAGAGGGCAGCTGGGCAGCGGGCAGCATCACTGGAGCAGGTGGACCCTGGGCAGAGGGCAGCTGGGTGCTAACCAGAGGTGGAGCAGAGGGCGGCTGGGCAGCATCAGGCGCTACTGGTGGCACTAAACTTTCAACAATGGCCTCCTCTCCCAAGGTATCCACAAAGCCTTCATCCTCTTCCCCTTGTTCCTCTATATCAAGGTCCTCCAGCAACTCTGAGGTCCTGTCTGAGCCAGGGGTCATGTCCTCCAGGGGCTGTTTACTCTGCCTCAACAGGTATTGGACTCCAATAAGCTCCCCTGAGGAAACAGTGTAATAGGGAAAAAAATTAAGGGAAATTAAAAAGGGGTTCTCTGAAAGGCACACAATTGTGAACACCAATAAAACCACTTTTACCTGAACAGTGTGATATTAGTTTGTCATACATTTGTCACAAATTATCTTATCTACCTGTGTGTACAGCAGGGGGAGAAAATTGGGGGACCAATTTCCTGCCAAACAACGCGGTGTAGTTGGTGTTCACGGCATACACCAGCTCCCCTGTGTAGGTCCGCAGGGGTGAATTTCCACCACCTGCAAGAGCAGCTGCAGCACGGTCTTTATTCCAGCGGAATATACCTTCCAACAGATAGATCTGAAAATTTAAACTGTTGGCGCTGTTCCCTGTGAAAACCAAAAGAGGTCAATACATTACATAGAGAAACACAACAGTGAAGCACAATACATTACATAGAGAAATACAGTGTATTTGTTTGGAAAATGTGTATTATGTTAATTGCAATGAAATAAACAAACAGTAATGACAGGTGTGGTGTATTCTGCAAAGACAAACCTGGAATAAATCTGGCCAGGTGGCAGTGAAAGGACTCCAGCGACGTTGAGCCCCTGGCACACCTATAGGTTTTCAGGGCAATTCCACCCTTGGTGACCGTCCCCGTTTCTGTGTAGAGCTCTACATTTGGGGGGTCCTGAATGCAGCCAACATGTCGCTTCTGGACCCGCCACAAGTGCATCATCCGCACAGTGTCGAAGAGCGGAACACCCATGGAGTCTTTGCCCTTGTCCCCAATAAGCTCTTCTGTGAGCATGTCCACGAGGCTGATGGTGTTGTCTGTCCCTCGTGTCCTTCTCTTACAGTGTAGTGCCAGCTCTGCCTTGGAGATGTGCTTGTCCACTTCTGCATCCATCAGAACAGGCCAGCCTTCTTGGGTCAACTGCTCCCTTTTGGCCCTTCGCAGTTGGGCAAGGTCCCCAGCGTCCCATTCAAAAATGCACGCCGACAGCCTCGCCATAAAGATGGGATACAGCTGGTGGGCATCCGTTGTGACCCCTCCAGCCAGACGTCGGATGAAGTGCCAGATGTCAAGGCGGATAATTAAATTTGGCCAGCCACTAAACCTCTGCTTCAGCTTCGTGTCTCCCGCCTCCTTGCAGCAGTGGGAGTCCACATACAGCAGAGTCGGAGGAGCAACACCTGCCCTCCTGTATCGCTCCACCAACCCCGCTGTCATCGCATCTATTCCACCGCCTTCGTCTGCTGTCAGGACACTAATCAGTACCTGACCGATTTCATTGCCCACGGACGTCAGCCACTGGGCCGTCCCCTTCGCTGGCCCACTCAATTTCTTTGTGATCTGAAAGAAAGAAAGAAATTATACACATAGAAAACAAACAAATAATCATCATTATAATTATCCAAAAAAACTGAAAAATCAAATAATATAATAACAAAATGATATCAACAATACATTTCAAATTAGTGTGCAATTACAAATACAGATCAGACCTTTTTGGTGGAATCCATTTTTAAAGTTGACCCATAAGTGGAGGTGAGGGCTGCCTTGATGTCCTCCAGCCTGGTGAGGATGTCACCTGTCTGGAGTGGGAGCCTGATGGTATAAGACAGTTGGAGGTGGGGGGTGGTACCACAGCTGTAGACTGTCCTTCAGCTCCAGCTTGCCTTTGCTATTCCCCCGAAACAGGGCTTCAGCCACCCACTTCTGGTCATGCTGCAGCATAGTCTGCGGCCAGAGGAATGGCAGTTCCACCGGGTCTGCAGGCTAGGTTGAGACGATAAGTTTACACAACATGAAACTGCTTTGAACGACAAAATGTGTATATTTGAAGTGGCCTCTTACTGTGTTGTCTGTTGCTGGGGGAAGGAAGAAGGAAGAGGAGGGCTGGATGATGGGCCGGAGAGCTGGAGAGGGTTGGGGGTCAGAGGTTGATGTGGATGTGGCAGGAATCGGTGGAGTCTGTGGAGTCTATTGAGAGGGGTGGAGTAAAGATTTAATACAATAAAGAGGTGTAATTATGAACTTTCAACTTACATGCCCTTCACTTTTAAATGTGTATATTTCGAGTGGCATCTTACTGTGGTGTCTGTTGCTGGGGGAAGGAATGGTTATACTAAGGTGGTTAAAAGTTGGTTGGTCAGTGAAACATAAAACCAGCACCACGAAGGGTAGAAAGTGACTATGTTCCAAATTAAGATGTAACTATGCAATAATACAGTATGCTTACCATTGAAATAGACATTTTGGGCCGATTGACAGGACTGCACAGTGGTGTGCCTCGGCCAAGAGCAGTGCCCACTGTGCTAGTGCTGTGGGTTACGTCCTCTGCACTGGTGCTGGCGCTCACTGCAATAGTGCTGGAGGTGGCACCCACAGCACTGGTGCTGGCTGCGGCGTCCACTTTGGCTGGTGGATGACCCTGCAATATATGACATACGACACATAATATTATACAGCCTTCCAAATGTTAATTTTGACACACTGATATTGCATCTATTGCATTCTATCTGCACAATTTGAAAATGTGGAAATGTGGGATAATTGGAGGCACCTTGTGAAATCCACACGTGCAGGGGTGATATTTCCCCCAAAGACTGGCCTGCCCCTTCGACTGAAGCGGGCACTCTTCTATCTGTAACCATGAAGAATAACTATGACGCTATTTTGTGTATGGCATCACATCTCCACGTAACCAGAATTCAACATTGCATTTAATAGTTAGGCTATCGGCTAGTTGTATCATTTACCTTCTGGTATAGTTTGTGCCACCTCTTCTGTCGAGGAGCAGGTCTGTTGCCCTCTCCAGAAGGCCACACTCCTGAGCTGGCAAACCTCTGCAGGCGTGCTAGCCATTCCCCATCACCCATCGCTTTGTGTGACTTAGACATGTTGTCCAACTGACATGATACAGAACACAGTGAATTGTCATTATAATAAAAAACATAAGACAAACAACACAAGAATAACACAAATCCGCACTGCCATTATAGTCATACCCAATGAGATAAGAGGGCCTACAAAAACACAATTGACACACTTAACAGTTTCAATGAAACCTCTGGGTCTCTAGGGATATTTTAATAGGGAGGGCAAAGTGGAGCTTTATCGGACTGATCCGATATTTTTTTCCGCGCAGCGAATTTCGCCTTTTGGTGTGCACAGACTCATTAGAACTCATTAGTTTGTTAATCTGCGGAATTCCGTGCGGAAATTCGCGTGGAAAATCCGCCTTGGTGTGGAAGGGCCTTTAGAATGTAGACCGCTGTGTGTTCACGTGAGTTCGCCAATACATTTCTCACAGAAAACGTAATTTGTCTACTTTTTTACTTCACAGTAGAGGCGCACCGTCCAATCGCACCATAGGATTTATTTAAATCTTTAAAAGTTATACATTTTCTAATCGTCATTCATTTCTCTTGTTTCTATCAGTGATTCGGCCTGATCCTTGAGTTCTGTCGCTATGTAAATGGACTTATAAGGCGGGACATACCGAGTATCCAGCGAAAATATTGACAGGGCTACAGTCACTTTTGACAGTTGGAACCGCCATCAACTGCCATGTATGAGCGCGCGAAGTAAACCAGTAAAAGCTATTGTTGCGTCACCATTTTCGAGCTCCATATACGTAAAGAATGGAATGGTCAGTGAAATCTGCCTGTTTTTCAGCCTGGGGTCCAGCATTTAACATTGATGGAACGCTGGTAAAATGAGCCCTTAAAAGCCACAAAAACAGGAATTTTCGTCACGTTAAAATTCCACCTAAGCAGAATTATTGTCCACAACACGTTAATTTAAGATTAGACTGAGATTGTAATCATGATATTCATGTTGTTTCCAGAAATACATTTTTCGGTTGTCCGCCATCAACATTTTTAACCATGTTAAGGTTCAAAATCACTAATCGCACCATAGGATTTATTTAAATCTTTAAAAGTTATACATTTTCTAATCGTCATTCATTTCTCTTGTTTCTATCAGTGATTCGGCCTGATCCTTGAGTTCTGTCGCTATGTAAATGGACTTATAAGGCGGGACATACCGAGTATCCAGCGAAAATATTGACAGGGCTACAGTCACTTTTGACAGTTGGAACCGCCATCAACTGTCATGTATGAGCGCGCGAAGTAAACCAGTAAAAGCTATTGTTGCGTCACCATTTTCGAGCTCCATATACGTAAAGAATGGAATGGTCAGTGAAATCTGCCTGTTTTTCAGCCTGGGGTCCAGCATTTAACATTGATGGAACGCTGGTAAAATGAGCCCTTAAAAGCCACAAAAACAGGAATTGTCGTCACATTAAAATTCCACCTAAGCAGAATTATTGTCCACAACACGTTAATTTAAGATTAGACTGAGATTGTAATCATGATATTCATGTTGTTTCATGTTGTTTCCAGAAATACATTTTTCGGTTGTCCACCATCAAAATTTTTAACCATGTTAAGGTTCAAAATCACTGTATTAGCTGAAAGCATCCAGCTTCCCAAACTAGCACCAGTCTAGGTTACCTAAAGCTAATGCCGCTTAACAAAGTTGGCGTAAGTATTTGAATTCTGACGGCCGAGAGAGTTTACTAGTGTTAATGAAAACGTACCTGTTCGTCTCGATCGATCGACGGCTGTGCCGTCAGCAGCGCTTGTGCCCACCGCTTCGCTCCTCTTCGAAAGTCTGACCGAGTGCGGTGATTGGACGCTTGAGCGAAAGTCTGAAAGCGCGCAGCGATTGGACTGCAAAACCTAGACCTGGTCATTTCATTGGGGAAGCAAACCTAGGACTCGGCATGCGGTTGGCGCTCGAAACATAGACCCAGGATCGCCATTGGATCTGACTTCTTCAGACTTTCGCTTGCCGGGTACCGCAATTTCGGCACCCTCGGTGGGGCGGTCGGTGAAGAGTGACGCTGGTACAACAATGCTGCAGGTTCAATGCGTAAAATGGCCGAGTAGCCCACGTGCTGCCGAAGATATGGATGATAGGAAAGATACTCTGTCAGAAAGCACAGCAATTTATCTCTGGCAGTTTTCTCTCCTCCAATACAGCCATCCCTCAACAAGAGGTGTCTGGAGTTGTCTTGAAATTCAAGTATCACATTGCTGCTCGCTTGTAGCGCGCTCTTGATGTTGGCTTTTCACTTTTCTCCTGCACAGTCAGTAATCTACGCAAATGAAGAACAAATGACCATTGGCAGCAATGTTCCCGCACGGCGGGTTTTGTAGAGGGTGAAATCTGGGGAACTTGTTTGCCACAGTGCTTTATCAAAAAAATGGCAGAAATCCTCAGAAGTTGATTGCGTCATGCGAGCGGGGTTTTATCACCCACCAGACTGTTGAGCGGTCAGCAGGCTCAGGTAGGGAGGTCAGGACAATTCACAAAAAAGGGGGCGCGGACAGTGTGCCGAAACCCGGGATCGAACCAGGGACCTTTAGATCTTCAGTCTAACGCTCTCCCAACTGAGCTATTTCGGCACCCTCGGCGGGGCGGTCGGTGAAGAGTGACGCTGGTACAACAATGCTGCAGGTTCAATGCGTAAAATGGCCGAGTTGCCCACGTGCTGCCGAAGATATGGATGATAGGAAAGATACTCTGTCAGAAAGCACAGCAATTTATCTCTGGCAGTTTTCTCTCCTCCAATACGCCATCCCTCAACAAGAGGTGACTGGAGTTGTCTTTAAATTCAAGTATCACATTGCTGCTCGCTTGTAGTAACTCTGGCCCATTGGAATTCCTCCCAGCACGATCGCTGAGCGACATCGATGTATCCGGCGCGCTGTGGGGCGCTCTGGCAGCCGGCACCGTCTCCTCGTTAGTATAGTGGCCAGTATCCCCGCCTGTCACGCGGGAGACCGGGGTTCGATTCCCCGACGGGGAGTTTGCCCTCTTGTTCTTCCCACAGACAAAACAAAGCAAACTTCAGGTAAAAGGAGTCTTGTCCCGCATCTCTCACGGGGAGGCGAAAGGGTAACAGCGCGCTCTTGATGTTGGCTTTTCACTTTTCTCCTGCACAGTCAGTAATCTACGCAAATGAAGAACAAATGACCATTGGCAGCAATGTTCCCGCACGGCGGGTTTTGTAGAGGGTGAAATCTGGGGAACTTGTTTGCCACAGTGCTTTATCAAAAAAATGGCAGAAATCCTCAGAAGTTGATTGCGTCATGCGAGCGGGGTTTTATCACCCACCAGACTGTTGAGCGGTCAGCAGGCTCAGGTAGGGAGGTCAGGACAATTCACAAAAAAGGGGGCGCGGACAGTGTGCCGAAACCCGGGATCGAACCAGGGACCTTTAGATCTTCAGTCTAACGCTCTCCCAACTGAGCTATTTCGGCACCCTCGGCGGGGCGGTCGGTGAAGAGTGACGCTGGTACAACAATGCTGCAGGTTCAATGCGTAAAATGGCCGAGTTGCCCACGTGCTGCCGAAGATATGGATGATAGGAAAGATACTCTGTCAGAAAGCACAGCAATTTATCTCTGGCAGTTTTCTCTCCTCCAATACAGCCATCCCTCAACAAGAGGTGACTGGAGTTGTCTTTAAATTCAAGTATCACATTGCTGCTCGCTTGTAGTAACTCTGGCCCATTGGAATTCCTCCCAGCACGATCGCTGAGCGACATCGATGTATCCGGCGCGCTGTGGGGCGCTCTGGCAGCCGGCACCGTCTCCTCGTTAGTATAGTGGCCAGTATCCCCGCCTGTCACGCGGGAGACCGGGGTTCGATTCCCCGACGGGGAGTTTGCCCTCTTGTTCTTCCCACAGACAAAACAAAGCAAACTTCAGGTAAAAGGAGTCTTGTCCCGCATCTCTCACGGGGAGGCGAAAGGGTAACAGCGCGCTCTTGATGTTGGCTTTTCACTTTTCTCCTGCACAGTCAGTAATCTACGCAAATGAAGAACAAATGACCATTGGCAGCAATGTTCCCGCACGGCGGGTTTTGTAGAGGGTGAAATCTGGGGAACTTGTTTGCCACAGTGCTTTATCAAAAAAATGGCAGAAATCCTCAGAAGTTGATTGCGTCATGCGAGCGGGGTTTTATCACCCACCAGACTGTTGAGCGGTCAGCAGGCTCAGGTAGGGAGGTCAGGACAATTCACAAAAAAGGGGGCGCGGACAGTGTGCCGAAACCCGGGATCGAACCAGGGACCTTTAGATCTTCAGTCTAACGCTCTCCCAACTGAGCTATTTCGGCACCCTCGGCGGGGCGGTCGGTGAAGAGTGACGCTGGTACAACAATGCTGCAGGTTCAATGCGTAAAATGGCCGAGTAGCCCACGTGCTGCCGAAGATATGGATGATAGGAAAGATACTCTGTCAGAAAGCACAGCAATTTATCTCTGGCAGTTTTCTCTCCTCCAATAACGCCATCCCTCAACAAGAGGTGACTGGAGTTGTCTTTAAATTCAAGTATCACATTGCTGCTCGCTTGTAGTAACTCTGGCCCATTGGAATTCCTCCCAGCACGATCGCTGAGCGACATCGATGTATCCGGCGCGCTGTGGGGCGCTCTGGCAGCCGGCACCGTCTCCTCGTTAGTATAGTGGCCTGTATCCCCGCCTGTCACGCGGGAGACCGGGGTTCGATTCCCCGACGGGGAGTTTGCCCTCTTGTTCTTCCCACAGACAAAACAAAGCAAACTTCAGGTAAAAGGAGTCTTGTCCCGCATCTCTCACGGGGAGGCGAAAGGGTAACAGCGCGCTCTTGATGTTGGCTTTTCACTTTTCTCCTGCACAGTCAGTAATCTACGCAAATGAAGAACAAATGACCATTGGCAGCAATGTTCCCGCACGGCGGGTTTTGTAGAGGGTGAAATCTGGGGAACTTGTTTGCCACAGTGCTTTATCAAAAAAATGGCAGAAATCCTCAGAAGTTGATTGCGTCATGCGAGCGGGGTTTTATCACCCACCAGACTGTTGAGCGGTCAGCAGGCTCAGGTAGGGAGGTCAGGACAATTCACAAAAAAGGGGGCGCGGACAGTGTGCCGAAACCCGGGATCGAACCAGGGACCTTTAGATCTTCAGTCTAACGCTCTCCCAACTGAGCTATTTCGGCACCCTCGGCGGGGCGGTCGGTGAAGAGTGACGCTGGTACAACAATGCTGCAGGTTCAATGCGTAAAATGGCCGAGTAGCCCACGTGCTGCCGAAGATATGGATGATAGGAAAGATACTCTGTCAGAAAGCACAGCAATTTATCTCTGGCAGTTTTCTCTCCTCCAATACAGCCATCCCTCAACAAGAGGTGACTGGAGTTGTCTTTAAATTCAAGTATCACATTGCTGCTCGCTTGTAGTAACTCTGGCCCATTGGAATTCCTCCCAGCACGATCGCTGAGCGACATCGATGTATCCGGCGCGCTGTGGGGCGCTCTGGCAGCCGGCACCGTCTCCTCGTTAGTATAGTGGCCAGTATCCCCGCCTGTCACGCGGGAGACCGGGGTTCGATTCCCCGACGGGGAGTTTGCCCTCTTGTTCTTCCCACAGACAAAACAAAGCAAACTTCAGGTAAAAGGAGTCTTGTCCCGCATCTCTCACGGGGAGGCGAAAGGGTAACAGCGCGCTCTTGATGTTGGCTTTTCACTTTTCTCCTGCACAGTCAGTAATCTACGCAAATGAAGAACAAATGACCATTGGCAGCAATGTTCCCGCACGGCGGGTTTTGTAGAGGGTGAAATCTGGGGAACTTGTTTGCCACAGTGCTTTATCAAAAAAATGGCAGAAATCCTCAGAAGTTGATTGCGTCATGCGAGCGGGGTTTTATCACCCACCAGACTGTTGAGCGGTCAGCAGGCTCAGGTAGGGAGGTCAGGACAATTCACAAAAAAGGGGGCGCGGACAGTGTGCCGAAACCCGGGATCGAACCAGGGACCTTTAGATCTTCAGTCTAACGCTCTCCCAACTGAGCTATTTCGGCACCCTCGGCGGGGCGGTCGGTGAAGAGTGACGCTGGTACAACAATGCTGCAGGTTCAATGCGTAAAATGGCCGAGTTGCCCACGTGCTGCCGAAGATATGGATGATAGGAAAGATACTCTGTCAGAAAGCACAGCAATTTATCTCTGGCAGTTTTCTCTCCTCCAATACGCCATCCCTCAACAAGAGGTGACTGGAGTTGTCTTTAAATTCAAGTATCACATTGCTGCTCGCTTGTAGTAACTCTGGCCCATTGGAATTCCTCCCAGCACGATCGCTGAGCGACATCGATGTATCCGGCGCGCTGTGGGGCGCCCTGGCAGCCGGCACCGTCTCCTCGTTAGTATAGTGGCCAGTATCCCCGCCTGTCACGCGGGAGACCGGGGTTCGATTCCCCGACGGGGAGTTTGCCCTCTTGTTCTTCCCACAGACAAAACAAAGCAAACTTCAGGTAAAAGGAGTCTTGTCCCGCATCTCTCACGGGGAGGCGAAAGGGTAACAGCGCGCTCTTGATGTTGGCTTTTCACTTTTCTCCTGCACAGTCAGTAATCTACGCAAATGAAGAACAAATGACCATTGGCAGCAATGTTCCCGCACGGCGGGTTTTGTAGAGGGTGAAATCTGGGGAACTTGTTTGCCACAGTGCTTTATCAAAAAAATGGCAGAAATCCTCAGAAGTTGATTGCGTCATGCGAGCGGGGTTTTATCACCCACCAGACTGTTGAGCGGTCAGCAGGCTCAGGTAGGGAGGTCAGGACAATTCACAAAAAAGGGGGCGCGGACAGTGTGCCGAAACCCGGGATCGAACCAGGGACCTTTAGATCTTCAGTCTAACGCTCTCCCAACTGAGCTATTTCGGCACCCTCGGCGGGGCGGTCGGTGAAGAGTGACGCTGGTACAACAATGCTGCAGGTTCAATGCGTAAAATGGCCGAGTTGCCCACGTGCTGCCGAAGATATGGATGATAGGAAAGATACTCTGTCAGAAAGCACAGCAATTTATCTCTGGCAGTTTTCTCTCCTCCAATACAGCCATCCCTCAACAAGAGGTGACTGGAGTTGTCTTTAAATTCAAGTATCACATTGCTGCTCGCTTGTAGTAACTCTGGCCCATTGGAATTCCTCCCAGCACGATCGCTGAGCGACATCGATGTATCCGGCGCGCTGTGGGGCGCTCTGGCAGCCGGCACCGTCTCCTCGTTAGTATAGTGGCCAGTATCCCCGCCTGTCACGCGGGAGACCGGGGTTCGATTCCCCGACGGGGAGTTTGCCCTCTTGTTCTTCCCACAGACAAAACAAAGCAAACTTCAGGTAAAAGGAGTCTTGTCCCGCATCTCTCACGGGGAGGCGAAAGGGTAACAGCGCGCTCTTGATGTTGGCTTTTCACTTTTCTCCTGCACAGTCAGTAATCTACGCAAATGAAGAACAAATGACCATTGGCAGCAATGTTCCCGCACGGCGGGTTTTGTAGAGGGTGAAATCTGGGGAACTTGTTTGCCACAGTGCTTTATCAAAAAAATGGCAGAAATCCTCAGAAGTTGATTGCGTCATGCGAGAGGGGTTTTATCACCCACCAGACTGTTGAGCGGTCAGCAGGCTCAGGTAGGGAGGTCAGGACAATTCACAAAAAAGGGGGCGCGGACAGTGTGCCGAAACCCGGGATCGAACCAGGGACCTTTAGATCTTCAGTCTAACGCTCTCCCAACTGAGCTATTTCGGCACCCTCGGCGGGGCGGTCGGTGAAGAGTGACGCTGGTACAACAATGCTGCAGGTTCAATGCGTAAAATGGCCGAGTTGCCCACGTGCTGCCGAAGATATGGATGATAGGAAAGATACTCTGTCAGAAAGCACAGCAATTTATCTCTGGCAGTTTTCTCTCCTCCAATACGCCATCCCTCAACAAGAGGTGACTGGAGTTGTCTTTAAATTCAAGTATCACATTGCTGCTCGCTTGTAGTAACTCTGGCCCATTGGAATTCCTCCCAGCACGATCGCTGAGCGACATCGATGTATCCGGCGCGCTGTGGGGCGCTCTGGCAGCCGGCACCGTCTCCTCGTTAGTATAGTGGCCAGTATCCCCGCCTGTCACGCGGGAGACCGGGGTTCGATTCCCCGACGGGGAGTTTGCCCTCTTGTTCTTCCCACAGACAAAACAAAGCAAACTTCAGGTAAAAGGAGTCTTGTCCCGCATCTCTCACGGGGAGGCGAAAGGGTAACAGCGCGCTCTTGATGTTGGCTTTTCACTTTTCTCCTGCACAGTCAGTAATCTACGCAAATGAAGAACAAATGACCATTGGCAGCAATGTTCCCGCACGGCGGGTTTTGTAGAGGGTGAAATCTGGGGAACTTGTTTGCCACAGTGCTTTATCAAAAAAATGGCAGAAATCCTCAGAAGTTGATTGCGTCATGCGAGCGGGGTTTTATCACCCACCAGACTGTTGAGCGGTCAGCAGGCTCAGGTAGGGAGGTCAGGACAATTCACAAAAAAGGGGGCGCGGACAGTGTGCCGAAACCCGGGATCGAACCAGGGACCTTTAGATCTTCAGTCTAACGCTCTCCCAACTGAGCTATTTCGGCACCCTCGGCGGGGCGGTCGGTGAAGAGTGACGCTGGTACAACAATGCTGCAGGTTCAATGCGTAAAATGGCCGAGTTGCCCACGTGCTGCCGAAGATATGGATGATAGGAAAGATACTCTGTCAGAAAGCACAGCAATTTATCTCTGGCAGTTTTCTCTCCTCCAATACGCCATCCCTCAACAAGAGGTGACTGGAGTTGTCTTTAAATTCAAGTATCACATTGCTGCTCGCTTGTAGTAACTCTGGCCCATTGGAATTCCTCCCAGCACGATCGCTGAGCGACATCGATGTATCCGGCGCGCTGTGGGGCGCCCTGGCAGCCGGCACCGTCTCCTCGTTAGTATAGTGGCCAGTATCCCAGCCTGTCACGCGGGAGACCGGGGTTCGATTCCCCGACGGGGAGTTTGCCCTCTTGTTCTTCCCACAGACAAAACAAAGCAAACTTCAGGTAAAAGGAGTCTTGTCCCGCATCTCTCACGGGGAGGCGAAAGGGTAACAGCGCGCTCTTGATGTTGGCTTTTCACTTTTCTCCTGCACAGTCAGTAATCTACGCAAATGAAGAACAAATGACCATTGGCAGCAATGTTCCCGCACGGCGGGTTTTGTAGAGGGTGAAATCTGGGGAACTTGTTTGCCACAGTGCTTTATCAAAAAAATGGCAGAAATCCTCAGAAGTTGATTGCGTCATGCGAGCGGGGTTTTATCACCCACCAGACTGTTGAGCGGTCAGCAGGCTCAGGTAGGGAGGTCAGGACAATTCACAAAAAAGGGGGCGCGGACAGTGTGCCGAAACCCGGGATCGAACCAGGGACCTTTAGATCTTCAGTCTAACGCTCTCCCAACTGAGCTATTTCGGCACCCTCGGCGGGGCGGTCGGTGAAGAGTGACGCTGGTACAACAATGCTGCAGGTTCAATGCGTAAAATGGCCGAGTAGCCCACGTGCTGCCGAAGATATGGATGATAGGAAAGATACTCTGTCAGAAAGCACAGCAATTTATCTCTGGCAGTTTTCTCTCCTCCAATAACGCCATCCCTCAACAAGAGGTGACTGGAGTTGTCTTTAAATTCAAGTATCACATTGCTGCTCGCTTGTAGTAACTCTGGCCCATTGGAATTCCTCCCAGCACGATCGCTGAGCGACATCGATGTATCCGGCGCGCTGTGGGGCGCCCTGGCAGCCGGCACCGTCTCCTCGTTAGTATAGTGGCCAGTATCCCAGCCTGTCACGCGGGAGACCGGGGTTCGATTCCCCGACGGGGAGTTTGCCCTCTTGTTCTTCCCACAGACAAAACAAAGCAAACTTCAGGTAAAAGGAGTCTTGTCCCGCATCTCTCACGGGGAGGCGAAAGGGTAACAGCGCGCTCTTGATGTTGGCTTTTCACTTTTCTCCTGCACAGTCAGTAATCTACGCAAATGAAGAACAAATGACCATTGGCAGCAATGTTCCCGCACGGCGGGTTTTGTAGAGGGTGAAATCTGGGGAACTTGTTTGCCACAGTGCTTTATCAAAAAAATGGCAGAAATCCTCAGAAGTTGATTGCGTCATGCGAGAGGGGTTTTATCACCCACCAGACTGTTGAGCGGTCAGCAGGCTCAGGTAGGGAGGTCAGGACAATTCACAAAAAAGGGGGCGCGGACAGTGTGCCGAAACCCGGGATCGAACCAGGGACCTTTAGATCTTCAGTCTAACGCTCTCCCAACTGAGCTATTTCGGCACCCTCGGCGGGGCGGTCGGTGAAGAGTGACGCTGGTACAACAATGCTGCAGGTTCAATGCGTAAAATGGCCGAGTTGCCCACGTGCTGCCGAAGATATGGATGATAGGAAAGATACTCTGTCAGAAAGCACAGCAATTTATCTCTGGCAGTTTTCTCTCCTCCAATACGCCATCCCTCAACAAGAGGTGACTGGAGTTGTCTTTAAATTCAAGTATCACATTGCTGCTCGCTTGTAGTAACTCTGGCCCATTGGAATTCCTCCCAGCACGATCGCTGAGCGACATCGATGTATCCGGCGCGCTGTGGGGCGCCCTGGCAGCCGGCACCGTCTCCTCGTTAGTATAGTGGCCAGTATCCCCGCCTGTCACGCGGGAGACCGGGGTTCGATTCCCCGACGGGGAGTTTGCCCTCTTGTTCTTCCCACAGACAAAACAAAGCAAACTTCAGGTAAAAGGAGTCTTGTCCCGCATCTCTCACGGGGAGGCGAAAGGGTAACAGCGCGCTCTTGATGTTGGCTTTTCACTTTTCTCCTGCACAGTCAGTAATCTACGCAAATGAAGAACAAATGACCATTGGCAGCAATGTTCCCGCACGGCGGGTTTTGTAGAGGGTGAAATCTGGGGAACTTGTTTGCCACAGTGCTTTATCAAAAAAATGGCAGAAATCCTCAGAAGTTGATTGCGTCATGCGAGCGGGGTTTTATCACCCACCAGACTGTTGAGCGGTCAGCAGGCTCAGGTAGGGAGGTCAGGACAATTCACAAAAAAGGGGGCGCGGACAGTGTGCCGAAACCCGGGATCGAACCAGGGACCTTTAGATCTTCAGTCTAACGCTCTCCCAACTGAGCTATTTCGGCACCCTCGGCGGGGCGGTCGGTGAAGAGTGACGCTGGTACAACAATGCTGCAGGTTCAATGCGTAAAATGGCCGAGTTGCCCACGTGCTGCCGAAGATATGGATGATAGGAAAGATACTCTGTCAGAAAGCACAGCAATTTATCTCTGGCAGTTTTCTCTCCTCCAATACAGCCATCCCTCAACAAGAGGTGACTGGAGTTGTCTTTAAATTCAAGTATCACATTGCTGCTCGCTTGTAGTAACTCTGGCCCATTGGAATTCCTCCCAGCACGATCGCTGAGCGACATCGATGTATCCGGCGCGCTGTGGGGCGCTCTGGCAGCCGGCACCGTCTCCTCGTTAGTATAGTGGCCAGTATCCCCGCCTGTCACGCGGGAGACCGGGGTTCGATTCCCCGACGGGGAGTTTGCCCTCTTGTTCTTCCCACAGACAAAACAAAGCAAACTTCAGGTAAAAGGAGTCTTGTCCCGCATCTCTCACGGGGAGGCGAAAGGGTAACAGCGCGCTCTTGATGTTGGCTTTTCACTTTTCTCCTGCACAGTCAGTAATCTACGCAAATGAAGAACAAATGACCATTGGCAGCAATGTTCCCGCACGGCGGGTTTTGTAGAGGGTGAAATCTGGGGAACTTGTTTGCCACAGTGCTTTATCAAAAAAATGGCAGAAATCCTCAGAAGTTGATTGCGTCATGCGAGAGGGGTTTTATCACCCACCAGACTGTTGAGCGGTCAGCAGGCTCAGGTAGGGAGGTCAGGACAATTCACAAAAAAGGGGGCGCGGACAGTGTGCCGAAACCCGGGATCGAACCAGGGACCTTTAGATCTTCAGTCTAACGCTCTCCCAACTGAGCTATTTCGGCACCCTCGGCGGGGCGGTCGGTGAAGAGTGACGCTGGTACAACAATGCTGCAGGTTCAATGCGTAAAATGGCCGAGTTGCCCACGTGCTGCCGAAGATATGGATGATAGGAAAGATACTCTGTCAGAAAGCACAGCAATTTATCTCTGGCAGTTTTCTCTCCTCCAATACGCCATCCCTCAACAAGAGGTGACTGGAGTTGTCTTTAAATTCAAGTATCACATTGCTGCTCGCTTGTAGTAACTCTGGCCCATTGGAATTCCTCCCAGCACGATCGCTGAGCGACATCGATGTATCCGGCGCGCTGTGGGGCGCTCTGGCAGCCGGCACCGTCTCCTCGTTAGTATAGTGGCCAGTATCCCCGCCTGTCACGCGGGAGACCGGGGTTCGATTCCCCGACGGGGAGTTTGCCCTCTTGTTCTTCCCACAGACAAAACAAAGCAAACTTCAGGTAAAAGGAGTCTTGTCCCGCATCTCTCACGGGGAGGCGAAAGGGTAACAGCGCGCTCTTGATGTTGGCTTTTCACTTTTCTCCTGCACAGTCAGTAATCTACGCAAATGAAGAACAAATGACCATTGGCAGCAATGTTCCCGCACGGCGGGTTTTGTAGAGGGTGAAATCTGGGGAACTTGTTTGCCACAGTGCTTTATCAAAAAAATGGCAGAAATCCTCAGAAGTTGATTGCGTCATGCGAGAGGGGTTTTATCACCCACCAGACTGTTGAGCGGTCAGCAGGCTCAGGTAGGGAGGTCAGGACAATTCACAAAAAAGGGGGCGCGGACAGTGTGCCGAAACCCGGGATCGAACCAGGGACCTTTAGATCTTCAGTCTAACGCTCTCCCAACTGAGCTATTTCGGCACCCTCGGCGGGGCGGTCGGTGAAGAGTGACGCTGGTACAACAATGCTGCAGGTTCAATGCGTAAAATGGCCGAGTTGCCCACGTGCTGCCGAAGATATGGATGATAGGAAAGATACTCTGTCAGAAAGCACAGCAATTTATCTCTGGCAGTTTTCTCTCCTCCAATACGCCATCCCTCAACAAGAGGTGACTGGAGTTGTCTTTAAATTCAAGTATCACATTGCTGCTCGCTTGTAGTAACTCTGGCCCATTGGAATTCCTCCCAGCACGATCGCTGAGCGACATCGATGTATCCGGCGCGCTGTGGGGCGCTCTGGCAGCCGGCACCGTCTCCTCGTTAGTATAGTGGCCAGTATCCCCGCCTGTCACGCGGGAGACCGGGGTTCGATTCCCCGACGGGGAGTTTGCCCTCTTGTTCTTCCCACAGACAAAACAAAGCAAACTTCAGGTAAAAGGAGTCTTGTCCCGCATCTCTCACGGGGAGGCGAAAGGGTAACAGCGCGCTCTTGATGTTGGCTTTTCACTTTTCTCCTGCACAGTCAGTAATCTACGCAAATGAAGAACAAATGACCATTGGCAGCAATGTTCCCGCACGGCGGGTTTTGTAGAGGGTGAAATCTGGGGAACTTGTTTGCCACAGTGCTTTATCAAAAAAATGGCAGAAATCCTCAGAAGTTGATTGCGTCATGCGAGCGGGGTTTTATCACCCACCAGACTGTTGAGCGGTCAGCAGGCTCAGGTAGGGAGGTCAGGACAATTCACAAAAAAGGGGGCGCGGACAGTGTGCCGAAACCCGGGATCGAACCAGGGACCTTTAGATCTTCAGTCTAACGCTCTCCCAACTGAGCTATTTCGGCACCCTCGGCGGGGCGGTCGGTGAAGAGTGACGCTGGTACAACAATGCTGCAGGTTCAATGCGTAAAATGGCCGAGTTGCCCACGTGCTGCCGAAGATATGGATGATAGGAAAGATACTCTGTCAGAAAGCACAGCAATTTATCTCTGGCAGTTTTCTCTCCTCCAATACGCCATCCCTCAACAAGAGGTGACTGGAGTTGTCTTTAAATTCAAGTATCACATTGCTGCTCGCTTGTAGTAACTCTGGCCCATTGGAATTCCTCCCAGCACGATCGCTGAGCGACATCGATGTATCCGGCGCGCTGTGGGGCGCCCTGGCAGCCGGCACCGTCTCCTCGTTAGTATAGTGGCCAGTATCCCAGCCTGTCACGCGGGAGACCGGGGTTCGATTCCCCGACGGGGAGTTTGCCCTCTTGTTCTTCCCACAGACAAAACAAAGCAAACTTCAGGTAAAAGGAGTCTTGTCCCGCATCTCTCACGGGGAGGCGAAAGGGTAACAGCGCGCTCTTGATGTTGGCTTTTCACTTTTCTCCTGCACAGTCAGTAATCTACGCAAATGAAGAACAAATGACCATTGGCAGCAATGTTCCCGCACGGCGGGTTTTGTAGAGGGTGAAATCTGGGGAACTTGTTTGCCACAGTGCTTTATCAAAAAAATGGCAGAAATCCTCAGAAGTTGATTGCGTCATGCGAGCGGGGTTTTATCACCCACCAGACTGTTGAGCGGTCAGCAGGCTCAGGTAGGGAGGTCAGGACAATTCACAAAAAAGGGGGCGCGGACAGTGTGCCGAAACCCGGGATCGAACCAGGGACCTTTAGATCTTCAGTCTAACGCTCTCCCAACTGAGCTATTTCGGCACCCTCGGCGGGGCGGTCGGTGAAGAGTGACGCTGGTACAACAATGCTGCAGGTTCAATGCGTAAAATGGCCGAGTAGCCCACGTGCTGCCGAAGATATGGATGATAGGAAAGATACTCTGTCAGAAAGCACAGCAATTTATCTCTGGCAGTTTTCTCTCCTCCAATACAGCCATCCCTCAACAAGAGGTGACTGGAGTTGTCTTTAAATTCAAGTATCACATTGCTGCTCGCTTGTAGTAACTCTGGCCCATTGGAATTCCTCCCAGCACGATCGCTGAGCGACATCGATGTATCCGGCGCGCTGTGGGGCGCTCTGGCAGCCGGCACCGTCTCCTCGTTAGTATAGTGGCCAGTATCCCCGCCTGTCACGCGGGAGACCGGGGTTCGATTCCCCGACGGGGAGTTTGCCCTCTTGTTCTTCCCACAGACAAAACAAAGCAAACTTCAGGTAAAAGGAGTCTTGTCCCGCATCTCTCACGGGGAGGCGAAAGGGTAACAGCGCGCTCTTGATGTTGGCTTTTCACTTTTCTCCTGCACAGTCAGTAATCTACGCAAATGAAGAACAAATGACCATTGGCAGCAATGTTCCCGCACGGCGGGTTTTGTAGAGGGTGAAATCTGGGGAACTTGTTTGCCACAGTGCTTTATCAAAAAAATGGCAGAAATCCTCAGAAGTTGATTGCGTCATGCGAGCGGGGTTTTATCACCCACCAGACTGTTGAGCGGTCAGCAGGCTCAGGTAGGGAGGTCAGGACAATTCACAAAAAAGGGGGCGCGGACAGTGTGCCGAAACCCGGGATCGAACCAGGGACCTTTAGATCTTCAGTCTAACGCTCTCCCAACTGAGCTATTTCGGCACCCTCGGCGGGGCGGTCGGTGAAGAGTGACGCTGGTACAACAATGCTGCAGGTTCAATGCGTAAAATGGCCGAGTTGCCCACGTGCTGCCGAAGATATGGATGATAGGAAAGATACTCTGTCAGAAAGCACAGCAATTTATCTCTGGCAGTTTTCTCTCCTCCAATACGCCATCCCTCAACAAGAGGTGACTGGAGTTGTCTTTAAATTCAAGTATCACATTGCTGCTCGCTTGTAGTAACTCTGGCCCATTGGAATTCCTCCCAGCACGATCGCTGAGCGACATCGATGTATCCGGCGCGCTGTGGGGCGCCCTGGCAGCCGGCACCGTCTCCTCGTTAGTATAGTGGCCAGTATCCCAGCCTGTCACGCGGGAGACCGGGGTTCGATTCCCCGACGGGGAGTTTGCCCTCTTGTTCTTCCCACAGACAAAACAAAGCAAACTTCAGGTAAAAGGAGTCTTGTCCCGCATCTCTCACGGGGAGGCGAAAGGGTAACAGCGCGCTCTTGATGTTGGCTTTTCACTTTTCTCCTGCACAGTCAGTAATCTACGCAAATGAAGAACAAATGACCATTGGCAGCAATGTTCCCGCACGGCGGGTTTTGTAGAGGGTGAAATCTGGGGAACTTGTTTGCCACAGTGCTTTATCAAAAAAATGGCAGAAATCCTCAGAAGTTGATTGCGTCATGCGAGCGGGGTTTTATCACCCACCAGACTGTTGAGCGGTCAGCAGGCTCAGGTAGGGAGGTCAGGACAATTCACAAAAAAGGGGGCGCGGACAGTGTGCCGAAACCCGGGATCGAACCAGGGACCTTTAGATCTTCAGTCTAACGCTCTCCCAACTGAGCTATTTCGGCACCCTCGGCGGGGCGGTCGGTGAAGAGTGACGCTGGTACAACAATGCTGCAGGTTCAATGCGTAAAATGGCCGAGTAGCCCACGTGCTGCCGAAGATATGGATGATAGGAAAGATACTCTGTCAGAAAGCACAGCAATTTATCTCTGGCAGTTTTCTCTCCTCCAATAACGCCATCCCTCAACAAGAGGTGACTGGAGTTGTCTTTAAATTCAAGTATCACATTGCTGCTCGCTTGTAGTAACTCTGGCCCATTGGAATTCCTCCCAGCACGATCGCTGAGCGACATCGATGTATCCGGCGCGCTGTGGGGCGCCCTGGCAGCCGGCACCGTCTCCTCGTTAGTATAGTGGCCAGTATCCCCGCCTGTCACGCGGGAGACCGGGGTTCGATTCCCCGACGGGGAGTTTGCCCTCTTGTTCTTCCCACAGACAAAACAAAGCAAACTTCAGGTAAAAGGAGTCTTGTCCCGCATCTCTCACGGGGAGGCGAAAGGGTAACAGCGCGCTCTTGATGTTGGCTTTTCACTTTTCTCCTGCACAGTCAGTAATCTACGCAAATGAAGAACAAATGACCATTGGCAGCAATGTTCCCGCACGGCGGGTTTTGTAGAGGGTGAAATCTGGGGAACTTGTTTGCCACAGTGCTTTATCAAAAAAATGGCAGAAATCCTCAGAAGTTGATTGCGTCATGCGAGAGGGGTTTTATCACCCACCAGACTGTTGAGCGGTCAGCAGGCTCAGGTAGGGAGGTCAGGACAATTCACAAAAAAGGGGGCGCGGACAGTGTGCCGAAACCCGGGATCGAACCAGGGACCTTTAGATCTTCAGTCTAACGCTCTCCCAACTGAGCTATTTCGGCACCCTCGGCGGGGCGGTCGGTGAAGAGTGACGCTGGTACAACAATGCTGCAGGTTCAATGCGTAAAATGGCCGAGTTGCCCACGTGCTGCCGAAGATATGGATGATAGGAAAGATACTCTGTCAGAAAGCACAGCAATTTATCTCTGGCAGTTTTCTCTCCTCCAATACGCCATCCCTCAACAAGAGGTGACTGGAGTTGTCTTTAAATTCAAGTATCACATTGCTGCTCGCTTGTAGTAACTCTGGCCCATTGGAATTCCTCCCAGCACGATCGCTGAGCGACATCGATGTATCCGGCGCGCTGTGGGGCGCCCTGGCAGCCGGCACCGTCTCCTCGTTAGTATAGTGGCCAGTATCCCCGCCTGTCACGCGGGAGACCGGGGTTCGATTCCCCGACGGGGAGTTTGCCCTCTTGTTCTTCCCACAGACAAAACAAAGCAAACTTCAGGTAAAAGGAGTCTTGTCCCGCATCTCTCACGGGGAGGCGAAAGGGTAACAGCGCGCTCTTGATGTTGGCTTTTCACTTTTCTCCTGCACAGTCAGTAATCTACGCAAATGAAGAACAAATGACCATTGGCAGCAATGTTCCCGCACGGCGGGTTTTGTAGAGGGTGAAATCTGGGGAACTTGTTTGCCACAGTGCTTTATCAAAAAAATGGCAGAAATCCTCAGAAGTTGATTGCGTCATGCGAGCGGGGTTTTATCACCCACCAGACTGTTGAGCGGTCAGCAGGCTCAGGTAGGGAGGTCAGGACAATTCACAAAAAAGGGGGCGCGGACAGTGTGCCGAAACCCGGGATCGAACCAGGGACCTTTAGATCTTCAGTCTAACGCTCTCCCAACTGAGCTATTTCGGCACCCTCGGCGGGGCGGTCGGTGAAGAGTGACGCTGGTACAACAATGCTGCAGGTTCAATGCGTAAAATGGCCGAGTTGCCCACGTGCTGCCGAAGATATGGATGATAGGAAAGATACTCTGTCAGAAAGCACAGCAATTTATCTCTGGCAGTTTTCTCTCCTCCAATACGCCATCCCTCAACAAGAGGTGACTGGAGTTGTCTTTAAATTCAAGTATCACATTGCTGCTCGCTTGTAGTAACTCTGGCCCATTGGAATTCCTCCCAGCACGATCGCTGAGCGACATCGATGTATCCGGCGCGCTGTGGGGCGCCCTGGCAGCCGGCACCGTCTCCTCGTTAGTATAGTGGCCAGTATCCCCGCCTGTCACGCGGGAGACCGGGGTTTGATTCCCCGACGGGGAGTTTGCCCTCTTGTTCTTCCCACAGACAAAACAAAGCAAACTTCAGGTAAAAGGAGTCTTGTCCCGCATCTCTCACGGGGAGGCGAAAGGGTAACAGCGCGCTCTTGATGTTGGCTTTTCACTTTTCTCCTGCACAGTCAGTAATCTACGCAAATGAAGAACAAATGACCATTGGCAGCAATGTTCCCGCACGGCGGGTTTTGTAGAGGGTGAAATCTGGGGAACTTGTTTGCCACAGTGCTTTATCAAAAAAATGGCAGAAATCCTCAGAAGTTGATTGCGTCATGCGAGCGGGGTTTTATCACCCACCAGACTGTTGAGCGGTCAGCAGGCTCAGGTAGGGAGGTCAGGACAATTCACAAAAAAGGGGGCGCGGACAGTGTGCCGAAACCCGGGATCGAACCAGGGACCTTTAGATCTTCAGTCTAACGCTCTCCCAACTGAGCTATTTCGGCACCCTCGGCGGGGCGGTCGGTGAAGAGTGACGCTGGTACAACAATGCTGCAGGTTCAATGCGTAAAATGGCCGAGTTGCCCACGTGCTGCCGAAGATATGGATGATAGGAAAGATACTCTGTCAGAAAGCACAGCAATTTATCTCTGGCAGTTTTCTCTCCTCCAATACGCCATCCCTCAACAAGAGGTGACTGGAGTTGTCTTTAAATTCAAGTATCACATTGCTGCTCGCTTGTAGTAACTCTGGCCCATTGGAATTCCTCCCAGCACGATCGCTGAGCGACATCGATGTATCCGGCGCGCTGTGGGGCGCCCTGGCAGCCGGCACCGTCTCCTCGTTAGTATAGTGGCCAGTATCCCCGCCTGTCACGCGGGAGACCGGGGTTCGATTCCCCGACGGGGAGTTTGCCCTCTTGTTCTTCCCACAGACAAAACAAAGCAAACTTCAGGTAAAAGGAGTCTTGTCCCGCATCTCTCACGGGGAGGCGAAAGGGTAACAGCGCGCTCTTGATGTTGGCTTTTCACTTTTCTCCTGCACAGTCAGTAATCTACGCAAATGAAGAACAAATGACCATTGGCAGCAATGTTCCCGCACGGCGGGTTTTGTAGAGGGTGAAATCTGGGGAACTTGTTTGCCACAGTGCTTTATCAAAAAAATGGCAGAAATCCTCAGAAGTTGATTGCGTCATGCGAGCGGGGTTTTATCACCCACCAGACTGTTGAGCGGTCAGCAGGCTCAGGTAGGGAGGTCAGGACAATTCACAAAAAAGGGGGCGCGGACAGTGTGCCGAAACCCGGGATCGAACCAGGGACCTTTAGATCTTCAGTCTAACGCTCTCCCAACTGAGCTATTTCGGCACCCTCGGCGGGGCGGTCGGTGAAGAGTGACGCTGGTACAACAATGCTGCAGGTTCAATGCGTAAAATGGCCGAGTTGCCCACGTGCTGCCGAAGATATGGATGATAGGAAAGATACTCTGTCAGAAAGCACAGCAATTTATCTCTGGCAGTTTTCTCTCCTCCAATACGCCATCCCTCAACAAGAGGTGACTGGAGTTGTCTTTAAATTCAAGTATCACATTGCTGCTCGCTTGTAGTAACTCTGGCCCATTGGAATTCCTCCCAGCACGATCGCTGAGCGACATCGATGTATCCGGCGCGCTGTGGGGCGCTCTGGCAGCCGGCACCGTCTCCTCGTTAGTATAGTGGCCAGTATCCCCGCCTGTCACGCGGGAGACCGGGGTTCGATTCCCCGACGGGGAGTTTGCCCTCTTGTTCTTCCCACAGACAAAACAAAGCAAACTTCAGGTAAAAGGAGTCTTGTCCCGCATCTCTCACGGGGAGGCGAAAGGGTAACAGCGCGCTCTTGATGTTGGCTTTTCACTTTTCTCCTGCACAGTCAGTAATCTACGCAAATGAAGAACAAATGACCATTGGCAGCAATGTTCCCGCACGGCGGGTTTTGTAGAGGGTGAAATCTGGGGAACTTGTTTGCCACAGTGCTTTATCAAAAAAATGGCAGAAATCCTCAGAAGTTGATTGCGTCATGCGAGCGGGGTTTTATCACCCACCAGACTGTTGAGCGGTCAGCAGGCTCAGGTAGGGAGGTCAGGACAATTCACAAAAAAGGGGGCGCGGACAGTGTGCCGAAACCCGGGATCGAACCAGGGACCTTTAGATCTTCAGTCTAACGCTCTCCCAACTGAGCTATTTCGGCACCCTCGGCGGGGCGGTCGGTGAAGAGTGACGCTGGTACAACAATGCTGCAGGTTCAATGCGTAAAATGGCCGAGTTGCCCACGTGCTGCCGAAGATATGGATGATAGGAAAGATACTCTGTCAGAAAGCACAGCAATTTATCTCTGGCAGTTTTCTCTCCTCCAATACGCCATCCCTCAACAAGAGGTGACTGGAGTTGTCTTTAAATTCAAGTATCACATTGCTGCTCGCTTGTAGTAACTCTGGCCCATTGGAATTCCTCCCAGCACGATCGCTGAGCGACATCGATGTATCCGGCGCGCTGTGGGGCGCCCTGGCAGCCGGCACCGTCTCCTCGTTAGTATAGTGGCCAGTATCCCAGCCTGTCACGCGGGAGACCGGGGTTCGATTCCCCGACGGGGAGTTTGCCCTCTTGTTCTTCCCACAGACAAAACAAAGCAAACTTCAGGTAAAAGGAGTCTTGTCCCGCATCTCTCACGGGGAGGCGAAAGGGTAACAGCGCGCTCTTGATGTTGGCTTTTCACTTTTCTCCTGCACAGTCAGTAATCTACGCAAATGAAGAACAAATGACCATTGGCAGCAATGTTCCCGCACGGCGGGTTTTGTAGAGGGTGAAATCTGGGGAACTTGTTTGCCACAGTGCTTTATCAAAAAAATGGCAGAAATCCTCAGAAGTTGATTGCGTCATGCGAGCGGGGTTTTATCACCCACCAGACTGTTGAGCGGTCAGCAGGCTCAGGTAGGGAGGTCAGGACAATTCACAAAAAAGGGGGCGCGGACAGTGTGCCGAAACCCGGGATCGAACCAGGGACCTTTAGATCTTCAGTCTAACGCTCTCCCAACTGAGCTATTTCGGCACCCTCGGCGGGGCGGTCGGTGAAGAGTGACGCTGGTACAACAATGCTGCAGGTTCAATGCGTAAAATGGCCGAGTAGCCCACGTGCTGCCGAAGATATGGATGATAGGAAAGATACTCTGTCAGAAAGCACAGCAATTTATCTCTGGCAGTTTTCTCTCCTCCAATAACGCCATCCCTCAACAAGAGGTGACTGGAGTTGTCTTTAAATTCAAGTATCACATTGCTGCTCGCTTGTAGTAACTCTGGCCCATTGGAATTCCTCCCAGCACGATCGCTGAGCGACATCGATGTATCCGGCGCGCTGTGGGGCGCCCTGGCAGCCGGCACCGTCTCCTCGTTAGTATAGTGGCCAGTATCCCCGCCTGTCACGCGGGAGACCGGGGTTCGATTCCCCGACGGGGAGTTTGCCCTCTTGTTCTTCCCACAGACAAAACAAAGCAAACTTCAGGTAAAAGGAGTCTTGTCCCGCATCTCTCACGGGGAGGCGAAAGGGTAACAGCGCGCTCTTGATGTTGGCTTTTCACTTTTCTCCTGCACAGTCAGTAATCTACGCAAATGAAGAACAAATGACCATTGGCAGCAATGTTCCCGCACGGCGGGTTTTGTAGAGGGTGAAATCTGGGGAACTTGTTTGCCACAGTGCTTTATCAAAAAAATGGCAGAAATCCTCAGAAGTTGATTGCGTCATGCGAGAGGGGTTTTATCACCCACCAGACTGTTGAGCGGTCAGCAGGCTCAGGTAGGGAGGTCAGGACAATTCACAAAAAAGGGGGCGCGGACAGTGTGCCGAAACCCGGGATCGAACCAGGGACCTTTAGATCTTCAGTCTAACGCTCTCCCAACTGAGCTATTTCGGCACCCTCGGCGGGGCGGTCGGTGAAGAGTGACGCTGGTACAACAATGCTGCAGGTTCAATGCGTAAAATGGCCGAGTTGCCCACGTGCTGCCGAAGATATGGATGATAGGAAAGATACTCTGTCAGAAAGCACAGCAATTTATCTCTGGCAGTTTTCTCTCCTCCAATACGCCATCCCTCAACAAGAGGTGACTGGAGTTGTCTTTAAATTCAAGTATCACATTGCTGCTCGCTTGTAGTAACTCTGGCCCATTGGAATTCCTCCCAGCACGATCGCTGAGCGACATCGATGTATCCGGCGCGCTGTGGGGCGCCCTGGCAGCCGGCACCGTCTCCTCGTTAGTATAGTGGCCAGTATCCCCGCCTGTCACGCGGGAGACCGGGGTTCGATTCCCCGACGGGGAGTTTGCCCTCTTGTTCTTCCCACAGACAAAACAAAGCAAACTTCAGGTAAAAGGAGTCTTGTCCCGCATCTCTCACGGGGAGGCGAAAGGGTAACAGCGCGCTCTTGATGTTGGCTTTTCACTTTTCTCCTGCACAGTCAGTAATCTACGCAAATGAAGAACAAATGACCATTGGCAGCAATGTTCCCGCACGGCGGGTTTTGTAGAGGGTGAAATCTGGGGAACTTGTTTGCCACAGTGCTTTATCAAAAAAATGGCAGAAATCCTCAGAAGTTGATTGCGTCATGCGAGCGGGGTTTTATCACCCACCAGACTGTTGAGCGGTCAGCAGGCTCAGGTAGGGAGGTCAGGACAATTCACAAAAAAGGGGGCGCGGACAGTGTGCCGAAACCCGGGATCGAACCAGGGACCTTTAGATCTTCAGTCTAACGCTCTCCCAACTGAGCTATTTCGGCACCCTCGGCGGGGCGGTCGGTGAAGAGTGACGCTGGTACAACAATGCTGCAGGTTCAATGCGTAAAATGGCCGAGTTGCCCACGTGCTGCCGAAGATATGGATGATAGGAAAGATACTCTGTCAGAAAGCACAGCAATTTATCTCTGGCAGTTTTCTCTCCTCCAATACGCCATCCCTCAACAAGAGGTGACTGGAGTTGTCTTTAAATTCAAGTATCACATTGCTGCTCGCTTGTAGTAACTCTGGCCCATTGGAATTCCTCCCAGCACGATCGCTGAGCGACATCGATGTATCCGGCGCGCTGTGGGGCGCCCTGGCAGCCGGCACCGTCTCCTCGTTAGTATAGTGGCCAGTATCCCCGCCTGTCACGCGGGAGACCGGGGTTTGATTCCCCGACGGGGAGTTTGCCCTCTTGTTCTTCCCACAGACAAAACAAAGCAAACTTCAGGTAAAAGGAGTCTTGTCCCGCATCTCTCACGGGGAGGCGAAAGGGTAACAGCGCGCTCTTGATGTTGGCTTTTCACTTTTCTCCTGCACAGTCAGTAATCTACGCAAATGAAGAACAAATGACCATTGGCAGCAATGTTCCCGCACGGCGGGTTTTGTAGAGGGTGAAATCTGGGGAACTTGTTTGCCACAGTGCTTTATCAAAAAAATGGCAGAAATCCTCAGAAGTTGATTGCGTCATGCGAGCGGGGTTTTATCACCCACCAGACTGTTGAGCGGTCAGCAGGCTCAGGTAGGGAGGTCAGGACAATTCACAAAAAAGGGGGCGCGGACAGTGTGCCGAAACCCGGGATCGAACCAGGGACCTTTAGATCTTCAGTCTAACGCTCTCCCAACTGAGCTATTTCGGCACCCTCGGCGGGGCGGTCGGTGAAGAGTGACGCTGGTACAACAATGCTGCAGGTTCAATGCGTAAAATGGCCGAGTTGCCCACGTGCTGCCGAAGATATGGATGATAGGAAAGATACTCTGTCAGAAAGCACAGCAATTTATCTCTGGCAGTTTTCTCTCCTCCAATACGCCATCCCTCAACAAGAGGTGACTGGAGTTGTCTTTAAATTCAAGTATCACATTGCTGCTCGCTTGTAGTAACTCTGGCCCATTGGAATTCCTCCCAGCACGATCGCTGAGCGACATCGATGTATCCGGCGCGCTGTGGGGCGCCCTGGCAGCCGGCACCGTCTCCTCGTTAGTATAGTGGCCAGTATCCCCGCCTGTCACGCGGGAGACCGGGGTTCGATTCCCCGACGGGGAGTTTGCCCTCTTGTTCTTCCCACAGACAAAACAAAGCAAACTTCAGGTAAAAGGAGTCTTGTCCCGCATCTCTCACGGGGAGGCGAAAGGGTAACAGCGCGCTCTTGATGTTGGCTTTTCACTTTTCTCCTGCACAGTCAGTAATCTACGCAAATGAAGAACAAATGACCATTGGCAGCAATGTTCCCGCACGGCGGGTTTTGTAGAGGGTGAAATCTGGGGAACTTGTTTGCCACAGTGCTTTATCAAAAAAATGGCAGAAATCCTCAGAAGTTGATTGCGTCATGCGAGCGGGGTTTTATCACCCACCAGACTGTTGAGCGGTCAGCAGGCTCAGGTAGGGAGGTCAGGACAATTCACAAAAAAGGGGGCGCGGACAGTGTGCCGAAACCCGGGATCGAACCAGGGACCTTTAGATCTTCAGTCTAACGCTCTCCCAACTGAGCTATTTCGGCACCCTCGGCGGGGCGGTCGGTGAAGAGTGACGCTGGTACAACAATGCTGCAGGTTCAATGCGTAAAATGGCCGAGTAGCCCACGTGCTGCCGAAGATATGGATGATAGGAAAGATACTCTGTCAGAAAGCACAGCAATTTATCTCTGGCAGTTTTCTCTCCTCCAATAACGCCATCCCTCAACAAGAGGTGACTGGAGTTGTCTTTAAATTCAAGTATCACATTGCTGCTCGCTTGTAGTAACTCTGGCCCATTGGAATTCCTCCCAGCACGATCGCTGAGCGACATCGATGTATCCGGCGCGCTGTGGGGCGCTCTGGCAGCTGGCACCGTCTCCTCGTTAGTATAGTGGCCTGTATCCCCGCCTGTCACGCGGGAGACCGGGGTTCGATTCCCCGACGGGGAGTTTGCCCTCTTGTTCTTCCCACAGACAAAACAAAGCAAACTTCAGGTAAAAGGAGTCTTGTCCCGCATCTCTCACGGGGAGGCGAAAGGGTAACAGCGCGCTCTTGATGTTGGCTTTTCACTTTTCTCCTGCACAGTCAGTAATCTACGCAAATGAAGAACAAATGACCATTGGCAGCAATGTTCCCGCACGGCGGGTTTTGTAGAGGGTGAAATCTGGGGAACTTGTTTGCCACAGTGCTTTATCAAAAAAATGGCAGAAATCCTCAGAAGTTGATTGCGTCATGCGAGCGGGGTTTTATCACCCACCAGACTGTTGAGCGGTCAGCAGGCTCAGGTAGGGAGGTCAGGACAATTCACAAAAAAGGGGGCGCGGACAGTGTGCCGAAACCCGGGATCGAACCAGGGACCTTTAGATCTTCAGTCTAACGCTCTCCCAACTGAGCTATTTCGGCACCCTCGGCGGGGCGGTCGGTGAAGAGTGACGCTGGTACAACAATGCTGCAGGTTCAATGCGTAAAATGGCCGAGTAGCCCACGTGCTGCCGAAGATATGGATGATAGGAAAGATACTCTGTCAGAAAGCACAGCAATTTATCTCTGGCAGTTTTCTCTCCTCCAATACAGCCATCCCTCAACAAGAGGTGACTGGAGTTGTCTTTAAATTCAAGTATCACATTGCTGCTCGCTTGTAGTAACTCTGGCCCATTGGAATTCCTCCCAGCACGATCGCTGAGCGACATCGATGTATCCGGCGCGCTGTGGGGCGCTCTGGCAGCCGGCACCGTCTCCTCGTTAGTATAGTGGCCAGTATCCCCGCCTGTCACGCGGGAGACCGGGGTTCGATTCCCCGACGGGGAGTTTGCCCTCTTGTTCTTCCCACAGACAAAACAAAGCAAACTTCAGGTAAAAGGAGTCTTGTCCCGCATCTCTCACGGGGAGGCGAAAGGGTAACAGCGCGCTCTTGATGTTGGCTTTTCACTTTTCTCCTGCACAGTCAGTAATCTACGCAAATGAAGAACAAATGACCATTGGCAGCAATGTTCCCGCACGGCGGGTTTTGTAGAGGGTGAAATCTGGGGAACTTGTTTGCCACAGTGCTTTATCAAAAAAATGGCAGAAATCCTCAGAAGTTGATTGCGTCATGCGAGCGGGGTTTTATCACCCACCAGACTGTTGAGCGGTCAGCAGGCTCAGGTAGGGAGGTCAGGACAATTCACAAAAAAGGGGGCGCGGACAGTGTGCCGAAACCCGGGATCGAACCAGGGACCTTTAGATCTTCAGTCTAACGCTCTCCCAACTGAGCTATTTCGGCACCCTCGGCGGGGCGGTCGGTGAAGAGTGACGCTGGTACAACAATGCTGCAGGTTCAATGCGTAAAATGGCCGAGTTGCCCACGTGCTGCCGAAGATATGGATGATAGGAAAGATACTCTGTCAGAAAGCACAGCAATTTATCTCTGGCAGTTTTCTCTCCTCCAATACGCCATCCCTCAACAAGAGGTGACTGGAGTTGTCTTTAAATTCAAGTATCACATTGCTGCTCGCTTGTAGTAACTCTGGCCCATTGGAATTCCTCCCAGCACGATCGCTGAGCGACATCGATGTATCCGGCGCGCTGTGGGGCGCCCTGGCAGCCGGCACCGTCTCCTCGTTAGTATAGTGGCCAGTATCCCCGCCTGTCACGCGGGAGACCGGGGTTCGATTCCCCGACGGGGAGTTTGCCCTCTTGTTCTTCCCACAGACAAAACAAAGCAAACTTCAGGTAAAAGGAGTCTTGTCCCGCATCTCTCACGGGGAGGCGAAAGGGTAACAGCGCGCTCTTGATGTTGGCTTTTCACTTTTCTCCTGCACAGTCAGTAATCTACGCAAATGAAGAACAAATGACCATTGGCAGCAATGTTCCCGCACGGCGGGTTTTGTAGAGGGTGAAATCTGGGGAACTTGTTTGCCACAGTGCTTTATCAAAAAAATGGCAGAAATCCTCAGAAGTTGATTGCGTCATGCGAGCGGGGTTTTATCACCCACCAGACTGTTGAGCGGTCAGCAGGCTCAGGTAGGGAGGTCAGGACAATTCACAAAAAAGGGGGCGCGGACAGTGTGCCGAAACCCGGGATCGAACCAGGGACCTTTAGATCTTCAGTCTAACGCTCTCCCAACTGAGCTATTTCGGCACCCTCGGCGGGGCGGTCGGTGAAGAGTGACGCTGGTACAACAATGCTGCAGGTTCAATGCGTAAAATGGCCGAGTTGCCCACGTGCTGCCGAAGATATGGATGATAGGAAAGATACTCTGTCAGAAAGCACAGCAATTTATCTCTGGCAGTTTTCTCTCCTCCAATAACGCCATCCCTCAACAAGAGGTGACTGGAGTTGTCTTTAAATTCAAGTATCACATTGCTGCTCGCTTGTAGTAACTCTGGCCCATTGGAATTCCTCCCAGCACGATCGCTGAGCGACATCGATGTATCCGGCGCGCTGTGGGGCGCCCTGGCAGCCGGCACCGTCTCCTCGTTAGTATAGTGGCCAGTATCCCCGCCTGTCACGCGGGAGACCGGGGTTCGATTCCCCGACGGGGAGTTTGCCCTCTTGTTCTTCCCACAGACAAAACAAAGCAAACTTCAGGTAAAAGGAGTCTTGTCCCGCATCTCTCACGGGGAGGCGAAAGGGTAACAGCGCGCTCTTGATGTTGGCTTTTCACTTTTCTCCTGCACAGTCAGTAATCTACGCAAATGAAGAACAAATGACCATTGGCAGCAATGTTCCCGCACGGCGGGTTTTGTAGAGGGTGAAATCTGGGGAACTTGTTTGCCACAGTGCTTTATCAAAAAAATGGCAGAAATCCTCAGAAGTTGATTGCGTCATGCGAGCGGGGTTTTATCACCCACCAGACTGTTGAGCGGTCAGCAGGCTCAGGTAGGGAGGTCAGGACAATTCACAAAAAAGGGGGCGCGGACAGTGTGCCGAAACCCGGGATCGAACCAGGGACCTTTAGATCTTCAGTCTAACGCTCTCCCAACTGAGCTATTTCGGCACCCTCGGCGGGGCGGTCGGTGAAGAGTGACGCTGGTACAACAATGCTGCAGGTTCAATGCGTAAAATGGCCGAGTTGCCCACGTGCTGCCGAAGATATGGATGATAGGAAAGATACTCTGTCAGAAAGCACAGCAATTTATCTCTGGCAGTTTTCTCTCCTCCAATACGCCATCCCTCAACAAGAGGTGACTGGAGTTGTCTTTAAATTCAAGTATCACATTGCTGCTCGCTTGTAGTAACTCTGGCCCATTGGAATTCCTCCCAGCACGATCGCTGAGCGACATCGATGTATCCGGCGCGCTGTGGGGCGCTCTGGCAGCCGGCACCGTCTCCTCGTTAGTATAGTGGCCAGTATCCCCGCCTGTCACGCGGGAGACCGGGGTTCGATTCCCCGACGGGGAGTTTGCCCTCTTGTTCTTCCCACAGACAAAACAAAGCAAACTTCAGGTAAAAGGAGTCTTGTCCCGCATCTCTCACGGGGAGGCGAAAGGGTAACAGCGCGCTCTTGATGTTGGCTTTTCACTTTTCTCCTGCACAGTCAGTAATCTACGCAAATGAAGAACAAATGACCATTGGCAGCAATGTTCCCGCACGGCGGGTTTTGTAGAGGGTGAAATCTGGGGAACTTGTTTGCCACAGTGCTTTATCAAAAAAATGGCAGAAATCCTCAGAAGTTGATTGCGTCATGCGAGCGGGGTTTTATCACCCACCAGACTGTTGAGCGGTCAGCAGGCTCAGGTAGGGAGGTCAGGACAATTCACAAAAAAGGGGGCGCGGACAGTGTGCCGAAACCCGGGATCGAACCAGGGACCTTTAGATCTTCAGTCTAACGCTCTCCCAACTGAGCTATTTCGGCACCCTCGGCGGGGCGGTCGGTGAAGAGTGACGCTGGTACAACAATGCTGCAGGTTCAATGCGTAAAATGGCCGAGTTGCCCACGTGCTGCCGAAGATATGGATGATAGGAAAGATACTCTGTCAGAAAGCACAGCAATTTATCTCTGGCAGTTTTCTCTCCTCCAATAACGCCATCCCTCAACAAGAGGTGACTGGAGTTGTCTTTAAATTCAAGTATCACATTGCTGCTCGCTTGTAGTAACTCTGGCCCATTGGAATTCCTCCCAGCACGATCGCTGAGCGACATCGATGTATCCGGCGCGCTGTGGGGCGCCCTGGCAGCCGGCACCGTCTCCTCGTTAGTATAGTGGCCAGTATCCCCGCCTGTCACGCGGGAGACCGGGGTTCGATTCCCCGACGGGGAGTTTGCCCTCTTGTTCTTCCCACAGACAAAACAAAGCAAACTTCAGGTAAAAGGAGTCTTGTCCCGCATCTCTCACGGGGAGGCGAAAGGGTAACAGCGCGCTCTTGATGTTGGCTTTTCACTTTTCTCCTGCACAGTCAGTAATCTACGCAAATGAAGAACAAATGACCATTGGCAGCAATGTTCCCGCACGGCGGGTTTTGTAGAGGGTGAAATCTGGGGAACTTGTTTGCCACAGTGCTTTATCAAAAAAATGGCAGAAATCCTCAGAAGTTGATTGCGTCATGCGAGCGGGGTTTTATCACCCACCAGACTGTTGAGCGGTCAGCAGGCTCAGGTAGGGAGGTCAGGACAATTCACAAAAAAGGGGGCGCGGACAGTGTGCCGAAACCCGGGATCGAACCAGGGACCTTTAGATCTTCAGTCTAACGCTCTCCCAACTGAGCTATTTCGGCACCCTCGGCGGTGCGGTCGGTGAAGAGTGACGCTGGTACAACAATGCTGCAGGTTCAATGCGTAAAATGGCCGAGTTGCCCACGTGCTGCCGAAGATATGGATGATAGGAAAGATACTCTGTCAGAAAGCACAGCAATTTATCTCTGGCAGTTTTCTCTCCTCCAATACAGCCATCCCTCAACAAGAGGTGACTGGAGTTGTCTTTAAATTCAAGTATCACATTGCTGCTCGCTTGTAGTAACTCTGGCCCATTGGAATTCCTCCCAGCACGATCGCTGAGCGACATCGATGTATCCGGCGCGCTGTGGGGCGCTCTGGCAGCCGGCACCGTCTCCTCGTTAGTATAGTGGCCAGTATCCCCGCCTGTCACGCGGGAGACCGGGGTTCGATTCCCCGACGGGGAGTTTGCCCTCTTGTTCTTCCCACAGACAAAACAAAGCAAACTTCAGGTAAAAGGAGTCTTGTCCCGCATCTCTCACAGGGAGGCGAAAGGGTAACAGCGCGCTCTTGATGTTGGCTTTTCACTTTTCTCCTGCACAGTCAGTAATCTACGCAAATGAAGAACAAATGACCATTGGCAGCAATGTTCCCGCACGGCGGGTTTTGTAGAGGGTGAAATCTGGGGAACTTGTTTGCCACAGTGCTTTATCAAAAAAATGGCAGAAATCCTCAGAAGTTGATTGCGTCATGCGAGAGGGGTTTTATCACCCACCAGACTGTTGAGCGGTCAGCAGGCTCAGGTAGGGAGGTCAGGACAATTCACAAAAAAGGGGGCGCGGACAGTGTGCCGAAACCCGGGATCGAACCAGGGACCTTTAGATCTTCAGTCTAACGCTCTCCCAACTGAGCTATTTCGGCACCCTCGGCGGGGCGGTCGGTGAAGAGTGACGCTGGTACAACAATGCTGCAGGTTCAATGCGTAAAATGGCCGAGTTGCCCACGTGCTGCCGAAGATATGGATGATAGGAAAGATACTCTGTCAGAAAGCACAGCAATTTATCTCTGGCAGTTTTCTCTCCTCCAATACGCCATCCCTCAACAAGAGGTGACTGGAGTTGTCTTTAAATTCAAGTATCACATTGCTGCTCGCTTGTAGTAACTCTGGCCCATTGGAATTCCTCCCAGCACGATCGCTGAGCGACATCGATGTATCCGGCGCGCTGTGGGGCGCCCTGGCAGCCGGCACCGTCTCCTCGTTAGTATAGTGGCCAGTATCCCCGCCTGTCACGCGGGAGACCGGGGTTTGATTCCCCGACGGGGAGTTTGCCCTCTTGTTCTTCCCACAGACAAAACAAAGCAAACTTCAGGTAAAAGGAGTCTTGTCCCGCATCTCTCACGGGGAGGCGAAAGGGTAACAGCGCGCTCTTGATGTTGGCTTTTCACTTTTCTCCTGCACAGTCAGTAATCTACGCAAATGAAGAACAAATGACCATTGGCAGCAATGTTCCCGCACGGCGGGTTTTGTAGAGGGTGAAATCTGGGGAACTTGTTTGCCACAGTGCTTTATCAAAAAAATGGCAGAAATCCTCAGAAGTTGATTGCGTCATGCGAGCGGGGTTTTATCACCCACCAGACTGTTGAGCGGTCAGCAGGCTCAGGTAGGGAGGTCAGGACAATTCACAAAAAAGGGGGCGCGGACAGTGTGCCGAAACCCGGGATCGAACCAGGGACCTTTAGATCTTCAGTCTAACGCTCTCCCAACTGAGCTATTTCGGCACCCTCGGCGGTGCGGTCGGTGAAGAGTGACGCTGGTACAACAATGCTGCAGGTTCAATGCGTAAAATGGCCGAGTTGCCCACGTGCTGCCGAAGATATGGATGATAGGAAAGATACTCTGTCAGAAAGCACAGCAATTTATCTCTGGCAGTTTTCTCTCCTCCAATACAGCCATCCCTCAACAAGAGGTGACTGGAGTTGTCTTTAAATTCAAGTATCACATTGCTGCTCGCTTGTAGTAACTCTGGCCCATTGGAATTCCTCCCAGCACGATCGCTGAGCGACATCGATGTATCCGGCGCGCTGTGGGGCGCTCTGGCAGCCGGCACCGTCTCCTCGTTAGTATAGTGGCCAGTATCCCCGCCTGTCACGCGGGAGACCGGGGTTCGATTCCCCGACGGGGAGTTTGCCCTCTTGTTCTTCCCACAGACAAAACAAAGCAAACTTCAGGTAAAAGGAGTCTTGTCCCGCATCTCTCACAGGGAGGCGAAAGGGTAACAGCGCGCTCTTGATGTTGGCTTTTCACTTTTCTCCTGCACAGTCAGTAATCTACGCAAATGAAGAACAAATGACCATTGGCAGCAATGTTCCCGCACGGCGGGTTTTGTAGAGGGTGAAATCTGGGGAACTTGTTTGCCACAGTGCTTTATCAAAAAAATGGCAGAAATCCTCAGAAGTTGATTGCGTCATGCGAGAGGGGTTTTATCACCCACCAGACTGTTGAGCGGTCAGCAGGCTCAGGTAGGGAGGTCAGGACAATTCACAAAAAAGGGGGCGCGGACAGTGTGCCGAAACCCGGGATCGAACCAGGGACCTTTAGATCTTCAGTCTAACGCTCTCCCAACTGAGCTATTTCGGCACCCTCGGCGGGGCGGTCGGTGAAGAGTGACGCTGGTACAACAATGCTGCAGGTTCAATGCGTAAAATGGCCGAGTTGCCCACGTGCTGCCGAAGATATGGATGATAGGAAAGATACTCTGTCAGAAAGCACAGCAATTTATCTCTGGCAGTTTTCTCTCCTCCAATACGCCATCCCTCAACAAGAGGTGACTGGAGTTGTCTTTAAATTCAAGTATCACATTGCTGCTCGCTTGTAGTAACTCTGGCCCATTGGAATTCCTCCCAGCACGATCGCTGAGCGACATCGATGTATCCGGCGCGCTGTGGGGCGCTCTGGCAGCCGGCACCGTCTCCTCGTTAGTATAGTGGCCAGTATCCCCGCCTGTCACGCGGGAGACCGGGGTTCGATTCCCCGACGGGGAGTTTGCCCTCTTGTTCTTCCCACAGACAAAACAAAGCAAACTTCAGGTAAAAGGAGTCTTGTCCCGCATCTCTCACGGGGAGGCGAAAGGGTAACAGCGCGCTCTTGATGTTGGCTTTTCACTTTTCTCCTGCACAGTCAGTAATCTACGCAAATGAAGAACAAATGACCATTGGCAGCAATGTTCCCGCACGGCGGGTTTTGTAGAGGGTGAAATCTGGGGAACTTGTTTGCCACAGTGCTTTATCAAAAAAATGGCAGAAATCCTCAGAAGTTGATTGCGTCATGCGAGCGGGGTTTTATCACCCACCAGACTGTTGAGCGGTCAGCAGGCTCAGGTAGGGAGGTCAGGACAATTCACAAAAAAGGGGGCGCGGACAGTGTGCCGAAACCCGGGATCGAACCAGGGACCTTTAGATCTTCAGTCTAACGCTCTCCCAACTGAGCTATTTCGGCACCCTCGGCGGGGCGGTCGGTGAAGAGTGACGCTGGTACAACAATGCTGCAGGTTCAATGCGTAAAATGGCCGAGTTGCCCACGTGCTGCCGAAGATATGGATGATAGGAAAGATACTCTGTCAGAAAGCACAGCAATTTATCTCTGGCAGTTTTCTCTCCTCCAATACGCCATCCCTCAACAAGAGGTGACTGGAGTTGTCTTTAAATTCAAGTATCACATTGCTGCTCGCTTGTAGTAACTCTGGCCCATTGGAATTCCTCCCAGCACGATCGCTGAGCGACATCGATGTATCCGGCGCGCTGTGGGGCGCCCTGGCAGCCGGCACCGTCTCCTCGTTAGTATAGTGGCCAGTATCCCCGCCTGTCACGCGGGAGACCGGGGTTCGATTCCCCGACGGGGAGTTTGCCCTCTTGTTCTTCCCACAGACAAAACAAAGCAAACTTCAGGTAAAAGGAGTCTTGTCCCGCATCTCTCACGGGGAGGCGAAAGGGTAACAGCGCGCTCTTGATGTTGGCTTTTCACTTTTCTCCTGCACAGTCAGTAATCTACGCAAATGAAGAACAAATGACCATTGGCAGCAATGTTCCCGCACGGCGGGTTTTGTAGAGGGTGAAATCTGGGGAACTTGTTTGCCACAGTGCTTTATCAAAAAAATGGCAGAAATCCTCAGAAGTTGATTGCGTCATGCGAGCGGGGTTTTATCACCCACCAGACTGTTGAGCGGTCAGCAGGCTCAGGTAGGGAGGTCAGGACAATTCACAAAAAAGGGGGCGCGGACAGTGTGCCGAAACCCGGGATCGAACCAGGGACCTTTAGATCTTCAGTCTAACGCTCTCCCAACTGAGCTATTTCGGCACCCTCGGCGGGGCGGTCGGTGAAGAGTGACGCTGGTACAACAATGCTGCAGGTTCAATGCGTAAAATGGCCGAGTTGCCCACGTGCTGCCGAAGATATGGATGATAGGAAAGATACTCTGTCAGAAAGCACAGCAATTTATCTCTGGCAGTTTTCTCTCCTCCAATACGCCATCCCTCAACAAGAGGTGACTGGAGTTGTCTTTAAATTCAAGTATCACATTGCTGCTCGCTTGTAGTAACTCTGGCCCATTGGAATTCCTCCCAGCACGATCGCTGAGCGACATCGATGTATCCGGCGCGCTGTGGGGCGCCCTGGCAGCCGGCACCGTCTCCTCGTTAGTATAGTGGCCAGTATCCCAGCCTGTCACGCGGGAGACCGGGGTTCGATTCCCCGACGGGGAGTTTGCCCTCTTGTTCTTCCCACAGACAAAACAAAGCAAACTTCAGGTAAAAGGAGTCTTGTCCCGCATCTCTCACGGGGAGGCGAAAGGGTAACAGCGCGCTCTTGATGTTGGCTTTTCACTTTTCTCCTGCACAGTCAGTAATCTACGCAAATGAAGAACAAATGACCATTGGCAGCAATGTTCCCGCACGGCGGGTTTTGTAGAGGGTGAAATCTGGGGAACTTGTTTGCCACAGTGCTTTATCAAAAAAATGGCAGAAATCCTCAGAAGTTGATTGCGTCATGCGAGCGGGGTTTTATCACCCACCAGACTGTTGAGCGGTCAGCAGGCTCAGGTAGGGAGGTCAGGACAATTCACAAAAAAGGGGGCGCGGACAGTGTGCCGAAACCCGGGATCGAACCAGGGACCTTTAGATCTTCAGTCTAACGCTCTCCCAACTGAGCTATTTCGGCACCCTCGGCGGGGCGGTCGGTGAAGAGTGACGCTGGTACAACAATGCTGCAGGTTCAATGCGTAAAATGGCCGAGTAGCCCACGTGCTGCCGAAGATATGGATGATAGGAAAGATACTCTGTCAGAAAGCACAGCAATTTATCTCTGGCAGTTTTCTCTCCTCCAATAACGCCATCCCTCAACAAGAGGTGACTGGAGTTGTCTTTAAATTCAAGTATCACATTGCTGCTCGCTTGTAGTAACTCTGGCCCATTGGAATTCCTCCCAGCACGATCGCTGAGCGACATCGATGTATCCGGCGCGCTGTGGGGCGCCCTGGCAGCCGGCACCGTCTCCTCGTTAGTATAGTGGCCAGTATCCCAGCCTGTCACGCGGGAGACCGGGGTTCGATTCCCCGACGGGGAGTTTGCCCTCTTGTTCTTCCCACAGACAAAACAAAGCAAACTTCAGGTAAAAGGAGTCTTGTCCCGCATCTCTCACGGGGAGGCGAAAGGGTAACAGCGCGCTCTTGATGTTGGCTTTTCACTTTTCTCCTGCACAGTCAGTAATCTACGCAAATGAAGAACAAATGACCATTGGCAGCAATGTTCCCGCACGGCGGGTTTTGTAGAGGGTGAAATCTGGGGAACTTGTTTGCCACAGTGCTTTATCAAAAAAATGGCAGAAATCCTCAGAAGTTGATTGCGTCATGCGAGCGGGGTTTTATCACCCACCAGACTGTTGAGCGGTCAGCAGGCTCAGGTAGGGAGGTCAGGACAATTCACAAAAAAGGGGGCGCGGACAGTGTGCCGAAACCCGGGATCGAACCAGGGACCTTTAGATCTTCAGTCTAACGCTCTCCCAACTGAGCTATTTCGGCACCCTCGGCGGGGCGGTCGGTGAAGAGTGACGCTGGTACAACAATGCTGCAGGTTCAATGCGTAAAATGGCCGAGTAGCCCACGTGCTGCCGAAGATATGGATGATAGGAAAGATACTCTGTCAGAAAGCACAGCAATTTATCTCTGGCAGTTTTCTCTCCTCCAATAACGCCATCCCTCAACAAGAGGTGACTGGAGTTGTCTTTAAATTCAAGTATCACATTGCTGCTCGCTTGTAGTAACTCTGGCCCATTGGAATTCCTCCCAGCACGATCGCTGAGCGACATCGATGTATCCGGCGCGCTGTGCGGCGCTCTGGCAGCCGGCACCGTCTCCTCGTTAGTATAGTGGCCAGTATCCCAGCCTGTCACGCGGGAGACCGGGGTTCGATTCCCCGACGGGGAGTTTGCCCTCTTGTTCTTCCCACAGACAAAACAAAGCAAACTTCAGGTAAAAGGAGTCTTGTCCCGCATCTCTCACGGGGAGGCGAAAGGGTAACAGCGCGCTCTTGATGTTGGCTTTTCACTTTTCTCCTGCACAGTCAGTAATCTACGCAAATGAAGAACAAATGACCATTGGCAGCAATGTTCCCGCACGGCGGGTTTTGTAGAGGGTGAAATCTGGGGAACTTGTTTGCCACAGTGCTTTATCAAAAAAATGGCAGAAATCCTCAGAAGTTGATTGCGTCATGCGAGCGGGGTTTTATCACCCACCAGACTGTTGAGCGGTCAGCAGGCTCAGGTAGGGAGGTCAGGACAATTCACAAAAAAGGGGGCGCGGACAGTGTGCCGAAACCCGGGATCGAACCAGGGACCTTTAGATCTTCAGTCTAACGCTCTCCCAACTGAGCTATTTCGGCACCCTCGGCGGGGCGGTCGGTGAAGAGTGACGCTGGTACAACAATGCTGCAGGTTCAATGCGTAAAATGGCCGAGTAGCCCACGTGCTGCCGAAGATATGGATGATAGGAAAGATACTCTGTCAGAAAGCACAGCAATTTATCTCTGGCAGTTTTCTCTCCTCCAATACAGCCATCCCTCAACAAGAGGTGACTGGAGTTGTCTTTAAATTCAAGTATCACATTGCTGCTCGCTTGTAGTAACTCTGGCCCATTGGAATTCCTCCCAGCACGATCGCTGAGCGACATCGATGTATCCGGCGCGCTGTGGGGCGCTCTGGCAGCCGGCACCGTCTCCTCGTTAGTATAGTGGCCAGTATCCCCGCCTGTCACGCGGGAGACCGGGGTTCGATTCCCCGACGGGGAGTTTGCCCTCTTGTTCTTCCCACAGACAAAACAAAGCAAACTTCAGGTAAAAGGAGTCTTGTCCCGCATCTCTCACGGGGAGGCGAAAGGGTAACAGCGCGCTCTTGATGTTGGCTTTTCACTTTTCTCCTGCACAGTCAGTAATCTACGCAAATGAAGAACAAATGACCATTGGCAGCAATGTTCCCGCACGGCGGGTTTTGTAGAGGGTGAAATCTGGGGAACTTGTTTGCCACAGTGCTTTATCAAAAAAATGGCAGAAATCCTCAGAAGTTGATTGCGTCATGCGAGCGGGGTTTTATCACCCACCAGACTGTTGAGCGGTCAGCAGGCTCAGGTAGGGAGGTCAGGACAATTCACAAAAAAGGGGGCGCGGACAGTGTGCCGAAACCCGGGATCGAACCAGGGACCTTTAGATCTTCAGTCTAACGCTCTCCCAACTGAGCTATTTCGGCACCCTCGGCGGGGCGGTCGGTGAAGAGTGACGCTGGTACAACAATGCTGCAGGTTCAATGCGTAAAATGGCCGAGTTGCCCACGTGCTGCCGAAGATATGGATGATAGGAAAGATACTCTGTCAGAAAGCACAGCAATTTATCTCTGGCAGTTTTCTCTCCTCCAATAACGCCATCCCTCAACAAGAGGTGACTGGAGTTGTCTTTAAATTCAAGTATCACATTGCTGCTCGCTTGTAGTAACTCTGGCCCATTGGAATTCCTCCCAGCACGATCGCTGAGCGACATCGATGTATCCGGCGCGCTGTGGGGCGCTCTGGCAGCCGGCACCGTCTCCTCGTTAGTATAGTGGCCAGTATCCCCGCCTGTCACGCGGGAGACCGGGGTTCGATTCCCCGACGGGGAGTTTGCCCTCTTGTTCTTCCCACAGACAAAACAAAGCAAACTTCAGGTAAAAGGAGTCTTGTCCCGCATCTCTCACGGGGAGGCGAAAGGGTAACAGCGCGCTCTTGATGTTGGCTTTTCACTTTTCTCCTGCACAGTCAGTAATCTACGCAAATGAAGAACAAATGACCATTGGCAGCAATGTTCCCGCACGGCGGGTTTTGTAGAGGGTGAAATCTGGGGAACTTGTTTGCCACAGTGCTTTATCAAAAAAATGGCAGAAATCCTCAGAAGTTGATTGCGTCATGCGAGCGGGGTTTTATCACCCACCAGACTGTTGAGCGGTCAGCAGGCTCAGGTAGGGAGGTCAGGACAATTCACAAAAAAGGGGGCGCGGACAGTGTGCCGAAACCCGGGATCGAACCAGGGACCTTTAGATCTTCAGTCTAACGCTCTCCCAACTGAGCTATTTCGGCACCCTCGGCGGGGCGGTCGGTGAAGAGTGACGCTGGTACAACAATGCTGCAGGTTCAATGCGTAAAATGGCCGAGTAGCCCACGTGCTGCCGAAGATATGGATGATAGGAAAGATACTCTGTCAGAAAGCACAGCAATTTATCTCTGGCAGTTTTCTCTCCTCCAATACAGCCATCCCTCAACAAGAGGTGACTGGAGTTGTCTTTAAATTCAAGTATCACATTGCTGCTCGCTTGTAGTAACTCTGGCCCCTTGGAATTCCTCCCAGCACGATCGCTGAGCGACATCGATGTATCCGGCGCGCTGTGGGGCGCCCTGGCAGCCGGCACCGTCTCCTCGTTAGTATAGTGGCCAGTATCCCCGCCTGTCACGCGGGAGACCGGGGTTCGATTCCCCGACGGGGAGTTTGCCCTCTTGTTCTTCCCACAGACAAAACAAAGCAAACTTCAGGTAAAAGGAGTCTTGTCCCGCATCTCTCACGGGGAGGCGAAAGGGTAACAGCGCGCTCTTGATGTTGGCTTTTCACTTTTCTCCTGCACAGTCAGTAATCTACGCAAATGAAGAACAAATGACCATTGGCAGCAATGTTCCCGCACGGCGGGTTTTGTAGAGGGTGAAATCTGGGGAACTTGTTTGCCACAGTGCTTTATCAAAAAAATGGCAGAAATCCTCAGAAGTTGATTGCGTCATGCGAGCGGGGTTTTATCACCCACCAGACTGTTGAGCGGTCAGCAGGCTCAGGTAGGGAGGTCAGGACAATTCACAAAAAAGGGGGCGCGGACAGTGTGCCGAAACCCGGGATCGAACCAGGGACCTTTAGATCTTCAGTCTAACGCTCTCCCAACTGAGCTATTTCGGCACCCTCGGCGGGGCGGTCGGTGAAGAGTGACGCTGGTACAACAATGCTGCAGGTTCAATGCGTAAAATGGCCGAGTTGCCCACGTGCTGCCGAAGATATGGATGATAGGAAAGATACTCTGTCAGAAAGCACAGCAATTTATCTCTGGCAGTTTTCTCTCCTCCAATAACGCCATCCCTCAACAAGAGGTGACTGGAGTTGTCTTTAAATTCAAGTATCACATTGCTGCTCGCTTGTAGTAACTCTGGCCCATTGGAATTCCTCCCAGCACGATCGCTGAGCGACATCGATGTATCCGGCGCGCTGTGGGGCGCTCTGGCAGCCGGCACCGTCTCCTCGTTAGTATAGTGGCCAGTATCCCCGCCTGTCACGCGGGAGACCGGGGTTCGATTCCCCGACGGGGAGTTTGCCCTCTTGTTCTTCCCACAGACAAAACAAAGCAAACTTCAGGTAAAAGGAGTCTTGTCCCGCATCTCTCACGGGGAGGCGAAAGGGTAACAGCGCGCTCTTGATGTTGGCTTTTCACTTTTCTCCTGCACAGTCAGTAATCTACGCAAATGAAGAACAAATGACCATTGGCAGCAATGTTCCCGCACGGCGGGTTTTGTAGAGGGTGAAATCTGGGGAACTTGTTTGCCACAGTGCTTTATCAAAAAAATGGCAGAAATCCTCAGAAGTTGATTGCGTCATGCGAGCGGGGTTTTATCACCCACCAGACTGTTGAGCGGTCAGCAGGCTCAGGTAGGGAGGTCAGGACAATTCACAAAAAAGGGGGCGCGGACAGTGTGCCGAAACCCGGGATCGAACCAGGGACCTTTAGATCTTCAGTCTAACGCTCTCCCAACTGAGCTATTTCGGCACCCTCGGCGGGGCGGTCGGTGAAGAGTGACGCTGGTACAACAATGCTGCAGGTTCAATGCGTAAAATGGCCGAGTAGCCCACGTGCTGCCGAAGATATGGATGATAGGAAAGATACTCTGTCAGAAAGCACAGCAATTTATCTCTGGCAGTTTTCTCTCCTCCAATACAGCCATCCCTCAACAAGAGGTGACTGGAGTTGTCTTTAAATTCAAGTATCACATTGCTGCTCGCTTGTAGTAACTCTGGCCCCTTGGAATTCCTCCCAGCACGATCGCTGAGCGACATCGATGTATCCGGCGCGCTGTGGGGCGCCCTGGCAGCCGGCACCGTCTCCTCGTTAGTATAGTGGCCAGTATCCCCGCCTGTCACGCGGGAGACCGGGGTTCGATTCCCCGACGGGGAGTTTGCCCTCTTGTTCTTCCCACAGACAAAACAAAGCAAACTTCAGGTAAAAGGAGTCTTGTCCCGCATCTCTCACGGGGAGGCGAAAGGGTAACAGCGCGCTCTTGATGTTGGCTTTTCACTTTTCTCCTGCACAGTCAGTAATCTACGCAAATGAAGAACAAATGACCATTGGCAGCAATGTTCCCGCACGGCGGGTTTTGTAGAGGGTGAAATCTGGGGAACTTGTTTGCCACAGTGCTTTATCAAAAAAATGGCAGAAATCCTCAGAAGTTGATTGCGTCATGCGAGCGGGGTTTTATCACCCACCAGACTGTTGAGCGGTCAGCAGGCTCAGGTAGGGAGGTCAGGACAATTCACAAAAAAGGGGGCGCGGACAGTGTGCCGAAACCCGGGATCGAACCAGGGACCTTTAGATCTTCAGTCTAACGCTCTCCCAACTGAGCTATTTCGGCACCCTCGGCGGGGCGGTCGGTGAAGAGTGACGCTGGTACAACAATGCTGCAGGTTCAATGCGTAAAATGGCCGAGTTGCCCACGTGCTGCCGAAGATATGGATGATAGGAAAGATACTCTGTCAGAAAGCACAGCAATTTATCTCTGGCAGTTTTCTCTCCTCCAATACGCCATCCCTCAACAAGAGGTGACTGGAGTTGTCTTTAAATTCAAGTATCACATTGCTGCTCGCTTGTAGTAACTCTGGCCCATTGGAATTCCTCCCAGCACGATCGCTGAGCGACATCGATGTATCCGGCGCGCTGTGGGGCGCCCTGGCAGCCGGCACCGTCTCCTCGTTAGTATAGTGGCCAGTATCCCAGCCTGTCACGCGGGAGACCGGGGTTCGATTCCCCGACGGGGAGTTTGCCCTCTTGTTCTTCCCACAGACAAAACAAAGCAAACTTCAGGTAAAAGGAGTCTTGTCCCGCATCTCTCACAGGGAGGCGAAAGGGTAACAGCGCGCTCTTGATGTTGGCTTTTCACTTTTCTCCTGCACAGTCAGTAATCTACGCAAATGAAGAACAAATGACCATTGGCAGCAATGTTCCCGCACGGCGGGTTTTGTAGAGGGTGAAATCTGGGGAACTTGTTTGCCACAGTGCTTTATCAAAAAAATGGCAGAAATCCTCAGAAGTTGATTGCGTCATGCGAGCGGGGTTTTATCACCCACCAGACTGTTGAGCGGTCAGCAGGCTCAGGTAGGGAGGTCAGGACAATTCACAAAAAAGGGGGCGCGGACAGTGTGCCGAAACCCGGGATCGAACCAGGGACCTTTAGATCTTCAGTCTAACGCTCTCCCAACTGAGCTATTTCGGCACCCTCGGCGGGGCGGTCGGTGAAGAGTGACGCTGGTACAACAATGCTGCAGGTTCAATGCGTAAAATGGCCGAGTAGCCCACGTGCTGCCGAAGATATGGATGATAGGAAAGATACTCTGTCAGAAAGCACAGCAATTTATCTCTGGCAGTTTTCTCTCCTCCAATAACGCCATCCCTCAACAAGAGGTGACTGGAGTTGTCTTTAAATTCAAGTATCACATTGCTGCTCGCTTGTAGTAACTCTGGCCCATTGGAATTCCTCCCAGCACGATCGCTGAGCGACATCGATGTATCCGGCGCGCTGTGGGGCGCTCTGGCAGCCGGCACCGTCTCCTCGTTAGTATAGTGGCCAGTATCCCCGCCTGTCACGCGGGAGACCGGGGTTCGATTCCCCGACGGGGAGTTTGCCCTCTTGTTCTTCCCACAGACAAAACAAAGCAAACTTCAGGTAAAAGGAGTCTTGTCCCGCATCTCTCACGGGGAGGCGAAAGGGTAACAGCGCGCTCTTGATGTTGGCTTTTCACTTTTCTCCTGCACAGTCAGTAATCTACGCAAATGAAGAACAAATGACCATTGGCAGCAATGTTCCCGCACGGCGGGTTTTGTAGAGGGTGAAATCTGGGGAACTTGTTTGCCACAGTGCTTTATCAAAAAAATGGCAGAAATCCTCAGAAGTTGATTGCGTCATGCGAGCGGGGTTTTATCACCCACCAGACTGTTGAGCGGTCAGCAGGCTCAGGTAGGGAGGTCAGGACAATTCACAAAAAAGGGGGCGCGGACAGTGTGCCGAAACCCGGGATCGAACCAGGGACCTTTAGATCTTCAGTCTAACGCTCTCCCAACTGAGCTATTTCGGCACCCTCGGCGGGGCGGTCGGTGAAGAGTGACGCTGGTACAACAATGCTGCAGGTTCAATGCGTAAAATGGCCGAGTAGCCCACGTGCTGCCGAAGATATGGATGATAGGAAAGATACTCTGTCAGAAAGCACAGCAATTTATCTCTGGCAGTTTTCTCTCCTCCAATAACGCCATCCCTCAACAAGAGGTGACTGGAGTTGTCTTTAAATTCAAGTATCACATTGCTGCTCGCTTGTAGTAACTCTGGCCCATTGGAATTCCTCCCAGCACGATCGCTGAGCGACATCGATGTATCCGGCGCGCTGTGGGGCGCTCTGGCAGCCGGCACCGTCTCCTCGTTAGTATAGTGGCCAGTATCCCCGCCTGTCACGCGGGAGACCGGGGTTCGATTCCCCGACGGGGAGTTTGCCCTCTTGTTCTTCCCACAGACAAAACAAAGCAAACTTCAGGTAAAAGGAGTCTTGTCCCGCATCTCTCACGGGGAGGCGAAAGGGTAACAGCGCGCTCTTGATGTTGGCTTTTCACTTTTCTCCTGCACAGTCAGTAATCTACGCAAATGAAGAACAAATGACCATTGGCAGCAATGTTCCCGCACGGCGGGTTTTGTAGAGGGTGAAATCTGGGGAACTTGTTTGCCACAGTGCTTTATCAAAAAAATGGCAGAAATCCTCAGAAGTTGATTGCGTCATGCGAGCGGGGTTTTATCACCCACCAGACTGTTGAGCGGTCAGCAGGCTCAGGTAGGGAGGTCAGGACAATTCACAAAAAAGGGGGCGCGGACAGTGTGCCGAAACCCGGGATCGAACCAAGGACCTTTAGATCTTCAGTCTAACGCTCTCCCAACTGAGCTATTTCGGCACCCTCGGCGGGGCGGTCGGTGAAGAGTGACGCTGGTACAACAATGCTGCAGGTTCAATGCGTAAAATGGCCGAGTAGCCCACGTGCTGCCGAAGATATGGATGATAGGAAAGATACTCTGTCAGAAAGCACAGCAATTTATCTCTGGCAGTTTTCTCTCCTCCAATACAGCCATCCCTCAACAAGAGGTGACTGGAGTTGTCTTTAAATTCAAGTATCACATTGCTGCTCGCTTGTAGTAACTCTGGCCCATTGGAATTCCTCCCAGCACGATCGCTGAGCGACATCGATGTATCCGGCGCGCTGTGGGGCGCCCTGGCAGCCGGCACCGTCTCCTCGTTAGTATAGTGGCCAGTATCCCCGCCTGTCACGCGGGAGACCGGGGTTCGATTCCCCGACGGGGAGTTTGCCCTCTTGTTCTTCCCACAGACAAAACAAAGCAAACTTCAGGTAAAAGGAGTCTTGTCCCGCATCTCTCACGGGGAGGCGAAAGGGTAACAGCGCGCTCTTGATGTTGGCTTTTCACTTTTCTCCTGCACAGTCAGTAATCTACGCAAATGAAGAACAAATGACCATTGGCAGCAATGTTCCCGCACGGCGGGTTTTGTAGAGGGTGAAATCTGGGGAACTTGTTTGCCACAGTGCTTTATCAAAAAAATGGCAGAAATCCTCAGAAGTTGATTGCGTCATGCGAGCGGGGTTTTATCACCCACCAGACTGTTGAGCGGTCAGCAGGCTCAGGTAGGGAGGTCAGGACAATTCACAAAAAAGGGGGCGCGGACAGTGTGCCGAAACCCGGGATCGAACCAGGGACCTTTAGATCTTCAGTCTAACGCTCTCCCAACTGAGCTATTTCGGCACCCTCGGCGGGGCGGTCGGTGAAGAGTGACGCTGGTACAACAATGCTGCAGGTTCAATGCGTAAAATGGCCGAGTAGCCCACGTGCTGCCGAAGATATGGATGATAGGAAAGATACTCTGTCAGAAAGCACAGCAATTTATCTCTGGCAGTTTTCTCTCCTCCAATACGCCATCCCTCAACAAGAGGTGACTGGAGTTGTCTTTAAATTCAAGTATCACATTGCTGCTCGCTTGTAGTAACTCTGGCCCATTGGAATTCCTCCCAGCACGATCGCTGAGCGACATCGATGTATCCGGCGCGCTGTGGGGCGCCCTGGCAGCCGGCACCGTCTCCTCGTTAGTATAGTGGCCAGTATCCCAGCCTGTCACGCGGGAGACCGGGGTTCGATTCCCCGACGGGGAGTTTGCCCTCTTGTTCTTCCCACAGACAAAACAAAGCAAACTTCAGGTAAAAGGAGTCTTGTCCCGCATCTCTCACAGGGAGGCGAAAGGGTAACAGCGCGCTCTTGATGTTGGCTTTTCACTTTTCTCCTGCACAGTCAGTAATCTACGCAAATGAAGAACAAATGACCATTGGCAGCAATGTTCCCGCACGGCGGGTTTTGTAGAGGGTGAAATCTGGGGAACTTGTTTGCCACAGTGCTTTATCAAAAAAATGGCAGAAATCCTCAGAAGTTGATTGCGTCATGCGAGCGGGGTTTTATCACCCACCAGACTGTTGAGCGGTCAGCAGGCTCAGGTAGGGAGGTCAGGACAATTCACAAAAAAGGGGGCGCGGACAGTGTGCCGAAACCCGGGATCGAACCAGGGACCTTTAGATCTTCAGTCTAACGCTCTCCCAACTGAGCTATTTCGGCACCCTCGGCGGGGCGGTCGGTGAAGAGTGACGCTGGTACAACAATGCTGCAGGTTCAATGCGTAAAATGGCCGAGTTGCCCACGTGCTGCCGAAGATATGGATGATAGGAAAGATACTCTGTCAGAAAGCACAGCAATTTATCTCTGGCAGTTTTCTCTCCTCCAATAACGCCATCCCTCAACAAGAGGTGACTGGAGTTGTCTTTAAATTCAAGTATCACATTGCTGCTCGCTTGTAGTAACTCTGGCCCATTGGAATTCCTCCCAGCACGATCGCTGAGCGACATCGATGTATCCGGCGCGCTGTGGGGCGCTCTGGCAGCCGGCACCGTCTCCTCGTTAGTATAGTGGCCAGTATCCCCGCCTGTCACGCGGGAGACCGGGGTTCGATTCCCCGACGGGGAGTTTGCCCTCTTGTTCTTCCCACAGACAAAACAAAGCAAACTTCAGGTAAAAGGAGTCTTGTCCCGCATCTCTCACGGGGAGGCGAAAGGGTAACAGCGCGCTCTTGATGTTGGCTTTTCACTTTTCTCCTGCACAGTCAGTAATCTACGCAAATGAAGAACAAATGACCATTGGCAGCAATGTTCCCGCACGGCGGGTTTTGTAGAGGGTGAAATCTGGGGAACTTGTTTGCCACAGTGCTTTATCAAAAAAATGGCAGAAATCCTCAGAAGTTGATTGCGTCATGCGAGCGGGGTTTTATCACCCACCAGACTGTTGAGCGGTCAGCAGGCTCAGGTAGGGAGGTCAGGACAATTCACAAAAAAGGGGGCGCGGACAGTGTGCCGAAACCCGGGATCGAACCAGGGACCTTTAGATCTTCAGTCTAACGCTCTCCCAACTGAGCTATTTCGGCACCCTCGGCGGGGCGGTCGGTGAAGAGTGACGCTGGTACAACAATGCTGCAGGTTCAATGCGTAAAATGGCCGAGTTGCCCACGTGCTGCCGAAGATATGGATGATAGGAAAGATACTCTGTCAGAAAGCACAGCAATTTATCTCTGGCAGTTTTCTCTCCTCCAATAACGCCATCCCTCAACAAGAGGTGACTGGAGTTGTCTTTAAATTCAAGTATCACATTGCTGCTCGCTTGTAGTAACTCTGGCCCATTGGAATTCCTCCCAGCACGATCGCTGAGCGACATCGATGTATCCGGCGCGCTGTGGGGCGCTCTGGCAGCCGGCACCGTCTCCTCGTTAGTATAGTGGCCAGTATCCCCGCCTGTCACGCGGGAGACCGGGGTTCGATTCCCCGACGGGGAGTTTGCCCTCTTGTTCTTCCCACAGACAAAACAAAGCAAACTTCAGGTAAAAGGAGTCTTGTCCCGCATCTCTCACGGGGAGGCGAAAGGGTAACAGCGCGCTCTTGATGTTGGCTTTTCACTTTTCTCCTGCACAGTCAGTAATCTACGCAAATGAAGAACAAATGACCATTGGCAGCAATGTTCCCGCACGGCGGGTTTTGTAGAGGGTGAAATCTGGGGAACTTGTTTGCCACAGTGCTTTATCAAAAAAATGGCAGAAATCCTCAGAAGTTGATTGCGTCATGCGAGCGGGGTTTTATCACCCACCAGACTGTTGAGCGGTCAGCAGGCTCAGGTAGGGAGGTCAGGACAATTCACAAAAAAGGGGGCGCGGACAGTGTGCCGAAACCCGGGATCGAACCAGGGACCTTTAGATCTTCAGTCTAACGCTCTCCCAACTGAGCTATTTCGGCACCCTCGGCGGGGCGGTCGGTGAAGAGTGACGCTGGTACAACAATGCTGCAGGTTCAATGCGTAAAATGGCCGAGTAGCCCACGTGCTGCCGAAGATATGGATGATAGGAAAGATACTCTGTCAGAAAGCACAGCAATTTATCTCTGGCAGTTTTCTCTCCTCCAATACAGCCATCCCTCAACAAGAGGTGACTGGAGTTGTCTTTAAATTCAAGTATCACATTGCTGCTCGCTTGTAGTAACTCTGGCCCATTGGAATTCCTCCCAGCACGATCGCTGAGCGACATCGATGTATCCGGCGCGCTGTGGGGCGCCCTGGCAGCCGGCACCGTCTCCTCGTTAGTATAGTGGCCAGTATCCCCGCCTGTCACGCGGGAGACCGGGGTTCGATTCCCCGACGGGGAGTTTGCCCTCTTGTTCTTCCCACAGACAAAACAAAGCAAACTTCAGGTAAAAGGAGTCTTGTCCCGCATCTCTCACGGGGAGGCGAAAGGGTAACAGCGCGCTCTTGATGTTGGCTTTTCACTTTTCTCCTGCACAGTCAGTAATCTACGCAAATGAAGAACAAATGACCATTGGCAGCAATGTTCCCGCACGGCGGGTTTTGTAGAGGGTGAAATCTGGGGAACTTGTTTGCCACAGTGCTTTATCAAAAAAATGGCAGAAATCCTCAGAAGTTGATTGCGTCATGCGAGCGGGGTTTTATCACCCACCAGACTGTTGAGCGGTCAGCAGGCTCAGGTAGGGAGGTCAGGACAATTCACAAAAAAGGGGGCGCGGACAGTGTGCCGAAACCCGGGATCGAACCAGGGACCTTTAGATCTTCAGTCTAACGCTCTCCCAACTGAGCTATTTCGGCACCCTCGGCGGGGCGGTCGGTGAAGAGTGACGCTGGTACAACAATGCTGCAGGTTCAATGCGTAAAATGGCCGAGTTGCCCACGTGCTGCCGAAGATATGGATGATAGGAAAGATACTCTGTCAGAAAGCACAGCAATTTATCTCTGGCAGTTTTCTCTCCTCCAATACGCCATCCCTCAACAAGAGGTGACTGGAGTTGTCTTTAAATTCAAGTATCACATTGCTGCTCGCTTGTAGTAACTCTGGCCCATTGGAATTCCTCCCAGCACGATCGCTGAGCGACATCGATGTATCCGGCGCGCTGTGGGGCGCCCTGGCAGCCGGCACCGTCTCCTCGTTAGTATAGTGGCCAGTATCCCAGCCTGTCACGCGGGAGACCGGGGTTCGATTCCCCGACGGGGAGTTTGCCCTCTTGTTCTTCCCACAGACAAAACAAAGCAAACTTCAGGTAAAAGGAGTCTTGTCCCGCATCTCTCACAGGGAGGCGAAAGGGTAACAGCGCGCTCTTGATGTTGGCTTTTCACTTTTCTCCTGCACAGTCAGTAATCTACGCAAATGAAGAACAAATGACCATTGGCAGCAATGTTCCCGCACGGCGGGTTTTGTAGAGGGTGAAATCTGGGGAACTTGTTTGCCACAGTGCTTTATCAAAAAAATGGCAGAAATCCTCAGAAGTTGATTGCGTCATGCGAGCGGGGTTTTATCACCCACCAGACTGTTGAGCGGTCAGCAGGCTCAGGTAGGGAGGTCAGGACAATTCACAAAAAAGGGGGCGCGGACAGTGTGCCGAAACCCGGGATCGAACCAGGGACCTTTAGATCTTCAGTCTAACGCTCTCCCAACTGAGCTATTTCGGCACCCTCGGCGGGGCGGTCGGTGAAGAGTGACGCTGGTACAACAATGCTGCAGGTTCAATGCGTAAAATGGCCGAGTAGCCCACGTGCTGCCGAAGATATGGATGATAGGAAAGATACTCTGTCAGAAAGCACAGCAATTTATCTCTGGCAGTTTTCTCTCCTCCAATAACGCCATCCCTCAACAAGAGGTGACTGGAGTTGTCTTTAAATTCAAGTATCACATTGCTGCTCGCTTGTAGTAACTCTGGCCCATTGGAATTCCTCCCAGCACGATCGCTGAGCGACATCGATGTATCCGGCGCGCTGTGGGGCGCTCTGGCAGCCGGCACCGTCTCCTCGTTAGTATAGTGGCCAGTATCCCCGCCTGTCACGCGGGAGACCGGGGTTCGATTCCCCGACGGGGAGTTTGCCCTCTTGTTCTTCCCACAGACAAAACAAAGCAAACTTCAGGTAAAAGGAGTCTTGTCCCGCATCTCTCACGGGGAGGCGAAAGGGTAACAGCGCGCTCTTGATGTTGGCTTTTCACTTTTCTCCTGCACAGTCAGTAATCTACGCAAATGAAGAACAAATGACCATTGGCAGCAATGTTCCCGCACGGCGGGTTTTGTAGAGGGTGAAATCTGGGGAACTTGTTTGCCACAGTGCTTTATCAAAAAAATGGCAGAAATCCTCAGAAGTTGATTGCGTCATGCGAGCGGGGTTTTATCACCCACCAGACTGTTGAGCGGTCAGCAGGCTCAGGTAGGGAGGTCAGGACAATTCACAAAAAAGGGGGCGCGGACAGTGTGCCGAAACCCGGGATCGAACCAGGGACCTTTAGATCTTCAGTCTAACGCTCTCCCAACTGAGCTATTTCGGCACCCTCGGCGGGGCGGTCGGTGAAGAGTGACGCTGGTACAACAATGCTGCAGGTTCAATGCGTAAAATGGCCGAGTAGCCCACGTGCTGCCGAAGATATGGATGATAGGAAAGATACTCTGTCAGAAAGCACAGCAATTTATCTCTGGCAGTTTTCTCTCCTCCAATACAGCCATCCCTCAACAAGAGGTGACTGGAGTTGTCTTTAAATTCAAGTATCACATTGCTGCTCGCTTGTAGTAACTCTGGCCCATTGGAATTCCTCCCAGCACGATCGCTGAGCGACATCGATGTATCCGGCGCGCTGTGGGGCGCTCTGGCAGCCGGCACCGTCTCCTCGTTAGTATAGTGGCCAGTATCCCCGCCTGTCACGCGGGAGACCGGGGTTCGATTCCCCGACGGGGAGTTTGCCCTCTTGTTCTTCCCACAGACAAAACAAAGCAAACTTCAGGTAAAAGGAGTCTTGTCCCGCATCTCTCACGGGGAGGCGAAAGGGTAACAGCGCGCTCTTGATGTTGGCTTTTCACTTTTCTCCTGCACAGTCAGTAATCTACGCAAATGAAGAACAAATGACCATTGGCAGCAATGTTCCCGCACGGCGGGTTTTGTAGAGGGTGAAATCTGGGGAACTTGTTTGCCACAGTGCTTTATCAAAAAAATGGCAGAAATCCTCAGAAGTTGATTGCGTCATGCGAGCGGGGTTTTATCACCCACCAGACTGTTGAGCGGTCAGCAGGCTCAGGTAGGGAGGTCAGGACAATTCACAAAAAAGGGGGCGCGGACAGTGTGCCGAAACCCGGGATCGAACCAGGGACCTTTAGATCTTCAGTCTAACGCTCTCCCAACTGAGCTATTTCGGCACCCTCGGCGGGGCGGTCGGTGAAGAGTGACGCTGGTACAACAATGCTGCAGGTTCAATGCGTAAAATGGCCGAGTTGCCCACGTGCTGCCGAAGATATGGATGATAGGAAAGATACTCTGTCAGAAAGCACAGCAATTTATCTCTGGCAGTTTTCTCTCCTCCAATACGCCATCCCTCAACAAGAGGTGACTGGAGTTGTCTTTAAATTCAAGTATCACATTGCTGCTCGCTTGTAGTAACTCTGGCCCATTGGAATTCCTCCCAGCACGATCGCTGAGCGACATCGATGTATCCGGCGCGCTGTGGGGCGCCCTGGCAGCCGGCACCGTCTCCTCGTTAGTATAGTGGCCAGTATCCCCGCCTGTCACGCGGGAGACCGGGGTTCGATTCCCCGACGGGAGTTTGCCCTCTTGTTCTTCCCACAGACAAAACAAAGCAAACTTCAGGTAAAAGGAGTCTTGTCCCGCATCTCTCACGGGGAGGCGAAAGGGTAACAGCGCGCTCTTGATGTTGGCTTTTCACTTTTCTCCTGCACAGTCAGTAATCTACGCAAATGAAGAACAAATGACCATTGGCAGCAATGTTCCCGCACGGCGGGTTTTGTAGAGGGTGAAATCTGGGGAACTTGTTTGCCACAGTGCTTTATCAAAAAAATGGCCGAAATCCTCAGAAGTTGATTGCGTCATGCGAGCGGGGTTTTATCACCCACCAGACTGTTGAGCGGTCAGCAGGCTCAGGTAGGGAGGTCAGGACAATTCACAAAAAAGGGGGCGCGGACAGTGTGCCGAAACCCGGGATCGAACCAGGGACCTTTAGATCTTCAGTCTAACGCTCTCCCAACTGAGCTATTTCGGCACCCTCGGCGGGGCGGTCGGTGAAGAGTGACGCTGGTACAACAATGCTGCAGGTTCAATGCGTAAAATGGCCGAGTAGCCCACGTGCTGCCGAAGATATGGATGATAGGAAAGATACTCTGTCAGAAAGCACAGCAATTTATCTCTGGCAGTTTTCTCTCCTCCAATACAGCCATCCCTCAACAAGAGGTGACTGGAGTTGTCTTTAAATTCAAGTATCACATTGCTGCTCGCTTGTAGTAACTCTGGCCCATTGGAATTCCTCCCAGCACGATCGCTGAGCGACATCGATGTATCCGGCGCGCTGTGGGGCGCTCTGGCAGCCGGCACCGTCTCCTCGTTAGTATAGTGGCCAGTATCCCCGCCTGTCACGCGGGAGACCGGGGTTCGATTCCCCGACGGGGAGTTTGCCCTCTTGTTCTTCCCACAGACAAAACAAAGCAAACTTCAGGTAAAAGGAGTCTTGTCCCGCATCTCTCACGGGGAGGCGAAAGGGTAACAGCGCGCTCTTGATGTTGGCTTTTCACTTTTCTCCTGCACAGTCAGTAATCTACGCAAATGAAGAACAAATGACCATTGGCAGCAATGTTCCCGCACGGCGGGTTTTGTAGAGGGTGAAATCTGGGGAACTTGTTTGCCACAGTGCTTTATCAAAAAAATGGCAGAAATCCTCAGAAGTTGATTGCGTCATGCGAGCGGGGTTTTATCACCCACCAGACTGTTGAGCGGTCAGCAGGCTCAGGTAGGGAGGTCAGGACAATTCACAAAAAAGGGGGCGCGGACAGTGTGCCGAAACCCGGGATCGAACCAGGGACCTTTAGATCTTCAGTCTAACGCTCTCCCAACTGAGCTATTTCGGCACCCTCGGCGGGGCGGTCGGTGAAGAGTGACGCTGGTACAACAATGCTGCAGGTTCAATGCGTAAAATGGCCGAGTAGCCCACGTGCTGCCGAAGATATGGATGATAGGAAAGATACTCTGTCAGAAAGCACAGCAATTTATCTCTGGCAGTTTTCTCTCCTCCAATACAGCCATCCCTCAACAAGAGGTGACTGGAGTTGTCTTTAAATTCAAGTATCACATTGCTGCTCGCTTGTAGTAACTCTGGCCCATTGGAATTCCTCCCAGCACGATCGCTGAGCGACATCGATGTATCCGGCGCGCTGTGGGGCGCCCTGGCAGCCGGCACCGTCTCCTCGTTAGTATAGTGGCCAGTATCCCCGCCTGTCACGCGGGAGACCGGGGTTCGATTCCCCGACGGGGAGTTTGCCCTCTTGTTCTTCCCACAGACAAAACAAAGCAAACTTCAGGTAAAAGGAGTCTTGTCCCGCATCTCTCACGGGGAGGCGAAAGGGTAACAGCGCGCTCTTGATGTTGGCTTTTCACTTTTCTCCTGCACAGTCAGTAATCTACGCAAATGAAGAACAAATGACCATTGGCAGCAATGTTCCCGCACGGCGGGTTTTGTAGAGGGTGAAATCTGGGGAACTTGTTTGCCACAGTGCTTTATCAAAAAAATGGCAGAAATCCTCAGAAGTTGATTGCGTCATGCGAGCGGGGTTTTATCACCCACCAGACTGTTGAGCGGTCAGCAGGCTCAGGTAGGGAGGTCAGGACAATTCACAAAAAAGGGGGCGCGGACAGTGTGCCGAAACCCGGGATCGAACCAGGGACCTTTAGATCTTCAGTCTAACGCTCTCCCAACTGAGCTATTTCGGCACCCTCGGCGGGGCGGTCGGTGAAGAGTGACGCTGGTACAACAATGCTGCAGGTTCAATGCGTAAAATGGCCGAGTAGCCCACGTGCTGCCGAAGATATGGATGATAGGAAAGATACTCTGTCAGAAAGCACAGCAATTTATCTCTGGCAGTTTTCTCTCCTCCAATACGCCATCCCTCAACAAGAGGTGACTGGAGTTGTCTTTAAATTCAAGTATCACATTGCTGCTCGCTTGTAGTAACTCTGGCCCATTGGAATTCCTCCCAGCACGATCGCTGAGCGACATCGATGTATCCGGCGCGCTGTGGGGCGCCCTGGCAGCCGGCACCGTCTCCTCGTTAGTATAGTGGCCAGTATCCCAGCCTGTCACGCGGGAGACCGGGGGTTCGATTCCCCGACGGGGAGTTTGCCCTCTTGTTCTTCCCACAGACAAAACAAAGCAAACTTCAGGTAAAAGGAGTCTTGTCCCGCATCTCTCACAGGGAGGCGAAAGGGTAACAGCGCGCTCTTGATGTTGGCTTTTCACTTTTCTCCTGCACAGTCAGTAATCTACGCAAATGAAGAACAAATGACCATTGGCAGCAATGTTCCCGCACGGCGGGTTTTGTAGAGGGTGAAATCTGGGGAACTTGTTTGCCACAGTGCTTTATCAAAAAAATGGCAGAAATCCTCAGAAGTTGATTGCGTCATGCGAGCGGGGTTTTATCACCCACCAGACTGTTGAGCGGTCAGCAGGCTCAGGTAGGGAGGTCAGGACAATTCACAAAAAAGGGGCGCGGACAGTGTGCCGAAACCCGGGATCGAACCAGGGACCTTAGATCTTCAGTCTAACGCTCTCCCAACTGAGCTATTTCGGCACCCTCGGCGGGGCGGTCGGTGAAGAGTGACGCTGGTACAACAATGCTGCAGGTTCAATGCGTAAAATGGCCGAGTTGCCCACGTGCTGCCGAAGATATGGATGATAGGAAAGATACTCTGTCTCAGAAAGCACAGCAATTTATCTCTGGCAGTTTTCTCTCCTCCAATAACGCCATCCCTCAACAAGAGGTGACTGGAGTTGTCTTTAAATTCAAGTATCACATTGCTGCTCGCTTGTAGTAACTCTGGCCCATTGGAATTCCTCCCAGCACGATCGCTGAGCGACATCGATGTATCCGGCGCGCTGTGGGGCGCTCTGGCAGCCGGCACCGTCTCCTCGTTAGTATAGTGGCCAGTATCCCCGCCTGTCACGCGGGAGACCGGGGTTCGATTCCCCGACGGGGAGTTTGCCCTCTTGTTCTTCCCACAGACAAAACAAAGCAAACTTCAGGTAAAAGGAGTCTTGTCCCGCATCTCTCACGGGGAGGCGAAAGGGTAACAGCGCGCTCTTGATGTTGGCTTTTCACTTTTCTCCTGCACAGTCAGTAATCTACGCAAATGAAGAACAAATGACCATTGGCAGCAATGTTCCCGCACGGCGGGTTTTGTAGAGGGTGAAATCTGGGGAACTTGTTTGCCACAGTGCTTTATCAAAAAAATGGCAGAAATCCTCAGAAGTTGATTGCGTCATGCGAGCGGGGTTTTATCACCCACCAGACTGTTGAGCGGTCAGCAGGCTCAGGTAGGGAGGTCAGGACAATTCACAAAAAAGGGGGCGCGGACAGTGTGCCGAAACCCGGGATCGAACCAGGGACCTTTAGATCTTCAGTCTAACGCTCTCCCAACTGAGCTATTTCGGCACCCTCGGCGGGGCGGTCGGTGAAGAGTGACGCTGGTACAACAATGCTGCAGGTTCAATGCGTAAAATGGCCGAGTTGCCCACGTGCTGCCGAAGATATGGATGATAGGAAAGATACTCTGTCAGAAAGCACAGCAATTTATCTCTGGCAGTTTTCTCTCCTCCAATAACGCCATCCCTCAACAAGAGGTGACTGGAGTTGTCTTTAAATTCAAGTATCACATTGCTGCTCGCTTGTAGTAACTCTGGCCCATTGGAATTCCTCCCAGCACGATCGCTGAGCGACATCGATGTATCCGGCGCGCTGTGGGGCGCTCTGGCAGCCGGCACCGTCTCCTCGTTAGTATAGTGGCCAGTATCCCCGCCTGTCACGCGGGAGACCGGGGTTCGATTCCCCGACGGGGAGTTTGCCCTCTTGTTCTTCCCACAGACAAAACAAAGCAAACTTCAGGTAAAAGGAGTCTTGTCCCGCATCTCTCACGGGGAGGCGAAAGGGTAACAGCGCGCTCTTGATGTTGGCTTTTCACTTTTCTCCTGCACAGTCAGTAATCTACGCAAATGAAGAACAAATGACCATTGGCAGCAATGTTCCCGCACGGCGGGTTTTGTAGAGGGTGAAATCTGGGGAACTTGTTTGCCACAGTGCTTTATCAAAAAAATGGCAGAAATCCTCAGAAGTTGATTGCGTCATGCGAGCGGGGTTTTATCACCCACCAGACTGTTGAGCGGTCAGCAGGCTCAGGTAGGGAGGTCAGGACAATTCACAAAAAAGGGGGCGCGGACAGTGTGCCGAAACCCGGGATCGAACCAGGGACCTTTAGATCTTCAGTCTAACGCTCTCCCAACTGAGCTATTTCGGCACCCTCGGCGGGGCGGTCGGTGAAGAGTGACGCTGGTACAACAATGCTGCAGGTTCAATGCGTAAAATGGCCGAGTAGCCCACGTGCTGCCGAAGATATGGATGATAGGAAAGATACTCTGTCAGAAAGCACAGCAATTTATCTCTGGCAGTTTTCTCTCCTCCAATACAGCCATCCCTCAACAAGAGGTGACTGGAGTTGTCTTTAAATTCAAGTATCACATTGCTGCTCGCTTGTAGTAACTCTGGCCCATTGGAATTCCTCCCAGCACGATCGCTGAGCGACATCGATGTATCCGGCGCGCTGTGGGGCGCCCTGGCAGCCGGCACCGTCTCCTCGTTAGTATAGTGGCCAGTATCCCCGCCTGTCACGCGGGAGACCGGGGTTCGATTCCCCGACGGGGAGTTTGCCCTCTTGTTCTTCCCACAGACAAAACAAAGCAAACTTCAGGTAAAAGGAGTCTTGTCCCGCATCTCTCACGGGGAGGCGAAAGGGTAACAGCACGCTCTTGATGTTGGCTTTTCACTTTTCTCCTGCACAGTCAGTAATCTACGCAAATGAAGAACAAATGACCATTGGCAGCAATGTTCCCGCACGGCGGGTTTTGTAGAGGGT